>NC_068283.1:31358089-32051156 GCF_025860055.1 Xyrauchen texanus | reverse complement strand
AATTATCGAGAGTTGAGTTGAAATTATTTTCAGAGGAAAGCAGCATTGTGCCACAAATGCTGTTAACTGAGCTTAAGTTGTATTGAACCGGAATATTTCTTTAATGTCTGAGTTAATTAGAAATTCTGAATGACAAACTAGTAGTTGGTTTGCACTACGTCTGTAGAAGAACTTATTTAAAAGAAAGGGTTTTTGTCAAAAACATCACCAACACCTGCTTTGGCAGATGATTTCCAACACAAACATTTGCTTTAACTTATGAACATTAAAGGCATAGTTTACCCAAATATGAAAATTCTCTCATAATTTACTCAATCATGATATCACAGGTGTATTAGGGTTAGGGTGAACCAACGCACATGCAACACAGCCGAAAGAACAGTGCTATTTATTTATCTATCTTTTTTTGATCAAAAGTGATTGTGTCGCTTTAGAATACATTCATTTAACTCTTGGAGTCATATGGATGACGTTTATGTCTGTGATTTTTGGAGCTTCAAAAGTCAAACCATCATCCACTTGCATTATAATGTGGATGTGGATGTGGATGTGGAGGTGAGTGTGAGTGTATGTCTGTCTATGTGTGGCCCTGCGATGGACTGGCGACCTGTCCAGGGTGTCCCCCGCCTTTCGCCCAATGTTAGCTGGGATAGGCTCCAGCCCCCCGCGACCCTGTACACAGGATAAGCGGTTGACGATGGATGGATGGATGGATGTGTTCTGGTGAAGAAAAAAAGGGATATCATGAGGGCGTGTAAACATTGAGAGAATTGTCATTTTTGGGTGAACTATCCCTTTAAGTATTATTGGCATATATTGACTGACTGCAATGTTAATTATCTTTAAAAGTGTAAACGCTTTGGCTCAAAACATTATTATGTTTGTTTGAACATCCTGACCAGTCCAACATACTGTAGCATCATTGGCTTAACCAATGGTGTGAGTTTGAGGCAGGACTATTTTTTCCAATTATATTGTCAGCTGCTGGCACAAAATGATCATGTTTTGTGTCTGTGGATGTGTTGTACCTGCAGACTATGACGGCTGCCACAGCGATCAGGTTATGCAGATATATGTGGGTTATTTTTTGTTATCAAACCTGCCAGAATCATTGCACACTTTTGTTTTTACACCTGAAAGTGCAAGCCGTCAGATTCACACAAACATAATTGGATACACACAGAGCAATTCTGTAGATGACAGTGATTTGATTGCATATACTGTTGTACTGATTTCCTATCTGTACCTTGTCTGTGGCTCAGAGCTCAGGAATGCAGTGAAGAATTGGAGGTAAAAATCTGAGAAAGCGGCTGAAAAAAATAATTAACTGCACACAGCAGTAGGGATCTCAAATTAGCCCAACCCAACCATTAGGAGTAGGCTACACAGTAGGCCTATGCCTGCTGGAAAGTACAGAGGCTCTGTGTGTGTGTGTGTGTGTGTGTGTGTGTGTGTGTGTGAATGTAGTCTTGGATATCCTCCAGTTTTGCATTTTTTCCAGCATTTGTCAGCACAGAGCAAGTTTAGGGATCTCTGATAAAATCACCAGGGTTTGAGAACAGGAGACAGGCCTGAGCAGGTAATGCTTTTGCATGTGCATCCATGTGAGTGGATAGAGCTGAAACAAAAAGAGCTGTTATTTATTTATAGCTTTATTTTCATATTTTAACATTAGTTTTATTTTGATACACTTTTTCAAGTTAACTATTTCTGCCCCATCTAACAGTTTAGCAACTGACAGCAATCTAAAAACAGATAACAAGAAAGAAAAAAGAAAATAATCCGTCTATCCCTGCGATATGAGATGACTGTCCTTTTTTGCTATAAATTCTGCTTCTCGCTCAGTAGGTGGCGATATGCATGAAGAATGCAAATGGACAAAAACTAAAGAAATCTTGAGAGAGAAGATTGCTCAGGAGGGATGCTTGAAAGTGGAGATTTATAGACTTAAATATTGATTTGTGTCTCACCCAAACTTATCATATTGCTTCTGAAGACATGGATTTAACCACTGGAGTGGATTACCTTTTGGCTACCTTTATGTACTTTTTGGGACTTTAAAGATTTGGCCACCATTCACTCGCATTGTACAGAGCTGAGATATTCTTCTAAAAATCTTAAATGAAGAAACAAAACCATAGACATCTGGGAGCAAATGTGAGTACCTGATGAGAGAATTTTCATTTTTGGGTGAATTTAACTTGCAGAGACAACAGTAGTAAGCCATTAGTTAGAAGGTTGCTTATTCCAAACACTGGCTCTGTGGTGCTATCAAAACATTACTTTGTTTGTTTGAGCATCCCGACCAGCCCAACATAGCATAAGGGTCTCAATTAAAATGTAATGTGTTACATTATTTATTTATTTATTACTTAAAAGGTAATTAGATTACAGTAACTAATTACACTGTAATCAGATGGGACACCCAACACTGGTCCTTACCCACTGCTAAACGAAAACAGTCTTTGTTTTTGAAAAGATGGACAGAAGCATATCTGTTTCTCTCTATTTCACTTCAGTGACTCGAGTACAAAAGAAATGACCCTCGGAGCTCATGGAAGCAGGGGCCCAGATCAGCCCAAAACAATCAAGCCAACTTTTGTTATTTGTTCCTTCCTTGTGTTTAGACAATCTGACCAGGAATTTACAACCAACTGTACAAGGTCAAAGGTTTTATCATTGTAAACCACTTGACCCAGCGGTCACCATCACACTGACATACTTCATACTTTGTGTGTTTTTTTGTGTGTCTTTGTGCATTCACTTAGTGAGTTCGGTCTGTGGGAAGGAGTGCCTACGTCATCCATTACCATTAAAGTCATGACCTTATACCCCTGAGACATTGTGGAATTCAGCACATCCACTGTGTGTATGTGGAGGGACCTTGAAAGTGTGTTGTGGGAACTGTCCTCCAGTGCATGCAGCCAAGAAGAATTCCTTATTTTCTATCCTTGCCTCCACACGAGGAACATCCTCTTTCTGCCTCTCTCCTTGAGCAAACTGCTGCAGTTTCTGATGTACACGTGTTTGTGTGTGTGTGTGTGTGTGTGCCTTTGATAAATAAACTAAGCTATTTTTGCACCAAAATAGGAAAAATCATGTGCACCCTCTGGCATATAGAACACCCCCGCAACCACTGCTGTGTGGGGGGCATTCGACCCTATGCTGGAGCCAATTATAAGACAATTAAACTATGGTTAAATGTACCTATCTAGAGAGGGATAGAATTGCCATCTGTTCCATGGGTTTCTTGGTCCTGTCTTGGGTCATGTCTAATTTTTTACAAAATATGTTTTCAGAATTTATAAAAAAAAAATGTGTATTCAATGTTTTGTTGGCTGAACAATTGACTCTAAAGTACGCAACAGTACAGTGCAGTAAACGGACTGTTCTTCTACCATGTACATGTTTTTGTTATCAGATCATCTAAAACTGTGCTTCATGTGGTAACATCTAATTTAACTTTTTTTTATTCAAGTCAAAATACTCATTCAACATGACTAAATCAACGTAACCCTACGTAAATCAACGTAACAAAAATAATTTTAGGGTTAGATAAGTTAGAAATAGGAACTTTAAGGTAACAACTTCATAAGTATTGTGACAAATGGTTACCAATTTTCACTGAGTATCCCTCACATCATCATTTTAATTTGTGACATTTGTTCCGTGCGTCATTTGCTCCGTACACTTTCTTCATTGACAAGTGTTGGGTTTGTGATCAGAATTATTGTAATGCATTGTTAACTACCAGTATTTTAAGATATCAAGGAGAGACCATCTGTGTACAGAAGCATAATTATCAGGAAAAAATATATGCTAATAAAACCCCTTTATTCTTTTATTGGTTTGAGCTTTCAATACTGATTTACAAATAGACCTCCCCAGAAAATTCCCTTGGCTTATTAAGAACTGCTTCAAAGAAAAGGGTTGATAGAATGGACAGAGAAACAAACTCTATGCAAGTGAGTACACCTCACGCAAGGAAATAATGACTTTGCAGGAGTGGCAAGAACACTCAGCTTAAATGCATTCTAGGCATCTCAGTCATATGATTTCACTCTGGTTTCTTTCAGTGAAGGTATGAGTCAAGTCAAGTCAAGCCATTTTTATTTGTATAGCACTTTCACAACACACATCGTTTCATAGCAACGCTACTGACAATCATGTATTAACAGAAAATGAAACCGTAATATCTATAAAGTCTTAGAGTCGTCATTGTGTAATTTGATTAAATACGATTATGAAATGTGTATTTGACCTATTCAGGTATACTGGAGGAACCCATAGTGTGCAGTATGGTTCAAAAGCTTTGCTTATCTTTATAGTCTTATAGTGCCATATGGATTACTTTTCAGGGAAATCCCTTAAATGGCTTAATTGTAGTTTGCAAATTAAGCTGGGATAGTATAAAGTAATAAATACATATAAAAATAACATAAACATTTTTAGATACGTCACCTTTAAGGTATAATATACAATGGTAAAAATGTATTGCTCTGCAATTCTAGACCAGACTCAAGTTTTTCCTAGAAGCCAAACTGCTGGAAGTGCACTGCCATTATCTCATTCAACTGTTTAATTTTCTTTCTCTCACTTCTCATTTTTTTCTGAATGCGTGCTTCCATTGCTTATCAGAGGAAAACACCTTTAAAATTATTTTGAACAGTCTGGCTAATATGTCAAAGTTGAAAGTACCGAATACATTTTTATGGAAGCAGTTGTATTTTAACAATTTGTCATGAAAATGCCCTAGACATCATGACGTAATCTTTCTCACTCCACCCTGGGATACCTATTGTTTATGTGTTTGTGTTTGATTTCTCAAAACTTCCACTTGCAGCCATATTGTACATGTACAGGTATGACAGGAATGACTCATGTTTTCTCTATAACTTTCATTTCCTTAAAACAGTACCTCGAACAAAGACGAACAGTTGTTGTAAAATTACTTGTATGGATGTATTCTGTGGATTCTTTATTCTCAATGTATTATTCTGGTTCCTTTATAAAATAATTTCTACTAGACTGCTATTTCAAAAACCTCATTGGGGTGTAATGTCCCTTGACTGCATTCTGAACATGCCACAAACGTCATGTCTTACTTTCAGGTGGACATGCAAATTTTGAAACTGAACTGAATTCAAATGAAGTGAAAAGATTGTAAAATTGTTATGGTTTATATTTTCTCTCTTCAGCATTTAATGCCGTGATTTGAAAAGTTGTTCTTATGTTCTGGCCTGGTAAAGACTAAAGGAATTGTGTTATTTTTCATACATGTTTTTAGAGTGCCTGTTCGCAGAAACACGTTTTTTTTAATGTGGCAACACACTGTTAGAGTAAACCTCAGACAATATATTAAATGAACGAAAGACAGTAATGCAACCTTAAGGGATAGTTCACCCAAATTTTTTAATTCTCTCATGATTGACTCACCCTCTTGGCATCCCAGATGTGTATGTCTGTCTTTCTTCTACAGATTCCACAAATTAAGATTTTTAGAAGAATATCTCAGCTCTGTAGGTCCATACAATGCAAGTGAATGGGTACCAGATAAACACATAGAGGTATCACAAAAGTAATCCATTGAATTAAATCTATACCTTCAGAAGCGACATGATAGGTGTGGGTGAGAAACAGATCAATATTTAATTCCTTTTTTTTTTATTATAATAAATTCTCATTCCTGCCCTGTAGGGGGCGATATGCAAGAAGGATGTAAATCAACAAAAACACAACAAGAAGAATGTGAAAGTGAAGTGGAGATTGACTAAGCAGGGAGGAGAATTTATAGTAAAAAAAAAAAACACACACCTATCATATCGCTTCAGAATATATAGATTTAACCTCCAGAGTCTACTGGAGTACTTTTATGTTGCCCTTATGTGTATTTTGGAGCTTTAACATATTGCCACCTATTCACTTGCATTGTATTGTTCTTCTAAAAATCCTTGATTGTGTGTAAATGATGAGAGAATTTACATTTTTGGGTGATCTAACCCTTTCAGCTACCTTGTCCCATTTGCAAATTCTTCAGTGTTGTTTGTATTCCATAGTCTTTTACAAAGAAGTTCAGTCTCATTTCAGATTAGATGGGAGATTATGAGAACCATTATAATTTGCCATTATAAATTCTCATGATCCATGATGTTGCAAATGCAAATATGCTCTGTAGAGTGAGTGATTTTCCATTACTTTATTTCCCTTAAATGCTTGACTCCCACTAAGTGAGCGATCTGTGTGGAGATATTCAATGCAGTTTCTACCCTGTGCCAGGTTAATCTGACTTTTTATTATTTGCATTTTTGTCCCTGTTTCAACTGGAATTTATTTAGTAAGTTTGATCCTCAGCTATAAGATGGAGTATTTGGCTTTACTAAGTATTAGTGTTACCTCCAAAAATCAGTTTGTGGCTTTTTCTGATGCATTTTCCTATGCAGTTTTTCCACACAAAGAAAATATATTTTATCCTTGTCTCTTTTGAATATTAAAGGGATAGTTTATCCAAAAACTGAAATTCTGTCATCATTTACTCACACTCATTTGATTCATTACCAACAAAATTTTCATTTTTGGGTGATCTATTCTTTTTAAGGTTCAACTTCTTTAGCTCCAGTAAAAACACAATACAAATAAATGTACATAACTTCAGAACTCTAGGACAAGATGGATTTCCGCTGATGTGGGTGAACCAGAATTTGTTTTGGGAATAAAGCGATGGAAAAGAGGAAAGGCTGTCCAAGCTATCATAAATCCTGAGTGATGAAACGATTAATGTGACAGCATATGCTAAATTTTGAGAAGCCTGAAAACACATCATGTCAGGAACAAGAAAAACAGCATTAAAATCATCACCATGCATTTAATGCACAATGCTTCAAATGTACTTATGTATGGTACAGGGCTGGTCTATGCTTGTCAGGAATATCTATGGAGACAGAGCTTTGGTATAGAAATGTTTTGCTGCTTTAGTGGTAATGTTCTGCTAAGTGATATATAATGTCTGTTAGACAAGAACCAGATTTATGGATGAATCGTTTTACCTGTTTAAGCTGTTTCTGACATACTTTAGTTCCCAACATTCTTAAAAATGTATCCTCTAATTAATGACATGTTCAGACATTTTTGTCTGGGGTGGCCCATGTGGGGCACAGACTCATTCAAGGGTGACATGAACCGTATCTTAACATCCCTGATGATGATGATGATGATGATGATGATGATAATAATAATATATTTTTGGGAATTTCAACATTCGAATGTTATTAAGTTATATAATTGATTAATTGTTATTTAATGTAAATGCTGCAAAATACAGAAGACTCCAGACAGGTTGTATTTTTTCAGTATAAATTTTATGTATTTAGTGTCTCTGAAATCTGCATAAATGTTATAGATGCTGCTAATATGGTTACTGTCTCTTTAAGAACAGTACATCATTTAACATTGAACACAGTAGTTGTGTGCAGTTTTGTAGAGATGAAGTTACTATAGCTTGAAAAAAACTAACCAATTGTTTTATTCTGAGACAGTTTAAAAGATGTTTAATCTATTTCTTCATCTAGAATATATAAGAATTATTCGGTTTTGTGATCTCAATATAGCCAAATTGGGTCTGACAAAAGTAGTTTGATTAAAAAAAGATTTACATTTATATTTTACTTAACATGATATTAAAACTTTTCTGGTCTCCAATTTTAAAAAAATAGTTATTATACTTTTCTTAAAGCTACACTATATAACTTTTGGCCCTCTAGCGGTTAAAAAATAAAACTTCACACGTCTTGCGGAAGAATATTGATAAGTTCTTCCTGATAAGGTCAAACGTTTAAAGTTTTTATAACTGCAGGATATTCAGGTCAAATAGACCACGGTAGTATCTAATTTATTGATTGTCATGGTTGCAGCCAGTGGTCAACATCATTTCAAGACTCACATGTCCTTGGCAAGCCTAGACTAAATTGTTTATTTATATAAATTATTGCTATTATAAAGAAAAATATACACATTTGCTAGCAAGTGAAAAGTTCTGCACCTATTACAGTATAATTATTGCATTTCAGACATGTGTGAGTGTGTATGTGTGTGTGAATACACAACTGTACATAAACTATATCAGTAAACATATCAATATCTTACATGTTGAGTAAGAAGAAAGCCATCTCTGGGCTTTTAAATCCTTTCAGATCTCGGAGTTGTCGCCACCTTTGAAAAGCAAAACCAATGTTGATTCAGGCTTTATTACAGACTCTGTCACTTTTCCTTTTTGCTTGTAGACTCTACTCTGTTTGGGGTTTAATTCCCCGGATGTTTGCTGTTTTGAATGATCCATGGTATATGTTTCTCATTCACTGTGACAACAACCTTTCAGCTTCAGCCACTCCCACATAATACATGCACTACAGAAGCCAGAGCTTATATTCTCTGTGTACATATATGACGTGAACATGCAAGGGTGAATTACATGCGAAAAGCCAGGAGACCAAGGAGACCAGAGTATATCAGGCAAACACTGGCAACACAGGCTCTGGGATGGCCGAGGCTTCCAGCTCGTTGGCCATGGCAGGCGTGTGCGTTGAATCATTGACCGTGGCAGGTGTGGGCATCTGCTCATTGGCCGTGGCAGGCAGGAATACTGACAAGCTGTGCGGAAGGGTCTTCGTGATCCTACGCACCAACATCAATGGAGGAAAATTCAACTTGGAGACAAGGGCCGATATGGGCTTCAAGCAAGGAGTCGCAAAAGGCGTGGTTGTGACATGGCGTGGAACCAACTCGGACTTGATTGGGACATGGAGTGGAGCAGGCTGAGGCATTGTGGTGACAAGGCATGGAGCAGGCTGAGGCATGGCCTTGACATGGCATGGAGCAGACTCGGGCGTGGCCGTGACATGGCATGGAGCGGAATCAGGCGTGGCTGTGACATGACATGGAGCAGACTCGGGCGTGGCTGTGACATGGCATGGAGCAGGCCAAGGCATGGTGTGACATGGCATGGAGTGGACTCAGGCATGGAAGACTCGGAACCCGGAACCAGGATAGATTGAGGAGGATCCGCTGAAGAGAATGTCTCCAATACCAGCTCAACATATTCCTCCCACGTGTAATCTCCAGTTGCTGGCAACTCCCTCCACTGGTGTGCAATGAGTCCAATTGAGAACATGGAATTCAGGGAAAAGACTATGCATTTGGCCAGGACACTCTGGGATATTCTGGGATGGGTAAGTTAGCTTGGGTCAGCCGAATGAAGGGTGCTGCTAGATCCATTTCAGTAGGTCAGTTGTTCTGTTACAGGCAGGGAGGTCACAGGAGCAGGATCTAAATGTAGGCAAAAAAGTATTTAATAAAATAAACAAAGTACAAATTAATGGGGTAAACACTGGAACAAAAGAAACATCAACAATGGGAAAAATACAGGAACAGAGAAAACATGAACCATGGGAACGGGTCACAAACAGTACAAACGGTAACACTAGGCTAATTAATTAAAACTGAATGCTTTACAAAGAAAGAAAACTAGGCTAAATGAAAAAGAAAATTTAAAAACTGAAGGGCCTATTCATTTTGTTAACTCCAAAACATGAGTATACTGTAAGTGATGTCTATAGAAATAGCTGTGAGGGTCACACATTTTAGATTTATCTGAAAATGTATTTACTGTGTTGATTAATTCGAAATACAAGACTAATTGAGTATACTAGGACGAGTAATAGAAGAAATTTCTAGTATTATTGGCCAAAATACAACTGAACTGGTGATTGTAATACTTACTCTCTATAATTAAAAAGATGCACAATCCATTTGCATTATGTCATTTTATTTATACTTTTAGAAAATATGTCCCAAAATGCAAGGCTGCACTTATCGGCTGGTGCGTGTCCTGATGCTGCGATTCCACCTCACTGCTACCATCAGGCAGGTGGTATCACAGCATCAGGGCCCGCATCAGTCAACTTCATGACAGCTTCTTCCCCCAAGCAATAAGATTTTTAACACTGATATCTTATGATCAATATACATCAGCACTGCACTTTATTAATCTCACACTGGACTGTCATAAATTATATTCTCTCTTAACAACACACTAGCAACTAACAACTGACAGCCTGAATCTCAATACAGCACAATACAACCTACTGTAAATGTTATATATACCATTTTTTATTGTATACTGTGTATTCTATAATTTGTGTATTGTTTTGTGTATTCTGTATTGTTGTATACTCTAAATTGTATATTATTATTTGTATATTGTGTTGTGTGTAATTATGTGTATATTAGATGTGTAAATTGTGTTGTGTAAATCTTATGTTTATTGTAAATTGGTATATGTCTCATCATTGTCATAACTGCTATGTTGCTCAGAACTGCACCCAAGACTTTCACCTACTGTTGCACTTTGTGTATATGGTTGAGTGACAATAAAGGGATTTGATTTTGATTTGATTTTGATTTTATCCTAACCAAAAGAATACACAATTGTTTATTGAAATAAATAAATGATTAACATAATAAAATGCTTAAGAAAACATTGATCAGCCCAAATGCAACAGCCTTATCCTATAATTGACCAACAGACACTTCAGACACTTAGAGAGCTTCAGAAACCAAACTACAACAGTTAAAGTGCTCCCAGATAGCGCAGATTCACTGGCTTATCAGCATGTCAATTTGCACCGGACTACCTTTACCTGAGGTTATTCTTTCAGGGTATTTGATTGAAGATGAGACCCTGAAATCTTGCACTGGAACGGGAACGCACAGTCCCTGGACAGGTTTAAATCAATGAGAAACTCTAGCAATTATTACATTGCCCCACATCCTCGTATGAACATTTATGTCATTACATAAACTTATGTCATTACATTGTGATTTTACTGATGGTGTCAGGGGATTATTAGGAAGGGGACACATTTTTTGCTCTTTTATTACCTTGACCTGTGCTGTTTGATGCTACTATCATCACTTCCTCCCTGGTTTTTGGCTTCTAGGCAGGTGAGTACATTTTTCTTATGGGATGACAGATATTAGAAGTGGTGGAAGGGGGCGGTAAAGTAGAAAGTTTAGCACAGTGGAAAAAGCACCAGTGAGAATGCGAGAATGAATGATTCTCTCATTATTCATATCTTATAGCTGTCAAGTTTCTCATGACAGAAAAATCACAAAGTACAGCAATGATCACAAAACATTTGGCTAAGACTGATTATCGTTACAAAAGGTGGCCTTTAAAACTAGTCTTCCTACTAGGGATTGAAGAGAGTAGACTCTCACGCATCATGTGACATTCAGCGCGATCTACAGTGCGAGTTCAAGATATTTTTCCTTTTGGATGATTGTTCGCAGTATTTCCCTCGAGCCCACTCGATTAACTCTCATTTCTTGACACTGCTAGGGCCACCCCATGCCACCCATCTGGACATGCCCCTGCCTTTCATTTTCCATGGAAGAGATTCATATAGGTTAGAAATGACATGAATTTGAGTGAACGATGATTTTGGGTGAACTTTAGGTGGTAGTTCAGGTAAATAATTTAGGTTATGGAGGTTCAGCAGATTGGAAAGGTTTGGAACCCCTGAGCTACAGTAAGAGAACTCTCTTTATACACGTTATGTGGAGCATTCCATTAGCTGAACAGCTGGAGCTTTTCTTTCCAAAGTATCCCTTCCTTTTCCCCCAAAAGAGAATGGAAGAGTAAAGAGAAGGCCAAATACAGAACAAGGAAAAATTACGACTTATAACTTTTTTAAACTGATGTGCATGCCTTTTGAGCATCAGACTCCCTATGCTCGCTGCTGTTAGCAGTTTATAGAATCTTTTTGGTGATGTAGGACGTGCTGTGTTGCATGCACCCAAAGCTCTGGACAAATTCCTGTCTAAAGAGATCGGAGGATATGACCTCTTCTCTCTCTCTCTGGTCTGTAATCTCCCTCATTGGCAATAATTGCATAATAACATCTGTTGTCTCTTGGCTTTGCCATGTTGAGATGTGTTCCTAGAATAATGATAACGAGCACACTATTGCTTATGTAAATCAGACATGATGCAGAAGTGGATTAGCAAAAAACAAACAGTTTTATTCAACAAATATGACCAAGAACAATGGTTTTTTATAATATATGTAACTACTGTAGTATATGTTTTATACTACAACATATTTAAATAACTGTATTTTCAATATACATATATACATATATATCTGTGTATATATATATATATATATATATGTATATACAAACCATGATGTTTACAACATAAATGCACAACATATTTTCAACTATGAGGTTGCTCATGGGTGTATCCCAGACTGTGTGATTTCCTTCTTTGGTAACATTTCCAAGCATGCCAGGCCCAGGGAGCAGATTACACCTTAAGATTTCCAGAAATTAGCACAGAACCTTTTGTTTTTGAGAGTTTTTCAAAGAGGAGATAGTTCTTCCTGAATAAAATAATATTTTTTTTATTATCGTAATTATTATTAAGTCATGCTCCCTTGAAACAGGTGAGACATTACTCTAAACAGCCTCTCCAGCAATTGAGATCACAACTCATGCAATGACATAAGCAAAGAGACTATGTAGAGACAGTCTATTTTGATTGCGCATGTTCTCACATTCACACCTGTCCCTCTGGTAATCTCAAGTGGAAGTGCTCTTGAATTGAATCATTCTTCAGAAAAGGAAAGGTTTTTTCAATTTCTGTTCAAAACTCTGATCTGATTAATTCACTACACAATTGAATCCCTATAGGTCTCTGACCCAAAATATCCACAATGTAGATACATCTCATGTGCTGAATCACTGACCTGCTTAATTGAAAGCAGCCTGAAAGCTTAATTAGTCCATGGACTAGAAATGGCCATCAAAGATAAACTCTTGTTTTTAGGCATTTAAGCGACCTATAATCTTCCCAGCAGGAATGTTATGTATACCCTGTCTTGTTCCACTGTTGCCCTTTTGTTTACCTTTTTTGTCACTTTTGTACTCCTTAGTTTTCACTTTTGTCCCTTTTGTAGCTCCACAGTCTTGTTTTCCCTCGTGTTCACTGTTCATTGTTTTCACCTGCCCTTGTTAATTTGCCTTTGGTTTCTGTTAATCTCCTTGTTATCTTGTTTGAGTCCTGTTTGTTCATTGACCCCTTTGTCCCACATTTATGTATTTAAACCCTGTCTGTTTGTTCAGTCTCTGTCAGTCGTTGTTTGTTAATGGAGGTATGTTGTTAGCCTGGTATGTGTTCCCTGCCTGAGTTCTCTGTTTGTGTTCATCGTGTTTAGTTTTCAGTTTTATGTTTTATTTCCCCATTGAGGGTTGTTCCTTCTGTGTTTATTTAATAAATTCTTAACTGCTTTTAGATCCACATCTCCTCGTCTGCCTCTCTGCTCAAGCGTTACAAGGAAGTGTTTGAGTAATGATGACTGTTAACTGTGTCTGTGATGTGGTATGCCAGTCATGTCCTCTGCCACAGTACAGCCATCATTTTGAAATGAGACATTTTCTGTCATGTGGTTTTCCTGTAATGCAACTCAGTAGACACGTAAAAGAACATCTGAGAGGACAAAAGAGCTGGCTATTACTGGATAGAGTAGTTATGAGGTATATGATAACTGTCAAATCTATACACAAAATTGAGCCAGGTGGAATCTGATTGGTTCCAGTTGTTTCAGAATAATATCTGAGTTGTGGCTAATAGTAATAATGAAAGCATTAGGCATGATTGCAATCTTCATTATAATACATAGTTGGCTATATATGGTAAGAAATGATGACGATGAAACACATTGGAATCTATCCTTCTGGTGCACATACTCGTGTTCGTGTAGTATTTAGAAACACTGTTCCTCCTCTCTTTAAAGGGCAGGGTGAAGTCTGATGTATTTGCTCTAAACACATTCTTGAATTTGTGACTTTCCAAGGGTACAATACTCATTTAAAATTCAAATATGTAAGAAGTGACATTATGAAGGTTGATGTTGCCCATACAGAAATGCAGCTAAACAAGATGATTATGTTGCAACAAAACACCAAGACAAACATTTGTGCTTACAATTGGTTTATTGCAAATGGGCACAGATGTTGAAGACATTACATCAATACCACTGCACTATACATGTGAATACCTGTGCAGGTTTGTCAGAATTACAGCTTGACTACTGACCAAAACATATTTTTACTTGTGAGGACATACCATATACGTTTCAGCAAACTTGGAAACCTTACAAAATGCCTATCTCTTCAGCTCCCACTACCACTAGGGATGCGGTTTATTTATGCCAATGATCTGGATTCCATGAGGTTTTTGTTAAAATGTTGAATGTTTATTTGTCTAAAAGTGTTGCCAACACTAAATTGAGAATCAGTGCAGAGAAGAAAGTGAAGGAAGAGATCAATTTACAACTTCATTTGATCCATCAACACTCTAAAACTAAAAATAAAGATAAACTAAAATCTTTCTCTTTCAGAGTCATTCAGAGAATCAAGCTGATGTGAATGAGACATTGGTGTGGTTTGACAGTTATCTCTCAGCGAAATTCAGTTCTGGGTTTTTGTCTACGCACATATTCACACAACATGCTGTGGCCACAATTTTTGCATGACTGTGTGAATGATTGGAAATCATGTCAAAAATATATGTTGATGATGCTGTTGCAACAAAATATACAGCATCGCAATTTCTCTTCGAGAAAGTATGCACCTTGAGTTCCAGTGAAATGCTACCTATAAAATCACTGCCTTATTCAGTATTTTGTGCTTGTTTTGCAGTACAAGTATCTCAATCAATATAAATTAACTTGAGAAGCAGCACTGCAAAAGATTTTAAGACTTGTTTTCAGAGAATATACATTTAATGATTGAAAGTTTATTTTATTACCCTGCTGGCAAATTGCTGTTTTCTTGTTTTAAGCATACATTTTGTGTGGGCTAAAGGGATAGCTCACCCCAAAATGAAAATTCTCATTATTTACTCACCCTTATGATATTCCAGGTGTGTATGACTTTCTTATTTCACCAGATTTGAAGAAAAATAGAAAATATCTTAGCTCAGAAGGTCTTTAAAATGCAAGTGAATGAAGATTTCTCTTTTGAAGCTAAAAAAATAACAGACAGTCAGCATAAATGTCATCCATATGAATTGAATGTCTTCGAAAGTGACACGATAACTTTTGGTGCGAAAAAGACCAATATTTAAACTTTTTTACTAAATCTTGATTCCGGTCAGGAGCGGTACACGCTCGTGACGTAATCGCATTGGCATTTGAAACACGCAAGAACTAATGCACGTAATTCACAGCCGCGCAGCGCTGTTTACAATTGAGAAGGAGGAACGCTGTACAGTAGCTTGGTTGGTTTTGGTTTAGATCTGTATTTATCTGTTTCTTTACTCACAATTTTGTGTTTGTGTGCTTATCCTGGATGTCTCAACTGAGTGGAGAATGTGAGATTACTTCTGAATCATGGCAAAAGTAATACGTAACACGGGAGACTGCTTGAACTCCACCCTCTCGTGAAGCTCACCCTCACATTGGATTATAGTAGAAAGGAAATATTTAATTGTATCTTTTTTCACACCAAAAGTGATTGTCGTATGGATGATGTTTTTGCTGACTGTCTGTGATTTTTGTAGCCTCAAATGAGAAATCTCCATTCACTTGCATTTTAAGGACCAACTGAGCTAAGATATTTTTCAATTTTTCTTCAAATGTGTTCTGGTGAAGAAAGAAAGTCATACAAACTTGAAATATCATGAGGGTGAGGAAATAATGAAAGCATTTTCATTTTTAGGTGAACTATCTATTTAAGGTTAAAAAAAACATTGCCAATGAGTTAACAAAAAAACATTATTCTAAAACAAATCTTTATTCAGATTCATTCTCTGAAAACAAATTAATGTCTAACATAGTTTTTTAACTTATGTAAATGTGTCTTGTTTTAGGGATGTTTAGACATTTTTAATGACAAACAAGACAAAAATACTGAGCACTTTTTTTTGCATTGAAGGCCTAAAGATGAAAACTGTGGGAGAGAGAGAGCGAGAGAGCGAGAGAGAGCGAGAGAGAGAGAGAGAGAGAGAGAGAGAGAGAGAGAGAGAGAGAGAAAGAGAGAAATAAGAAGAAAAGGAGGAAAAAAGGAAGGTATATTTGAACTCCTCTCAGAGGTCTATATAAAAAAAAAAACATTCAAAAATATACACACAAAGTCACAACCAGAGTGTTTTACGAATTGATGCAACTGTTACATACTTTAAATGGTGGCCTTTTTCTCATTGGAGAATCCCAAGATAATTATTTTTCATATATGTCTCACTTATATGGAGCCCTTACCCTTGAACTCTGCCATCTGGTTGGATGCCTTTACAAATGAGGTTTTTATGTGAAGGAACATTAGACTTTTCCCTCTCTCACTACAGATGAGACCCTTAGGAGCAGCCAGAGAGCATGAGAGCACTGTTAAGCTCGCTGTTAGAGTCTGCACAGGAAATCTAGGAAATTCCTGACAGAGATGCGGAAATCCGTCCGCTGTGCGGGGAGTTGCGTTTCGCACACAAAACACACATTTATACAAACCCAAAAACAAATGCTTCTGTGTGCGGTGTGTGACAAATAGAAGTTCAAGGATTTTTGGTTTTTGTTTTTGTACAAAAACATTTCACATTTATTTATCAAATATAAACATTGGGCACACTTTAGATTATGGTATCCAATCTAAAATTACACACAAGAAACATTTCTCTATTGTTCTGCATTTATCTGCTCTATAATGTCTACTATTCTTCTGTAGTAATCGATTTGGTATGATAGCACTGCTTATATTGTGTTTTCCCTTGGATCACTGCTTCTCCAAGTTTTATTCTTAGTTTTAAGTTACTTTGGACAAAGCCGTCTGCTAAAATAATACATGTAAATGTAGGTCAAAGACTGCAAAACGTTAAATTGGCTCTGAGAGCATAGTAGTTTCCATGTGTGCCAATGCCTCACAAAATTTCACAGTACTGTTTAATCACATTTTTGTACAGCTTAACTAATTCAGAATTCTACATTCCAAACATTGGAGTGCTGGGCCCAAACCACAATCCCTGTATGGAAAATATGGAGTTTCCTGGCAGCCTCGCTAACCCCTGGAATCGTGTAAGCCCCTTTAATTTCTTTCGCTTGAGGTTTAAAAGTCTAATGTCACTTTTAATACCGTGGGAACAACCATTTTTAACCGAAACATACATGTACACATATGTGTTCATAAGCAAACAAAACATTTGAATATTTGGAGGGTTTGTATTCAAATGTATTCAAATTCAGAATAAACATTTTAGTGATTAAAGATGGGCAAGACCTCTGACCTGAAATTGATCCAGGTGGAATCTGATTGGTTCCAGTTGTTTCAGAATAATATCTGAGTTGTGGCTAATAGTAATAGTGAAAGCATTAGGCATGACTGCAGTCTTCATTATAATACATAGTTGGCTATATATGGTAAGAAATAATGACGATGAAACACATTGGAATCTATCCTTCTGGTGCACATACTCGTGTTCGTGTAGTATTTAGAAACACTGTTCCTCCTCTCTTTAAAGGGCAGGGTGAAGTCTGATGTATTTGCTCTAAACACATTCTTGACTTTGTGAATTTCCAAGGGTACAATACTCAATGCAAATATGCAAATATGTAAGAAGTGACATTATGAAGGTTGATGTTGCCCATACAGAAATGCAGTTAAACAAGATGATTATGTTGCAACAAAACACCAAGACAAACATTTGTGCTTACAATTGGTTTATTGCAAATGGGCACAGATGTTGAAGACATTACATCAATACCACTGCACTATACCTGTGAATACCTGTGCAGGTTTGTCAGAATTACAGCTTGACTACTGACCAAAACATATTTTTACTTGTGAGGACATACCATATAATTTTGTTTTCATATAAAGATGTTTAAACATTCTGGAAAATGTCTCAAGGAAGTAGTTTCTTTTCTTTTTACTTATGTCCTTGACTCGTTCCTCTTTGTAGAAATCGTTTTCTTTTGTGACGTGATGTGCTATATATAGCTTCTGTGTATTTCTATAGTATTTTGAACAAATATAGTTCATTTATTCTGCATGTGTATTTTATGACTAGTGTGCATTCATTTGTGCAAATGTGCACACAACAGCAGGATGTGGACAAATCTGTCTCATGCTGCTGTACCTTCACACCATCGCTCGCTCTTAACCTTGCAGTAGTCTTTGATGTCCTCCCACACAGTGGTGAGAGAGAGATAGAGCTTCCGCTGATTTCAGTGCTCTCAAATGAACTAAAGAGACAGGAAGTTGAATGCTCTGTTGTCACTGACTCCCATCATTGTGACATAAGTCTTCAATTTTGATCTATTATGTAATCTCTTTCCCTTCTACACTTGATAAAAAATGTCCCCTGCCTAGTCGTGAGTTATTACTGCAATTTTAAGCTTGATGTCAAATATTAGCAAGTTTCAACACTGATTACATTTGCTGTGTTGAAAAATTTAAGATTGCCTTTATATATTGCCTTCATATAGTGGATCTGTAATCATTCAGTTGTTTATATTGTTCCAAGCCTGTATGACTTTCTTTCTATAATGGAACCTAAATGATGATGCAATGAAAGTGAATGGTGACTGAGGACAGCTTAATAATATTGTTACAATAATATTATAGGCCTAATGGCTTATGTTCTCACACCTACATTTACCTACATTAGTTTTCACTGCCAACATTACATTTCAGAGCTTTCTCTTTATGTGGTTACAAGGAGATTCCATTTCATGGGTTTTAAGTTATAATAGATCACACTGAAGTTGTGTTTCCACATTCATTTAAAAACTAAGGCAAATGGGGGTCAGTCTCCTGAGACTGTACTAGTGAAAGCCTGTGTGTGTGCATATAAATGGCTGAGGGTGTAGGTTGGTTTTAAACAGTAGCCTTTTGTGGTTACCTTAATACCCGTGGTTATGAATTTCTTTAAGGGCAGGGAACCTGAAGTTGGAATGTCACATTTGAAAGTCTAGATGTGGAAAGTGAAATAACAAACAAAAAATTCCCTAAGAGGGAAGCTGGATTTTCTCCAGTCCAAATTCTAATTTAAACTTACATTTGTATTTGTGAACAATAGTGTGTGAGCTTTTATGTACACCTACTGGATGACCTGTGGAGACCTCTACTGTGTATTATACATGGGAAATATTTGTCTTGGACTTTTCCATAACTTTTTTTAGAACGAGTAGTAAAACCACCCATTGTGTCTTAAAATGAAAAACACCATACTATATACTGTAAGTTTAACTGTAATCTCTGCTTTAAGAGAATGATATTTAAACCACTGCTATTTTATTTTGATAGATAAGTCAAATCGAACTTTTTAACACTTAACGCAAGCAAGCCAATGCAGACGTAAATTCCTGGCCAACACATGGCGTGTGCACGGTCAAAATACTTGTGTGCACTGTTGTAGAACAAGTTATTATTGAGGTAGCTTAAAACATGTCAAGTTTAACTAATTAGCTCAGTAAGATTCTGCAGTAGCACCCCTTGTTGAGAATGCAACCCATAGGTCCACAAACTTAGGAACAATGTGAGGGTGAGCAAATGATGACAGAATTTTCAGTTTTGGGTAAACTAACCCTTTAATGATTGAATGCGTTTGGTACGTGTGTCTGTTTATGTGTGCATAGAATCTTAGTCTAAATATGTTCAAATTATTGGATCCATTCTGGTGATCTCTCACAAGGTGTCACGTTTTCTCAAGGCAATCTCACGTGTTCTTTCACATGTTGAATCTAATGACTGAGTAATTTCTATTTAATAGACCTCATGCCCAATACTTTGTTTTCTTCTGTTTTCTGTTTCGTGTGTTCCAGCCAATGGATTAATGAAAAAATGATTGGCCTGCTGTGAATGTTTAGTGTGCATTTCTCCAGACACCCATAAGGGGGGAAATAGAGAGAGCTTTCAGGGGCCCAGCCATGGAAGGGGGCCCCAGAGATATAGTTCAACACTCCAGATAGTGCTATGACGTACCAGGCCTTTACATAATGTAGCAACTCACAGTCTGGCATCCACACAAACAGACACACATGACAAAAGGTGTTTGCTCAGCTCAGACGCCACAGTTGCGTCCCCTTTTGACCTTTCAAACCAGTGTGCCACAGAATGGTTAGCAACCCCAAACACGCAGCCAGCAGCTCCCTGTTTTGCAAAAGCAGCCACTGAGAAAGAAAAGAGTGAGAGAGAGAAGAGACCAAATTCTCAGTCAAGGTACACTGGTCTTTTAGAGCAAAAAAACACACAAAAAAACTAAAGCAGCTGAGATTCCATCAGGCATCTATCAGCAAGTATTTTCCTGAGTTTAAAATAATATTCCTAATATAAATGCTGTCAATTGAGCTTAACTTGAATTGATCCCACAATATTTCTTTAAATAAACAACCGATGCGTGTAGAAAGGGAGACCCCATTTTGACTTCTTTGTCTAATTATCAACACTGTCAGTAAAATTGTTGAAAAAAATTTACCATTTGGGGCACAAGAGTTTGTGACTGCTACAGTATCCTACCCTCAAAGGTACACACACTTCTTTACCCCTTAAAGTACTAATATACCCTTTAGTGACAGAAAAGTACAATAATGGTTCAAATTGACATGTAAAGGGTACAGTAGATGTACCTGCCCCAGGGACAAGCTGTTGTACCAGTAAAGATAAATTTTTTTGCAATTCTTTTTTTTAGTAATGAATATTAATTATGGTAATTTGACTCCTGAATTTCATGTTTAATTAAAAGATAAAGATATATTTCACCGAACATGAAAATGTGTCATTATTTACTCATCCTTATGTCGCTCCAACCCCATATGCTGTTATTTTTTTCTGTGGAACACAAAAGCAGATTTTTTTTTAAGAATTGTTACACTGTTCTTGCCATAAGCGACAGGTCATTGTGACCAGGTCCAAATAAGAGAAAGAAAAAGAAACATCAAAAAGCACCATAAAATAAGTTCATATGGCATGTGCACTGTATTTCAAATCTTCTGTAGCCATATGATGAGTTAGTGAGAGAAAAATACATACATTTAAGTCACTATGCACTGATAATCTTGCCTTCCCTGAAGCTCGTGACTAGTCTTCTTTTGCATCTAGAATAGTGTTTTTTATGTGTTTTTCTTTTCTTTGTATGTATCCAAGTGGAGAAAGTTCTTGAAATGTAACTCTTATCATAAATTGGACATGGCCCCTTTAAGAACCAGAGTTTTGCGACATCTCTCTCTCTCTCTGTTGTGCATGTGTGCTTTTTAGAAACATGAGAACATGTATTGCGCAAGAGAGCTCCTAGTTTTGTTCATCAATTGAGAATTCTTGAGTAAATATCAACTTTGTTTTTTTTTTTAAATGCAAAATTATGTTGCATAATTATGGATAATCTTTGAAGGATGCAGATGGATTGCAAGTGTGGAGTTTTACCACGTTTTGACAAGGAATGTAAATGTAGAATTAGTCATACCTCATTTAATGATTTATAGCCCTGAGTGTTTTCCAATTAAGTGAACAAGTGTAATAAGTCCTTAATACCTGGTTAAAAATGTATTAAATGCTGTGAATGTTTTGGTAGTAGTCACGGTGTAGTAGGAAATGTTCCACAGTTTCTACAGCACTCTGTGTGCAGAGGGAACACAGTCTCTCTTCTGGGGGCAGATATCTCTGTCTATGGCAGCCTCTTTCAATGTCAATGTCTTCCTCAACTTATGATCTTTTACAGTGCTCAAATATTCTGCTATTGTGTAATCTCCTTTGAGTTCCAAATAGAATTGCATCTTCTTTTGTGATTGTGTGATATGTTTCCAGTGGGCAATATAATGTTCTTTTTGTTGTTTTATAATTTGTTTGGGCCAGATTGTGTGTGTGTGTGTTGTCCAGTGATGGGTTCAGTTTGAGCACTAGCTGGGAAAGAGCACTGCGCTCTACATTCTCCTCTTGGCACTGGAGTGCTTGACTGTGATAGGAGGATGGGTCGCTGTTCTTTAAATGCTTGTAGAAATTGACTAATTCAGCTCTGCATGAGTCGTTTGGTGTTGCCCTGTGTACTTTTAAAATGTTTTAAAAAATTTGGGTGTGCAGCATTTCTACTGACTCTTTTTCTCAACTTGAAAATTCTTGTGATTTCTTGAGGACTTGAATTGGAATTTCATATTGGATTATTCATTTAGTCATGTAGAAAACTCTCATTGCTTTATGTTTCAGTTCATTCACAGCTAGATTGAAATTTATCAGTTGAACTGATTTTTAATCCCAAGTAGGCGTATGTGTGAGTGTATTGGAGAACTTTGGTTCCTAATTTAAAAGCGTATTTACTTTCATGACACCAGGATATGTTTTGGAACACCATTATTCCGTTTTTTGAACGGTTTATTTTCAGAGCCCAGGTTTGACTGAATGTTTTCTATGAAGGAGCTGCTGTAATCCCTTTATTGTTTTTTATAGAATTACAAAATCATCAGCAAAGAAAAGACACTTAATATCAGATTGGGTCAGGGGTAGACAAGGGACAGTTGATTTGTTTAGTGATTTAGCTGATTCATTTATGTAGATATTAAATAAGGTGGAACTCAATGGGCAACCTTTTTTAACGCCTCGCTTCTTGGGAACAAATTTGTTCATCTGTTTCCTATTTTTACGGCACATTTGTTGTTTTCATACATGGTTTTTATTATGTTAAATGTTTTCCCTCCAATTTCACTTTCAAGTAGTTTTAGGAAGAGTCCTTTATTCCAAATGGAGTTGAATGCCTTCTCAAAATCCACAAAACAAGAGAAGACGTTCGATTTGTTTTGCTGTACATGTTTGTAAATTATTGTGTGGCGGGTGTAGATGTGTTAAGATGCTCTGTATTTTGGCAGGAATCCATTTTGACTTAAGAAAGTTTTGTAGTCTAGCACTGATAATAGAAGAGAAAATTTCCCCCAAGTTGTTGTTGACACAAATGCCTGTTTTTGGACTCAAATTTGTCCCATTTTTTTAACAGATCTGTATGATTATGTCTTGGTTTCAGGTGTCAGGAACATACCACACATTCAAAATAATGTTGAACAATTGAAGTATGGCAATTTAGAATGTATTGTCTGTGTTAATGTATTGTATCCATTAATTTAATATTCTGTCAATGCCACAGGCCTTATTGGATTTTAAAGTCTGCATTCTACCTGTTAGCTCCATTTCTGTGATTGCAAAATCCAGGGGGTACCGATTATCTTTCATTTCTTCTTTTTTTATGTTGTTCTAATTTAGATTATATTTCATTTTGAAGAGGGTTTAATTAAGTTTCTTTGTAAAGGTTTTCAAAGTGTGTGCTCCGTATATTTGCATTTTGAATAGCCAATTTGTGTTGTTGTGGTCTATCAAGTTTGTTCCAGTTGATCCAGAAGCTTTTTGTATGTATTGACTCCTCTATTACATAGAATAATTGTCCTTTATTTTGTTTATTTTTTTGTCCTAAGAGTTTGTTTGTACTCATTAAGAGCTTCATAATATCGAAGGCGGAAATCTAGATTGTCCAGATCCCTGTGTTTTTGGTTTGAGAGGTTTTGCAGTGTTTTTCTAATTGTTTTACAGTCATTGTATAACCACTTTTGTTATTATTTTTTGGGTTCCTTTTTGGTATTTTCTTCAATTTGTACATTGATGCTGATTGGTGAAAAATAGTGTCTATTTTGTACACAGCCCAATGTATGCCTTCTTTATTGTTTATATGTGTTAATTAGAAATATGTCTAATAGTGTGTGACAGGGTGGAGAGCGAGGCCGGGTCGTGATGCTACACACTCGGCCCCTAATCAAGCTAATCAAGCCTCAGAGAGGGATAAAGGCCGACAGGAGACTGCAGTGGGGCATAGAGAGAGATTTACAGGCAGCTGTCCGACACCTTTCCTTTACTGTTTTCTGTCCATTTATAGGATGGAGTAGGCTTTCTGCACGTTTGATTTGTTTCTTTTCTTTTTTGGTATACTGTATTTTTACAGTGGTCAAATAAGGGTGTTTGAGGAATGACTGTGAATGCTCTGATATGAACTGGATCAATGTCTGTAATGGCATAATTTACAGTACAGCTGCTCAGAAGAGAGTTATTTTTTTGACTGGAAATGGATGATTTCATCTAGAACGATTTAGGTTTCTTCATTATAATAAGGGGGCTCTGTGGGGGGAATATATGTAGCACACAAGAATATTTTACCCTCCAATGAAACTATCTCTTATTTATTTTTAGCCAAATGTAGAAATTTTCTATTTTGTTTGTTTCAATTGAGTTTATCAATTCTCTTTTGTACCACATGAGCATTTCCCCTGAATCCCTGCCCTGACTTACTCCTCTTAGTTTGGTTGATGGTAGAACCATTTTTCTGTAGCCTAATGTACAGCCAGTTGACTAATCGCCTCTACTCCATGTCTCTTGCAATATTATGTCAGAATGTTCCATTTCTTTTTTTGAAGTATGGATGACGTATCTTAATACTAAAAGTATTTTCAATAAATATGAACCCATTTACTACTACTGTTGCATTCCAAAAATAAAACAAACACAAATATATTGCATTGATAAACTAAGTACAATAATTAGAACAATAGATACATATTTTACATTTGCATACATACAGCTCCTGAAAAAATTAAGAGACCACTGCCAAATTTAAGTTTCTCTGGATTTACTTTTTATAGGTATGTGTTTGAGTAAAATGAAACAGTTTTGTTTTATTGTACATTGGGTGTTGGGTGACTTTATGTCACTCTTGGCACAAACTTTCAAGCAGCTCGGCTTTGTTTGATGGCTTGTGGTCATCCATCTTCCTCTTGATCACATTCCAGAGGTTTACAATGGGGTTCAGGTCTGGAGATTGGGCTGGCCAGGACAGGGTCTTGATCCGGTGGTCATCCATCCAAACCTTGATTTACCTGGCTGTGTGGCAAGGAGCATTGTCCTGCTGGAAAACCCAATCCTCTGAGTTGGGGAACATGCAGAAGAAAGCAAGTTTTCTTCCAGGATAACCTTGAATGTGGCTTTATTCATGCATCCTTCACAAAGAGGAATCTGCCTGATTCCAGCCTTTCTGAAGCACCCCCCTGATCATCACCAATCCTCCACCAAATTTCACCGTGGGTACGAGACACTGTGGCTTGAAGGCCTCTCCAGGTCTCCGTCTAACCTTTAGATGTCCAGGTGGAGGATCGGTGATGATGTGGAGAGTGCTCTGACAATGTTCCCCCACTCTGAGGATTTCCAGCTCAACTCAAACCAGCCCGTCTGGCACCAACAATCATGACACGGTCCAAATCATTGAAAAAACAATCTGATGGTTGATATGAACGTTAACTGAAGCTCCTGACACGTATCTGCATGATTTTATGCACTGCACTGCTGCCACATGATTGCTGATTAGATAATTGCATGGATGATTTTTGGTGCCAGATGGGCTGGTTTGAGTATTTCTGAGCTCCTCTGTTACATTTTAGAGACTATTGTGTGTGAAAATCAATTTAAACAAAACAACTGCCAGAAACAAAAAAAAACATCTAGTAAGGGGTAGTTTTGCAGATGTAAACACCTTTGTTGATGAGAGAGGTTATGAGAATGGCCAGACTGGTTTGAACTGTCAACGTCTATGGTAACTTCCTTAGAACTCACCGTTGATTGGCTTTTTCTTCATGAATATGCTAATTGAAAGCTATTCACTGTAGTTACTGTAATGTTCACAAGCTCATCTTGTCACCTCTCCCTTGCAACTCTCTCTTTTGCTTTCTGACACTTTATGCTATCACATGGCTCTTCGTTATTTTTATTTATTTATTTATTTTTTTTACTGATTACACATGACTGGTTTTAAGCAAGACCATTTGGACCACAACAGACATAAAGACACACACACAAAGCAGTAATGAAAGAAATGTTCCCCAATTCTACCCTTGCTTACTCATCCTTAAGGAACTTTTCTGTCTTTCTTCCTATATCTAAGTTTGGCAGATGGATGGACGGGCAGACAGTGTTTGGAAGGACGGACGGACGGACAGATAGATTCACACTATTTCCGTAGTCGGAATAACCTGGATACCAACACTGTTATCTACTACACACGACTTCTCCACACACACACACACACACACACACACACACACACACACACACACACACACACGTTGTGTTTCCATGTTTTATGGGGGCTTTCCATAGACATAATGGTTTTTATACTGTACAAACTTTATATTCTATCCCCTAACCCTAACCCTACCCCTAACCCTAACCCTCACAGAAAACCTTCTGCATTTTTACATTTTCAAAAAACATAATTTAGTATGATTTATAAGCTGTTTTCCTCATGGGGACCGACAAAATGTCCCCACAAGGTCAAAAATTTCGGGTTTTACTATCCTTATGGGGACATTTGGTCCCCACAAAGCGATAAATACACGCTCTCTCATACACACACACACACACACACACACACACACACACACACACACACACACACACACACACACACACACAGTTTTGTCATCTGCAAACACCAATTACCTTATGAGTGTCAAGATTCCTGTCATACCAGCTTTTACGCCCTCTTTCCCTCCCTGTCTGCCACTTATCTGTATATTCAACCGTTTTAGTTTCATACTGTCTTTCCCCCTGTTTCTAGGTGACTTGCCTTGTGTTGCCTAGAAAACACCTGTGCAATTTAGGTGATGTTTCTTTTTAAGACTTCAGTCACATTCCTTTTGTTTCCTGAAGTCTCATTTTATAATGAGTAGGCAAGGCAGGGTAGGGCACTTTTTGGCTTGGTTGTTGCTAGTGACAATGAGGAAATCAAAACACTTTAAGGAGTTGAATGAACGAACAAGTACACCTTAATATATTGGTGTATTTTTAAAACGTATGCCAGAGAGAAAATGTGATTGCGAGGGAGAGCGAGATATTTGTTTTAGTGAATCTTCATATGGGAGTCAAAATCTACAACCCTTAAACATATGTATGTTTTAGCTTAACGTAGTGCATGTTGTAACCAGTAATACCAGAAATAAATGTGACAATACTCTACCTTTGTTCTTTGAATATAGAAAAGTGAGTTTAATTTCACATGATGGTAGAGACATCACTTTGCCCTGAGGAAATGCAGCCAATCTACCCTGAGATGTCAATGTGCACATTTCTTTGTTCACATTTCACAACATTCCCATGCCGAACCCCGCCCCTTCATCAAATCCTAGACTCCCATTGGTCGCGTTTACTGGGGGCGGGGTTTTTCATGCGCCTATTGCTTTGGAATGTTTGTCCGTAGTGTCATACTGAATTACCGCTACTTGGACGGGGGTGATCTTAAGCGCTTCTTAACAAATCCTGTGAGTTTCTTTGAACCCATACAACTTTCAGAAGTAAAAATTTGTGCAACGTCAACCGTTGTGGCAAGGGAATCATTTGCTTTACCGATTTTATCCGTGCAACAGTTTATTTATCTAAGCAGCATCTTTTCCCCCTCACCAAATTTGGCTTGATAGCGACCTGATGGACTAAACATTTATATATTTTTGCCCAGTGTTTCGAAGAACACCAGACTTTATCCCGCAGCAGGACTGTAACAGTAAGACAGCGTAATGATGAACAGGAACGGAATGGTCACAAACATTCGCACGCGGATTAGGACCGACCCCTTCAAGAACAGCTATGACCTGGTCGGTAAAGAGCTTGGCAGGTAATTATTTTTTTAAAATATTATACACCAATTAATGCATAAAAAAACAAAGTTTAAAAAATGGTTACTTTTATGATGCCCGCTGGAGATTCACAAACGTGGAGACCGGTGCGACAATTAATCGAGTGTAAATCACCGCCAGCTGCATGCCAAAAGGTTCGTTTGGCTCATTGTGTTAAAGCATTTTTTTTTTTTTTTTAAAGATATAGCCTACCTCACACCCTGTGTTTACTGCGAACAAGCGAGCGATGCGGTACAATTAAAACGTTCCTATAATAGGTAATGAACGCAACTTCACTTGTAGCCCAGAGAGCTCAATTAATTATAATGGGAGCGTTTAATTGCGTCGGTCGCGTGCAGTGTAGACAATTTGTTACCGTGAACTGTAAACCTGACATTTTCAGGGTCGTTCGGAGGACCTACAAAGCAAGACGCAACGCATATAACCAAACGCAGTGTTTCGAGAGGCGCTTTTAAAACGATATTTTTTACCTGACACGACGTCTAAAAAAGCGGTCCTCTTACTTGAGGCGCTGAATAAATAAATGTATAGGCCTACTTACCAGGCACGATCATATATTTTATCCAAGTAACATGTGCATGAAAAATGGCTAGAAATGGCATTTTAGCTTGGCATAAAGCTGACAATTTGCACAAGATTTATTTATATTTCTTGTGCTCCAAACTTAAATCTAACTTCTCTGTCTGCTTGTATGAATGTAACATCATAAAGTGTTTCACTGCTGCTCAAATGCACTTTGGATCACATCGTTTATATGTATAATTGTTTTCCATCTGAAAGGAGTTTTTCAAAAACACTGTGGGAAGCTTCACAACGGGAAGCTGTTGTTTATAGCGCAGCCTATCTGATTTGCTTACCATCAAGGTGCGTTGATGCAAAGAGGAATGCAGATGTTGGTGGGTAGTGGGTACCAAGCTCTAGTAAAGGGGGACTGAAGCGGAAACAGTCACATAAATATCTTCTAATTCCTTTAGCGGAACACAATCTCCTCTTTTTCCCTCATTTATTTTCTCTCATATCTTTGTGCATCATCTTTATGCTTTACATGTGCATTATTTGCAGAAGTCGCACACAGTTTCAGTACATTGAGCTGAGAGGGTCAGCTTGTTCAGCGATTATAGACTGAACTTTTTTTTTTTTTTTGTGAGCGTCAACATTTAGATTCATTCTTCATCTCTCCAGATGACCATAAAATACCCACTCCCCTAGATTATCTGCTGGCAGTATGCATGCGCACATGCATACACACACACACATATGTGCACCCTAACCCACTAGAGTCAATGGTGTGTAACATTGACAGGAGAGTGTACGTTCAGTGTGTGAGTGTGAAAGAGTCTAACTGAATGGCCAAACCATCTGGCCCTGTTGTCAGCACTCCATTCATTTGCCACATGGCTCCAACAGCAAAATTATTTTTTTCCATGAAATCAGATCCAAACTCTATTCCCAAACAGCTATTGTTGATTGTTTGTGATTGAAGATTAGTTGTTTGGTTATCAGTGGTGTGTTTGTTTCTTGTCCCATTTTCAGTCATTTTCTGCCCTATATTTTGGAATTCGTCTGATTGTAATAATTGTAAGTGTGGAGAGGGCTCTCTCTTGATCCCTTTATGTTGAGAACCAAGAGTCCTAACTGCTTTGGACAATGTCTCTTAATACCTGTTGAATGTTGTGGGTGTCCTAATTTTTAAAAGTCCTTCTGAGTTGTGCCCTGGTTTGGTTAGTTAACAGGTTATTTTTATGCACATCATCTTTGGATTTCCCCAAGTGTATCCCAAAATGAGTTTAACTCTAACCTTCAAAATCCCACCTCTTCCTCCCTGATCACTGCATAAGTTTGCTACAAGTCTAGTTGTGGCATTGCAACCCTAGGATACAGCGTTATTAGTCTTGGCATCGTCTCTCCAGAAATATTCTGTTGACTTCATTTGTGTTTACAGAAGTTGTGTGACACTATCCAATAGTTTTTTTTTCTCTTGCTGTGTGGCTGTTTTGGTAATCTAATTTTTATACTCTGGAAGCCATTTAAAAGGTTCATAAGTTCAGCTGAGCATCAGTCGAGGTGGTCTGAATGGGGAAATATTTCCCCAACAGAATTGTGGGATGTTGACTGAGCCAGTGAGCCCCCTGCCATACCAGTAGCAGACTGGCCAGCTGTGCATGTGATTCAGTCTGTCTCTTAATAATGGGGCTGTGCGATTCGCCTCGAATAATGGCTTGAAAATGTGTGTGTTTGTGCGCACATTTGCTTGTTTGTGGTTTGAAAGTGTTTATCCAATCATCTTTGACTGTATATAGTCAGTCTTTTTAGAAAGTGGACATGCTTCTGCCATCTGGGCAAGAGTATGAAATTGGGAAATGGAGACAGACAGTGAAAGAGTGATGGTTTGATTTTACACAGGAAGTCTAACCACCACAGTATCTGGGTCATTGCTGAAGATGAATACACGTACGTTTCCTTCTATCTGCTCTTGAGTCATTGATTTAGACTGAGGATGACTGTTTTTGTGAATAAAAAGAGGATAAGATATGTTTTCACAATGCTGCCTCAAATACCAAATGACCTTGGGGGAAATTCGCCAAGTATGAATTAGGCCACCCGAAAGTGTGGTTTATTTGCATGCAAAGAAGACATTATTTGTCTTTACTTTTAGCACCCGTTCCACTTAGTACTTGTTTTCATGAAAGAACTAATGCAATTCAGATGTGGCCAAAAAATGTGCATGTCGATTCAGCAGTCTGGCACACTTTAATGTAAAAGAGCATTCAATCACTTGCAAGTAGCGCTGATTTATATGCTTATCTAAAATAAGTGTACATAACATAGAAAGTAGCATTCTTGCTCTGAAAAGAATGGCAATAACTTGGTTCAAATACAGCGCAACACTTTTAGTGTATGTTACACCTGCTTAAACTGAATTGCTGGTGCTTTGTAAATAAGAAGCAGGGCCTTGAAGAAAACTCCCAAACTTGCTTTCATGAAATTTTTTCATGATATTCCACCCTCCAGCAAGCCCATCCCAGTCCAGCCATCGTCATGCTCTTTCACAACCCTTCTGAGAAGAGGGGAAGGCACATTTGTTGGGGGCAAATACGGCAGTTAATGCAATGACCTCTGACCTCGTCACCACCCTATCCACTTTATTTGTGGTTATGTCTTTTTCTATCTTGTCTCAGAGGCCAGACTGCATAACCATTTTCTTTTGAAGGACCTTCTGGATATTTAAATAATGCTCTATACCAGTTAAAAACATACCAGTTAATTTCGGGTTAATGTTCATGTGATTAAACTATTGGAAAACAGCGCTGATCTGAAAGTTGGCATCAAATGCACTTTTCTTTGTTTAACTCCACGTGAACTCCGATTGGTCAGATTGAACTCAGATTCTTGGGTGCTCAACGCACCCAACCTTGCCAACCTTGCACGTTAAGCAGGAAATCCATTACATTGACAAAAATGCATCCATTGCAAACATAGACTTCTGGAGATTGAGGGGCTTTTCAGGATTCCATAATCCTGGGAAATGCTAACACAAAAACAACAGAAAACGTTTATACACTGTCCAATCAGCTGTTCTCTAGAATGAGAATGTTCCCTTACCCTAATACCATCTGCCTCTGAAAAGCAATAGCAAGTAGCAAATCAATGTTTCCTGGCTTAAAGTTAAAGGAATATTCTGGGTTCAATAGAAGTTAATCTCAAGCAACAGCATTTGTGGCATAATATTGATTACCACAAAAAATTATTTTGACTTGCACCTCCTTTCTTAAAAAACAAAAAACAAAGTGACAATCTGGGTTACAGTAATGTACTTGCAGTTCAAGTGAATGGGGCCAATTTTTGACCATTAAAATACTTTATCAAAAGTATAGACACGATACATAAACAATATGTGCTAACATGATTTTAGTGTGATAACACAGAAAAGGATAGTAAGTGATAAGTTTAGCCAATTTTACAACTTGGTTGCCATGACAATGTAATATAACCATAAAATGACTGTAAAAGTTACAATTTAAACAACTTTACAGCTCAGATAATACACAAGTTATAACATACATATATAACATATATATTTTATAAAAGCACTTATATGAATTATAAGGCTTCACATTTCTGTGTTTTAACCCTCCAAAAATTGGCCCCATTCACTTGCATTTGAAGTGCCTCACTGTTGTCTCGATTTTTGCTTTAATTTTTTTAAGAAAAGGAGGGACGAGTTGAAATTAATTTGTGGTAATCAACAATTTTCCACAAATAAAACCAGAATATTGGCTTTTTTTTTTTTATTTAAAAAAAAAAAAAGCCCTTCAATATTTTTTTCCTTTTTATCTCCTTCCCCAACTACCCATTTCAATTGGAAATGCATCATCTTGGGAAAGAAAACTGTACTCGTCAAGTCCCAACTAGAAGCTGTATTGTGACAGTCTTCTATTTTCTACCTGTGTGTCTTCACATCAGTTCACATCAAACTTTTAAGTAGGATGTTAATGGAGACATATATTGTAAGAGACAAGCTGTGGACAGAGGAGAGGTCACAGGGGGCTGTATTTTGTTTTTAAGTGTCATGTTTGGTCATTGGCTAAACTAAGGTGGGAGGAGTGGACACCATTGACTCTCAATAAACGAGTCTGGGAAGAGTGGGTGGTCTGTCTTTTGAGATCTCTACCACACACACAAACTGGTGTCTCTTTATGAGATGGTCTAAAGAGGAGGCGGGGTTGGTGTTGTAAAGAGCCATTCGTCCCTCTCACTGTCAGATAAGAGAATGTCTTCACTGACAGGCCTGCCCTTTGTGTGTGTGCAGCAGCCTGTGTGTCTTTTGACAGATAGATGTGTGCAAAGGTCAGAGAAGGGAGGTAGCAGGAAGTCAGTTGTGAATGAGACTCTGTGTGAGAGCTGAGCATACTTTGACAGTTCCAACTGTTAGTCTTATCATCTTTGCGTCAGAGTGAAAGATCATGATAGTGAAAAATGGATGCCTTAAGAAAGAATAAAAAGAGAGTTCTCACTCCATCATCTTCGTCTTTAGATCATCAGCCCAAAAGAGCTGCTAATTTTGTCAATTTGTTGGCCAATCCGGAAGGCTAATTCACCACGGGTTTCCTTGCATATGTGCTTGACATGGCATGGTGGTAATAAGTCAATTTTGTCCTTCTGTAGCAACTTGGAACAAAACAGGAAAGTCTCTTCAAGTTATGTTAACCACAGACCTAATTTCAATCTTAAAATAAAAAACTTCTATTCTTAAAATGCATTATGAATTCGTGAGGGAACTCAAAAATGGAAAAAAGACTGTTGTACTGAACAGCGCTATTCAGATGTCACCGGAGTTTTTGTGTGTGTTTGTCCATAGTAGCAGCTTGCTCATTACATGTGGGTCAATGTGGCATGAGGGGCGTGGTCATGTGTCTGTCTGCGGGAGAGGGAGAGCAGTAAGGCTCGTCACCTGGGTTGTAATTACTCTTTAACACCTTTCTATCATTATAGTGATGGCCACGACTACGTCCTCGTCAGTCAGATAGGCAGTTTATTTTTTTTAAGAATAACGTTCAAATGTCTTATCAGTGAGCAACACTCTTATACTCTTGTTTCTGTCTTTTGGCAGGAATTATCACCATACTAACTTAACGGTAACTTATGAACACGTTGTACAAGTTTAAGTTCTCTCTGATGTGTAATGAATGAAACACAGTAAATAAGTAACCGAACATTATTCTGCTTATTACTTCTTACCAAATAAATCAATTGATGCGAAATATCGATCTGAAATGGCTCTATTTTTGAGAAAGATTGCAAAGATGTGAGACACACATAAGTGTGTCCATAAGTGGCCCGTTTCTACTAAATAGTCTCTTTTAGCGCTCATCAAAAATTTGACCACAGAATTCCACAACTGATCAATTAGAATTATGTTGTGGAATTCAGGCCACATCCTGTTTTTATTTGAAAACGCCATGTTCAGCATTTCGATCATTTTCCATCTTTAGTGTGGATGTAGTCTAAATCTAAAGTTTTAAGTGAACATTAATGTTAGCTCATTATCAAATGATTATATTTTGAAAGCCTTATTCTGTTTTAGCCTCTCCCAAATCGTGTTAATGAATTGTTCTGTGTATGTTTTATTTTTTTTATGTGCACTTAGGGGCAAGTTTGCTGTAGTAAAGAAGTGTGTGGAAAAGACTACTGGGAAGGAGCATGCTGCAAAGTTCTTGAGGAAAAGGCGGAAGGGTCAGGATTGCCGTGGTGACATTCTGAACGAGATTGCGGTGCTGGAATCGGCAGAGGTGAATCCTTATGTCGTGGCACTGCATGAAGTCTACGAGACCACCACAGAAATCATCCTCGTGTTAGAGTGGTAAGACACATATAGACGAGTTTGCAACTTCTGTTGGCCAGTAATCCAGCAAAATGCCCTGACAAAGAAAGCTCTGTGTTATGCGGTTTGTTTTATGATGCATAACAATTCCAACTCGCCAGTTGATTAGAATTACAGGCACAAAGATGAATCTTTAATAACTCTATAGTATGTGTGTGTGTTTGTACCTTACTGAATTTTACCGCAGACCACAGTTGAACTAGTTCTTGTTTAGAGGGAGCTCAATGTTCCAATACAAAAACAGTTAAAATAAAATCTAAAGAAACAAATTGATAAATTTGCTTTCATGAGAATATGATGATCTAGCGGTTGCTCCTCAAGAGGGGTCAAATCAGAACACACTCGTTTCCACTTCTCAGAAACCACCCCAACTGAGCGCCGTTTTCATTGCCTGACCACACTGCTCCTACGCCAAATTCAGAGTCACAAAACCAATTTCCTTTCCCCTGTAATTTTCTGTTGAACTTAAAAGTATCAGTCCCACCAGTGAAAACGTTCAATGCTTTTAAGACCTCACTTAAAATTATCCAAAATATCTGAAACTCAATATATTGCCACAAAATATTTGAAGACCCTATGAATGTAATCGCTTTTGGAACCTAAAGTGTTGTTCACCTATGTTCACTGCTGTAATCTACAGAAGGTACTTAAAGGTCCCACCCCAAACTAATGCTATTGGGTTAGTCAGTGTCAACATGTCGGACTTGTTAGCATGCTCACTGAAAAAGACGCCAAATGAGACCTAATTTTCTGGAATTTTACAAGCTGCTTAAAGGTACAGTTAACTTGGTGTATGTAAACTTCTGAACCACTGGGATTATGAAATAGTCAATTAAACGTGAAACAAGCTGTCTGTAAACAATTGTTTGAAAAATTACTTGTCATGCACAATGTAGATGTCCTAAACGACTTGCCAAAGCTATAGTTTGCTAATATGAAATCAGTGGAGTGGTTAAATTAGTTTGAATGACTTCAACCTATGTGCATGTAAACTTATGACTTCAACTGTACCTATATGTGATTTTAGTTTGTCTTTGTCCAACATGCATGTTAATTGGGCCAGTTTCTCTCAACGTTGTACGCATGCTCCGAAAGTCAGCGGGGAATGTGTGATGTGTATTAAACACTCATCCTCTGCTGACATCCTTCAAATATTCGATTACACATTGCCATGTATACTTGAACAAATAGATGAAGACTGTAGCTCGGCTATGCAAAAACCTGCTGTAGCTCGATTTATAACCGTGCATGTAAATATAGTAAATCTTTTTATTTTTTCGGGGGGAAATGGTCTACAAATATATTGTTTGTATAGTAACATTTAAAAAATATTTCCCCTTTAAGTGTTCGTATGTGATGACTGCGGCAGCTCTTCACCATAGTTTCATGTTGGGTATTCGCAACAAGAAAATAAAAAGTCTTTCTATATGCAAAACTGTCAGCTGAAGTGTAGTCACACTATTTTGTCTTTCCAGTAACACAGTAGATGAAAACATTCACTAATGAGGAGAAAATTATAGGTCATTAAGTTTAAAATGCTTTACATAACACTCTGCTTCTCTATCTTTCATATCTCCTTATTTGTTGATGGTATTTAGTGTTTTTCTTTTACTCTGGGATCAGTATTGCTTTTTTTTGGTGAACTCTGTTTCTACAGCCCCTTTTTGGATGTTTTGAGTGCGTCTGTCTATTCCAGCATCTGACTGGTTGAATGACGGAAGTATTGAAAAATCGATCGATTACATTTGCATTCTGTCTCGAGGTATCTTACCACAAAAAACAATTGTAAGCCCACTTCCTGCATGCAGCCACTTCCACTGAAGAGACAACTGTATGCCAATCGATGACACATAAGCACACCCATCAACTGTAAAGAGTTTACCTTATAAGGAAGATATAGCTTCTCAGGTTTTAGATGTCAGTTGTTGTGTGAGAGCTCACGCATGTCAGTCAGATTTAGGCAAACGCACTCCAAATACCATTCTGTTAGTGTTTTTCCATCATGTGATGGAAAGTATATGGATTATTCATGCTTTGGTTTTGAAGAGAAGTTCAGCCCTACTTGTTGTTTCTGTTTTCATTTTGCTTGTTGGCTTGCGTGTTAGGACAATGTGTCTGATTTTGTAAGAAACAATGTGTCTGCTTTTTTTATTTTTGTTGTTCTGGTGTTAGTTAAATCCTTCTAACTTGACGTGGGCAGGTTTAGCAGTAAAACCAGTTGAACCAAAGAGACAGACAGAAAGAGACACTTCAGTTTTCATTTCCTGTGGCTTTTCGTCTGAAAGCAGAGCAGCGACTTACTCGCATTCGCAATGCATCCCCACATCCTCTGTCAGAAACGATCAGAATTCTTGTCTCTGCCATTTAAAGTTAAAACCCAAGCTATTGTAAAACGGGGAACAAGAATTTATAATTACATTTACCAAACACACACACAAACACCCCATGCAACTTTGTGGTAACAGACCAGCATAGAGTCTTGGATAATTATATACTAACCCTAGGCCATATATACGTGTGTTAGGTGGAAAGTGAGTTTATTTTTAATGTCTTTCATGTACTAGCTAAAATTGTATTGGAACAGGTCGATTCATGTAACAGGTCTAACTGTAAGTCAAGCAACCAAGAAGAAACTTCGGTTATAGATTCTTGACATTCTTGGTTCTTATTTCTCTTACTTGGATTATTCAGGCATAAAACTTTGGTGCATAACTCCAGTGCCATTTGGGCTATGGATATTATGTAATGATACCTTAAATTGTTCAGCTTGTTTAGTAGAGCTGTGCTATTACTTTTTCTAAACAAATACATGTACAATTTTCACCTAATGGTCAACAAAATGAACTTGGACCTGCATTGAAGAATGTATCCTAGCCATATCTAGGAATCAGAAAGCCATATAGTGACCCATTGGTGGGTTCTTTTGACTTGTGTCAATAAGCAACCACCAAGAATACCCTAACAGCACCCTAGCATCTACCCAGAGCCCCTTAGAATCTGCACAGCAACACACTAACAGCTACTATGAATACTTTATCAACCAGATAGCAAAATATTATCCATGTTGTGTTATTTGTGTTGACATGTTTTTCAATGCTTAACCTGTAAATTAAATGGGCCATCCCTTACTACTTTGCCCAGTCTGACATTTATCTTTCTGGGAAAGCTCTGATGCAAGTCTCTTGTCACCAGTCTTCATCGTTATCACCTGTTCTTCTCTGTTTAGCTTATTTGCTTGATCAAATGCTTGAGAATTCTCCAAAACAGAGTGTTCAGTGGCTTCTTAAGTTCTTTTGACAGATGAAAATGTACAGTGTCCCACCGCCTCTAGTTCAGCCCACTGTTAATCCCCTGTAAAACTGGAGAATCAAGACATCTGGCACATATGAAGTCTTGACAGCTTTCTTTTTGGGGGCAGATTTTGGAACTTCTAGAGAGCACTGTCCATGTGCTGTAGTGGTTTTTGGATATCCCAGAGACTTTATCCCTTAAAAGCCCTTTATTTATGGAGCATCTGCTTTTGGTAGTAATTTGTTGTCTTATTTCCTCTGTTACAAAACTAAGAATCCTGCCTAGATTGTTCCTTTTAGAGTTTAGATCTGTTCTCGTTAGAGGGGAACTGCACTCTTGGTGGTCTTGGTAGCGGGTAGAATATTTTTATCCCTGTTTTCTGTTCATGAAAATGTTTATTTGTTGAACGATCTCTGCCTCTGGTTCACATTCCCATGTCTTAAGACCAGAGAGCAAACTGTCACTCATTACTTTTGACTGCTCTCTTTATATTCATCATCTCCTCTCTCTGCTCACATCGGATTGCAATATTCCCCCAAAACAGGATTTTGGTAAATACATTTAGCATTTTCAGTGGCTGAATGCAGTTGTAAGTCACTTTGGATAAAAGTGTCTGCCAAATGAATAAATGTGAATGTACCTTTGGTCCCCCTCCAATATCGAGTAGGTCTATTGGTTTAATCCTTGTATAGATGTTTCAGATTTTCTCTTTTACTCACAACAAAACCTAAAAAAAAAAATCTGTACATGAAAGGCAGTAAGGATGTGACCCTGCACATGCGTGAGTATTAACAGATTTCTTTGAGGAATGTTTTGCTGGTATTACTTAGAAATCAGTGACTTGGGGATGGAATTTATGGTGGAGGGTTTATTCGATTATGGTTAAGAGCTTGAGTTGTTTTGATGTGTTTGATTAAAGGGAGGTGAAAGGTTCTCAATATCTCAGTGTTCTTACTTTATAAGCCTCTGATGGCTAATCAGATAAGCAGTACCAAGAATCGCCTATTTATTCAGCTGGATTGAGAGGTTATGTAACACAGACACCATACTTGCTCAAAGTCATAGGCCTGAAGAGTGTCCACTTAAGATAGAAAAGTGAATGTGTGTATAAATTTGTGTGCGGCAAGAAATCCACTACACATGGGCCTGATTTTCCCAGTCTTTCATCGCCCAAAGGAGTATCCGCCTGCAAATCCTTGTGGTCACGGTAGCCCTCGCAAGGGTTACGTAAGGCTGAGGTTCCACCACTCCGCTGGTACCAGAAGTCTCCTCTAATTTGATAATTAGGCGTCTTGTTGGAGAGAACAGATTATAATGATTTAAGAGAGTGAACACCTGGCATTTGAAGTTGTATGATGTGGGTGGTGAGCCTGTGCTGTTGATTGCTGGCTGATTTTTTTTTTTTAAGGTTCGGTTTATTGAGGTCGAGGTTATTGCTTGCAGCAGTAAAATGATGATGTGAGAGGTACAGAGCTGATATCAGCAACTGGGACAACGACCTTTCTGTCATGTTTGAAACTGTGATTCTAGATCACAGATATGGGAAGAATTGGTTGCAATGGGATGAGTTTATTCACCTTCATGTTGTTCCAAACCTGCATGAATTTTTCCCATATCATTGAACACAAAAGGCGATGTTAGACCTAGAATGTTAGGGATCGACAGCCTCTGTCACCATTTACTTAATTTGTATCCCAAAAAGTTTGAATTCTTGAAAAGAATTTCCCTTTTGAAAGAAATTTGACCCCCATCCAGGGTGTGTTTGTGTGTAAGAGAGAGATCTTGAGACTTGAGAATTACATTGTAACCTTTCTGTCTTTTTCTCAGTGCTGCTGGAGGTGAAATTTTTAACCAGTGTGTTGCTGACAATGATGAGGCCTTCACAGAGAAAGATGTCATCCGATTGGCCAGGCAGATTTTAACAGGTGTGACCTGTCTTCATCAAAACAACGTGGTGCATCTGGATCTCAAGGCAAGTGTTGTTCATTACCATGTTTATATTCATGTTTTTCACATGTTTATCATTATGATTATGCAATCAGTGGCCTGCAAAGTCTCAAGGTAATCTTTTTGGTTATGTTTGGCTGTGTGGGACTGCCAGAACAGTTTTGTTGTAATGTACACCACCTTTAAAGTTCACTTTAGTGTGGTCGGAGAAATGATTGCTTCCGCTTCAGTCTCCTCTGAGATGTTATGAGTGTTTGTTTTTACTCCGTTTTGGGATAAAATAAACCCCTGCTTTTGTTTTGTCCTTCACATTTGTTCCATATCCTGTGGTCAGCGCTTGTTAATTTTAACCGTTCAGAGGCATCTTCCTTTATATTCTTCTTTACAAGGTGTCTCAATGTGAGAGGTCTTCTCTCTCATCAAAGATGTTAATGAGACTGGCCTCAGGCCAAAGAACAGCGAGAGCATGTGTGAAGGGAGAAGTTTAGGAGAACATGAGTTAATGGTATTGAACTGCAGCCCAACCTTTGGTAGTGTTCCTTGTTAATACAATGAACATGTCCTGTTTGTAATGGTGGCATACAATAGGACAAACCAGTTCTCACAAGGAATGACAGAGTGTGTTAAATTGATCCGTTGTGCTCAATTGGGTGTGTTAAATCTTTGAACGGCTCTAATCTGGCATCACACCTGTCGGTTTTGTGCCTCAGGATACATAACTGAACGAAAGGGTTCATTTAATTTACAGTAAGTTTATTGGGTGTGTGCTTGAGGTACAAACTGTTTTGTATAGGGCGTTTAAAGAATGACTTATGATTTTCACATTTACGTATTGGATTGTGTAAAATTTTAATTACTTAAAAAGCTGTTGTTAACTACAGTAATTTTCCCAGCATGTGATGTGTATATGTGGAAAAGATGTTCTGTCCTTCAGTTCGTAATTTCAATGTGTAATTCATCAATTATTTTCCCACAATCTTCAAGTCAACATGAAACACCGTTTGCAACCCATTTAACTTGTGTAATCTGCCGATTTCAGAAGGCATCAGGATATTTAATAAAATCTGTAAGACGAGACTTGATTTTATCCGTTGGGAATTGAGTAGATGGTGAAAAGACTTTACGTACAAGAATGGATCATGGAGGGGTTTAAAAAAATAAAATAAGAGGATTTGATTATATTAGCTGACAAAAGAACATAGTTTTAGTGGTGGAGCAATTTGTTTTTTTAGATGTGAAGATTATCAAATGAGTTGTTCACAACAAGACGAGGAATATGTCCATTTTAATTTTATGTTGACTAATGTCAGTATTTGTTGTTTTCTCCAGCCTCAGAACATCCTGTTGACCAGTGCTCAGCCGTTGGGCGACATCCGTATTGTTGATTTCGGCTTGTCGCGTCGAGTGGACAGTGCATCAGAGTTACGGGAGATCCTGGGCACTCCTGAGTATGTGGGTGAGTCAGACATCCCTAATTTGCAAACCGCAAAGCTTCCTGCAGAGCGACAAGTTTGCTTTCGAAGTAAACCAAAAACTTGTGTAGCATTAGTGAAACTTCACATGACTGTTGACTAAGCTGCCACCCCCTCACTTTCAGGAGATTTTAAAAAAGGGTACCCTTGTCTTCGTTAGGCCACCCACCAAATATTGCTTTATCTAAACTTAAAATGTTTTAATGTATTACTGCATTTTTTTTATTAATACATTAAATAAAATGTTATTAATAGTCCCTACCTTTTTAAGTTTTGTACTTTAAGTTAAATTAAAATGTAATATACAACTATATGACTGTACATGTACAAATAATAATAATTATTATTATTATTATTACTGTAATGGCATTGCAATGTAAGCACCATAACATGTAAATGCATTTATATGGTACTACACATGTTCTAGGCCAAGCTTAAAATCCAGCACTCCATTTTAAAGGGTTCCTATCTCGTCGCTCTAACAAGGTGGCCTGAAAAGGCTGAAGGCCCCTTTCTTAGAAGCAATGTGTGAACATTTGTAAGATTAAAATGTTAATGGATAACCATCTGACCATTTATCTAGATATGTGTGTCAGCAGGATGTTTGGTCAACACTTTGTATAGGACAGCTGAGATACTGAAAATGTTTGTTTTGTACTGTATCGGTGTATGAAGGGTTATCAGACATTTGATAAATGTGTTTCTGTCTTTCTAGCTCCTGAAATTCTGAACTATGAGCCCATCAGCACAGCTACTGACATGTGGTAAGTTGAACTATTCAGGTGTCCAGAGTCGTGTGTGTGTGTGTGTGTGTGTGTGTGTGTGTGTGTGTGTGTGTGTGTGTGTGTGTGTGTGTGTGTGTGTGTGTGTGCGTGTGTGTGCACGCGCAGGGGTGAAAATTTCATAAAAATGTTGGGGGGGACAGTAAACATAAAAATTCTCGAGCAATTTTTGAAGAGGACACCAAGGTTTTTTTTTGTTGTTGCCCCGTTTGCATTTGTATTATTTTATTTCTTAAACAATTATTTTAAGAATATATCATTATATTATTTACAATACACATATTTTATGATATTTTAGGGGGGGACAACCCTCAGATAGGGGGGGTCCCGACCCCCCCGCGATTTCTGCCTGTGTGTGTGTGTGTCAGGCTATGTGACACATACATATGAAGTGTTTTATAAAGACCATTTAGCATAGATAAGTTTAACAATGTGACATCTGGTTAAATGGGACATAAAAGCAGAGATATAAATGAAGGATAGTGTTATGTTGCTATAATTTAGTAGTCCAATAAACCTGTTGGTGACACACATTATCAGTAGACTTGAATCCTTTACAATCAGTGCCTTGAAAATTCACCCGTTTGTTCTCACGTATCGGTTTGGTGTAAAAGGTGTTTGACCTTTTTTACCTCATCATTCTGTTTTATATTTGTTTATCATTATTCTGTATATTTTAGACAGGCTAACTTTTACCTCATCCAACATTACTTTCTATAACATTTGCTACTTTTCATAATTTCTTTTTTAGTGGTGCTTGCTAACCAAATTTGGGCTAGGGATTTGTTCTAAACTTTTAGCACAACTCATCATGCAAATTATGTAGCTTTTTAAGGAAGCCACATAATACTAAATATTTCAAACTAAATATTTTCACCCAATGGATGGAAAAACCTCACAGGCTTACACTGGAGTTACCTGAGCCAGATCTAGGGACCAGAATAGTATAAAGATTTGGGGGTGGACTATTAAGTTACCACCCTAGATACCCCATAACGCGTAAACACTTTAGCAGCTGCATAGCAACAACTTTGACTGATTTATTTAAAAAAATATATACAAATCTGGTTAAAAGCATTCTCACCCCAGTAAATAATAAAGTTCTTCTCTAATAGAGTTGCCCTTTTACTGATATGTGTTGCCCCTGTCTTCTTACAGGAGTATTGGTGTACTAACTTATGTGATGCTGACAGGAGAGTCTCCTTTTCTGGGGGACGACAAACAGGAGACCTTCCTGAACATCTCCCAGGTCAACGTGGACTACTCGCAGGATGTCTTTCAGGGCATCTCCGACCTCGCTGTGGACTTCATACAATCACTGCTCATCAAAAACCCCAGGTAGGGGAAAGGGGCTATTATTTGTGAGTGTGGTAGATTTAGAATCAGAAACTACAGCTTCAGGAAATTACAGTGTCACGCTTGAGTTTTGTTTAGGCAAGCTTACATAACCTGATTGATGGAGTGGCTTTACTTGGCACTGCCCCAGTCAGTAGAATAATAAACGGGACCTGTAATTTCAATGCAATCCTCGTTCCTCTCATTAAAATGTAATGGCTTTGCAGCCTTGCTGCCTTACTGGTTTCCCATATCACTGAGCTCCTACTGCAGCTGATGAGCAGTGAAGGCCATTTCAGGTCTGTCTGTTTAACTAATGGCAGTCCAGATCTGTCACCATCACAGCTCTATTGGAAATGATAGCAGCCACCGTCTATGATCCAGCACTGTGTGTCTGTGCTTCATGAAACTTAATGCCTGTAAATCATCAAGTGCTGAGAAAGCCGGAGAGGAAAAATGAGAGCCTAAAGCTATGTGGAAAAATTCCTCAGAGTGTGAGTAATTTTAGTGAAGGAGAAACCTGGGAACCAAAACGAGATGTCCCTCACATTTTTGCTGGACTGATGGAGATACTCAGTTTTGAAGATAACTTAAGTTTATTAATATATAAAAAGGAGAGATCGACTGGTATTGGCCACTAATAGTTATTATTTATTATGTCTAAAGGAATGGTTCACAATAGTTCATCATTTACTCACCCTCATGCCATCCCAGATTTGTAGTCGAATATCTCAGCTCTGGAGGTCTATAAAATGCAAGTGAGTGGTGACTAAAATCATGAAGCTCTGAAAAGCACAAAGGCTGGTTAAAGGTAATCCATAGGACTCCAGTGGTTTAATTTTGTTTTCTGAAGCAATCTTGTCGGTTTTGAGTGAGAACAGACCAAAATATGACTCCTTTTTCATGATGAATCTTGACATCAGCAGTCTCCTTGGCGATCAGGATTTCAAGCTTGATTACTCTTCCTAGCGCCACCTAGTGCTCTGCGAATGCATCAGGCACTAGGTAGTGTAATCGTGCTTGAAATCATGATAAAGCCTAGAGATTGTAATGGCAAGATGTACAGTGGAAAAAAAATCATTTTTGTCCATTCTCTCACAAAGCCAATTAGATTGCTTAAGATAACATGGATCATATACACATCTGGGACAGCATGAGGGGAGTAAAAGATGAGAGAATTAAAATTTTTGGGTGAGCTATCCATTTAAGTGTCTGATTACCAATTTTGAATGGGTTTTATCTCTGATTTTAGACACAATAACAGCTAAATCTCTTAAGACTAAAGGTGAACGGCATGCTTTACAAGACTAATATTGTGCAACAAATAATTAACACAATTTATTGGCAGATTTAACCTTTATCTTTAACCTCACAAATCTTGAAAGGTTTGTCCTAGTTTGAGTTAATCTTTGCTAACCATATTCAACTTTATTGGTAAACCCTACAATAAAGAATCGATAACTGAATTGTAATTATCGGGTAATTTTGGTCAAACTGTTCAATCTCCTCTGATAAGAAGCACAAGCACACTTGACGTTTTCAACCACATTTTTCGCCATTTAATTAGAAAATGAGCAACAGCATAACAGCTTTTAGATAATTTTAGACACAATAATAGCTTAAAATTGTATCACTTACTGCCCAAATTAGGCCTTGTTTTACAAGGCCTAATTCTCTTCATAGTCAACAAATAATTAGTTTAATACATGTTATTAGCAATATACAACTTAAATAAATTATCATCAAAAATGTAATTATCTGTAAAAATATTTTGTCAAAATTATTATCTGTATCTATAATATTAAGCACACTCTTTCATCCCTTTTTTTTTTTTTTTTTGTCTAACTTTGTCTAACAGTTTTCCTGTTTTTTTGTTCCCCTTGCAGAAAACGAGCAACTGCAGAACAGTGTTTAAATCATCCCTGGTTGAACAGCCACTCTCATCACCATTCTGTTGATTCTCCTCTCAATGAACAAGAAGCCAGCCAATCAGAATCTGAGCCCGAAAGTCCTGTACCTTCCCCAGAGCTTGTTGTCATGACTTCATTTCCCACCTACCCGGGCCAGGTAGAGCTGAAGACGGGTCGGGATACTTTCAGTTTTTCAGAACCCTTCCCATCCCGTCCTGAGATACAGCAAGAACTCATATGTTAAGTGACAGACAAGATTGCTCAATAAATGGGGAGCTTGAGTTCTGCAGCCCAATGAGGTTCCTCCATGTTACTGACCGAAAGACTCAACCTGCCAAACTGGTTTGGAATGGACAGCAGCAGTCTACTCAGGTGTTTGTGGCACCAGTGTATGTGTGTGTAAAGTCTTTTGTGTATCGTTGTGTAGGATGTATAGCTGTCTGTGTTCGGGCACTGTCAGTGTGAATTTGAGTAATTTCCCTTATGACCACAGAGGTATGTGCATGTGTCTACAGCATATCTGAGAGATCTGAACAGCTTTTATAAACCCTTAAAGCATTCTTAAGTTCTTTTTATAAAGGTTCTGAAATCCTTAAGACATTATTCTTTTAGCCTGGATTGAACCTTTTCTGTGCTGTCTGTAATTGGTCAAACTCAAATTGAAGTCTCCCCAGGATGTGCCTGCAGCTTTGTAGGATGGGAAAAGGAAGCTTTGTAGGAAGAAAACAAGAAGCTCTGAGGAATTGACATCTTTTAATCGTCATCACTTGGACCAACACATATTGTGAAATATTACAAAGAACTGCTGTTTCTTCAACGCAAGCCCATTATTCTCATTTGCTCAATTTTAAACTTCACCATTAAGGCTCTTAGTCAACACAGTAGATTTGATTTTTTTCTTCTGTTGCTTCAAATCCAGCTGTTAGGTTGCACCAAACTTTCAGGGTGGTATCTGCAATGAACTTTTAAAATTATTCAATGTCAGAGGCCTTTGTTCAAGCACTTTTGGAGAAAAAAGAAAAGAGGTTATGCTTGAATCTACCAACAAGCACAAGTAGTTCAAGATGGTATAATCGTACATGCCCACAATCGACGTTCTGTTCTTTCTCACATAATTTCTGTTGAGTGCCACAAAACCACTATCAAGTTTGCTATAATTGCACATTCGTCTTGTACCAATATTGCGTTTTTATTTGAATATATTCTGTATGTTATTTTTATGTTTGGTTTTGACATCATGGCAAAGGAGAGGTACATTTTCCACCAATAGAATGTCAGTGATTGAGTGGGGTTTATTTTGAGACCCTGTGATTGTACTTAAACTGAGGTGCCGTTAAGAATGTCTTTTGTGATGTGTATATTACAGACTGTTGTGGAAGATGTTTGCATTTGAGAAGAACAGCGCACAACAAGCAAAAGGCTTTGAATTAAGTGTATATTTTTTATTTTAAAAAGAATGTGTAAAAAAAAAAAAAAACATGTATTTTTCTACTGTCTGTATTTTATGATAATATGATAATATAAAAATATTGTAATTAATTTAGGTATTTTTAACCAGTGCTTAAAATGTTTGCACTTGTGTCCGATTGGGCTACTTATATGTATTACTGGCATGCCTGGCAAAATATTGAAGACAATAAATGATAATTTTGTATTAAACATATATGAAGACTCTTGTGTTCTATTATCAGTATTTTGTTCATTTACCATGTTAAGAGCTAGTCAGAAATCCCAGAACATCTATCCAAGCACAGTTCTCCTGAAGGTCTGATCTAATAATGCAGTGTGTTGCGCAACCAAAGAATATAATGAAAACGGTTATTTTTGATGATCATATTTTCTTAACAGCATAATATTTGCCTATTAATCTTATCAATGGTAGTTATTTAGGAAATTCCAGTCGATTAAATTAGAATTGATTTAAGAATTCTGCATTCTTAAAAACACACCGGTTGAACAACAATGTTGTCTGCCAATGATTCTTGTTTGAATGTGGTCTTCCTCCGTGTGCTAGCGTTCTTCCTGGACACGCATGCATACATGCCCCCACCCTGGTTTGTGTAGTTCCCGTTTCCCTGGGGAATTGGAGGAACGCAGTGTTGTTTTGCAGGAAAATTGTTGAGTCTACTGATTCTTTTTCTTTCCGTTCTTGTTCCTCCTCTTGCTGTCTCTTTCCACCTTCTATTGACATTACATTTCTTCACCTCACTCTTGATTCACCCTATTTTCAGGAAAATAACCTTATTCAAAAGTACTTAAAATATTCACTTTTCCTTATTAATTTACATATGAATTTAAAAGACCTAAAATCTTAACGTTAATTGAAAATAAAAACCTATGGATTTGTTGTTTCAACTAATTTTACAGTTGAAATGTTTTGATTTTTACAAGGAACCCTGTGTACCTTTAATTCTGTAGGTACAAACTGCATTGCAGCATTTGGTCAATCTTTGTTAAGTGTGTGAACCAGTTTCCCTGTCCTTCATACTGTGACATTATGGTGTGACAAACTCATAATGAAATGTCATTGCTAATCTTATTGCTCAACTCACCACAGCAGAGGGCCGCTGCAACAAGGAAAATTACGGAAAGGAATCAGGAATTCAAAACAAATGCGAACAAAGAAAAATCTTAATATAAGTGGTCCAAGCCACCTCACCTAAGAAGTTACATGACTGAGGGACACCAGAAGGGCTTTATGTAGAAGATGAACCATCACTCTTAAAAACAAAGGCTCTAATTAGAACCAAAAAGGGTTTTACAGCCTGATGCCTTTGGAGTACCTTTTAGAATTCCATGAAAACCTTTTTATTATATTTTAGAAATCAAAAAACATCGTTTTGGTGCTTTAAAGAATGCAGAAATCCACTGATCTGAAGAACTAATAGACTTGCAATAGACTTAGACAAGTGTAACTATAATGGTTTTGTAGTATGATGTCACTGCTAAATAGGTGTCAAGATTTACTTATCAAAACACACCTGACAGGTTAAGGCATGTGTTTTCTGTCTCTCTCTTGCTTTCTTTTTCTCTCCCTTGATTCATTCTCTCAGAGTGACAACAATCCCTTTTCACTGTCTCCTTTTTAACCTCAGTGACTTTCCCTGGAGACAGATCCAAGATCTTGCATAACTGGGACATTCCTTTACGCCTCTGACCTGATTAGAGCTCATTAAGGTGAGATACACAGAGGAAGAGGGAACAAGAGAGCCAAAGAGAGAAGTGATCATGGTGAGAATCACTTTAACGAGTACTGAAAGATGAAAGGTGGTAGTCATCTCTGCTCTGTGGAAGTATATGCATGTGTGTATGTATTTCCATCATGCATGAGGCAATGGATGTTTCAAATTACATTTCACAGGGTTATATATCATATACCTTGAGGTCAGTGATGGAATGTGAGCTTGTTTATTCTAACCTCTGTCTTAAGTTCATTCCACTGGAGATAATCTCGCTTTCAAATCACTATATTCTGAAAACAGATGTCTGCTGTATGGTACATGCCCACTCAACACAAAGGCTGCAATTAATGTTCTTGAAATCCAAACTCAAACTATAAACATGTTTCATGCTCTGTTCACACAGTATGTAATGCATTGGGTGCAAACAATGATCTCGTGTCTCTGTAGCTATATGAGGAGATTTGATTTGGTACATATGATAGATTATCATGTCCCCTTTATCAGTTGCATGCAGAAAAGGAAATGTGGTCAATAATTTCAAATGGTCAAACATCAATCAGTGAATGTGCAATTAATGTGTTATGTAAGAAAAACTCTGAGCCTGTTTTGACTTGGCTGTTGTCTTTGTTTGGACTTATGGTGCAGTTATTTGTTGTACGGTTGTCCACATAAACAAATGAGCTATAGTTGTATTCCAAGCAAAGGTGTAGATATAGGTAGGAATGATAGGGACATGCCCCTACCAACTTTCAGAAAATCGGAAATGTCTCAACCAAAAAAGGTCCTTAGTATAATTATTCATGTGTAAATTATTGTCATACTGTACCTCTTCTGAAGCAGTGCTTCAACAGTGTTGTCACATGGCACCTGTTACTTTTCTCAGTGCTGTTCAGGATGCATCACAGTCGTTTGATTTCAGAGATTTCTCTGGCAGATTTACATTGGTATCTTATATACAATCCTTGAAATTAATAGATTTGAACAAGCATACTTTTCGTGTACAAATCTTTCCTGACAAAAAGTCAAATATTTCCTGAGTTTTGCATGCAATCCAATTTGGGATTCAGCTTTTTTGGCCGGTAATTCCCCTTCTGAGGTAGACACCTAAAAATTTGAACAATTGTGTAAGAGGTGCAGGATATTAAGATGCTACTCCCAATAAATGTTTTATTTTGCACATTGGATAAGAACATCGGGATAGATTAGAAAATATTTTTTCTCAATAAAATAAGGCATTTGTAATAAAAAAGTAGTTTTTGGTTGTAAGCTAAGCCTAAAATATGTGCTTGTTCAGGAGGCCTACTTTTTCCAGATAAAAATTTAAGTACCTATAAATAAGCAATATGAGGAAACATTATGTGGGAGTGAGGGGAGATGAAAACCAGAAAGTGGGGAAAAATGTAAATGCTCCATTCTCTCTGTTATTTTGTGATGTCATTTCGCTCATGTAAATTATTAATTTACCCTACACTTTGTTTTGATTTCCATTTGTTTAATACTGGATAATACATTCTACAGAACGTAACTTTATGTTCCTTTTTATATAATTTTCTCGAGGTAAATCTTGAAAAAGATTACATTTGATTTTGACTTATTAATCATAGATTAATCACATCGCACATCACTGTCAGGTTTATCGCATATCACATTTTGCCCCCTAACTGTGCATCCCTAATGGTCAGTTCTTCATTTGTTTATTCATCAGAATTGTTTTTTTTTTTATAAATATATACAAAAATATTTAATACAGTGATGCTTAGAAATGGGACTTGTGAGGTAATTATGTAATTTCGCCTATATTACTAAAATGACTTTCTTGCATTTTCTTAATACCAAAATTTTGAATTTTATCCTTGTAATATATCCCTACCATCTTTCAAACCAATCCTACACCCTTGACCAAATTTATAAAAATCCTACATAGAGGTGAATTCATCCAAGTTTCTGTACTTTCACAGAATTCCAGCATTTTCTTTATCATGTAGAGACGGCTCACACAGAACATATTCTTGCTTTAAAAACAAAAACAAACAATTAAATGCTGATGACCCGAGACACATTTTTAAAACATGTTTTAACTTGACATGATAGCTTAAAAATGCTAATGTCCATCTAACATATTTAAATAAAATGCTACATGCTAAAATGCAATAGACCCAAAAAATAAATCCAATGTGAAGTGCCCCTTTAAAAGTCAAAACTCACAAAGACACTTACTGACCCATTCTCAAAGTGTTCTTGTGTTGTGTCCCCTGGTCACGCATAGCTATTTATTCTAAATTCTACCAGTTGGGAACAAAAATGACCAATAGCTAATAAATGTTTGACACAAACTCAGATTATGGACTTTTCTGCCTGTTCTTCCCCCTGCTATTTTCATTATCTTAACATAGTATTTGTTTTTCTAGCACTCTAAGGGCAAGCAGATATCTGAATCTCCTGTATGAAAGCGCATCATTCCAAGACTAAGCTTGAAAGAAATTGTATGTGTGTTCTAGGTTACTGTATATCTGATATTTTTTATATGGGTTTTTTGCCTGTGTCGTGTAATAGCATGAAGACAACTGAAAAGTCGAAATCCTAAATGTATGATCTCTTTACTTAGCAGCTGCTTTATCAGTACAATAGAACTGAGATACTTTCCTCTGAGCCTTGTAAAAAGACCTCTTTTAAATCTTTCAGCATTGTGCCTTGTCTGCATTCCAAGCTTCCTCCAAGTTATGCAATTAATTCTATGGTTTATTGATGTGTGCATGTGTGTGTGTGTGTGTGTGTGTGTGTTCGTCTGTGTTTAGAAAGAATGGGAGGATTTAGGAGTCTCAGTCAATATTTCACATTTTGTTGAATACTTCTGGCAATCAACTAAATCTTGCACCAATAAAAATAAATAGACACATTCCCATCTAGATAACAATGGAAGGGGACTGGCAGTCCATAGTGATGTGTGTGAGAAACAGTAATGAGATTAAATAGAGTGACAATGGAGACTATTCTTAAAGGGATAGCTCACCTAAAAATTTTAATTCTTATTTACTCACTTACTCACCCTCATACCATCCCAAAAATATATGTATTTATTTCTTCTGTGAAACACAAACTATTCAAAATATTTTGAGGAATGCATGAGGTGTTTTTGTCATGTCAATGGGGTCCAAAACGTTCATGCTCCAAAAAAGATAGCATAAACGTTTTCCATACGACTTGAGTGGTTTAATGTCTTCTAAAGCAATACAATTACTTTGGGTAAGAAACAGAACAAAATGTGTCTCCTTATTCACATCAACATCAATGATATAGCTCTATAATTTTACTGTATATCAAATGTTTTTGTCTTTTTTTATTTCGTCTGAAGAATTTGATGGGAACATCTGAGACAATGTTGATACTTAAAGAAACATAACAGAACTCTTTTTATGAGAGGACGAGAAGATATTGATTTTGGTATTTCATATTGGTGTAAAACTTCTGACAGAGTTGTTACTGCTGGTGCTTTACAGGAGGCCTCAGCTGCTAAAGAAGAACTGGCTCTTGGTCTCAGGAAATTGGAGGTCCATAATTCACACATTCTGTCAGGCTAGTGCTGTTTACAATCAATAATTTTTCAAATACATTTTAAAGCATATAAATGTAATTATATTTCACATTTGACATTGTGCTGGATTGGTGATGGTTTTGTAACACAACATTTTATGATGCTGCATACCTGCAGGGAAATGGACGATAACTAAACATGTCAGTGAGGGAACACACACTGTCTGGGTTCTCTTGCTCCAATGCAATACTTCTGCCAGAGGATTTCACATTAATGGGGTTTATTTATTTATAGCTCTTGAAAGTGAATCTTTGAAATCTAATACAGCTTGATCAAACAGATGATTGTCTGAGGTATGTTCCAGCACACAGAAACAAACATGACAATCACCAGAACATTCCTGCGTGTGTGTGGGTGAGTGTCTGAGATGTGTGTCTGTACAGGATAATCCTATTTCTTCAGTTGATCAATGTTTTGACTAAATTATGGAACATCCTTGTGGTAGTTCTGCTGAAATATTAGTGACCCTAATGTGAATGAGGATACAAGACTCAGACTAAACTTGTCTCCAGTGGATACTAATTCACTAGCAAATTTGAAAAATGGATCAATGGAATTCTAAGCCTTCGAGCAAGGAATGAGAATGATTTTTATAACATTTTGGATCTCTCTCTCTCTCTCTCTCTCTCTCTCTCTCTCTCTCTCTCTCTCGTCTTCTCGGGTACACCGATCGGGTGAAACACAAGATCCCTGTGACAGATGACATCCCCATCACCCAAGTGTACAGACGGATACCTCCAAACCAATTCGAGGAAGTGAAAGTCGAGGAAGTTTCTAGCTGTGCAGAAAAGAATACACCAGGCAGATATTCAACCCTATCCCCATCCGATCCCTGTGCCAACACCACAAAGCAAGGTACGGCCTGTGAGGAAAGTTGTTAATCAGGTGGATTAGAGACAGTCAATGTCCTTAGATGTGGAGCGTGTAGTGGTGAAGGAGACATGTCCAATTGAGGAAGGGCGATCAATGCCTCCTTGTGTTGGTTTCAGTGGAGACTAAGGTTGAGGAATGTGAGGTTGTTGGTGAGACACTTACTGGGATTGAGGGAAAGGTAGATGAAGGAAATGGTGGTGTGGAAGTGGTAAAAACTGACTCATTTTCAGATGTTGTTGTGAAGCATCCAGTACCTGCTCCAAGGAGTAGTTTGGCTGTGCCATTTGAGCCAAAAGTACCTACACCTGTGCCACGTCGGTCTCAAAGGCAGACGGCAGGTAAACACAGCAACCCAAATAATTTGCCCAAGACCGTTTGTAATGTGTTGTCGTTCAGCCCAGACATTTTGTCTCAAGTTTTGGCCGGCATGGTGATTTATACATCTGAAAAACTATATGGAGCTATGAACAGCTAAGCGGGAAGTCTAAGTGGATGATGACTTATAGCAGGGGAGAGTGTGACCAGGCCAATAATAGCCTGCAATTGGACTACATACCCCGAGAGGTCACCCTTGTGAATATGTGTGGTGAAGTAGCCAAAAGAGAGGGTGATGTGTTGTCTAGTGTTAGAGATCCCTGTGCGCATGTGTCAGCTGGTGTGTGTGTGTTGGAGTGGAGAGAAGCACCATTTTTGAGGAATAGAGTGAGAGCTCACTCAGGTTGTTTGAGTGTGTTCATTGGACAATCGGAAAATTCATCTGTCGCACAGAACTTATCTCTCTCCGTGTGCAAGAGATCTTCACGGGGCGAGATCGAAGAAGCCTCCATGATGGAGATTGAGCAGGGTAGAAGCGATGAGTTATTAGTCACGTGACTCTTCCTGTGAGGTGCAGCACTTCACAAAAAAACAGTAAAAGCCACTGCCGTTGTTTATTAGGGGTTCAATTACTTCCATAAATAGTTTTGTGTATCTTGTCTCACTTTGGGATAGCTGTAACTCCTTTTGGGAAGTTGTAAAGTGATGCTGATGTGAATCTATATTCTACTGAGTCATCTAAAATGTGAAAATAACCATAAGGGAATAAGATACACAGTTTGACCATTCATAGTTTGACAGAGACTGTTCTGTATCTTTGTTTGTTTTCTTTGTTATTTTGCAACATTGCATTTCAGAAGTACAAGTGATGTGGATATTGGAATCCTATAATAACTTTGTTTTTGTTTTTTGTTCTTTTGCTGCTGTTGTGAGTTTTGGTGTAAAACACCTACACACAAATCGAAACCACAGACATTAACGCTGTGTCTTTCTCGAGTGCGGCCAGAAATAAAGAATGTCTTGCTGTGTCTGTGTCTCTTTAAAAGTAAGCACGTTCGCACGGTCACATATATTTTTCCTGATCCCACACATGCAAAGAAACTGAACCAAAAGGTTTTGCTCTCTAACTGGAATTAATTTATCTGAGTGTATATCAAAAAGGCGAGAAAAGATGGCACAACAGATACTGAGTTTAAAGGTGAAGTGTATAATTCTGGCCCCATTAGTCACCAAATGAACTTCCACAAATAATGACTGTTTTCAAACAGTTTTCCAGAACACTCCACTCATCTGACATGGGCCGGATACTCCCCCCTAAAACTCATGCCATTGGTTGAGACAATGTTGTCAGACTGGTTGGAATGCTTCAATAAACCAAGCAATGTTTTGATAGATCCATCAAGCCATTTATTACATTTTTCAGAGAAATCCGTCTACAAATAATGTACTTTTTTTGTCATTAACTATTTTTATTGATTCCAAACTCAAATTACCACAAACAGCTATCTCAGGTGGAAGCGACCAATGTGCCAAATGTCTGAGACCAAAAGCATAATAGTAAAACATAATCTTGGGGAGACCCAACTCACCTTTGTCAATTGGCCTGTGTAACTTGTTATAATGCATCCGAGGACGTTTACCATTCCAGATAAAGGATTTAGCTATACTATCAAATCTTTTAAAATAAAAGAGGGGAACTTCAGATGGGAGAGACTGTAGTAGGTAGTTGAATTTTGGAATACAATTCAGTTTTATAACATTAACCTTCCCAGTCATAGATAAATGAGGTGAAGCACATCTGTCCACGTCATTCAAAAACCTTTTTATGAAATGTCAACTTTAACTCTAACAAAATCACACAAATTTGCTTGGAATAAAATACCCAAATACTTAATGCCTTGTTTGGGCTACTGAAAGGTGCCCTGCTGAAAAGCCGTTACCGGGAAGTACGCTGTCAGAGCCAAAGCTTCAGATTTAGACCAATTAACTCTGTATCCCAAGAATTTAGAAAAGGAATTAATAATTCTCTGGAGGCAAGGTATAGATCTAGTTCAAGGTATAAATTTCACGACCAGCAGATTTCACTGAGGGAATGGTAGAAAACACTCTCTCTGCTATATATATCTGGCCAGAGGTTTTCCTGCTTTGACCCCTGACTCAAAATATGACTGTCTTGCCCTGAATAACCAAAACTCCACCTTTCGCGACAAAATAGTATTAAATCTGTATTTCAATTGGGTCAATTATCTGAGGCCATTAGACAACATTTGGCACTTCAGTTTTGCCTCGGCACTTTTAATATTCCCTTACGAGTTCTTGTGCTTTGGATTTCTTGATGAATGAGGGAAACTGTATGATCCATCCCCTAAGAACCACCTTAAGTGCCTTCCAAGCCATGCCCACAGAGGATACCAGTTGGTCTCCATATAAACATTGATTTCGGCCTTTAACATATGTTGAAATTCAGGATTTTGCAAAAGGGAAACATTAAAGCACCAACTACATGATTTATTTTTCTCTGTATGTGGCAACTCCTCTAAACTCACCAGGGCGTGATCTAAGACTAAGATATTTCCAATTGAATAATCAACAAACGATGAAATGAGGGACTTAGATATATATAAAAAAATATATTCTACAATAAATCTTACAGACTGATGAAAAGAATGTATATTCCCTAACGGATGGGTTCAAAAGTCTCCAAATATCTGTAAGACCAAGATTTTTACACATCCTGTGAAGAGTCACTGTTGCTTGGGGGCATACACAATTTTGCTTCACTATCAAGAACTGGGTCCATCAAAAGATAGTCTCCTCCAAATATTATATCATGAGGGGTGCCAGCAGATTACAACATCCCTTCAAGATCTATAAAAAAGCCCTGATCATCAGCGTTAGATGTGTAAATATTAGCCAAAATCAACCTTTGCCCCTGAATTTCTGCTAAAACAATTATTACTTTTCCTAATTTATCTTTACTCTGTTTGAGACATTTTAATTGCTCTTGAGCCAGCACTAAATAAAACATATCCACCCCATTTCTTTTCAGCTTCCTGTGGGGAAAGATGCATTTCTTGAAGAAACACTATATTATATTTCTTACGTTTAAGAAAAGAAATAACCTTCTGTGGCAGGGCGGAGGGCGGGGCCGGGTCGTGATACTACACACCTGGTCCCGTATTAGGCTAATTATGCCTCCGTGAGGTTTAAAGGCTGACTGCAGAGGGCCGTGCGGGAGAGAGAGATTGTTAGCGGACATGTCCGTCATGTGGAGTGTAAAGGTTTTCAATGGAAAGGAGGAGGCGAGAACCGGCTTTTCAATATAAATAATAGGTTTAATGATAAACTTAAAAGAACACAAACACACATGACGGACATGTCCGCTAACGATCTCTCTCTCCCGCACGGCCCTCTGCAGTCAGCCTTTAAACCTCACGGACGCATAATTAGCCTAATACGGGACCAGGTGTGTAGTATCATGACCCGGCCCCGCCCTCCGCCCTGCCACACCTTCCTTCTTTTTATAGGTGCCTCAACCTATTCACATTCCACGTGGAGAGAGACAATCCACTCATATCACATTTGACATTTTGACATATTAGAAAAAATAGATTGTGATTATAATGACCTCAGTCCAACATTAGTGCAACAATCAAACCATGAACCCCCCCCCCCAAAAATGAAAATGAAAATGAAAAAGAAAAACATGTGCATTAACCCCGCACATGACAGCGCCAACTAGTGTCCATTACTCTAATTGCAAACAGTCCATGTACACCTATGAGAGCCCCCGCTACAACTTTGCTGTCAGATTGCTCAAGTCCGGTGTTTCTATACACACTTTGTGAGACAGAGTGTGTATAAATTGGCAAGAAATTTGGCCAGAATTGATAGAGGCCTGTCTCCCTCCGTGGATCTCCAGGCCAGAACTCTGTTTCTGTTTCTCTGTTTCTGTCACTCGATTTCCAGCTCATGGCCTGTTATGTCGAAGAGCTAGTCTAAGAATTTCACCATATCTCTGCCTTCTTCATCCTCAGGAATTCCAAAAATTCGGATCTTGTTTCGCCGGTTACAATTCTCATGGTCTTCAAACTTTTCCCAAACACGCTCCAAGTCCGCCTTGTACGCTAGCGGATTAGCAGCTAATTCCCTCTCCGATGACTCCAGATAATCGATCGGTTTCTCAACATCTGCCTGTAACCAACACCGTGTATTTAGTCTCCATGGCAGTGATCGATTTATGTATTACAGCAAGATCCTCCAAATCAGCAACAACCTTCGTCAGAATTGCCGTCTGTGGCAGCAGGGGCGTGGTCAAGCGCCCGTCCGGGAGAGAAAAGCGGTAAGGGCACTTACACCTGAACTAAATTATGTCTAACACCTGTCTCTAATTTCAGTGAGCACGGGGAGAGCGGCATAAAAATGCAGCGAGAGGGCCTCCAGGGGGAGAGACGACAAGCTAACCCAGTGTGCTTGTGTCATATTGTGTTACTATAAATTGTGTAAATTACGACGGCATTAAAAAGCTTACCTTGTGGCGAAGACCTGCCTCCTGTCCTCCTTTCCATTGAATAATATTACACTGGTGCCGAAACCCGGGAATTTAAAGGAAGCATGGAAAGTGGTCGCCCATAGAGTCCTCCCAGCTGGTAGAAGTCCTCCAGTCCCTCGCGACGCTGCATCAAGGCCACCAGCAATCCCTGCTTGAGCTCCGGCAGGACCAAGATCGCCGTTTTTTTTAAATCATGCGGGCTCAGGCAGAGGACCGGCTCACAATCCGGAGCCTCCTCAGCCAGGAGGACGCGTCAGCCACAACCGTGACCCCGGACACCCGCGCTACGCTGCCCCCCCATGCTACAGAAGATGGGGGCAGCAGATGATCCTGAGGCCTTCCTCGATTTGTTCGAGCGTTCAGCAGAAATCTGGGGCTGGCCCCGCGAACAGTGGGCAGCCCACCTGATTCCCCTCCTGTCCGGGGAAGCTCAACTTGCGGCACAGCAGTTGCCGGCGATGACCCTCCTGGCCTACACCGATCTGAAGAGGTCTATTCTGCAGCGGGTCGGTCGGAGCCCGGAAGAGAATCGCCAGTTCTTCCGGGGCATGAAACTTGGAACATCCGATCGCCCGTTCGTGTTCGCTCAACGGCTCCGGGATGCCTGTCGGAGGTGGCTGCTCGCGGGGGATCGCGACGTCGAGGGAGTAATCGACCAGGTGGTACTGGAACAGTTCGTTCAAGGGCTGCCTCGGAAGACGGCGGGGTGGGTCCAGTGCCATCGCCCGGCGTCGCTGGAGGAAGCTGTTCGGCTGGCGGAGGACCACTTGGCGGCGATCCCGAGGGCGGACGAGCCCTCTTCTTCTTCTCTCTCTCTTTCCCCTTCCCTTGTGTCTGCCCCTGCCCTCGCCCCCTCCCCTATGTTCTCTCCTTCTGTTCTCTCCCCAGGGCCTGTTATTGCCCCGCGCAGGCGTGGAGGGTTCCAGAGACCAGCTCCCGGCCTTGGGAGAATGTACCCTCCCATTTCCCGTCATTCAGCCGCTCTCCTCCTCAGGTGGAGGCGCCCGCCAGCACAAGTGCGGCCGCAACGCCTAGGCCGGCCTGTTGGAGGTGCGGAGACCTGGACCACTTCCGGGATCAGTGTCCGCTGATGGAGGTGGGGACGGTGGTGCGGGTCTCTGACGTCCCGCAGGCTGCCCCCAATCGGGCTGGAGCATACCGGATTCCGGTAAGGATCAGGGGGGGTATTTACCAAGCTTTGCTGGACACCGGCTGCAATCAGACCACCATCCATCAACGCTTGGTTCAACCCGGGGCTTTGGGTTTAGCTAAACTGGTGAGGGTGAGGTGTGTGCATGGGGATGTTCACAAGTATCCCATGGTGACTTTGGCGATTAAATTCAGGGGGAGAACCATAGTGTGGAGGCAGCGGTTAGTTCCCGTCTCACTCATCCGCTAATCTTGGGTACTGATTGGCCGGGTTTTGAAGATATTTTAGAGGAGATTTGCGTGGATGGGTCCTGCATAAAGAGGTGTGCGGTGTGCGATGCTCTGGCAGGGGAGGCGGAGCTGGGGCCGTCCTCGGCTGCTCTGAATGACGAGGGAAGGGGCGAGGTGGCCACCCCTCCTCTCAGGGAATTCCCTGAGGGAGACTTCCCTCTAGAGCAGTCGCGAGACGAAACCCTTAAACATGCTCTTGACCAAGTGAGAGTAATTGATGGTCAGCAGCTTCGGCCGGGCATCGCCATTTCATACCCGTATTTTGCCATGATTAAAGATCGGCTATATAGAGTGACGCAGGACGCTCAAACAAAAGAGGAAGTGACCCAATTGTTGATTCCACGGCGCCGCCGGGAAATAGTTTTCCAGGCGGCTCACTATAATCCTATGGCCGGTCACCTAGGGGAACGAAAAACACTTCTCCGTCTAATAGCCCGTTTCTATTGGCCGGGCATTGGCGGTGACGTCCGCAGGTGGTGTGCGGCGTGCCGTGAATATCAGCTGGTAAACCCACCGGCCACCCCAAAAGCGCCATTGTGCCCTCTACCATTGATCGAGGTCCCCTTTGAAAGAATTGGGATGGACCTCGTCGGGCCATTAGAACGGACAGCACGCGGGCATCGCTTCGTGTTAGTCCTAGTGGATTACGCGACGCAATATCCGGAAGCAGTGCCTCTGAGCAACATCTCCGCATGTAGTGTTGCAGGGGCACTCTTCAAGATAATCTCCCGGGTGAGGATTCCGAAAGAATCCAAACGAAAGAAATCCTCACCGATCAAGGCACGACTTTTATGTCACGAACACTCCGCGAACTTTACGAGCTCTTGGGCATTAAGTCGATTCGCACCAGCGTTTACCATCCGCAGACTGATGGCCTAGTGGAACGATTTAATAAAACGCTCAAGAACATGATTCGTAAATTCGTACACGATGACGCTAGAAATTGGGATAAGTGGCTAGACCCACAGGGTTCTCCCCGTTTGTGCTGCTGTACGGGCGACGCCCACGCGGGGTCCTCGACGTCATCCGCGAAGCTGGGGAGGAGGGACCTTCTAACTCTTTCCCCGCCAAACACGGAATTTTCCGTGTTTTATGAAAAAACGCTTCCCCGCCAAACACAGAATTTTCCGGGTTTCCGTGTTTTAGGTGTTATACGGTAAGGAAGACCCCTCCGCATGTTTTGAAAGAGTACCCAACTCTTTGATCAAAGAAACAGACTGCGATCGTCTCAAACATGAAGAAGTGGAGTATGAGAAGCTCAAAATATCAGACATAAACATGCCTTTTTCTCAGCTTTTTGTCTGAAATGTTGTTTTTTGACAAAACCTACCTCTGTTCAAGTCGCAATAAAAAAGAACAAATGAAGATAAAATAAAATCATTTTTTTGCCTAAAAGCAACACTCCGGTTACTTGTGGAGACCACCTCTCACCGCGTCAACTCATAGAGGGTTCCGATTTACAAAAGGAATTTGCAGACGTGTTTTCCCCTCTACCGGGCCGTACAAACATCATACAGCACCACATCGAGACTGAACCGGGCGTGGTTGTACAGTGCCGCCCCATCGCTTACCCGAACATAAAAAGAAAATAGTTCGGGAGGAATTAGATGCGATGCTCGATATGGGCGTAATAGAGGAATCCCACAGCGATTGGTCCAGCCCGGTTGTTCTTGTTCCGAAGAGCGATGGGTCTGTTCGATTCTGTGTGGATTACAGAAAAGTTAACGCGGTGTCTAAATTTGATGCGTACCCAATGCCCTGTGTTGATGAACTGCTCGATCGGTTAGGTACTGCTCGTTTTTATTCGACCTTGGATTTAACAAAGGGTTATTGGCAGATCCCCTTGACACCAATGTCCCGTGAGAAAACCGCCTTCACTACGCCGTTTGGATTACACCAATTCGTGACGCTTCCTTTCGGTTTGTTTGGGGCACCAGCCACGTTTCAGCGTCTTATGGATCGGATCCTCAGACCTCACACCGCATATGCCGCTGCCTATCTAGATGATATTATCATTTATAGCAATGACTGGCAGCCATGCAACATCTGAGGGCCATTCTGAGATCGCTGCGGCGGGCGGGGCTCACAGCAAATCCTAAGAAGTGCGCGACTGGGCGTGTGGAGGTACAGTATCTGGGGTTCCACTTGGGTCATGGCCAGGTGCGTCCCCAAATTGACAAAACCGTGGCCCTAGACCCAAGACCAAAAAGGGGGTGAGGCAGTTCCTGGGGCTGGCTGGCTATTATAGAAGGTTTGTGCCTAATTATTCGGACGTCACCAGCACGCTGACTGACCTCACTAAAAAGGGGGCTCCAGATCCGGTCCAGTGGTCAGAGCAGTGCCAACAGGCGTTTATGCAGATTAAAGCCGCACTTTGTGGGGGGCCGCTTCTTCATGCACCTGACTTCTCTCTCCCTTTTGTATTACAGACGGACGCTTCAGACAGAGGGCTGGGGGTCGTACTCTCGCAGGTGGTGGAGGGGGAGGAGCGCCCGGTGCTGTACATTAGCCGTAAGCTCTCCTTAAGGGAGACTAAGTACAGCACCGTAGAGAAGGAGTGTCTGGCCATAAAGTGGGCGGTCCTCACCCTCCGATACTACCTGCTGGGGTGGGCCTTCACCCTCTGCTCGGATCATGCCCCACTGCAGTGGCTCCACCGCATGAAAGATACTAACGCCCGGATCACCCGTTGGTATCTGGCCCTCCAGCCTTTTAAGTTCAAGGTGGTCCACAGACCGGGGGTGCAGATGACTGCCGCTGACTTCCTCTCCAGAAATGGGGGGGAGTGGTAGGCAGGCCGGATGACGCCCCGGCCTGAGTCGGGCGGTGGGGGTATGTGGCAGCGGGGGCGTGGTCAAGCGCCCGTCCGGGAGAGAAAAGAGGTAAGGGCGCTTACACCTGAGCTAAATTATGTCTAACACCTGTCTCTAATTTCAGTGAGCACGGGGAGAGCGGCATAAAAAGGCAGCGAGAGGGCCTCCAGGGGGAGAGACGACAAGCTAACCCAGTGCGCTTGTGTCATATTGTGTGTTACTATAAATTGTGTAAATTACGACGGCATTAAAAAGCTTACCTTGTGGCGAAGACCTGCTTCCTGTCCTCCTTTCCATTGAATAATATTACACCGTCATGTTCAACAGTTGACGCTGAAACTCTTTCACCTCATTGGCCAAATTGAGTCCCGGGCTTGCGGCCTGTTGCCCAGGGGCTTCAGCTTGAGCACGTAAGTGTCTTTTAAATTCTCCAGAGCCCAAGGATGTTGAATTATTTGACATATTGTCTTCAAAGAACAGTTATGGAACAGGGTGTATCGAATCTCACCGGTTTATGATACAAAAAGTATTAAAGGGTGCAAAGGATGCAGAGCTCGCCATTCACACTTCCGAACCTCGCTTGATGCCACGCAACTCCTTACAAATAGCTTACTTATAGTTGCCTCTGTGTTTACAGTAAGCTAGGATAAAAGAAAGTATATTAACATCCAAAACAATACACACATCAGTCTATGAGACTAGTAATAACAACTGTGATAGACGAGGATGTTTACTGCATTGAGAGACTGATAGTTAAGTTAAGTGAAACTCTTACCCAAACCGGCTGTACCTCATGTCTCTCTCACATGGGAGCCATCAAAAGATCAAAGAGCCTCAGGTGATGTTATGAAACAAGAGGCTTCTTCAGCTTGTAGTCTCTAATGGGACAGCATACTGTCACTTTGCCTAACAAAGCCATGAAAATGAAAAGATACACAATCATCTGTTGCACCAGAATAGTTTCTCAGCCCTGGATAACAACCCCTTTTGGGCCAACTGTACTTCTGTGTGTTACTTCTTGGTTTTTGAACTGTAGAAATAAACACCAAAGAATATGGTCACATAATGTTCTATTTTCCGAGATTTATCAGTTCACAGCTGTATTATACTGCTGCACACCTCTTTTTGTGTTTGTATAATTCCTAATTTAGAAGTCAGTGACATGCTAAGGGATTTTTAACTGTAACAAACTAATAAAAACCATCATAATCACATTCATTTCATAAGAATACAAAACATGCTCAAATGTTGGCAAGAGAGTTGAGCTTTTGGCAGAAATGGAAATTGTATCTCACTGTAATTCAAAGACAAAATAATCTTAGTGTGAGATAACAGAAATATAGCTTGTGAAAAATCTCATGTCAGGAAACTGGGTTCATGCAGCCCTAAGTGGTTTTGCAAGGTTCACTTCCCTAGTGTGTAGGTGTTTGCTTTGAACTACATGTACTGAATGTGTCTTTTTTGTAAAGGACTTCAAGTTTTTGCATTAATAATGGAGCTTTGTCTCTTGGGAAATATCTGATTAAAAAAATTAGATCTTGTAATCCTGGTTCTATCTAAGAATAAAATGTATTTGTTCAGTCATCACAGTTAAATTTATATCTTGTTCTAGGCCACTGAGGTATTACATAACACCAGCCCAGAATTAATGCACCAAGCAGAAAGAGTGCCCCACTTTAAAGAGCTGCTGTTCAGTGTATAACAACAACAGTGATCAACTTTCCTTCTCTTTTCGTTTGAATACTATAATATATGCTTTAATTAACATGTGTGCAGTTATTCTTGACAAACAAAGAGTCTTAAAGACATTCGGGTACACTTTCATCACAGACATAGAAAGGAAATTAGGTACCGCTGTGGTTTCTTGTATGAATGTGTAGTTCTTTAGCGCATCCTGTTGGTTTGAACCTGTCTGTGTACATGTGAGCAGTAGCCCTGGGTGCCTCTCCTATTGTCTTGGGGTCATTTTTGACCCAGGCTAGGTCAAGAATCCTTTATAAATACTGCATTGTTCTTTGTACTGGAACCAAACGTTGTGACATTGTCAAGAACATCAAAACAAACAAAATAAAATAATATAAATATATGTATTTTTTGTGTAGAATTGTTTATGAGAAGTAACAATTTAAAAACTTCCATTGTCTTAATGGGTCAATTTGTATCCATATGGGAAGAACCAGTTATGACCATTCAACTTCAAATTTTCTGGATTTATAATTTTTTTTATTTTATTTTTTTTTTTGTACATCTATGAATCAAATTTAGCCCTTAGCCCCATACTGTTCTCTAGTTTCCCCATAGGTACCCACACAAGTACACACAGAGAGAGCTTTTTTTTATTTTTATTTTTTTTACAGTTTTGAACGGACAATATGTTAGTACATAAATTTGCAAACATGGATTTCATTTCATAGGGTACAATGTGTACCCAATGGTAAAATACCTATTGCATATAATTTTATCCTAAAACATTAGAAATATCTATTAAGGTACCTTCCTTAACAATTGTAAAACTGCAAACAAATTGTTCGACTTTAGTGGGAAGGAATGTCACAATGTACATTGTGGCAGCGGGGGCGTGGTCAAGCGCCCGTCCGGGAGAGAAAAGCGGTAAGGGCGCTCACACCTGAGCTAAATTATGTCTAACACCTGTCTCTAATTGCAGTAGCGTGAGGAGAGCGGATAAAAGCCAGCAGCCACAGAGCATCGGGAGAGCCTGACAACAAGGCGGAGAATACGTGTGTGTTGAAGAAATTGAGTGACAAAAATAAAGCTTACCCCTTAAGCTGACGTCTGTTTCCGTCCCTTCCTTGGTCCGCTTGACACTGGTGCCGAAACCCAGGAATAGAAGGAACACCTTTTTTCTTGTTCCAAGTTATGGAACAGAGTCGCCCCATAGAGTCCTCCCAGCTGGCGGAAGTCCTCCAGTCCCTCGCTACTCTCCATCAAGGCCACCAACAATCCCTGCTTGAGCTCCGCAGGATCAAGATCGAAGAAAATCGCCAACTCTTCTGGAGCATGAAGCTAGAGAAGTCCGATCGCCCGTTCGCGTTTGCACAACGGCTCCGGGATGCCTGTTGGCGGTGGCTGCTTGCGGGGGACCGCGACGTCGAGGAAGTCATCGATCGGGTGGTGCTGGAGCAATTCGCGCAACGGCTGCCCAGGAGAACGGCGGAGTGGGTCCAGTGCCACCGCCCGGCGTCGCTGGAGGAAGCCGTACGACTCGCGCAGGACCACATGGCCGTGGCGCCTGGGCCGGTCTGCTGGAGGTGCGGAGACCCGGACCATTTCCGGGATCAGTGTCCGCTGATGGAAATAGGGACGGTGGTGCGGGTCTCCGACTTCCCGAAGGCTGCCCCCCATCAGGCTGGAGCGTACCGTATTCCGGTAAGGATCCAGGGGGGTACATACCAAGCATTGTTGGATACCGGCTGTAACCAGACCACCATCCACCAACGCTTGGTTCAACCCGGGGCTTTGGGCTTAGCTAAACTGGTGAGGGTGAGGTGTGTGCATGGGGATGTTCACAAGTATCCCATGGTGACTTTGGCGATTAAATTCAGGGAAAAAAACCATAGTGTGGAGGCAGCGGTTAGTTCCCGCCTCACCCAGCCGCTAATCTTGGGTACTGATTGGCCGAATTTCAAAGATATTTTAAAGGGTATTTGTGCGGATGGGTCCTGCATAAAGAGGTGTGCGGTGTGCGATGCTTTGGCAGGGGAGGCGGAGCCGGGGCGCTCACACCTGAGATAAATTATGTCTAACACCTGTCTCTAATTGCAGTAGCGTGAGGAGAGCGGATAAAAGCCAGCAGCCACAGAGCATCGGGAGAGCCTGACAAGGCAGAGAATACGTGTGTGTGTGTGTGTGTGTGTGTGTTGAAGAAATTGAGTGACAAAAATAAAGCTTACCCCTTAAGCTGACGTCTGTTTCCGTCCCTTCCTTGGTCTGCTTGACATACATACAAAGTGGGCCATTTTCAACTGCTGGAAAAGTGAATAGAAATTAATTTGTACTAAAATTATAACTCTAAAATATACACTAATGATTTTCTAAAGTCAGAATAAATCAGAAATAGTTGTAATAGAGTTAAGATATAAAATGTAAAAAGTGATTAAAATAAATGTATAATATATATGTAAATGTATGCAAAGTTAACTTTTGTTGTTTGTTTGTTTAATTATTTAACTCTATTATTATTTAGAATGTAGCACTTTTCCCATATTATTATACACTTTCCCCACATAGAATTTGTTTTGTCTGGCCCAACTCCGGTCAACATACTTCCCTAGGCCGACATAAAGCAATGACTTCTGGCCCTCTAGTGGTCCAGATCTGGAATTTCAGACATGGGCCATAACTGGCCCAAATCTCAGCCGATCAGTAGAACCTAAACCGGCTCTACACTAGACGAGAACATGCACACAAATATTAATAAAGTATAATTACACTTGTTTCGGTCATGAACAACTCGTCAATGGTTTAAATGGATAGTTGCTTAGGAAAATGAAAACTATCATAATTTACTCACCCTCATGCCATCCCAGATGTGTATGCATTTCTTTCTTATTCAGAACACAAATTAAGGTTTTTGGAAGAATATTCAATCTCTGTAGGTCCATGCAATGCAAGTGAATGGTGACCAGAACTCAGAAGGTCCAAAAAGGACAGAATGGCAGCATAAAAGTAATCTGTATGACTCCAGTGGTTCAATCCATGTCTTCAGAAGCGATATGATAGGTGTGAGTGAGAAAGATCAATATTTAAGTCCTTTTTTTACAATAAATCTCTGACCAGACCCGACCAGTATGTGGCTGAATGTGTGGAAGTCACTTCCACACCAGAATGTGAAAGTGTAGATTTACTGTAAAAATTTACTTAAATATTGATCTGTTTTCCACCCACAACTATCATGTCACTTCTGAAGACATGGATTTAACCACTGGAGTCATATGGATTACTTTTTTGCTGACTCTATGTCCTTTTTTGGACCTTCAAGGTTCTCATAAACCATTCACTTGCATTGTATGGCCCTACAGAAAGGCAAACACATCTGGGAAGGTATGAGCATGAGTAAATAATGATAATTTTAATTTTGGGGTAAACATTCATTTAAATACTCTTTTTACAAAAACAGTCACTTAACAAATCAGTATATCAATCTTTTCAATCTCAATTCAAAAGAATTTAGTTGCAAGTTCATGACCGATAAATCAACATTATCTGAAGTAATTTCACTCTAATAAATAAATGTGATTGGAGTGGTTTGCAGAGCAAAGCATATCAGAACATTTTACAGGTTGAATAAATAATAAAAATTACCTACTTGCCCAGACATTCTTCTCAGTGGTGACACCCCCTTGAGAGTTAGGATGAGATGAGTGAAAAATCTGCTGTCCACTAGGTCTGCACACTAAATTAGTAAGTGAGAGAGAGAGAGAGAGAGAGAGTGCGAAATCTAATCAACAGTTTATGAACTGATTTTAGAAAAACAAACTTCTAGCAACTTAAACTAGGCTTTGGTTTGTTCTTAGCGAAGAAATCACATTGGAAGTTATGAACCAATGTGTGTAAGGTCTTCTGTGCACTAGACAGGTTTTCTGGTCTGTACAGAAAGCGAGTGAGAGTAATGTATATTGCAAATATAATAGACATTTCATAAATAATAGGAAAAAAAAGTCAAACGCAAGCAAAACTTGCATTTTCTTTGGCTTCATTTTTGCCAAGGCAGATTTCAAGGGTCAACAAATACCCTTGGGTGTGAGGAATAAATGAGTAAAAGATTTTTGGTGCACTAGGCATTTCTTGTGATATGTACACACAGAAAGAGAGAGAGAGAGATAAGCAAATATAATATCAATGTTTTCATATTGTTTACAGACACTTTAACCCAGATAAGCTACAGAAAGCTATATTTTGCTTTGATTAGCTTTTGAGAAGTAATTTTTGCACTTTATAAAATTTTGGTTGGATAGCATACATTCTTTCACACAGAAAAAATAAAGATAACTTACTTCGTTTGACTTCTATTGGAGAATCCTCTGTCCCAGCGTCTGTGTGTTCAACATCTTCTGGTAGCTTTAACCTTGCTTCATTGTAATAATCTAAAAAAAAAAAAAAAAGTACGGTCTCCACACAGTCCATTGTTTTACACCAGCAACATTTCAGATTAATCAACTTGACAGAACTCTGGCATAACAAGGTAAGTTGTTACTCTGCATGTGTGGAACATGACATGTTCACTAATGAATACACAGATATATCGCTTGATACGCCAACATAAACAGAATCTACAAGATTGCACTAACCTGATGTGAATATTCTGGCATGATGTAGGGTCCATTCTTCTCCAGATTCTTCCTCATTTTCTTTTTTTTTGCCTTGACGACATCTATTTTGTTTGGTGGACACATAAGGTACATTTGTGTGTACATCACATTAAACTTTGTTTAATGATTGTCATCTCATATTGCTCCTGTTATTAGAAGTCAAATTACTCTCCATACTGAAGACAATTTGTCTCAATTCCAATTTTCATTGACACCAAAAACAGCCCCTGCAGGAAGGAAAATGAAAGATATACATTAAAAATCTCTAAACTGTTTTGTTTTATGACACTGATCCATATGAATCATCATCATAATCACCATAATGTCTGGTGTACTACACAGATGCATATTAAAACATGCATACATTTCTGCACTTGTTATTTTGAAATCATGCTGCATTATTAGAACCTGATAGAAATAAGATAAGCATCTGAACAATAAAGCACTGTAATTTATAACAGATTACATCACTGGAGATGTGAGATAAAGTTATTAATGATCAGTGTTGGGTGCAATAGACTATGTCTGAATAATACAATCCGTTACTGTTATATAATGATGTAAAATCATAATGATTACATATTGATTGCATTACAGATAAGGCACCGTAGTGCCCTCTTGAAAAAGGACATGTAAGGGAGGCTTTGTAGCACCCCCAGTTACACCTACAGTCACCAAAATTGGTATATAGATAGTTCTCATCAAGCCGAACAACTTTCATACTCTCAGTCATTTGCTCTGTCCAAAAGTAAGTCGGCCATTTTGGATTTTCTGAAAAATGCAGTCTCTGAACCTCCTAGGGGATTCATATGACTTGCACCATTTTGAAAGGTGTTGCCATGGTGAAGCAATATATTTATGCCGAAAAATGGAAAACAGGACGTGCCTTATCTGCATTGTGTGATTTTGATGAAAATCCAGCTGTATGTTTGGTGATTAGGGCAGATCATTATGGGTCACTAAAATTGCTTAAAAATTGTTTAGTATAATGCCAAATGTCAAATGCATGTGTCCACCTTGCATTGTTTTCCGAAAGCCATCGGGAGGAAATGGACCAGTTGTGCTTGGTCCCGTCATTGCTGCTTGCAGCTATATTTATAATTGAACACTGAACTCTTATTTTCAGGATAAGATTTGTTAAAGATAAATTAATATATTTCTGTCCTATTTACTTCACAATAAACAGATTTTTTTTATTTTGACACTGCAAGTGCAAGTGCAGTCATGCTTATGTCACATTCACCAGGAGCCAATGTATATACTATATATATATATATATATATATATATACAGTTTGAAATCAAGGTGTCTTGCTTTATTGTGTAGGCTTAACCCCATCCCTGTGTTTTTCGGTTTGAACTTGAATAATTAATTACTGCATGGACCAGCCGTTTAAACGATCATGTCTGTCCGTCACTGTTTGCATTACTTCTCCACTTTCTCTGGAGTTTTTGTTTTCTGCGACCAATCAAAACTTGTTAGACTAAAACTCTTCTCATTGACTAACATTTGGTCAGCTATTAGGGGGCAGCCCTATTCACAATGAAATATGGGTAAAAACCCATGGGCAAAAGGAGGGTGCAGTTTCTTAAGACAATAGGAGGGCTCAGAGCCGGCCCAAGGCATAAGCGAACTAAGCGACTGCTTAGGGCCCCGGTGGCCACCAGGGGGCCACAAGAGCACATGAAATTATTATTATTATTATTTTTTTTGTTTTGTGATTATACTATCAATGGACAATGGTAATTACACAAAAACGCAATATTAAATGCAATATTTATGCAATAAATGCATCTTAATACTTGTTCTGTATGTGTACATTTTAAGGCAACCATAATATACCTAAAAATTGTAAGCAAACCTACACTAACTCATAACCACATGCCAAATGTTGCCAGTTCACACACAGTGTTGAGGTATTTCTGCTGTTACATTTACTGGCCGTTGCTTCACAGAAGAGCAATTTCCGTATAAGCCCCCATCATGTGAAAAGCAGCCAGTGAGTGAGACTTTCTGACCCTGAGTGTAATTTATGCTACCAGCAGATGGCAATGTCACCAGTCATGGCCTTCACTAACAACCACATGCTTGAGGCCTCATGTTACATGTTGAGGAGAACCAAGCCTACTATGAAATCAACTGTAACACTATACATGTGCACTTATAAGATGACCTCTCATCATTAAGCTCTGAAACTGTCTGGAACAATTGAATGAACTAGTATCTGTCTTTGAATGTTACTCAAGTTGAGTTTTTTCTACTTCAAGTCAAGTCAGTCAAGTGGTTTTTATTGTCGTTTCAACCATATACAGTTAGTACAGTACACAGCAAAACGAGACAACGTTCCTCCAGGACCATGGTGCTACATAAAAACAACAAAGGACCAACACAGGACCACATGAGACTACACAACGAAATAAAATACCTATATAAACTACCTATATATACCTATATAAAGTGCACGTGCATACATGTGCAAAAAGTACAGGACAGTACAACAAATTACTGACAATGAACAGGACAATAGACAGTGCAGCGCCGACCAGTACTCAGTAGTGCAAAAAGATGACAGTTTCTAAAAATGTAAACATAACATACTATGAGATAATGTTCTATGCACATAGCAGTTATTGAGGTAGCAGACAGTTATAAAGTGACAGTTATTAAAGTGCAACTCAGGACACGTGTGTGTCAAACCAGTCTCTGAGTATTGAGAAGTCTGATGGCTTGGGGAAGAAGCTGTTACACAGTCTGGCCGTGAGGGCCCGAATGCTTCGGTACCTCTTGCCAGACGGGAGGAGGGTAAAGAGTTTGTGTGAGGGGTGTGTGGGGTCGTCCACAATGCTGGTTGCTTTGCGGATACAGTGTTTTTGTAAATGTCTTTGATGGAGGGAAGAGAGACCCCAATGATCTTCTCAGTTGTCCTCACTATCCTCTGCAGGGCTTTGCGGTCCGAAATGGTGCAAGTCCCAAACCAGGCAGTGATGCAGCTGCTCAGGATGCTCTCAATAGTCCCTCTATAGAATGTAGTGAGGATGGGGGTTGGGAGATGTGCTTTCCTCAGCCTTCGAAGAAAGTAGAGACGCTGCTGGGCTTTCTTGGTAATAGAGCTGGTGTTGAGGGACCAGGTGAGGCTCTCCGCCAAGTGAACACCAAGGAATTTGGTGCTCTTGACGATCTCCACAGAGGAGCCGTCGATGTTCAGCGGAGTGTGTTCACCTTGTGCTCTCCTAAAGTCAACAACCATCTCTTTTGTTTTGTCGACATTCAGGGACAGGTTGTTGGCTCTACACCAGTTTGTCAGCCGCTGCACCTCCTCTCTGTATGCTGACTCGTTGTTCTTGCTGATGAGACCCACCACGGTCGGTGTCATCGGCGAACTTGATGATGTGATTCGAGCTGTGCATTGCTGCACAGTCGTGAGTCAGCAGAGTGAACAGCAGTGGACTGAGCACACAGCCCTGGGGGCCCCAGTGCTCAGTGTGGTGGTGGTGGAGATGCTGTTCCCGATCCGGACTGACTGAGGTCTCCCAGTCAGGAAGTCCAGGATCCAGTTGCAGAGGGAGGTGTCCAGGCCCAGCAGGTTCAGCTTTCCAATCAGGTGCTGGGGAATGATTGTGTTGAATGCTGAGCTGAAATCTATGAACAGCATTCGAACGTATGAGTCCTTATTGTCTAGGTGGGTGAGGGCCAGATGGAGGGTTGTGGTGATGGCATCGATCCGTTGAACGGTTTGAACGATCACGCAAACTGCAGTGGGTCTAGTGAGGGGGCAGCTGGGTCTTAATCTGCCTCATGACGAGCCTCTCGAAGCACTTCATGATGATGGGTGTAAGTGCGACAGGACGGTAGTCGTTGAGGCAGGACACTGAAGACTTCTTTGGCATGGGGATGATGGTGGTGGCCTTGAAGCACGTTGGAACAACGGCGCTGCTCAGAGAGATGTTGAAGATGTCGGTAAGAACATCTGCTAGCTGGTCTGCACATCCTCTGAGCACTCTGCCAGGAATGTTGTCTGGTCCAGCAGCCTTCCGTGGGTTGACTCTACGTAGAGTTTTCCTCACATCTGCCGTGGTAAGACAGAGCACCTGGTCGTTGGGAGGAGGGGTGGACTTCCTCGCCATCACGTCGTTCTGCACTTCAAACCGAGCGTAGAAGTCGTTCAGCGCATCTGGAAGGGAGGCATCTTTGTCACAGGCAACTGATGTTGTCCTGTAGTTGGTGATGGCCTGGATGCCCTGCCACATGCGCCGCGTGTCACCGCTGTCCTGGAAGTGACTGTGGATTCTCTGGGCGTGTGCGCGCTTTGCCTCTCTGATTGCCCGTGACATCCCAGGCGCGTACCGGGCGGAGCCCCGCCCCCACCTCGGCTACTCAGACCACATCTCTGTTATGTTAATTCCAGCATACAGACCGCTCGTCAGACGCACAAAACCGCTTCAGAAGCAGGTGAAAACCTGGCCAGCAGGAGCCATCTCTGCTCTTCAGGACTGTTTTGTGTGTACTGACTGGCACATGTTCAGGGAGGCACTTAATCAGTTATCAGCTATTTAAAGAGCAACATGCAGGTTGAATTTATAACTGAATTAATACTTTATATTGTCTGCAGAGGTCTTTTAAAAACACATATGTAGAAATTACTAATGAAATCTCATTTGATGTAGAGATTTTGATGAAAATGTGCTAGGCTCTGGAATACGCCTTTCCCGCTATAGCAACGCGTCATATGACGTAGGGCGAGGCAAACAAAAGAGCTTGCGGTCAGCTCTCTCAGTGTTGGGTGTTGATGTAGTTAGAGCAGTAGTGAGAGACAGAAGTTTTAGATCGAGTTTTAGAGAAGCCATAATGGTAAATTATTATGTTTGTGCTGGTTGCACGAATTCCAGCCTGTCAGGACATCGTGTCCATCATTTTCCTTCTAGGAAAAACAAGGCTTTTCGGTCTTGGGTGCGTTTTGTGCAGGTGAAGAGAGCAGACTTCACTGCCGCGTCTGTTACCACACACTCGGTCGTTTGAGGCGCACATTTCACACCGGAGAATTATCGACCTGGAGATTTGTTGGAGTCTCGGATGGGATTTCGGAGTAAGGACCACGTGAGGCTGATTACTGATGCTGTTTCCTCGGTGCACTTGATGGAATCAAGTCCACCGTCAAAGTTTACACCGGATTTTGGCGCGGGCTGGACTCTAGGACCAAGTGCTAATGTTAGCAGACATTCTGTGCAACGAAAAGAGGACTTAGCAGAGTAAGTCTTACTTTTAATTATTTTAACTCTTAATTTGTGTAATTTCGTAATAATAATAGTATAATATTTTTATATAATATATTTTTTATAATATTAAATATTTAATATTTATTTAGTATAATAATACAGAGAGAGGGAGAGAGACTGGGCTTTAGGACAGGTTGTCGTAACGTAATTGTCTGCCTTCTGAAATGAATTTAGTAGTTTGCACAATGCTATTGGCAGGAGGCTAGCCCAACTTTCCCGTTTCCCCCGCATTTCAATTCAAACTGTTCTCCCGCCGCCCTCCCGTCTGATTTTGTATCCCCGTTGGCTAACGTTATACTCTTCAATAAATTGCAAAACCACACCGGAGAACTCGGTTTCTTCATTCGCATCAATTGTAACCTGAGCTTGAACTTGACCAGACTCCCTCGCCCATCGTCACTTCCGGTTAGTGCTTTATAGACGCGGAAGTTATTTTATCACAATTTATCTCAAATATCGTTAATGGCTAAATATATATTACTCCAGTTCAGAAAATCTAGTTGTTTTATCATCAACATACACTATGCTATATAGGGCTGTCCAACCTGCATGTTGCTCTTTAATTTCAGGGTTGCTAAATAAATGGGTGAAATTAATACTTTGGTGACTGCGTTATTTTAGTCTACTACAGCAAGCTGTTCACCTTCGGTGATTTAGTCAGCCTGATCTCATAACATTACGTGACGGTAGCGTGGTAAAATTTTTTGCAAAATGAGCAAATAGTGACTAAAAGCAGAAGTAAAAAATACAAAATAGTTATGCATATCAGTTATCTCACATTTAAATATTTAATCAGTATCATATCGGTGATAAAAACAATATTGGTTGATCTCTTTTAATCATTTTTACTAATTAACCTCCTTGTTGATAGTAAACAGTGTTAAAGGCTATATTATTGAGCTAAATGTTCTGGGAGGTGAGATTAATAATTTATTTGTCTACGGCCAGTAGGATACTTTGTAATGTTCCCGTCAACCTTGTGACCCAAGATCATCACACTTGTGCTAATTCCCCTAAAGGTCCTAACAGCCTCTGTCCAGCACATGTCTCATTAAGAAGACAGTGACAGATTCCACAGACATAGATCTTTTGGAACTTGAGCTCACATGACCAGGCCCTTGTTTGCCAATTAATTTAATTTCATGTCCCCAATCCACAGCTAAAATTTGAAACGTGTGTGTGTGTAATGACTCAAAAGTCAAGTCAAACCATTTATATTTGTAGTGTTTTTCACAATACCCGTTATTTAAAAAAAACTTTATTGAAAATTATGGCATAATTTTTTAATCCCCACAGTTTTTCTTCAATCACCCCAGTGAGCAAGTCAAAGGCCTTTTTTAATGATAAATCCCCACTTTCATCCTGTGTTCCAAACAGGATAAATCACCCTCTGAAAGGCACTTTCAAGGGAGAACAATCATGATAGTCATGCTGTAAGATCACTTCAAACAGAATTTCCAGTAAAAATGACTTTAAAAAGTGAGCTCCTAAAGATCCTTCTTTTTGAGCGCCAAACCTTTCAACCATCCAAAGCTCTCACAGTGGATAGTCAATTATTTGAAGGGAATGGAGCATAGGGATGATAACTTTTAAACAGAACACACATTCACTTTCACATTCTTCTTAAGCTTTTGGTGATTTGCATTCTTTGTGCATATCGCCACCTTCTGGGCAGGGAGGGGAATTTATAGTAAAAAGGACTTACATTTTATCTGTTTCTCACCCACACCTATCATTTCACTTCTGAAGTCATGGATTTAACTACAGGAGTCGTTTGGATTACCTTTATGCTGCCTTTATGTGCTATTTGGAGCATCAAAGTTTTGGTCACTATTCACCTGCATTGTATGACCCTACAGAGCTGAGATATTCTTCTTAACATCTTCATTTGTGTTCAGCAAAAGAAAAAAAAATCACACACATTTGAGATGGCATGAGGGTGAGTAAATGATAAGAGCATTTCCATTTTTGGGTGATGAACTATCCCTTTAAGTGACATAAAAGTTTAAGAACATTAACATTGTAATTGACTGAAAACTACAGTAAAAGTTCAGTATCTGTTATAATTTTTATATATATATATATATATATTTACAGAACACAATAAAAAATTTACACATTTTGAAAACGGTGAAAAGGTGTGCTAATAAGCTCAAATTTTCTGCAATGGCTCCAAATAATCATTGTAGATTTAACTGCTGCACAAACACAAGTCACCAAAGGCACAAATATGGCTCAAAAGCCCATTCAAATGCAGATATAGAAGTGAAGGAAGTGGTCATGTACCATGGCAACCACAAACATGCATGAAGCAAACCACTCATACCATGAAAGAATGAGGAAATTTGGCATTTCACAAGACAGAAAATAGATAGGCTATTTATGTGGCTTGGTGAAATCAACAGAGTAACCTTTCTGTACACTACTCTTTGTTTACATTTATTTAGAAAATGTGTTTTATTTATTTATTTTTTACTTTATATTAGCCTACCTTAAATTAAATAAAGTGTTGTTATTATTATAGCAACACATTGCATAATAATAAAATAAAGTAGGCTATTAGTCGATGTAATAGCAAACCATAGAATTAACTTATTAATAGATGAAGGGACACGCCCTTAGAACCACCCAACACAGGTAGCATCGATCATGTGACCATGCCGTCATGCTCGCGCTGCCTAGTTCAGGTCAGCTGATGCGCGCGACGCAGAGGATCCAGAGGCGAAAGGAGTGCAATTTCATCCGTTTAAACCCTGTAAGTTACAATGCGCTTACAAAACTCGTTGCTATAACTTTATTTTCTCAGATTAATCAGTTTGAAACGTCTGAGCTGTTGTCTTTTCGACAGAAAAGTTTTCTCTCAGGGTTTTGGATGTGTTATTGAGTGGTTAATGTCTGTGACGTAATAACCTGTCGAATATCATTAGCATTAGCGCTTTAACTGATCATAAACTGCGTTAACTACGCCTATACCTTTCTTTCCTCTTTAAGCTGTGAATTTTAATTTATAACAGCACCCGCCGTCTAGAATAGAATATTAAAGACACTTTGCTTTGCTACTTGTTGACAAATAAACAAGGGTTGACAGCTATAATAACGTCCTCTCGTTAATAAGTTAATAAGCCAGTGACCGTGTTTACATAGTCCAATGATAACATGCGTGTTCTCAAACGGCGTAAGTCATTTATGCAATGCTATTTAGTGTAGAACAAGTCGAAAGATCACACTTCAGAAACTTGAATCGCTCACCGGTAAGCTAAGCAGCTAATACTCTGCGAATATAATCTCTGTTGTATTGAATATAACTGTGTTGTGTTGTTTGTCTCACAGCTGCTCTACGATTCCACTCGGTCCGTGTGGCAGTAAATACTGTTCTGTTTTATACTGCTATATTGTTCTGACTGCTTTAGTTCTCAGTCTGTTGGGCACTATTACGTTGCTCAGAGTTCATTTTAGATAATGGTGCATGTTATAGGACATGTTTTATGAAAGACCCTGCATTGGTCCACTGCACTGATACCTGATGATGCTGTTGAGATGGCTCATGGCTGTATGTAGTTGTAAGGAAGAATGGAAAAAATGAGCAGGACACACAGAGACCAATGAAAGAGTATCTGCATCTTGATAGTTCCAGCTCTAGGATGCTGCATTATTAAGCATGTGTGGAATTACCAGTGAAACAAAGACTACTTGTGTCCTGTACAGACCATTTGAAAAGAAGAAAGTGTCATTTTTATATTCAATGTTTTCCCTTTTTACGTGGCTTAAATCTTAATTTTTGATCTAATTTGTGTCTTATTGTGCCAATATCTCAAAGTGCTTCTGCATTGGTGATGCTTGATACAGAGAGTCACATGGTGCAGCTTAATCCATAATCCGCTCTTTGCACTGAGCCCATTGTACAATATTTTTTAATGAACCGTAGACTTCTTTCAAACAAAGAGAACAACTGCTTTGAAGAAGGGGCTTTTACAATGCTTGATTTACAATTTACTTTTTTTCAGTGGAACAACCACTGGCTCGTAGAAATAACAATTCCTTGAACTTTGCAGAGAAGATCAGGTATTTGTCTGTGGAGAGCACATTGTGTGTGGGTGTAGTGGTATGTCCATGTCATTCTGTGTGTTCACTGAATGCTCCTGTGTATTTTCTTCATTCTTTTGAGATACTAAGCTCTTATTCCCACAGCTGTTTAGAGAATCACATGCTAAGAGAATGGTGAAACAGCACAGAGGCATACAATTCCATGCATGCCCTATGGACACAAGATAGTGGAATTTTTCCATTGGCTTTTTAACGGATTGCCTTATTATTTCTGGGGAGTCATTATTTCAAGATTACTTTTATATAGTGTTGATGGAAATGCATGATGCTTAGATAAAGGATGAGTTGTGGTTTTTTGAGGTGAGACAGAACCTTTGAGCGTTTGTAGTCATAGCTAGATCTATTTGTAGTTTGTAGTTGTAGATGCTGATTTGATTTCCATAGGCCATCTTCTTTTTAGGGCCCAAGCACTGAAATGCAGAGGCCCTATTGCTCTTCTAAGGATTATTATTATTATTTCAAGGTTTTCTGTACTTTTGGAGTACTTGCGTTACATGCCCTATTTACGTTACATTTTTTTTTTTTATATAGAATTACAGAAGCGGTTGTACAATGATTTTCTATTCAAATTGGCGAGAATGAAAAGGCGAGTACTGAAAATTAGAGTACTACCTTAATTTGTAAATACTTGACAATTTTAATAATATACAGGGCTAAATTGCTGCATTTTGCAACGATATTTCATTAGAGTGCGAGAGGTGTTTATACATAATGTGCTCGCCATTGCACTATTCTATGAAACAACAGGGGGCAGTCAAGGGAAAATACATTATGAATCAACAGAAAGAGCAGTGAGAGTAGTTTGCCAGAAAAACAACAACAACAACAATGACTGTGTCTCGTTTGGAAAGATGCGTCCTCCGGAGTTCGCATTTGTTTGCTGCATATGTCATCGAAGCTGCCTCGTTTCAGAAAAGCGAGTAGAACACTTCAAATGCAGCCTTCGAATGAGACCTTCTTTCATGGGAATTCGGAGGATGCATGAGGTGTATCCTTCATGGGAACTCACAATCCACAATTCATTGCTTCAACGGAAATGTCCAAAACAGTTATGGCAATTTGCCCTTAAATATGATGTTCAAACGCAAGTAATGTTAATTCTCAAGTTGAATTACCTAAGTAGATGGGCGCAGAGTATATAATATGTATAATTATATTAATATATAATTAAAGTATTGGACTAAAAGTACACATGTAAAATCTATTTTCTTTTCTCTTTACATCATTATAACTCCCCTAAAACGTACCTCATACATTCCCTTCTAAGTGGACTTTGTTTTCTTCTCACTCAGTGTTCGCGCTGGTTAAAAGTGGAGTGCTGTAATGGCAACCAATGTTTCCGTTTGTCCTACGAAGGCCGTCTCGTTTAAATGAGACTTGTTTAAAGGAGAACACTCAGTATACTGCATGCTTCAAATGACGCGTCCTACCTAGCATGCTGCCTTCCAAACGTGACACAGCCAGAGTGAGTCCTGCTTGTATTTGCTTGATTTGGATGGCGTATCATTTTCTGCCTTCCAGTGCACCTAGGAAGCTCGTAACTCCAAGTCGGCATTCGTTACCACGACATGTCACGCATTCATGTGGGAAACAACATACAGAAGAAGCCAAACTTAAACAATTATGCAATGAACAATGGCAAAAGCTTTTTTTCTATTGTACCAGTGAATAATTATTAGTGAATAAACCTGCATCACCACATAAACGACATATGATTTATGAATGCATGGTATCTAACATATCATTTAATTTACTTAAAACAAACCACAAAAGGCGAGCCATTAGTTGATTGTTATTTATAACAAATTCATATTATTGAAATAAATTTAAAAAGTTGAAATAATTTTGCAAAATTATTGCTTTTCATTGTCATTCATGGTATCATACAGAATTCTGAGTTTTCCACTCGTTAATACGACTTCGCAGGGTCATTCGTGTGCTCGTAATTACAATGTTCAGAAAACAGCATTCACACCACCCAATGAACCAAACTTTCATCATTCCAACTCTGGTGCACACCAAAAGTGCTAGTGTTAAAGCACTCTTAATGACCTTAAGCATATAGAAATGGTGTTATATATAGCATAAAATACTTATTGTATATTACTTGATCTTATACTCCTTTAAAATTATACAAGCGTATAGATACAGTATATAACAGAAAATGCTTATTGTGTATTTCTTTATCTTATGCTCCTATAAGCATACAGATGTAGTACAAGCTAAAGCAAATTCACAAATTATACAAAACAATTTAAAACTAAAATGTAAAACAAATTGTGAAACATTTGTGTTAATACACTCTAATGTAAATTGACCCATTAACCTGAATGGGGCAATTTATGCAAAAAATATTAATAACTATTTAAATAAAAAAAGTGTGCTCTGTTCATGTCCTCAATAAGCCAATTGAGAAAATTTTCATTAACCTGTGTTTTTTAAGTTTTTTATAATAAAAGTTTCAAACTTCAGTCGAGTAGTTTTTACTCTGAGTCTGAACACAACAAAAGAATTCTGACAAATTATTGTATTTATGCCTTAAAATACTTAAAAATCCTTATAGGTTATTTCTGATATAAGTTTTCTAACAAAGGTTTCCACAAACTTGACTAAATAATTTGAATATAAAGAACATTGCTACAGTCATAAAAAATGGTGCAGTAGTAGACTGAATTTTGATGCGATTCATAAAGTAACTTTGCCATGTGTATGTCAGTCTGTCCATACGCAGCTTCAGAAATAGATGTTCCATCTGACTGTTGTAACTTCTGCTTTTATTATCATTTAGAATAATTTTTGTGTATGAATATAAGGGCTGAGTATTGATATATACAGATACAATTTGATTCCAATTCACAAGATTTTAATTCAATATCGATTCATGTGTTTGTTATAATGTCCCTTTTGCTTACATATAAAAGCTAATGCTGTTAATTGTACAGGGGACCTTTCTGTAACGTACAGGTGCTGGACAGAGTGATACAGGAGCAGAGGTAACAGTTCCACAAATATTGATTTATAAAATCAGTAATGCGTCACCACACAGAGTAGAGAGTTGTGTGTTCGTCAGTGGAGTTTGTGCTTGTGGAAGTCAGGAGGAGCTTGGAAGAATCCTCCATAGAAGTTTGGTGATGAGAGAGATGTCCAGTGGACTTGGCTAGCTAGAGTTGGGGTACTCTAGTTTGGACTCTGACTCGAGTCTGAGTCATGAGTCCAATTTGAATCGACTTGGAGTTGTCACGAACTCTGATGCGTTTTTACTTGGACTCTCAAGCCGTTGGGACTCAAGAGACCAGCCGAGTCCATGATATTTGTGATGCAATGAAAAAAATAAATAACAAAACAAATCTGACTGCATGCAGATATATTAGCCCTAGGGCTGGGATAAACGATTATTTTTTAAACGATTAATCTAGCGATTATTTTTTCGATGCATCGATTAATCTAATGATTCATTTTTTCAGTCCGATTCGATTTCGATTAATCGACTTGTGACAACACCGGTAATACCTGTTTCATCGGGGGTAGGGGTGTATAAAATGTAAAAAAAAAAAAAAAACATTTGCCGGGAGTTTGATTGACTGGCGATCTAATCAATCATAATATGCCATTTTTGTCCGACAAAGTAGTCAGGAGAGAGAAGATTAACGTCGGTGGATTTGAATTTGAATAATGGATTGTATAGGCTACTGTCTGACGTCTTTCCGCGGTTAAAACAACAGTCCTTCTGATGTAGGCTACATTCATGTTTAGCCTATTTGATGCTATAAATTAACCAAGGAAAAGATGATCGGTTCACGAGCAGCTTTAACTGAGGCAATCTGTCACGACACATTAAAGAGCCACAAAATAGTAGGCCTATTTATGGTTTAATTTTCTTTGAATGACCAAATTTGAAAAGTTGAGACTTTATTAAATGTTACCTGCTTGGTCCTGTCTGTCAGCGCGTTGTCAGTGTCCTCTATGTATTTTTCACGACATTCATAGCTATAAGCGCATTATTAATAGCTATAAGCGAAAACTTTAGGTGTCGACAACGTATTATAGCTTACTCCAACATCGAGTGCAAAGTGGGGAGTTGAAAAAAAACTTACGCTGCTCTGTCATCTCGCGGCTGCTCCCGGTGGCGCTAGAATGGAAGGCCATCTCCATTTTGCAAAGATGACATATCACGGAATTTTTTCCTTTTAAATTAAATAATTCCCATACTTTAGAGGAACGAGTGCATGCCGCCTTGCACTTCTGATAGTCTGAGGAGCCACTCGTGTTGGCGCCGGCGCCGCCATCTTTGTTTTGGGTCTGACAATTCGACGCCATATTTTGCGTCAACGTATTTTTTGCGTCGACGTCATCCCAGCCCTAGTGCTGGTGCATTGCCATGGTGCTAGAATGGAAAGCCATCTCCATTTTGCAAAGACGACATATCACATAATTTTTTCCTTTTAAATTAAAGAATTCCCACACTTTAGATGAACGAGTGCGTGCCGCCTTGCACTTCTGGTAGTCTGAGGAGCCACTCGTTTTGCTTCTACTCTCCGGCTCCGCCATCTTTGTTTTGGTCTGACGAATCGACGCGCATATTTTGCGTCGACGTATTTTTTGCGTCAACGTCATCGATTACGTCGACGCGTCGTCCCAGCCCTAATTAGCCCTTGAAGTCATAGACATAGCCAGAGTTGTTTCACTGTGTTTAAGCAAACACACACACGCACATTCACAGGCACACTCATCAGTCAACAAACGCTTGAGTGTTACTATAGAGAATACTGTATAACATCGACCACCGAGTTGGCTGGCACGACGAAAACATAAATACGGTTATGTGTCCAATGTAATAGAAACTAAATAAGGCAGTTTTTAAATTTTTTAAATTTCACATAACACAGGACCTCACAACTGGTAAAATTGCATGTGGTGCTTGTGCAGCCAAGACGGTGATCACATTGCTGTTTCATTGTAGATAAAATCTTAAAATTTCAAAAACTTCATTGAGGCAATACATATACATAAATACATAAAAATGGTATTAATATCGGAAATTAAGTCTTGTTTGGCATACTGTATCTACACATGTAGGCTTCTGAAGTCTCTTGTGGTCCAGGCAGTGTTGTCAGCTTGAAATGGTCCATAATAGCTTGATTAATTAATTGTAACTTTTTAAATAGTCGGGGGGAATATATACAGTGTGTACGGAAAGTATTCAGACCCCCTTAAATTTTTCACTCTTTGTTATATTGCAGCCATTTGCTAAAATCATTTAAGTTCATTTTTTTTCCTCATTATTGTACACACAGCACCCCATATTGACAGAAAAACACAGAATTGTTGACATTTTTGCACATTTATTAAAAAGAAAAACTGAAATATCACATGGTCCTAAGTATTCAGACCCTTTGCTGTGACACTCATATATTTAACTCAGGGGCTGTCCATTTCTTCTGATCATCCTTGAGATGGTTCTACACCTTCAATTGAGTCCAGCTGTGTTTGATTATACTGACTGGACTTGATTAGGAAAGCCACACACCTGTCTATATAAGACATTACAGCTCACAGTGCATGTCAGAGCAGATGAGAATCATGAGGTCAAAGGAACTGCCTGAAGAGATCAGAGACAGAGTTGTGGCAAGGCATAGATCTGGCCAAGGTTACAAAAAAAATGTCTGCTGCCCTTAAGGTTCATAAGAGCACAGTGGCCTCCATAATCCTTAAATGGAAGACGTTTGGGACGACCAGAACCCTTCCTAGAGCTGGCCGGTCCGCCCAAACTGAGCTATCGGGGAGAAGAGCCTTGGTGAGAGAGGTAAAGAAGAACCCAAAGATCACTGTGGCTGAGCTCCAGAGATGCAGTCGGGAGATGGGAGAAAGTTGTAGTAAGTCAACCATCACTGCAGCCATCCACCAGTCGGGGCTTTATGGCAGAGTGGCCCGACGGAAGCCTCTCCTCAGTGCAAGACACATGAAAGCCCGCATGGACTTTGCTAAAAAACACCTGAAGGACTCCAAGATGGTGATAAATAAGATTCTCTGGTCTGATGAGACCAAGATAGAACTTTTGGCCTTAATTCTAAGCGGTATGTGTGGAGAAAACCAGGCACTGCTCATCACCTGTCCAATACAGTCTCAACAGTGAAGCATGGTGGTGGCAGCATCATGCTGTGGTGGTGTTTTTCAGCTGCAGGGACAGGACGACTGGTTGCAATCGAGGGAAAGATGAATGCGGCCAAGTACAGGGATATCCTGGACGAAAACCTTCTCCAGAGTGCTCTGGACCTCAGACTGGGCCGAAGGTTCACCTTCCAACAAGACAATGACCCCAAGCACACCGCTAAAATAACGAAGGAGTGGCTTCACAGCAACTCCGTGACTGTTCTTGAATGGCCCAGCCAGAGCCCTGACTTAAACCCAATTGAGCATCTCTGGAGAGACCTGAAAATGGCTGTCCACTAACGTTTACCATCCAACCTGACAGAACTGAAGAGGATCTGCAAGGAGGAATGGCAGAGGATACCCAAATCCAGATGTGGAAAACTTGTTGCATCTTTCCCAAAAAGACTAATGGCTGTCAAAAGGGTGCTTCTACTAAATACTGAACAAAGGGTCTGAATACTTAGGACCATGTGATAGTTCAGTTGTTCTTTTTTAATAAATGTGCAAAAATGTCAACAATTCTGTGTTTTTCTGTCAATATGGGGTGCTGTGTGTACAATAATGAGGAAAAAAAATGAACTTAAAGGTGGGGTATGTGATTTTCTTTTTTGACCATTTTTTCAAAATAACTTGAAATCCTATTCCTAACCCACTTACTGGCTGTAAATTAGAAGCACTGAAATGAAAATTAAGCAATTTAATCATCTGTGGAACGGGCAGGACTCGAAAAACTCCAGCCGATCATTTTCAAGACCATCTAGAATCATTGAACAGAAAATGTGTCAATCAAACGGTCGTACCATGCCCCCCCTCCCCCCACCACCCTGGCGCACGTGTCCGTTAGTCATCAGCTGCTTTCAGATGGAGCGGCATTTACTACACAGAGCTGTAGTTCATCACTGACAAGCTGGGCAATTTACCCTTCATTATCACGGCCCAGCTTGTTAGTGAACTACGGCTCTGTGTAGTATCGCCGCTCCATCTGAAAGCAGCTGATGGCGATTTACTAATCAATGAATGCACTTTATGTTATGTGCTTTACTGACGAGATCGCATAACAATCTCATCTGATAACGTTATATCGGTCAGCCCTATATTTAGCCATAAACTTCGGTGACAACCAGGACGTCCAATATATTTTATATGTTTTATATATATTTATACAATATATATTTACATTTCAAAAACATCAATTTTCTAACAATACTAATGATTTATGTGACTGTTGAATGTTAATAATATCTGGTGCAACTTACCGCTGAATGTTGTGCCATGTTGACGGTCTTAGCAGGTAAATGGTGACGTCATGCAGAAACTCCAACCTATGCTAGCCTGGCTCGCTCTCGCGCATCGTGCGAGAGTTTTCGCTCGTGCATGATTGCGCGTCCATGTTTTTCGAATGGGTGGAGTCAGGGCCAGCGTTGGAGGAGAGAAGGTAGGTCCTTATGAGTTGTGTATTTTCAAAATCTGCCGGCCGTTTTGCAAATCACATACCCCACCTTTAAATGATTTTAGCAAATGGCTGCAATATAACAAAGAGTGAAAAATTTAAGGGGGTCTGAATACTTTCCGTACCCACTGTATATATATATATATATATTTATAAGTTAGGGTTGTACAAATGTACACAGACATGGCCCTAATATTATCAGTGGGCTTTCCCTTTTTTTTTTTTTTATGTAGCATTTGCTGTCAAATTGTGAGACATAACGTCTCAGTGAGTGCTAATTACAACTGTGTTGACTCATTTGAATGTACTGTATTTTCCCAAATCAGTCAGCAGAGAAACAAGATTCAGAAAGAAATCTCAGTATAGACTATTTCATTAGGGATCATTTTATATAAAACAAAGTTAAATTTAATAGAAATAAAAACTAAATTCGACTCATAATAATCTTGGTTGTAGTGACTAATGCAGCTTTCACTTTCTTTAGTCTATGTTTGAGTGGAGGGAAAAAGCAACAAATAATTGAAATGTCAACAGAACGCAACAAGAATTGTGTTGAAGGACAGTTTTGTCTTCATACACCTAAAGCATATCCTTTAATTCTGAAACCACTTTGAAGTCTGTTCAGCAGGATACTAATCATAAAGTGTTATATGAAATGCAACAGAGGTGTTTTTGTTACATTTTTTGTTTTTCTTAGTTGTGAAGTTTAAATAAGCTTAAAATGTTGATGTTGAGTTTACGGTTACAATTTGAATTCAAATTCATGCACAGATTCAGTTGGACTCGTCTCGGCCTGTTATGGACTCTGTCTTCAGTCTGACTCGTTCCCTTTTGGACTCTGACTCAACTCTGACTCGATTGATTAAAGACTCTGACTCGACTAAGGTGGACTTGAATCCAAGACTACCATTCTCATCATGCGAGTGGAGGGTAGAATGGGATCCGGTGAGACTGTGGAGGTCTCGACTTCAAAACATTGAGAAAGAGAGTCGGGCTTGATTTTTTTTTTTAGAGCCCAGGCCAAATTAATGCCCAGCGGGCCTGCCTAGAGTTTGTCACTATATACTCTAGGTTCTTATGATCTGTCCAGACCATGAAAGGTACCCCCGAAACATCTAACCAGTGACGCCACTCACCCATGGGCAACCGGACAGCGAATAATTTTCAGTTGCCGACATCATAATTCCGTTCAGCTGGGTTAAGCGATGCGGAATAAAAAGCACACTGATCTTTCCGTCTAGGAATGGACTGGAACAGGACTGTATTGACACCAACCTCGGACGCATCCACCTTCACCTTGAACTGATTTGCGGGATCGGGAGTAATTATAATAGGTGCGGTAGAATACCGCTTCTTTACTTTTTAAAAAAACATCCTCACCAACAAACCAGGACCAAAAAAGGACCAACAAAAATCAGTGTGTGTGTGGAAGTGAAATCCGGCAAAGGTGCAATGAACTGACTGTAATTCCTGAAACCTCTGCATGGCCTTGCGAGTGTCTGGGGTACGCCAATCGGAAACAACCTTTACCTTAGTCTGGTAGGATACGGAATGCAGGCTTCAAAAAGTCCAGAATACACAGGACGTTGTGGGGGCTGGTGAGGAAACCTCCAGTGGAGATTTTGGAGACTGAGATGGGTGGAGCTGTTTCACTTAGTAGGTGAGATCGGTGAGACACGAGGCCATCGCCTCAAAAGCCTGGTTAGCGGTAGCGATCTGGTCTTGCTGACCTCCCAGAAGGGGTGAGGCGAAGAGGGGAATACTCAGCTGGGTCCATGTTGTGGCCTCATTATTCTGTAATCTACAACAGCAGAAGTGTAGATCCCCGGCATGTGGGCATAGAGCGGAATTCCTTTGTGGATTGCCAGGCTGAACTCAGCAAAAACTGGAAGGCAAACCATAACCCGAACATCATGGGCAAACCAACAGAGTGACAAGACAGGACCAGCTAGACAAGGAGAGAGAGGTTATAACTCAATTTAGCGTAATAATCTGGCAAAGAAACCGAGAAACATGAGGGAATATGTAGGGAGTGCAATCAGACTGAAACAGGTGTTGCTTGACAAGCATGCCTGCGAAACACAAGGGAGAGAAAATGACAAAACAAACCTGTGGGCTTTTCAGAACCATCGTAATCGATATGAATCGATATCTGAATCACAATTAATCTGTATAACCACCCCTAATAAATATGTTAACGCGTCACGTCTGGTTAGGAACCCAGCCACCCTCACCCTCCTACTTCAAAGTTCTGGCCATCATTCACTTTTATTGTTTGGACCTACAGGTATTTAAAAAAAAAAATCTTCATTTGTGGCATGAGAGTGAGTGAGTAAATGATGGAAAATTTTTCATTTTTGGGTAAACCATTCCTTTAATGGGCCTAAAAATTGGCTTGTTTTCAGTATGCAAAATATAATTTCTTATTTGTTTCTTTTGAAGTAAAATAATTCCTGGACATTTTGTTGACATGTTTGCTTTATTTGTTTGTTACTTCCATTAGCTATAGAAATGTAAAGGAAATGAATTGATGTAAAAGAACTGTATCATCTACAATTGTTCAATAGGATCTAATTGAAGTGTACCTCTTGTATTACAGCCTCTGGGGTTGTAAAGTGAAGGATGATTGATGGTGTCTGAAAGAATTCTGAATAAAAATCTTATGTGCTTGCTCTGCATGTTGATTTGAATACTCTAGGCCATATTTAGTACAATAACTGCTGTACTTCTAGCTATGGTGTAATGTACTGTAGCATGATTTTCTGCTGGTTTGTAAATGTAGTAATGATTTAAGGACAATTTTATTCTCTTAATTTAATCTATTTGTATTACCTATTGTTTAGTAAATGTATCAGTTGATTGCAGTGAAATGGGCCTGTCAACTGAGGTTAAACATGCTGATGCATGGCTGAGAACTCCCTCTTGTGCTCTCGTAAGCATTCTCAATGCCTCCCTTCCTTCCTTTTGGTTAAAGAAAAAAGACCCTAACATAGCGAGTGTAGCTTAACCACAGTGTCTGCTTTCAAACAGAAAAAAACACCGTACTGTCAACGGCACTTTTTCTGTTTTGGGTTATGCTGAAATTTTTCATTACATCTTAATTTCTTCTTGTGCTTATGGTGAAAGTCCTAACAAATTTCTTTCAATTTGTTTTCCTTTGTCTCCATGAAACAATCAGTTCCCTTTTGTGTCTATATATAAAAATATAATAGGAACTCTCTTCCTACAGACTTTCTCCCCATAGGGCATTGGTTAGAGAGCAGTGCATTATGGGGGAGCTGTTCCGTAGTGAGGAGATGACACTGGCCCAGCTGTTCCTCCAGTCTGAGTCGGCCTACTGCTGTGTCAGTGAGCTGGGAGAGATCGGCATGGTGCAGTTCAGAGATGTGAGTACATACTGATCTACCCCAGTGTTGATGATTGTGTCCTAGTAAAGAAGTGTCATGTAAAACAGTCATATGAAAAAGTCAAGTCTGTTATACACTAGTGTTGTGCGATCTTCTCCATTGACAGATCGTCCTATCGTCAGCCTGTGAGATCGCCAATACACTATATTATCACGCGCCCGGGGGGTGGGGGGGGGGCAATAGTTTACTTATTTGCTAATTTATCGTTGTCCAACATTTTGCGAACAAAGATAAAGAAAATGTCCCGTCACCTATTTGGCAATATTTTGGTTTTCAATCAGACACAAAAGGCGAGCCCGTGGATATCACACAGGCAATTTGCAAACTCTGCAAAGATCGAAGTCAGCCATCTATCATCTGAGCTTTTGCAAAAAGCACTAAGTACAAACGAAACCATGAAATGTGGGCCCAGTGCACAGCTGCTGTCTCCAAGTATATCGCAAAGGAGATGGTCTCCTATCATACAGTTGAGTTTTAGAGATCTACTTCAAACCTTTGACAAACAGTACGAGCTGCCGGTGCAAGTACTTCAACACCGCTACCCACGATCTGTACAATAAAACGAGGGAACTAAAGATTTGAATGCGGCTGACTTTGTTGCTTTGACCACTGACATGTTGTCAAACATAAACATGACCCCCTACATGTCTGTGACAGTCCATTATATTTTGGAGGATTGGAAACTGGAGGCAAAATGTCTCGAAACGACATTGATCCCGGAGAACAACACTGCACAGGTATGAATGGTTATATCATTTTTAATACTATAATAATAAGAGCAACTTGTTATTGCAGTGTTATTAGTATTATTATTATTATTATTATTAGTATCTTTACAATTTTATGTTAATGTGCTTTGAAAAGAAAACAAAATGCTGACGAATGACGATGCCATTTTCATCGATGTGAAAATATGGCAGGGCAAATTAATTGTAATATTAATTTGATGATGATGATAATAATAATAGCCTAATAATAATAATACATTAATGGAAAAACGAGCCAAATATCGTCTTGATTTCATCAAAGGCTTCAACTATTTGCGTTATATCTCTGACTGTAGTCAATCCCTGATATCATCGTCTATCGCCACAACCCTATTATACACTTACTGTATACAGAGACAATAGATGTTGGTTCACCAAGTCTGCAGTCCAACTGCAGTGTCAAAAAAAGGTTTCTTCGGCAGCCAATGAAATGCCCTGACCAATAAAATATGAGCTTTGGATCACGTGTCAAAAGCTGTTGCAGTTACCAAAACCAATGCAACATGTGGCGCTAAAGCATAGAAAGCTGTTTTGACCACTGACATAATACGCTGAAGGAACACGAGGAAGAAATCCTGATCCAGTAGTGAGTATGTATATTTAACTCGCATCATCTAATGTTGCTGCATCACTTCCTTACATCCCCTTTAAAACTTATCTGGTCTTATGTGGATTGTCTTCATAATTTATTCCATATTACTGCATTTTTTGCCTTTGCATTAAATCTTCTGTGAGTTCTTTTATATTTACACTGCCTGGCCGAAAAAAACAAGTCGCTGTTTTGATATAAATAGGCAGATACTTAAGAGCCTATGATTGCATCATTATTCCCAGTATTAATATGTTTCAGCTGGCATCAATTCTTTTAACTAACTGATGTAGTGTGTAGCTTCTAATTTCTTTGTCGTGGAAAAGATGTTACTGTGTTTCATAAGGGGCAAATTATTGGCCTGCATCAAGCAACGAAAACAACTAAGGAGATTGCTGAAATCACTGAAATTGGGTTAAGAACTGTCCAACGCATAATTAAAACCTGGAAGGATAGTGGTGATCCATCAGCTTTGCGGAAGAACTGTGTTCAGAAAAAAATCTTGCAGGATCGTGATCGGAGATCACTAAAACGCTTGAAGTCACATCGTAAAAGAATTGCAATGGAAAAATGTAATGTGGTCTGATGAGTCCAGATTTACCCAATTCCAAAGCGATGGGCGCATCAGTGTAAGAAAGGAAGCGCATAAAGCGATGCACCCGTCATGCATGGTGCCCACTGTACAAGCCTCTGGAGGCAATGTAATGATCTGGGATTGCTTCAATTGGTCAGGTCTAAGCTCAGCAGCATTATGCAGCAATACAATGAAGTCAGCTGACTACCTGAATGTACTGAATGACCAGTTTATCCAATCAATGGATTTTTTCATCCCTGATGGCATGGGCATATTCCAGGACGACAATGCCAAGATTCATCGGGCTCAAATTGTGAAAGAGTGATTCAAGGAGCATGAGGAATCATTTTTTCATGTGAATTGGCCACCACAGAGTCCTTACCTTAATCCAACTGAAAGTCTTTGGAATGTGTTGGAGAAAACTTTATGGAGTGGTTCGTCTCTCCTGACATCAATACAAGATCTCGGCCAAAAAAAATGGAAATTTGGATGGAAATAAATGTTGTGACCTTGCATAAGGTTGTCAAAACAATGCCACAATGAATGCACACCGAAATCAAAGCTAAAGCCTGTCCAACAAAATATTGTACTTTTTTTGGCCAGGTTGTGTAGAATATAATTTATAATGTGGCATCTTTGCCTTTTGTATCTCCTTTTTTTAGAAACAACTTTACGAACCTTAAGTGTTTTACTTCACCAAATATTAATACTATTGCTGTGACTTGCAGTGCACTGCAGATATGTCTTTGTATTCAAAATGCCTCTGTATACCAAAATTGTGGTGGTGTTTCCACAATTTTTATAGCTGTGCTATTTTTAATATTCATTAACAGCTGTTGTTGGCAGTTTAAAAGTAGCTAATAATGGGTCAGACTGAAAATGGGTTTTAATGGGTGAGAACTGTGTTTTATTGCTTGCATTATATAGACTCTTGGAGTGTTTAGATTTCGACTTGTTTAATTTTTTAACATGCATGGTTTTGAGCAAATGTATAACACAAGTAGTAGTATAACAATGTATAAGTAGTATATAATTTGTAACTCATGGCAATAAGATACAATCAGCATTGTTCCATTTGACATCACTTGTTTTAACCATCATTATGTGTGTGCATTACACTGTGATTTTAAATAAATGTACTTAACACAAGTATAAACAGTATGCATGGCAGTCACTATTGTTCCATTTGATAACATGTTTTAACCGTTAATCTTCTATTTTTTTATTTTATTTTTTTCAAAACACCTGTCAGACTGTCTATACATGCATGATAATTCTGGCAGTAAACTTGTCCAGCAGGACAACTGAAAAAGTTTGTTCTCGTTGCGCTACACATTGTGTTGTTGATATGCTCATCAAAACGTTTTCGATATAGCTGATGGAAATGCAAATTATTGACATAATATTTTTCTGTTTAACTTTAGTGCATAAACTCCAAATGTCTTCAAATGTCGCGAAAAACTGGTTTGCAAACACTTTTTGTCGAGAAAATTGCCATTAAAGCAGAAATCGCATGACAGAGTTTACCCCAATGGTTTGCCTGTTTTAATCATGACAAGGCATACATCCTTGAAAGCCAGTTTATTGTACGTGAAGCATTATTTGTTCATTTGTTATTTGCACTGATATGAATATGACATAACTGCATACCTGTACAGATCTGAAGCTGCAAACACCTCTGCATCATAATACTTCCAGGAGTGCCAACACAAATATCTCGTATCATGCACCTGTCAGTGACAAGTGCACAGAGAACAAACGAATGGCCACTTTTTGCGATTAATGTAATCGTGGGAGCCATCTGTTTATTTATTAAAGTTTCTTTTCTACACTATTCAAAATAATAGACAGCAGTCATGTAATTAGCCCACAATGCTAAAACATATATAATTTCTGTGCAAGTTGTTTTAAATAAAAATAAAAAAAATCCCAGCAAAATTCCCTGTATTAAATTAAAACAAGTACCAAACGAATAAAGCATTAAATTAAAAAAATAAATGGCCAAACAAAAAAATTATGTTGTTAGGCCAATATACTTGCCTTTACACAAACATAAATTAGCCGTACCCTGTTCTGTAGATGAAAAAATTCATCTGAATTACATTCTCAGAATGTTCTGCACTTTATTTTCCAAGACTGTAAACTATCAGAACTATTTGTCCAATGCTGAGTTCACTTTCAGAAAACCAGCTTTTGAACATTTTAGAACTTTTACATATTTCAAAACTAACCCTCTTTACCTCGGATCGTATTTGCTGAGCTTCTTCGGAAAATGTACATTGCATTATTATGCTAAAATAAATTTTAGATGACAATCAAGTTCAGTTGGTCATTAAAAGTTGCTGAAAATATGCGGGACATAATACAGTTGTGATGGCGATGTTTTAGATTAGATTATTGTTCAAAATAGCTTATTGAAAATCGGGAATGTATCATGTGTAAACCCTGAAACCCTCGTCACAGCTTTGCTTTTGTTTATTCAGCGTCTCGTGCAGGAGCACAGTTTTTTTTTTAGATGCCATGTCAAGTTAAAAAGAACTTTAAAATGTGTCTCAGGCACCTGGTTTCAGTTAAACTGTATTTTGTTGTGCTTCATCTAGCCTTTTTTAGCGCAAGAATGCAATTGATATGAAGTCATTGCCAGTGCTTGGCACACATCCAAAATGTTATGTTAAATTGCTTTGGATAAGTGTCTGCTAAATGAATAAATGTAAATGAATGTGCATGTTTTTCTTAAAATTTAGAAATATTTTTTTTTTTACATTAAATAGACAGCCCTATCGCCATCTAACATACAGGGCTAAAATTGCTTGTTGATTAGCACCATTTATTGAAGAGCCATTAATGTGCTAACGGTGTTTATTCACCTAGCTTTTAATGTGAAAGGGACATTTGCAGGCGATTCACCTCCCATAATTGCGCCGCCTTTGGTGTGCAAAGGCCAATCCTTAGTTATATTTGTAAGTGTGTTTTTGTTAAGGGTTTCTTGCAACCAGCTGCAGGACTACATACAGTGGACAATATTAATTTGTTGAGAATTGAGAATATTTAAGCATTTAGTTTTATATTTTGAGCATTGCTCTTCAGTAGGAACGGGATTTTACTGCTGAGGAAGCATACTTTAATCTAAAAAATGCAAATGTATTCATCTCTAAACTATCCATCTGAAAAGTTGTAATAATAATTTTTGTACACCACATTCTGGGGAATTTTGCTCACTTATAGTGGTATTTTAAGTGAGCCCTCATTGTTTATGACCCTTGTGCTCATTTCTTGAATCCACATCTAGTTAGTCAATGCCACCAACAATACATTTCTGATTTGTTTTTTGTAATGTCTTTATTTAATGGGGATTATTATTTTATTTTTTCACAGTAAATATGATCTGAACAGTATGTTCCCTGTGCAACTTTTTACACACCTGGGTGTGAATGTGGCTTTCAATATCCCTAATTATTAACTAACAAGGAGTTAATCAATAATAACTTGTCAATGTATTTTCTCTCTTTCAATTGCAGTTGAACCCAGATGTGAACGTTTTCCAGAGGAAGTTTGTAAATGAAGTTCGTCGCTGTGAGGAGATGGACCGCAAATTAAGTGAGTTTAGTCAGCATTGCTGATATAATGAAATAGAAGTCATTGTAGACAGAAGACATTGCGTCATTTGTTCTGATTAAATCCAATGGAAAGAAGTCAGGTCCAACTACTTTCTTAATTTTCTTTTTTGCATTTCTATTTAAGGATTTGTGGAGAAGGAAATAAAAAAGGCCAACATACCTGTTGTAGACACAGGAGAGAACCCAGAGGTCCCTTTTCCACGAGACATGATCGACTTGGAGGTATAGTAACTGTTTTAACAAAGAATTGGTCTGTAAAAGAACAGTCAATATACCCAGCTTTTATCTTAGGTTAAAGTATTTGTTAAATTTGCAGGTATTTTGAGAAGTCTTGGGGTTCAGCAAATTACATGTGACCATTTGATATTTTGCAGGCCACCTTCGAAAAGCTGGAGAATGAGCTTAAGGAGATCAACACCAACCAGGAGGCCCTGAAGAAGAACTTCCTGGAGCTGACGGAGCTCAAGCACATCCTCCGACGAACACAGCAGTTCTTTGACGAGGTCTACATTACTTAGTCTCTGAAAATAATTTTATCCATTAGAGTTACCTGTGGTGTTACTCAGACATTGCCAAGTGATTATCTGATTTTATGTATATGCAAATGAGTAATCTACAGCAGTCAATAGTCAAATGAGCGCACAGACAATACACAAACAGAGGAACCAAAACATGTTTTCCCCATGTTTGTGATCATGTTCACCCTGACAAAGACAGATGCATGTCTAACAGATTGAAAGGCCATTCTCTGAATTCCTGGTCAACCCTCAGCCGCTGATGATGATGTCAAATTGCCCTTCCCAAGACCAGTTCTGCAAGGTGTTCGACTCCCTATTCACATGTTACTTGTAAACGTAAAGAAACAGCCTTTTTTGTCTGTAATAATTAGTTCCTACCGGGGTGTTCCTTTTTCTGTCTTTCAGCCTTTTGGAGATCTTTGACCTTACATTTCGGTGCTTTCTGATCTCTGATATGAACTTTAACCTGTTAACATTGTGATTTTATTTACATGCTCTAAATGATAATTTGAGAGTAAGCAGTTAAGTTGTTAGCTGTCTTTTTGCCATTCACTTAACACTTACACAAGCTTGGGCTCTCACAGGGACTGGTGGTTGATGAGTGGTGGTTGGTGTTAGGGTTGTGTTACTTAAGCCGGCGCCACACTAGCTGATTTTCCTTTTTTCCCAAGGATTTTCAGGTGTGAGCTTCATTAACATGATCGGCGGCCAGGCGGATGGAGACTAAGCGTGCATTAGTGTCTATCAGTGGGAGGTCATTGATCAATTGACTGTCGGGACTCCCTGCAGAGTTAAAGGGATTGTTCACACAAAAATGAAAATTCTATCATAATTTGCTCTCCCTCATGCCATTCCAGATGTGTGTGACTGTCTCTTCAGCAGAACACAAGCCAAGATATTTCAGCTCTATATGTCTATAAAGTGAAAGTGAATGCGTGTTCATGTTTTTACATTTTAAAACCAATCCAGACTACAGTGGATTAAACAATGTATTCTGAAGCAAAGCACTAGGTGTGTAAGAAATGGATAAATATAAAAAAATTGTAAACAAAAAATTCTCGAGGGTCAAATAAACGCTGCCTCTCGCTTGACGTAAGCACGTTGGCAAGTTCACGCGAGAACTAACCCATGAAATATGAAAAAATACAAAAGTGCAGTGTTGTTTACAACAGAGAAGCATAGATATTCATACATCGATGCTTCATTCGGCTGGTTTGGATACGTCAACTGTGGCACCATCTTGGAACAGTCAACAAGGAGAGCTGTTTGAATGCAAGAAAATAAGTGAGTGAAGCAGATGCCTCAGATCACTACATAAGCTACTTTTGTGTGGGAACAGTATTGCGGTCCATAGTATTGTTGCACGGTTTACCGCTACTAACAAAGTATCACAATACCAAAAAAATTTAAATGGTATGATATCATCTTGTTGCTAATTCTGGTACCATTTTGCAGTATGCTGTCATTAGCTAAATGATATGAGATGTGACAGTTTTGTGATGAAATCAATGACAGTTTGAAAATAAAAAAAACTCTGTGACGAGGAGGACTGTGCATGTCTGGACCCAACCGGGCTAATCAGCCGCGGAGAGGGATAAGTGCAGCGGAATACGACAGTTCGAGAGAGAGACACATGCAGCTGCAGAGTGTGTGTTTGTTTTGTGTCTTTTTGTTTTCATTAAACATTATTTTGACATTTCAGCTGGTTTCTGCCGCCTCCTTTCCTAGCCTGGTTACACTCTGGATATGGCCAAGTGTAATCATTAAACAGCAGAAGGATCTTATTGTTAGTTCTTTCATAAATTTCATAAAAAGTCTGAGACTTTTTATTTGGTGATTATAATATCAATTTAGTATCGACACCGAGGTACCAGGGCTTAAATCGTACCGAAGCCAAAATTTCGGTATCGGAGCAACCCTAATCCATAGGAACAGCTGCTAATAAGGATGTTATTAATCAACGTATGTATGTATAAACAGAGGAGGATTTTGCTCTTACATCACGTAAAGGTTTGAGTTGGCAGTTTGAACACCACCCTAGTCATCGAGCTGGTGGGAAGCAAAAATTGTTAGTAAAACATTTTTAAATATTGATATATATATTTTTTTTTTACACACAGAGCATTTCGCTTCAGAAGGCATGAATTAATCTTCTGGAGTCGTATGGATTACTTTTATGCTGGCGATATGTGCTTCCATTCATTCACTTGCATTATTGTATGGACGTACAGAGCTGAAATATTCTTCTAAAAATCTTAATTTGTGTTCTGCTGAAGAAAGAGAGTCATACACATCTGGGATGGCATGAGTGTGAGTAAATGATGAGAGAATTTTCATTTTTGGGTGAACTTTCCTTAAAGAACTGACTAGATGTCTAGCTGATCTGAATGTGTTCATCGCACTCAGCTGCATATTATCACAAACGCTGATTGTAATCCATAGTGGTTCTGTCACCAAACGTTATTCCTGCCTTTTTTTCCTACACTAAAATGACATCCGAAGGCAACACAACAATCTGTTTTTATTGCACTTCTTTACATACTGAAAACTGTATATATGGACATGCGCTTTCTATGGTAAGCCTCAAGGGGATAAATACACAATCACACACATTCACAAAGTAAAGTAAAGAGAGCTACATGAACGTGAGAACAGGTACTTTTCAATGCAGAAATAATGCATCTAATGACAGATATAAAATAACCACAATAGAAATTTTACAACACCTACCCATCCGTGTGTCGGATAAGGTTTATTTGCAGCGCAACCTCTGACGGTAAAACGCATTATGTACCATGTGGAGGCATAAACAATTGCATAAACATTGCATAACAATACTTATTTTTAAAGGTATATCTTTTTAACCTGTATATTTATGTATGAGCTAATTCTTCTAAATTAAGAAAATGCGACATTGGAGCAAATCAAGCCAGCTGCAGGTCTGAAAAGGCCCTAAATCACTCTATTGCAATTGTTTATGCTCATGTGGTACTCTTGTTATTTTGGTGAGGTCCATGTGACAGGGAACCATAGAGAGAGAGAGTTGCGGTGAGTTGCTTTGTTTGCCACACTTCACCATTTTGTATCAGCAAGTGTGTCATACCGCCGTCTGAAGAGAGTGAGATCTCAGGAAAACTGTCTGCATGTGTGACACCCTTGAGTTGTGTTGAGTCTGCTAGTGTGCCGCTGGCTTAAAAGCTCTGGGCAAGTAACCCAAAGATTGTAGGTATAATGTCCAGAAGCAGTGATTTATGAGCTACGACCCCTGTGCCCTTCAGTAGGGCACTTCACCCAACATATGTTGTGCCTGTAGTATGATTTTTTTTGAATAAAACTGTCAGCTAAATAAGTAATTATTATCTAAGTTGATAAATTAATTTGTTTTTATGTAGTTATTACAATGAAAAAGGTCACAGATTAATTAACTAAATGTACAATGTGAACGATCCTCTCACCAAGAGGATCTACAGTAACTGTTATATTACATAACTTGAAAATATCATTGGGCACTGTTAATTTGGTTTGGTTAGTTTTAAGGAAATTATTTCTTGAAACAACATCAATAAAACTAGAAACCACCAAGAACTTTGATTAATTCTGAAAACTATTTCCAGTGGGGTATTTAAATGAGAGAATAAAAATGTTTTATTCTCAGATGGAAGATCCTGCACTTTTGGAAGAGTCGTCAACTTTAATCGACACAAATGAGGTTGGACGTGCACCACTTAGGCTTGGGTGAGTAGTAAATTCTCTGTGTCTTATTGAACAAAGTTATTTGCTAACACACAGGGATGGTTCACACATTTAGATACATAAATATAAATAAATATATACACATAAATATTCTGGAAAAAAGTGCTGTTTTCACACAGTTGTACCTCGGAAAGTGCTTCCCCTAAAGACAATGTTTACTATTACTGAATCAGGATAGTGAACTTTGAATTTCTCTGTGTGTGCACATTGTTAGATCACATAGTCTGATCATGGTTATTTTATCTAACCATGATTATTTGAGACAAACACGATTATTGGGCATTCAAATTCCAATCACATTTTAATTCCCAAATAAGGATAATTTAAGCTAATATACTGTATAAATGTCATTGCTTGTTTGTGTGTCTTTCGGTCCGAGCGTCTCTGAGCCACACCATATCAAAAGTAACAGTCAGTATCTGGTGTGGCCATCAGCTGCCTTAAGTACTGCAGTACATCTCCTCCTCATGGACTGCACTAGATTTGCCAGTTCTTCCTGATGTGTTACCCCACTCTTTCACCAAGGCACTTGCAAGTTCCCGGACATTTCTGAGGGGAATGGCCCTAATCCTCACCCTCCAATCCAACAGGTCCCAGATGTGCTCAATGGGATTGAAATCCATGCTCTTCACTGGCCATGGCAGAACACTGATATTCCTGTCTTGCAGGAAATCACGCACAGAACGAGCAATTTGGCTGGTGGCACTGTCATGCTGGAGGGTCATGTCAGGATGAACCTGCAGGAAGGGTACCACATGAGGGAGGAGGATGTCGTTCCTGTAATTGTACGTTCACAAACAACATGAAGAAAATTTTCGCCTTGGATTGCTCATGCGAGTTTGACCACTGGATTATAAATGTGTGTTTAAACTTGAGTTTGTGCAAGTAACGCCCCGTAACGTATTCCCCCTTCTCTTCCTGAAAAGGACAGGAGGAGGGGCTTCTACAACTTGGTTCATAGTGAAGTACAACCATTCAAGTAGAAGCACGTATTTTCCGAACTTACCAGGTAGTCCAACTTCCTCGCTCACTTTCCTCCAAGCGATGTCTTTTTTCGTCCTGTCTCAGTACATGTATAACGTTGTGTCATACAATTCCGGGTGCTCACACATCGCTACAAAAATTTTTTCATTAATTTTTCCAGATTGTTTCCTGCTACTACAGCAGTATGCCAGTGACATCTGGACAATCTCAAATGCTGATAGGCCTTCGTGACAACGGTTCATGCGTTGAAGAATTTTAACTCGCATGAATAAAGTGATTTCATGTGTTCGAGTCATGCCATTCGATTCATTCACGCTGTCCAGCAGGAATTTGCGTCTGTTCGCTTGCTTCACGTTGGGAATGTGAACGCACCATAACACACAGCGTTGAGATTGCCTGCAATGACAACAAGCTCAGTCCGATGATAAGTTGTTAGCTGTCTTTTTGCTATTCACTTAACACTTACACAAGCTTGGGCTCTCACAGGTACTGGTGGTTGATGAGTGGTGGTTGGTGTTAGGGTTGATGATTCTGTGAAACACGGCCCCTGACCAAATCGATCCTGCTCCAGAGTACAGGCCTCGGTGTAACGCTCATTCCTTCAACGATAAACGCGAGTCTGACCATCTCCCCTGGTGAGACAAAACCGCGACTCGGCAGTGAAGAGCACTTTTCGCCAGTCCTGTCTGGTCTAGCAAGGCGGTTCTGGCCATAGGCATCGTTGCGTGATGTCCTGTATGACCTGCCATGCAGCATGCCTACTAGCCCGCAGTCCAGCCTCTCAGCCTATTTTGGACGGTCTGAGCACTGATGGAGGCACTGGGCATTCTAGTGTACTCTTGTAGTTGTTGTTGCCATCCTGAACCAGTCACGAAAGTGTGCTCTTAATTATCCTAAGCGGTGTTGTTACCGTAATCTGCCAGTCGACCTATTAGTTATCCTACCTATTTCCTGTAGTGCTGTCTAGTCTCTCTATGGACATTGCAATCCATTGCCACAGCGTCAGTCCTTATGTCTCATGCAATATGCTTAATGCGTTCATGATGAACAGAGACACTGGACATCATTGTTTTAAACCTTTTCACAATCAGTAGAAAGGTCTGTATTTCCAAGCTTATAATTGTGACTTTTTGCTACCATCTAAGCTGTTAGTCTTTAACAACCATCCACAGGTGCCCTGTTCATTAATGGACATTTATGGTTCATTGACATGCATGGAACATTATTTATACCCTATATAATAATATATATAGTTATATGATATATATAAATTATATATAAAATATAGTACCCTATATATGGATATATATATTTATATATATATATATATATATATATATATATATATATATATATATATATATAAACTGTCTAAATCTAAAGTTGTCCAAAAACAGAGACATATTTTGATTAATTTTTCCTGTCATTCATAAGTTTTGAAACCCTTAAAAGGAAATCATATTTTATCCCTCTTTTATTATTTGATGTTAAATATGTATGAAGCACACATGCAGAAAAAGCACACCTTAAGAAATATGACGATTTATATTGCAAGTAATTGCCAAAGCCCTTAACGAAACAATTAAGTGTCACAGCCCTAAAACACACAATTAATCGTCATAATTGGGGGCGGAGTCATTGATCTGGATCAGTAGAAATCTTTGCCTTTAATACCAAACATAAAACATACTCTGCATTTTTATGACACTAGTTCTCAAGATACAATGAACAGATTGTAGGGCAGATTTGCACATAATGGGCCTTATTCATGAAACAAATTCCTGTTCAAGTTGTACATAAATCATTTTTGTTAATTTTCCTATTTAATTGAATTCAAAAATTTACATATGATTTGACTTATGAATGTACACAGAAATTTGTTCTACACATATTTCATAAATTAGGCCAAATGGATACACTTCTCTCTCTGTTATTACTCATCAATTCATATGTTCAAAATAAGGATATATATATATATATATATATATAGATAAATATTTTTTAGAAAAAGGCCTGCTTCAATATTCGACATCAGTTTCATATTATCAGTTTCATATCACTCTGATATTAGAGCATACTAATATGAAATTTGATTTCCTCTTGACACTTGTTGCAGGTTTGTTGCAGGCGTAATTGGCAGAGAGAGGATCCCCACATTTGAGAGGATGCTGTGGAGAGTCTGCCGTGGCAACGTCTTCCTGCGGCAGGCAGATATTGAAGACCCACTTGAGGACCCCACCACAGTAGGTGCCAATTGAAAGAGAAAATGTCATGCATTTTACTTTTGTTTTAAGTATATTAACTTCTATAATACGATGCTAGATAAAATGTCAGCTCATGTCATGTCATTTTGTATTTGGGGTATTATTTAGCTGAACAGTGCTTTTAATATAAACATTCTCTCCCTTATTTTTCAGGGAGACAATGTGCACAAGACAGTGTTCATCATTTTCTTCCAGGGAGACCAGCTGAAGAACAGAGTGAAGAAGATTTGTGAAGGGTATGAGCTTTTTATTGCCAATCAGAAGTCTCAAAACAGATTGACAGATTCAGTGAATGTCTGTGGTTACTAAATGTTTGCATTCAGAAATCATTAATTTTTTTATCTGGGACAGATTGCTAATTTTCCCTTTATTGATTTGTTTTGTTAGGTTTCGGGCATCTCTGTACCCCTGTCCAGAGACCCCTCAAGAGCGGAAAGAAATGGCAGCTGGAGTGAACACTCGCATTGATGATCTCCAGATGGTAAGAGTTGTGCACTCACACAGACTTAATTGTTAAAGTGTACTTCAGTTGTCCGCGTGCTGCAACGTCTTGATCATGTGACGTAAATTTCATCATCAGAACAGTATGTGCATGCAGCCCAATTTTACTAGACACGTAGACTCGTCAGAAAATGAAAATGAAGAAAAACAGAAAATCTAAGTATACCTATGGACAAACATTACATATTTCTGTTTTACTTCTTTGGTCAAGTACACATAATTTTTCAGATGCTACTCTTGCATACCAAGGGAAATGGCCTCTGCTAAACAGGAGAGCCGATGCACTAATAAATACATGCCATCATTGATATGACAGAATATGATTTAACTGTATATTGATCTCCTTTGCTTTGTAAACTGCAGCTAAGTGGTGTAATGGAATTTTATGGAATGAGAGTGTGATCAAGAGCCCAGTGCTTTAATGAACACAGATTAGATCAGCCTTTTAGTCTCAAAATGCTGTATAGCTGCTGTGTGTGTTTGTCTTTTTGCTTTTATCTCTGTATTTCTAACTTCTTGTTTTTTTCCTTGCTGTTTAACTGTTATAATCTCATTTTACATGTTTGTCCTTTTTTATTCACTCTCTTATGCAGAGGTTGTAAACTAATTGACTGTTAAGTGCAGATTGATTTGACTGAATTTAACAACTGGTTGCAACAATGCACAGTTGCTGTGAATCTCCCTTAGTGAGTCAGAGGTATTAGGGGTTGCTACTGGGCATAAAGGGCGACTGATGGTTGGCGTTACAGCACTGGGTCTTTGAGAGAATCTCTCACAGTTCCTTATTCGGGCAGGAAAGCTCTGGGTGAGTGTGTCCTCGCACATTTACATAGTGACCATACCTTCCCACCCACACAGATGCCCACTTGCTCACCCAATTTGGAGCCTCACCACATGGTGGGGCAGTTTATCGTCCTACTTCATATTAGATTTGTTCAGGGTCTCCCACAGTGAAATAGTTTCCAGTGTCAGGCAAGTTTGCTGTCCTCATTTAAAGTGAAATACTCTGAAACAAATCAAACAAAAAAATACAGCAAATCAGAATTTGATGTTTAATATACAGCAATGAGGAGCTTGATTGTAGATGAGACTTCACTCTGGGTGTGGCAAACTCTTCACTACTTGGCAAAAGGTGACAAATATAGAAAACAAGTGACCAACAAAATGCTTATTGCATTCAGGATTGTTTGGAACAAAAACTAAACCTGAATGAGAAGATTTACTTTGTCAAAAGACACCCGCATTCTGACTTTTAATATGCCAGTTTCAAAATGTGTGTGTATACACATACAGTATATATATATAGTAATTGCCATCGGAATTGATTTTAAGGGGCTTTTATTTTTTACATTATATGAGGACAATTTCTTTCTAAAATAAAATATGTATCATCTATTTTTGTCAATCAATTGAAGTGAAATTAACAGAAAAACCTATAATGTTATAGGCATTGAATAGAATATTTCAAAATAAATAAAATATTAGATAACAGAAAAACCCCCCATAGGAATTCACTACAGGTGCATTCAATTTTGCCTTCACATTTATTGCACAATTGGTGGCATATTTTGTTGGCTTATCACACCTTTACAGCAGAATGGATTCACAGCGGGTGTCTTCTCCACTCACACACACACTTCCACATTCATAGTTAGTGATTATGTCTGTCCATTTCCACATACTGTGGGAGTTTCTTCATGTTTGCCACACTTATTCACTGATCCTCTCTGTCTCACCTTACAACAAAACACACAAACATATGCAGATCTCAATGCTCTGACTGTTCAACAAAAATAAAGGAACAGATCCAAACAGTGCAGACAGGGCAGGGAGAGTGTGTGTACTTGAGTTCCATGTCACTGACTCACTTTAAGCTATTAGCAGACCTGTTTGTCCCTGAGGTGTGATAGATACAGTAATTGTCACTATTTGTGTGTTGTGTGTCTGTCTGTCAGTCAGTCATAAATAGTTAATGTCCCTGTGCTCCTCTCCTAGCTCTAGAGAGAATGCACATTTAGCCATTTAGGAATTCTACATGTCTTGTGTGTTTTTCTGTTACTATGTGTGACAAAAGGGGTCTCTTGGACATGTTAGTAATGATTACATTAATCGCAGACTGAGTGAGTTTGTCTACTTGTCAGGGTGGGTGAGACCTCTGTATGTTTCAAGCATTGGTGTGTTAGTAAGTTTTTCCAGCGTGGGCGAGTGTGTCTGATTTTAAAGCGGCAGTTGTGGATGTCCATCCAGTGTGTGAGAATGTGCATTTGAACTTTAAGGTTGGCACTGTAGCTGTCTGACATGCCAACGAGATACTTCTGCACTTCCCTGTCCACTCCTCCTGAATGTTTGAAAATTCCACTGTACCTAAAAAAAGACACATAAAACATGCACTGTTAACTCATTTTATCGACTGATCAAAAGCCTCCCTGAATGGGACTGGAGGTTGATCAAGCTCTCTAAACCATTAATTATCAGACTGAAGCATTCTTTAGGGCAGTGGTGGGCAACTATTTTGGTAAAGGGGCCACATAGGGCTTTAAGGCGCATAGGGGGTCACATTGTATTCCTTTTGAGATACAATGTTCCGCATTTATTTGGTTTTTGTATCTTTTAAGCCCAGAAATAATTGTGTACTCGATTTTCTGAATTGTATATGTGACTAATTGGGCTATTCTGCAATTGCAGAATAAAGTATTGGAATGCTCTACAAAGGTAGATACATTTCTATCAGGCATTAAAAAACTTAATAAATGCTGAGCTTATTATAAATTATTTATTTTACCATTTCTACTTCCATGTTAATTTATTATTCAATTTAACACTCTCTACATCAGCAGTCTGTTTTAATAAAAAATATTTTATTCTCAAAACATTACCCTTTTACATGCTAAGAGGGTCATGATGTGGGTCCCGTCAATGGTTTGACTTTCCATTCAGCACACAAATGAATAAAACAGGCTGCATGACTGATAAATGATTACTGCAAGAGTTACAGGTGCGAAGGGACTTCAAATAATACAAAAATGCATATATCGTCTCTCGCTTGCTTTTGCTCATATGACAATGATTACCCCTCCATGTGCCAATGATGCTGAGATCTACTTTTATATTTAATTTCATCAAGGTTTACCTGCAAATTTACTAGCACCATACATCACAAGCAGACTTTTGAATGGACACAGTGTAGCCGTAAAAAAACTTTTCCTTAAAAAGAATATTGCACTAGAGATCATTAAGGAGAAAAGAGAGAGCTAGAAAAGTGCTCTCACATGGCATGGTTGCCAGATTGCACAAAATATTAGGCAAAATATTTCCAATTTGCGCAAGTATAAATGTCAAATTGGGGGTGTTGCGTTTCTTATCTGGCAACCCTGAGCATGTTAAATGCTTGTGGAGGCACTTGTCCCAATGCAAGAAAACTAAAATATCCAATGAATCAAAAATGCTTTTAGAATAAATTATCCACATTAAACCATGTGGAGGGCCGGATCCGGCCCGCGGGCCATAAATTGCACAGGGTCTTTACAGAGCACATTCTTGCATAAAAAAAAAAAGCTAGTTGGCACAACAGAATAGAACGAAAGGCAGATGTCTCAAAGCACGTTTTTAAAAGTTGAACTGTAACACGTTGTCTTCACAATACAGCACTCAAGGTGCAAGACACAACAAAAAGTGTTGAAACTGTGAAATGTATCCATTTATTGCAAGTAGACATTGAAAAACTATTAAAAATAATAATAATAATAATAATAATTATCGATAAATATTGATATAAAAAGAAATATCTGTTAAATGCATCAAATTCAGACCAGGAATACTTTTTAAGCTCTAATTATGACCATATCACTTCAGTTCAGCGATCCACAGCCTTTACAGCACTGTCTACTCTCACCTCCCAGCGCAAACTTCCTTTTTTGACTGTTCCTCCTACATTCCAGGTGCTTAATCAGACAGAAGATCACAGGCAGAGAGTGTTGCAGGCGGCTACTAAGACTGTACGTGTGTGGTTCATCAAAGTGAGGAAGATGAAAGCCATTTATCATACTCTGAACCTCTGCAACATCGACGTCACTCAGAAGTGTCTGATCGCTGAGATCTGGTGCCCTGTCTCGGATCTGGACTCTATTCAGTTTGCTCTCCGTCGGGGCACGGTGAGGACACACACACATGCATACATTGGTGGCTGTATCTATTAACATATTGACTTCTATTTATCATAACTTAAAGTTGAAGTATGTAAAATCCATGGAACTTGCAAAACCAAATGGAATTGCTCAGATGATGACCTGTTTTCAGTCAGGTTCCACTTCCTGTATTTGCAATTGATTGGAAAGATAGTCATTCCCCAAACTCATGCCATTGGTTGAGGCAATGTTGCTTTGTGGGCTGATTTGATAGTGCCACAGTGTTTATACTTTTTGGAGAAATCAACTTTCCAATGGCTTAATTATATTTGTCTTTGCATAACAAGTTGGTATTGGAGAAAGTTTTTCAAGATCAAAGCCATTGCAAACATCACCTTCAAGCTAGACATATATATATATATATATAACAGTATAACAGAGGCTGTTGTAACACTGCCACTAAGTATAAGTGAATCCAGCAACTACAACTCAACTTCTCCATGGTATTATTACATTACCCTGGAATGAGCACATCATTTATAAATGGAACTGGTAAATTAACTGAATTCTCTTTAGAGTAAAAACTGCCCATGTCATTTAAATATGATATCAGTGGCCGTATGCATAAAACATCTCAGAAATTGTCATGGATGCAGAGACGGGACCTATTCGCAGAGGTACAAAAACAGGGAATTTATTAAATACAAAAAAATAAAGGTAACCTCAAACTCCCACAAGGGAGAAAAACAATAAACATAAACTACTCTGAATGGGGAAAAAACAAAGAAAATATAATCCAGGCTGGGACAGGGGAAACAAGACCGACCAGGCCAAAGTGGGGATGGAAGTAAAAAACAGGACCAACAAGATGGGACCAACTGTATACAACAGCACACAAGACTGCAAACAAGATGAAGTGGCACTGTGGACAGCAAACACAAGGAGACTAAAATAGGGAGAGAAATGAAACTGGGTTAACAGGGGACAGGTGAGGCAAATTAAATAATAATAAGCAAGCAAGGAGGCGGGGTATGATGTAAAACAGAGAGACGTGTGGCGATACAGAAACAAAACAAAGCCACATGCTCTCACAAGACAAAATACCCGAATGGTATGAGCGCACATCGCCAAGACAATAAGCCAATATATGCCCATGACAACCGACAAACAAGATGAGAGAATGCGTAGCAATGCCAAAAAAAGGGATGCCACACATTCTCACACTAAATGAAACCTGACCAATGCACGCAACAGACGACAAAAACAAGACAGGACACCTGTGAAAGAGAGTTCAGCCACACACACACCCAACACCTTAGACCAAAGTGACCGAATGATGCTTTGAGGGATAGACATACAGCCTCTTCAATCGGCTGTACTGCAGTTTAGTGTTTTTGGATCATTTCGCTTACAAAACATTGGATAAATATCTTTTCGAGGACACTCCGTAGACAAAAAACTCCAGACAACATTAGTTGTGGAAAATCAGATGGGATATTGGAGCTTTATACAGATTTACACCATGCATGCCATTGAAGAGACTGTAAGTCTATCCCTCAAATCAAACATGGCACTACTGTGATTAAGGTCTATAGACCAATCCTCTTGTTTACAAAAATGTCAGCGCATGTGCAGTGTGGTGGCAGAAAGCCAATTGACTGTTGCATTAGATTAGATGATTAAACTAAAATTTTACACAAAACCATCATAAATACAAACATATTCTTAGCGATAAAAGTACTATAATGAAATAAGTTAATAACAAACATGTAATCATGTTTGCTATTGAGTTGAAATGATCTCAGTTCAGTCAGCTCTGTTGATGGCTTGAAGCCACAGCAGTCAACGAGAGCCTTCGGAATCATTTTTCAACAATGTAATCTGATAAAAGTTGACATTTTATGCATAGTTTTTGCCACCTCTTCCGTGTTTGACATAAGCAGTGATATTGCAAAAGCATTGGTCTATTGCGTCACATCTTGCTGGAAAGCAAGTGACTAAAGAGAAGGGTCACAATATAGGCTACATACTTTAGTCTACATGCATTCTTAATGAATTAATTTAGTTTTTAATGTTGTATTAACTTATTTAAAAAAGAAAACACAAATGCACAATAACATATAAAAAAACATGTCCATAATCATCCAAGTAGCATCATTGGTTTGTATTGACCAGCTAATGAATTTAAGTTTTTGGGGGGTTTTTTATAGCGAAAAACCTGCAGAAACTGTGATCAACAATATTTTATTGTGGTACTCCATTTGTTTACTTCACTCCATGAATATTTGTATTTTTTTTTATTTATTTCATTTAAAAAATTTTGACAATTGAAAGTAATAATGACTTGCTTGATGCTTTGGACAAGTTGTTTTGCAAACTGGGAATGTAAACTTACATGACATATGACACATTAATTAATAAGTAAAATGAAAGTTATGAGCTGGGTTTAAACATCACTCAAGCACATTAACAGTAGAAGGAATCTGTTAAAGCACCTGACAACCAAAGGTCACATGACTCCATGCGAGGAACAGCGAGCTCTGTGCACTTTGCTAGTTTTAATACTACAGTGCATCCGGAAAGTATTCACAGCAATTCACTTTTTCCACATTTTGTTATGTTACAGTCTTATTCCAAAATTTATTAAATTCATTATTTTCCTCAAAATTCTACAAACAATACCCCATAATGACAGTGTGAATAAGTTTGTTTGAAATCTTTGCAAATGTGTTAAAAAGAAAAAAACAATTGCATGTACAAAAGTATTCACAGCCTTTGACATGACACTCAAAATTGAGCTCAGGTGCATCCTGTTTCCACTGATCATACTTGAGATGTTTGTACAACTTGATTGGAGTCCACCTGTGGTAAATTCAGTTGATTGGACATTATTTGGAAAGGCATACACCTGTCTATATAAGGTCCCACAGTTAACAGTGCATGTCAGAGCACAAACCAAGCCATGAAGTCCAAGGAATTGTCTGTAGACCTCCGAGACAGGATTGTATTGAGGCACAGATCTGGGGAAGGGTACAGAAAAATTTCTTCAGCATTGAAGGTCCCAATGAGCACAGTGGTCCCCATCATCCATAAATGGATGAAGTTTGGAACCACCAGCACTCTGCCTAGAGCTGGCTGCCCAGCCAAACTAAGCGATTGGGGGAGAAGGACCTTAGTACCTTGAGCAAGGCACTTAACTCCAGGTTGCTCCGGGGGGATTGTCCCTGTAATAAGTGCACTGTAAGTCGCTTTGGATAAAAGCGTCTGCCAAATGCATAAATGTAAATGTAAATGTAGTCAGGGAGGTGACCAAGAACCCAATGGTCACTCTGACAGAGCTCCAGTGTTTCTCTTCCAGAAGAACAACCATCTCTGCAGCACTCCACCAATCAGGCCTGTATGGTAGAGTGGCCTGACGGAAGCCACTCCTCAGTAAAAGTCACCTTCACAATCAGAACGTAACTGTTCTAAACAGCTGCAGCCGCAACACTGCAGTTTGAATCGTGAGGCACTTTGGTTACTTTTCCCACATGTAAAGACTGACTGTATTGTGAGCCAATAGCATTGGAGTGTGGGCTGTGAAGGAGCATATCATTGGTTTGAGCCACTGAACTAATACGCCCCATTTTCTCATTCAATTTATGAATGAGCAAGGATCAGCGTCTTATTATGACCGATTGGCAGAGGAGGCATTTCACTCATTTAGTTTGGTAATCCTGTTTAACAAGGAGAGAAAGGAGCTGGATTAATTAAGAGTAAAAGTGATTATTGATATTACAATTACATCAGGATGTAATTAAAACCTGTAATTACTTTCAGGCTATGTTGTCTTTTTTGTATATTGCTTGATGGTCATGCACAGCAGTTCACAAAATGATATGCTTTGTTTTCATTTGCAGGGGAAACACTTATGATATTTAAACACTGTCTCTTAGTAGTACGCTTCTTTGAATAAAGTATAATTCGACTTGTTTCGGCCTCTGTGCTTTATCAACGGTTTAATGACTCAAACACATGAAAGATGTTGATTTGCTGCCACCTAAAGCTGCATTCACACTGCCAGCGACTTTGTCGCTGCAGGTCGCCAGTGGCTGGCGGTTAGGTCGCTAGTGGGCATTCCCACTAGCGGTTACCTAGTAACGTTTATAAATGACATTCACGGATGCCATTCCATTGCTGTTGACAGCGAATCAGTTTTCTTGCTGCTAAAAACAAACATTTTGGAGGGAAAAGAATAAATATAAATGGAATCAGTACATAAAATGCTTTATATCAAAGATGAAACAAGGCGTGCTCTTTGTCATAGCGGCTGTTTATCTGCGGCAAAAACACAAACGGCGGTCTGTCTGGGTCCACAAAACCAATAAATCTCGGAGTCAGCACGGTGAGTACCACCGAGTACCACCGGCTGGTGCAGGAGCTGCGACTGGATGAAGTCCGGTTCCAGCAGTACTTCATGCTTGACAGGACCCAGTTTGATGAGCTGCTGCAGAGGGTGGGTCCCCTGATCTTTCCATCACTGCAGGAGCTGAGAGAGAGAGAAGGATCACGTGAGCTCTACCGTCTTCTCTCGTATTGGCTGTCGCTCCCGTAAGTCACTCTTCATTTGAATAAAGTTAAACTTATCTCAACTTTGTCGCGCCGCTGGACACGTCCGCATCTGTTCGCCAATGGTCCTGACAGCTCGTGTCGCTTTGATTTAATTGAAAACGAATGAGATGGTGTCGCTGTCTCGCGCGTTGTCACTGGCAGTGTGAGTGCAGCTTAAGAGTGATTTACAGAAATTGTTATCTGAATGAATTGGTAAGCAAATTTTAACATCTCTCTATATATATATATATATATATATATATATATATATATATATATATATATGAATGTAATGTATTTTAATTATCTGAATATTTTGCTTTCTCAGCAAATATTTGTATATGCGATTAAATGTGATTGATCGCGATTAATTAATCGAGACACCATGTAATTAATTCGATTAAAACATTTAATCGATTGACAGCCCTAATAAATATATATATATATATATAACACACATTGGTGGCCAAAAGTTTAGAATAATGTACAGATTTTGCTGTTTCAGAAGGAAATTGGTATTTGAATTCACCAAAGTGGCATTCAACGGATCACAAATTATAGTCATAAATTATAGGACATTACTGATGTAATAAAACAGCACCATCACTATTTAAAAAAAAAAATAAAGTCATTTTATATCAAATAAATTGAAAGCTTGGTGTGAAATGTCACCTGAGTATCTGGACAAACTGACAGTGGTGAGTTCCTTCCGACAGTGGTCCAAGGAGGGACAAACCGGCAACAGGTTGTTGCCCAAGGCTCATCGATGCATGAGGGCAACGAAGGCTATACCATCTTGTGCGAACTGACAGAATGACTACTGTGGCACACGTCATACAACATTTTTATGATGGTTATTGGAGGAATGTGTCACAATACACAGTGCATCACACCCTGCTACATATTGGGCTGTGTAACCGCAGACTGTCCACCGTCGAAAGCGTCTACAATGGGTACGCGAGCATCGGAACTTGACCTTTAAGCAGTGGAAGGAGGTTGCCTGGTCCGACGAGATGCGTTTTCTTTTACATCACATGTACGGCCATGTATGTGTGTGCCGTTTACCTGGGGAAGTGATAGCACTGTTCCGGGAAATCCAGGTCCGGCCATTCATGTGGATGTCAATTTGACATGTGCCACCTACCTAAACATTGTTGCAGACCAGGTACATCCTTTCAAGGCAATGGTTTTCCTTAATGGCATTGGCCTCTTTCAGCAGGATAATCGGCCCTGCCACACTTCACAAATTGTTCGGGAATGGTTTGAGGAACATGATGAACAGTTCAATGTGTTGCCCTGGCCTCCAAATTCCACAGATCTCGATCCAATTGAGCAACTGCAGGATGTGCTGGACCAACAAGTCCGATCCACGGCAGCTCCACCTCACAATTTACAGGACCAACAGCATATTAGGCAAGTGGTCATAATGTTTTTGGCTCATCAGTGTATACAGAGAATAATACAGGTGGAGTAAAACTTTGGTAGATTAAAGATATTTTAAAGATTATATGTTATGTGTATTTTTGGGGTATGTATTAGGGGTACACGAGTCCTTATTAGGGTGTTATCATTGGTTTGTTAATCCACATGTATTAATGCTACACACGTGTTGTCTCTAAGGAGTGTCCGGTTTGTTCTTGTCATAACATATATAATGACTCACATTTTGTGAAACAGGACTTTAGCTCTCATTATCCCATGGCACTCTCACACACATGCAAACAAGAGACGGAGCGTAAGGACGGAATGCCCGGATGCTTATATATTGAGTCATGAGCCCTCTTAGATCAAAGTGTGCTGTTCCCTGTGGTCAAGAGCAACTGAAACCCAACCCTTGTCTCTCAGAGTGCCATAAATGCACTATGTCCATCACCTCTGCTCTGATGGATAAATGGATGAAAAGATGAATGAGATATAGGAGTGCCCATCCACTCTCTCACTTTTCAGTGTGTTCTAAATAAAGACCGTGTATGCCCTTCTGTCAGGAAAATTTGAGAGTGTGTGTGTGTGTGTGCGTGCGTGCGTGTGCGCAATGGATGGGTGCAAGATCTCTTTAGCAATAGATTCTAGCTTCTCATAGTTTATTCACAGCAAAATGCATATTAGGGATGCCTCTGTGAGATCCATATTCTAACACATTATATAGTAGGAAGGTGGGTGCAGAGTGCGTGTTATACCTGCAATCCATGCAGTGAGAGGTTGTAGTGTAAAGATCAGAGGGTCACTGGAATGTAAACCTCGTAATAAGCACAGCTTAAGGGGATTAGCTACTTGCACAAACCTTCTGTTCATATGTGTTTGTTTTTCTGTCTATGTAGGGTTAAGAATATACAATATAATCTGTATATTTATACAGATGGAGTCTTGCAGAATATTGAGGACAATTTTAAATTCTTTTAAATGCAACCCTAATGTTAGGCAGTAAAGGCAATTAAAATCCGTCTGTACACACAGTATCTCAGATTCTGCTGTGTTATAGTGTTAAGTCCACGTAGGCAGTGTGTTGAAATGTGAGGGATTTTGCTTGTGTGCTAGTTCAAAGACTATCCTTACTCATGGTATTCTTCCTCATGCCTTATTTAACTAGGAGCTATTAATACCAGCTGTCTTGCACATTACTTCCACACTATCTTAAGCACACTGTAGAGTTTGACTCTTCAGTTCATGTTACAGTTGAAGTTATACGTTTATTTACACTGCAACTCATTTTTTTAACCATTCCACAGATTTCATATTAGCAAACTATAGTTTTGGCAAGTTGTTTAGGAACAAGTAACACAAGTAATTTTTCTAACAATTCTTTACAGAGAGATTGTTTCACTTCTGATTAATTTTATCATAATTCCAGTGGGTCAGAAGTTTACATACACTAAGTTTACTGTGCCTTTAAGCAGTTCAATTCAAGAAAAGTATGTGAAGCCTTTAGACAATTAGCCAGTTTGATTTGATTTTGATAGGTGTACTGAATTGGAGGTGTACCTGTGGATGTATATTAAGACCTACCTTCAAACTCAGTGCCAGAAAATCAAAAGAAATCAGCCAAGACCTCAGAAAAATTATTGTGGACCTCCACAAGTCTGGTTCATCCTTGAGAGCAATTTCCAATCTCCTGAATGTACCACTTTAATCTGTACAATCATTTGTAAGCAAGTATAAACACCATGGGATCACACAGCCATCATACCGCTCAAGGAGACTCATTCGGTCTCTTAGGGATGAACATAGTTTTGTGTGAAAAGTGCAAATCAATCCTAGAACTACAGCAAAGGACCTTGTGAAGATGCTGGAGGAAACAGGTAGATATGTACAGTATCTATATCCACAGTAAAACGAGTCCTATATCAAGGAATCACTCAGCAAGGAAGAAGCCACTGCTCCAAAACCGACATAAAAATGCCAGACTACAGTTTGCAAGTGCACATGGGGTCAAAGATCTTGAGAGAAATGTCCTCTGATCTGATGAAAGAAATTTTGAGCTTTTTGGCCAGAATGTTCATCGTTATGTTTGGAGGAAAAAAAGGTGAGGCTTGCAAGCTGATGAAAACCATCCAAACCGTGAAGCATTGGGGTGGCAGCATCATGTTGTGGGGGTGCTTTGCTGCATGAGGGACTGGTGTACTTCCCAAAATAGATTGCATCACGAGGAAGGAAATTTATGTGGATATATTGAAGTAACATCTCAAGACTTCAGCCATGAAGTTAAAGCTTGGTCGCAAATGGACAATGACCCCAAGTATACCTTCAAAGTTGTGGCAAAATGGCTTAAAGGCAACAAAGTCAAGGTATTGGACTTGCCACCACAAAGCCCTGATCTCAATCTGAAAAAGCGTGTGCGAACAAAGGAGGCCTATATACCTGACTCAGTTACACCAGTTCTGTCTGGAGGAATGGGCCAAAATTCCAGCATCTTATTGTGAGAAGCTTGTGGAAGGCTACTCAAAATATTTGACCCAAGTTAAACTATTTAAAGGCAATGCTGCCAAATGCTAACAAAGTGTATGTAAACTTCTGACCCACTGGGAATGTGATAAAAGAAATAAAAGTTTAAATAAATCATTCTCTCTACTATTAAAATAAATTAGAGAAGACTGTGAATATTTTATATGATTAAATGTCAGGAAATATGAAAACTGAGTTTAAATGTATTTGGCTGAGGTGTATGTAAACTTCTGACTTAACTGTATATACAGACTAACTAGACTCCCTACATAAAAAGGAAGCTTTTGCAAGAATCAAGCAGAGTTTACAGTGACCTAAAAGAGAACCATTATTTCAGAAGATAGAAAAACTTTTGCGTAAATGCATTGTAGAGTTGCATGTACTGGAACATGTATTTTCATGCATAGCAAATTCCACTCTATTTCATGCAGGAGAGAAGTGGATCCACTGTTCCCTCCATCCTGAACAGAATGCAGACCAAACAGACCCCACCCACTTACAACAAAACCAACAAATTCACCTCTGGCTTTCAAAACATCGTTGATGCCTATGGTATTGGCAACTACCGGGAAATCAACCCAGGTAATCTTGATATTTAGCCTTAAAATGCAGAGCAAGACTCAAAAGACCTGTGAAATGACTAAAATGAGCTCTAGAATAGAATGGGTGTTGAGAGTTCTCGTGTTGCATACATGTTTTCATGGGTATCACAACATATTGTTTGCTCCATTTACATTACATTCAAACAAATAGAAATAATGAACAAACGATTGCTCATTCTCCTTGTTTGTGCTCAGCTCCATACACCATCATCACCTTCCCCTTCTTGTTTGCGGTCATGTTTGGGGATCTGGGTCATGGTGTCCTCATGACCTGTGCTGCACTTTATCTGGTCCTGCGAGAGAGACGATTAATTTCCCAGAAAAATGACAATGAGGTATTCATCTATTAATCCATCCATTCCTTTTTCCTTCAAATTGGTGCCATAGCATTAAACATAGAAGGAATTCTATATACACTATAGTTATGTTCTTCCATTCAGATTATTGGAGCATTTTGCTCTGGTTTAGTATACGATAAATTACCTGATTTTGGACCATCACAAGTGAAAGTTTTCTCTCTCTCTCTCTCTCTCTCTCTCTCTCTAGATGTTTACCATGGTGTTTGCAGGCCGTTATATTATTCTCCTGATGGGAGTATTTTCGGTGTATACTGGAATAATATATAATGACTGTTTCTCCAAATCTCTCAATGTCTTCGGCTCGGGCTGGAGTGTCAGACCCATGTTTAGAGATGGAGGAGCCAACTGGACGTAAGTTGTTCATTCTGACACATTTGTTTTACATTAAAGGGCACCTATTATGGCATTTAAAATGTTCCTAATATTGTTTTGGGAGTCCCCAACAACAGTTTTACATGAATGCAATGACAAAAAACACTTTTGTTGTCTTATAATATGCATTTATGTTTACCTGATTTGCTCACCGACTCCCAAATGATTCGTTCAACGACTCATTTTTCCAAACCCCTCCTTTGCGTGACGCTAATCTGCGGTGATTGGTCAGATGACCCAGTCGGTTGTGATTGGTATACTCTGTGCAAAGATTGTCGGAAACGGAACGCCCATCACCGCTTTGTAGTAAAAAAATCAAAATCAGAGAAGTTAGCGATCATAGCCCAAAGTTCGGTGGTAAACACCCAATCAGTTATTGTTTGCTTTAGCCCAACGCATAAACATATTGGTAAAGCACTGCATTACTACAAGTTATTGCTCTATTCTTTATGACAACTCCAATAACATCGACAAACATTTCACCTATTTAAAAAAAATCGACATTGGAGACCTAGAAGCTGCGCTGAGCGTAACTTACACAACACCCACAAATACTTATTAAGCATGCTAAAAAACACACAAAAGCAACAATTATTAATAATACTTACAGGTTGTGATTCGGAGGAGGAAGCTGATCCAAATAAACTTGGTACTGAACCTTCCTTCAGTATCTTCCGGCTCGCGAATCCACACTTGAAAGCATTCATGTTCGTAAAGCAATTGTCATTAAAATGACGCGAACACAGCACAAGGTTCGGGCTATACTTGTGTGGTATAGTTGTAAATATAAACTCTAGCCACTGATTCGTCACATGCTCGTCCCTGGGCAGTGAAAAAAAGGTCGCTTTTGATATGCACTTCAGAACACAGCGTCTTGTTGTCGACATGATGTTTTCAAGTTTCCCCTGGTGTCTGCGTACGCAATGAGTGGGCGCGGCCAATTTGATAATTTTCCGTCTTGACGTCACAACGAAAAGGAAAATGACTCATTGGAAAAACGATTCATTACATTGACTCAGAGTCGACTCTTACTTTTGAGAGACAATAACTTTTTTTACGGTGAACTTTCATATATAAAACTTTGCAGGATGTTTTTGTTCACTTAAATCTATGTTACACACTACATGAAAGGTAATTTTCAAAATTCCATAATAGGTGCCCTTTAAGCCAGACACATCTCACTCAGCTCTAAGGGTTCTCTTTTTTACTTCATTTGGGTCCAAGCATTGAAAGTGTGGAGGCCCTATTGTTCTTCTAAGGATTATTATTATTAGGGCCCAAGCACTGAAAGTGCAGAGGTCCTATTGTACTTCTAAGGATTATTATTGTATTTTTTATTTTATCCCCTGTTCTCCCATCAGTTGCTTCTGTTTTTGAGACAGTCAATCTGCACATCTTATCACGTGGTTTGTTGTGCATGACACCGCAGAGACTCCCAGCATGTAGAGGCTCATGCTACTTTCCTCAATTCACGCACAAATTACCACGCACCCCATTGAGAGCGTGAACCCCTAATCTCGACCACAAGGAGGTTACCCCATGTGACTCTACCCTCCCTAGCAACCGGGCCAATTTGGTCGCTTAGGAGACCTGGCTGGTGTCACTGAGCACACCCTGCATTCAAACTCACGACTCCAGGGTTGGTAGTTTGCATCAATACTCGCTGATCTACCCAGGCCCCCAGGATTATTATTATTAAGAGACAATGTTCCTCCAGGACCATGGTGCTACATAAATACAACATAGGACAAACACAGAACCACATGAGACTACACAACTAAATAAAATACCTATATAAAATACCTATATATACCTATATAAAGTGCACATGCAAACATGTGCAAAAAGTACGGGACAGTACAAGAAATTTCTAATCACCAAATAGCTTACTCATTCCAATGTTTTTATGAAGGACAATGCTTGCTATAGTCATGTAAATTCTCTATGGCCATCCTTGGTATATATTTTCAGTTTGGCTGGAAACATCAGAGCAAAAGCATCCGTTGATGTAAGAGTTTCTTGCATTCCTTGAATCGTTCACGTTTCTCTCTTGTAGAATTCGCAAAGTTTGGGAACAAGAAAATGCTGTGGTTCTTCCAAGAAAGCTTTCCTGTAATGTACAGGATCCCTCGCGTAAAGATCTTTATCAGATGATCTCAGAAATTTGACCAGAATTGATGGGGGCCTGTCTACCTCTGTGGATCTCCAAGCAGACACGGGAAGAGCCCGTCTAGGAATTTTACCATATCTCTGCCTTCCTCATGCTCAGGAATTCCTACAATTCAATCGTTGTTTTGTCGATTAAGATCTCAAAATCCTCCCAATTTTTCCCAGACGTGTTCCAAATCTCCCTTGGCAGGTTAGCAGCTAGTTCCCTCTCCAATGACTCCAGATAATCAATCTGATTCTCGATCTCCAACAATCTTGAAAACCAACTCAGAGAATGTGTGAATTCATGGAAGTGAAATTTTTTTTTTGACAATTTTTTTTTTCTTGCATTGTTTTCCGAAAGCAACAAGGTGGAAATGGACCGATTGTGCTTGGGCCCAACATCGCTCCTTGCAGATATATTTTTGTTTGATTGCTTATTAATTAGCCACTTGTTTAAATGACTCAGTTAAATCACTGTCCGATCTACACTCACCTAAAGGATTATTAGGAACACCTGTTCAATTTCTCATTAATGCAATTATCTAATCAACCAATCACATGGCAGTTGCTTCAATGCATTTAGGGGTATGGTCCTGGTCAAGACAATCTCCTGAACTCCAAACTGAATGTCAGAATGGGAAAGAAAGGTGATTTAAGCAATTTTGAGTGTGGCATGGTTGTTGGTGCCAGACGGGAAGTTCTGAGTATTTCAAAATCTGCTCAGTTACTGGGATTTTCACACACAACCATTTCTAGGGTTTACAAAGAATGGTGTGAAAAAGGAAAAACATCCAGTATGCGGCAGTCCTGTGGGCGAAAATGTCTTGTTGATGCTAGAGGTCAGAGGAGAATGGGCCGACTGATTCAAGCTGATAGAAGAGCAACTTTGCCTGAAATAACCACTCGTTACAACCGAGGTATGCAGCAAAGCATTTGTGAAGCCACAACACGCACAACCTTGAGGCGGATGGGCTACAACAGCAGAAGACCCCACCGGGTACCACTCATCTCCACTACAAATAGGAAAAAGAGGCTACAATTTGCAAGAGCTCACCAAAATTGGACAGTTGAAGACTGGAAAAATGTTGCCTGGTCTGATGAGTCTCGATTTCTGTTGAGACATTCAGATGGTAGAGTCAGAATTTGGCGTAAACAGAATGAGAACATGGATCCATCATGCCTTGTTACCACTGTGCAGGCTGGTGGTGGTGGTGGTGTAATAGTGTGGGAGATGTTTTCTTGGCACACTTTAGGCCCCTTAGTGCCAATTGGGCATCGTTTAAATGCCACGGCCTACCTGAGCATTGTTTCTGACCATGTCCATCCCTTTATGGCCACCATGTACCCATCCTCTGATGGCTACTTCCAGCAGGATAATGCACCATGTCACAAAGCTCGAATCATTTCAAATTGGTTTCTTGAACATGACAATGAGTTCACTGTACTAAACTGGCCCCCACAGTCACCAGATCTCAACCCAATAGAGCATCTTTGGGATGTGGTGGAACGGGAGCTTCGTGCCCTGGATGTGCATCCCACAAATCTCCATCAACTGCAAGATGCTATCCTATCGATATGGGCCAACATTTCTAAAGAATGCTTTCAGCACCTTGTTGAATCAATGCCACGTAGAATTAAGTCAGTTCTGAAGGCGAAAGGGGGTCAAACACAGTATTAGTATGGTGTTCCTAATAATCCTTTAGGTGAGTGTATATGCATGACCATTAAGTTAAGGGTGTTTTTTTGTTTGAAACATCCTATTTCATTGAATTTTCATTCATTTATTCAGGTTTAAGACTTTGGAAGATAACAGGATTTTACAGTTGGACCCTGCTGAGCCAGGAGTGTTTGGTGGACCCTATCCCATTGGCATTGACCCAGTAAGCACCTCATTTCTCATTTCTGTGGCAAAGAGTAATCTTTCAAGCAACTTCAATACATTTAGAGGAAAATGAAACAATTCAAAAGTATATATATTTCCCCCACTCACAGATCTGGAATATTGCCACCAACAAGCTGACATTTCTGAACTCCTTCAAGATGAAAATGTCAATAATTCTTGGAGTTATCCACATGCTGTTTGGCATCACGCTCAGTCTCTTCAATCACCTGTATGCACTTGTCCATTCTCTTGTTTTATTAGGCTTGAGATCTATGCCCTTTCACGTGTCAATAATCCGAACCCCATAAATGCGTCCTTCAGTATTAAGTACAGTAAATGTTAGATAACCCCTTGTGGTCTTCCAAAGCTAATACATATGATTACATTAAAATGAAGGCCAACTAGCAGTGAAATTGTGAAGCACACATATTATGCTTCTAATTTAAATGTCAGCTAATGTTAATAGCTAATATATCAATGTCTCTAAATACTTATCATGAAAATAATGTGCTGATCAGTTACTGATGTATCAATATTTTATGAAATTACTAATTACCATTAATAGTTCACCCAAAAATAAAAATTCTCATTGTTTGCTCACCCTTATGCCATCCCAGATGTTTATGACTTTTTTTCATCTGCTGAACTCAAATAAAGATTTTTAGAAGAATTTCTCAATTGTTTTGGTCTATAAAATGCAAGTGAATGGGTGCAAACATTAAGCTCCAAAAATCAAAAGTTAGCACCATAAAGGTAATCCATAAGACTCCAGTGGTTAAATCCATGTCTTCAGAAGCAATACCGTAGGTGTGGGTGAGAAACAGATCAATAAGTCATTTTTGTACTACAAATTCTCCTCCCTTAACTTTCCACTTTAACTTTTATTTTCACATTCTTCTTGTGTTTTTGGTGATTCACATTCTTGCATATCGTCCCCTACTGGGCAAGGAGAAAAATTTCTAGTAAAAAAGGACTTAAATATTATGTTTCTCACCACACCTATCCTCTCTCTTCTGAAGACATGGTTTTAACCACTGAAGTCAAATGGATTACTTTTAAACTGCCTTTATGTGCTTTTTGGAGCATCAACATTTTGCCCCCCATTCACATGCATTCATGTATGGACCTACAGAGCTGAAATATTCTTCTAAAAATCATAATTTGTGTCTTGCAGAAGAAAGTCATAAACATTTAGGATGGCATGAGAGGCTGTAAATTTACATTTTATGCATCTGGCAGACGCTTTTATCCAAAGCAACTTACAGTGCAATTATTACAGGGACAATCCCCCCGGAGCAACCTGGAGTTAAGTGCCTTGCTCAAGGACACAATGGTGGTGGCTGTGGGGTTAGAACCTGTGACCTCCTGATTAACAGCCCTGTGCTTTAGCCACTACGCCACCACCACTCTGTAAATGATGAGAGAATTTTCATTTTTGGGTGAACTATCACTTTTAATGGTCCGTTCATCCAAAAATGACTGACAGCCTCAGTGAAAATGTAACTACATTGAAAGATGCAATGAAAGTGAAAGGTCACTGAGGTTTTCAATCCTGTAACCTTCTGCCTATCGTCTCCTTTTGTGTTCCATGAAAGAAAGAAAGTTTTAAGGATTTGCAGATACATTAGTCTGTACATGATTTCCTTGTTTGGAAGACCTACCCCTTTAATGTTTTGTCATTACATTTGCATTCATATTAATGCCAGGTATTTCAGTTTCTGTTTGTCTGTGTGTTAAGGTACTTCAAGAAGCCTCTGAACATCTTCCTGGGTTTTATTCCTGAGATTGTTTTCATGAGCAGTCTGTTTGGCTACCTGGTTTTGCTCGTCTTCTATAAATGGATGGCCTATGATGCCAAGACCTCTAAAGATGCACCCAGTCTTCTTATAGCCTTCATTAACATGTTCCTCTTCAACTACAATGATCCGACCAACAAGCCATTATACAGAGGACAGGTACCCACAAAGACCACAGTGTGATGTTATCAGAATATTTTTGCAAGTGAGAACATTATGCTGACATTTCTCTCCACCTTTCTCTGTTTTTGTAGATGGGAATTCAGTGTTTGTTAGTTGTTGTAGCTATCGCCTGTGTGCCATGTATGCTTATAATAAAGACGCTAGTAATGCGCAGACAGTACCTCTGGAGAAAGAATCTGGTAAGGAGTAAAAACAAAATAATATATCTCTCTTTACACCAGTAAGATTCAAACTATAATTCAAAGTGCCCAATCGGGGCATACAGGAAGAGAAGCATGACTTTGTATGACTTTGTATTTGTTGAAATACTGTTTTTTGTATTATCATGTAATTATTAGAAAATATGTGGAATGTGGTTTGGTTGGCTTGTGGTCAAATATTCATTGGTACATTGATTATGTGGTCTTAAATTGTTTGCTCACCCAAAAAGTTACTCAGTTTATTCACCCTCATGCCAGCTAAGATGTAAATGACAAAGGTTTTTTTTTTTTTTTAGCTCTGTAGGTTCCTAACAATGTAAGTAAATGGTGACCAGAACTTTGAAGCTTCAAAAAGCATGTAAAGACATCATAAAATAAATCCATACAACTCCAGTGGTTAAATCCATGTCTTCAGAAGCGATATGATGGGTATGGGTGAGAAACAGATCAATGTTTAAGTAATTTTTTACTATATATCTCCATTTTCACTTCAAAATTCTTATGGTTTTTTGGTGATTCACATTCTACTTACATATTGCCACCTACTGGTCAGGGCTTGTCAAAGGTGGAGATCTATAGTGAATGGCTTAAATATTGATCTGTTTCCCACGCCTATCATATTTTTTCTGAATATATAGATTTAAACTCTGGTGTCATAGTTCTGGCCACGATTCACTTGCATTGTATGGATCTACAGAGCTGAGATATTTTTCTAAAAACGTTGTGCTCAGCAGAAGAAATTAAGTCATACACATCTGCAGTGGCATTAGGGTAAATGATGAGAGATTTTTCATTTTGGGTTAAACTATCCCTTTAAGAATATGTATGAATATTTATACAAAGGTTTCAATCCCAAAAGACCAATATGATTATATTATTGTTATTTAGGTAATTGAGTTGAACTCCTACCTACACATGACCATGATCTCTCCTGTAGGGAACACAAAATTTTGGGGGAATCCGTGTGGGTAATGGCCCCACAGAGGATGAAACTGAGATCATTCAACATGATCAGCTTGCAGAGAACTTAGAAGAAGAGCCTGAGGTAAGGCAACAATCTTTTTTTTTTTTTCTCTCAAATCATATATTGTCAATATGAAGCAAAATATGTAAATACTATCTATCTAATACATGTGTGTAATTTTAGCCAGTTGGTGACATGAAGAGAGTCAGCGTCAGTCAGGATTTACATACAAAAACACTATGTGATCGCTCGTATTGCATTACTAAAGCTAGGGATTCCCTTTAAATGGCTTTAAACTAACAACTTCAGCATTAAGGCTCATCACATCTGAGAGACACAACAGACTGATTAATTAAACAAACTCAAGGCACTTACCACTTACCGGATATCCACATTGGAGAGGACAAATTGGTGGAGGACATTTAGTGAAAGTCTCTTGCGCATCAGTTACCGCGAAATAGAGAGGAATACTCCCACTTGGACATCTATTTTTCCACTTAGAAAATAGGATGAATTTTGCCAAAATTACATTATCTTCAGAAAGCTTACTAGCAGACTACAGCATCATCAACAGGTGATCGCACATGCTCTCTCTCTCTCTCTCTCTCTCTCTCTCTCTCTCTCTCTCTCTCTCTCTCTCTCTCTCTCTATATATATATATATATATATATATATATATATATATATATATATATATATATATATATATATATATTAGGGCTCTCTATTTAACGCGTTAATTCAGTGCAATTCATTTTATAAAAAATAACATGTTAAAAAATGTACGCAATTAATCACAATGCCCCCGGACCGTAATAAGGAAGATTCCTGAGAAATGCATGCTTGTAGTACCACCTGTTTACTCCAGGGGGCAGTAAGTGAAACTTGTGTGGTAACATGCAGTTTATACAGTGAAGAAAACAACCATCCAGCAGACAACACAACACAAACATGCGTTACGTTCTTGCGTTCAAAACACTTGATGGAGTGCAAATTTGAAATAAGGGATCTCAAGATGTGTTCTAAGTAGTAAACTATATTTAACTTGACACAGTGACCTAAAAATTTCATGTTTATGATGCAATGCACCCGAGACACTACACAAGCATGTCTGATGCAGGTGTACATTGACGGGTCCTTAAACAAGCCCTCATAATAAATCTTGAACTGATTGACAAACACACTTGTGAAATGGATTGCTGTTAACTGTATGACAATGATTGGATTATGATCAATAATATGGTAGTAAACAATACATTGTATTCTAATGCCGCTTTTTGAATTGTCTTATAAATGATTAACTCTTCTACCACAAGAATGTAATGCATTTTAATGATCTAAATATTATATATATAATGTATAATGGCTTATATGTATAATTATTTCATCATTATATATTGAATTATTGTTATATGAGGGGCTTTCTCAGCAAATATTTATATATGCGATTAATTAATCGGGACACCATGTAATTAATTTGATTAAAAGTTTTAATCGATTGACAGCCCTAATATATTAATACTAACTATGGCAGATTCTGATCCGTCACGTAAGAAAGTAGTTCCATGCACAAATGTGTTTTTTGTGACCATACTCAGTTTTTCCTCATCTCCTAATCATTTAGAATTCATTTGTATTTTAAAATGTTTTGTGTTTCCATGTAGCATTAGTTTATACAGTCTAACAAAAGTCTTTCAAGAGCATACTAGATGAGATATTTGTCTGACACCCCATGTGATGACATTTGTTACTCCTGATGACTACTTTTGATCTTTATTATGACAATAATTAATGTGGATATCATAATAGTATATGCACAACTTTTTCCTGTATAGTCAGTTGGCAGTGGGTTCAGCAGCCTTCAGTGGGCATTCCATTCTGTGACTCACTGGATCTGCGATATGCATACCATTGCTGATCTAAATTGGGTCAGCCCCCTTTAACAGCACTATCACTCCCCCCCAGACACTTTATCCCAGGGCAACCAGCCTCAAAACACTAAACAAACACCCACCCAGATAATTGTGAGGCTCCTGTTTGGAAATAAAATAGAGACAGATAATAAAGTATTTATAAAATTACCTGCAATATTTTGAGATGTCTGGGTTGCTGTGATAATTTCAGTGCGTTAGTGCCAAAGGGTGTTCCTCTATCTGCTCCAAACAGTCCTGCCAGTAAAACACAGTCAGCCATTCGAGTTAATTTACTCCAGCATTGTTTATCTCTCTCTCATTTGCCATTTACAGTGGGCCCCAAAAAGTATTTGTTCATATAAGCTGCACTTAAAAATATATGATATTTCAAACCAGTGGCATCTACAAACAAGTGGTGCCAGAGCTTTTCTCAGAACTAGCGTCACTTTTTTAAAAATTATTATTATTTATTTTTTGTTGCCATTTTTCAATTACTTTTAACCAACTGTCATGAAGTAATTTTTAGTAGTAGATGTATGAAGTTAGTTCCCCTCAAGCTCACACAGGTGGGCATGTTCCATCCAGAAAAGTGTTTTAATACTTTGTATCTTAATTTTGTTTGACATTCGTATGTGTGTCCAGATACTTTTGGGGAGTACTGTATTTTTCTGCGAAAATGTGTTCTGTATACTTGTTTTTCCCCTCACTCTCCTCTTCAGATTCTAACTCTGCCATTAACTCTATTTTAACCCTATGTGTATGTCTATCTGTGCATGTGTCCGATTACGTTTCAAGCAATCCGAGGAGGAAGTGGTAAGAGCAGACTCCTTACTCTCTGTGTGGATGTGTTTGTCATTTTTTATTGGTGTGTGTGCGCGTGCCGTAACTAAAACAAAGCTTCTTGCACTGCTGCCGTGTGTGTGCTTGTGTGTGTTACGCGTGTGTGTGTGTGTTACACGTGTGTGTGTTGCTGCAGGCTTCCTTGTCTGTTAGTCTCCTGTTGTGGGTGATAGGTGATGGTTCTCTTCTCTAGATTCTAGATAACGTTCCTTAGATCCTTTTTAAGACTTTTTTAACTCCCTTTTGTTTTAGCATCCATTATTAAATGGGGACAGTCCAGTGAGCCAAAATGATTCTGATGTATCACACCTAATGATGTGTTCTTGTGCCGGCTGTTGATCTGAAAGGATCTGGGCAGTAATTCTGTTCTCAGGCCTGTGATATTCAGGACCAGTAATCATGCTGTGATTGAGCTGGGAGTGGGATTAAACCTGGTGTCTGTTCATTTATTATCATTAGTCTGAACTCCTTGTCTTTCTCTCTCCCTCTCTCTCTCTTTCTAGTTTAATTTTGCAGATGTTGCAGTGCATCAAGCCATTCACACTATAGAATATTGCTTAGGCTGCATCTCAAACACGGCATCTTATCTACGGCTTTGGGCGTTGAGCCTGGCCCATGCGCGTAAGTAAAAAACACACACATTTACTGTACTCATTCCAATAAATTGCCTATAGGATTTCTTCACAAGACTGCTTTTTTCTTACAGAGCTCTCTGAAGTCTTATGGACAATGGTGATGCATATTGGCCTGGCCTCAAGAAATTTTGGTGGATTCTTTGGTCTGTCAATCATCTTTGCCATCTTTGCTACACTGACTGTGTTCATTCTTTTGATCATGGAAGGACTGTCAGCCTTCCTGCACGCTCTAAGATTGCACTGGTAAATTACATACACACCGTATTTAACTCTGCTTACCTTATCAAATGGCCCCTTTTGTTAATACTGTGCTGTAGGTATGCAACTGAGACATATAAGAGACAAATGACTCTCTGTCTCTCTCTATCAATGAATATAGCATGGAATCTGCATCCAATGAACTTCAGGGAATGCTCTGCATACTTCCATAGAATTGGAAGAAATAGAATTGACAAATTTCTACACATCCCCCACTCCTTGTGTGGTCATTTATTAAATATTTTTGTTAATTTGATTTTACTTTCATTTACTAATAAGAGTGTAGTACTCTCAGGTCCATGTAATAAATTTACCATTAACCATTATGCAGAAATCAATAGAGTTTTCCGCAAAAAATGTAACAAAGTCTGCACATTCCTCAAGGCCTTCCATTTAGGGGTCAAATAAACTGTTAATGATTAGGGAAAAAATGAAAGCTGTTTCTTCATTTATTTAAAATCATGCTTGACAGTGTGTATATAATTTTTTTGCCATACAATAATTTTGTTTTAACCACCGACCTTGACTCCCACTTCATTTTTGTAGGGTTGAGTTCCAGAATAAATTCTACACTGGACAGGGCTTCAACTTCATGCCTTTCACTTTCGACAGCATTCTGGAGGGCAAGTCCGAAGACTAAACCACACCCACTTTCTCTCAACTGCCACACCTTCAGACTACAGGAGCCAATCAGAATAAGTGTCAGATTTTATGTTGTGCACAAACACTGTGATTAAAATCTACATTGACTTTGTTAGGCTTTAAATATCTCAGGTGTTCTACATTGGGACATAAATGGAATAAATTTACAAATAAATTAGGTGTGTATTGTAGAAGCTGAGCTAAAATTAATTTAAGCAACATTTGCATAACGTATTCACAATGATTATATGCATTTTGCCATAAGTTATGAAGATGATGCAGCTCTCATAGATGCCTCAAATTTGTACAAACCCTTAAATTAAGGCTTGACAAAGATATACTTACATTTATCACTGTTTCTTACCCATCGTAGCATTGGTGGAGATTTTGTCTGATATTTTTCCAGTCTCTTAAATTATTAGTTTTGTTTTTTAATGTATCTTTTATCCTTTATGTTGTACCTGGACGCTTCTGTAAGAACAGTTCTCATACAAAGGGACCTCATTTCAAATGCTGCAAAGCAAGCTTCAGTACATTTGACATATGCTTAATGAGAAAGCTTATAACCTATCTAAATAAATCCTACAGATAATCCTACAGAAGTTCCTGATTTATCACAGATCTATAATCTTGTTTAATTCTGTCACAAACCTAATGTAAGAGTAACTGAGTTTTATTTGGGCTTGAACTGTATTGCTGTTTTGTTGTTGTATTTTGCTGTTGTGTTTGGATAATGCAAGTCAAATCTATACCTGGATGCTTTTCTAATCTTCATATTAATCTGTTTAATCTGAAATTGCATTTCTTGTTTATTTGTTTGATTTACATCATTCCCATGCATTTCCTCTGGAAAAGAAATTTGTGGGTTCTTAAGTTATCACCGGCAGTCCTTTTAGTCTTTGAGAAATGAATTATACCAAGTAAAGGCAGACAGTGAATCTTAGTAAATATGTCTGTTTTGATTGGCAATAATAGGAAGGAGTTGATCTGAACACATGGTTTTGATTTCCTTTACCACATATGTGAGAAGAAAGCTGTGAATAATGTCTAATACAATATTGTGTGAAGATTATTGTTGATATAATACTTTTATTATATTTATGAAATATTGTGCATAATAATAAATAAATGAGTATAATTATCAAAGTATTCATTGAAATCTGTTCTCATAGAACCAAGTTTCTATACCTCCATTTTTGCTAAATTACTTGAAATAAACATTAGACGCTAAAACTACAATGAATTTTATTCATGTTCAAACAAATAATGATTCAAATCTCAATAGCACATTCACCTTAAGAATCTGTTTGGGTGAACATTTTACTTTTAGTGCCAGACAGTGGACATTTTGCCTCAGAACTACCTCAATATGAGTAAGGACTTACATGAGCCACTTTTCCATGGCCAATAGCCTCAGACCACCATCTGCAAGACCAAAATAGCTCTGCATTCCCACCATCGGGCCAAAAGGCCCACAGTGTTGGCCTAAAACCCGGCTTTAATAGCTGTCCTGGTGAAAACGTCGCACACCCCGCCCATTTCACAACCTAAAACAAACATGCATGTTATCTAGAATATCAAATTTATATTGTATGGAAATTATAGCTAGCAAGATAATTTAACGCTGACAACTCACCGACTGCATCTGCCATGGAGTTCCGAATTGTCTTTCCACTAACAGCAGGACAATGTCCCAGCACACTATCCATGATCTCGAGCCGTGATTATGTGGTGAACCATTGGACCAGATGACATTCCATGAGACATTTTATGGCAGAGCCCCTCTCTAACTGCCAAGGCAAAGAAGAGTGTCTCCATTTTGACTGGACCGTGGCAGGACAAACACAACAAATGCCAAGCACAACCATCAGATAAGCTGCTTGGACAACTAGCAGATACTTCAGAAAGTTAGGCCCTGCATTAGGCCCACTCATTGGTCTATGAATGTTTTCTTAGCAACATCTTAAAGCCCCCCATCCTAAGGTTTGACCTAAGTCCAGAGTTTAGATAAAGACCATACATTTCTTTAAGACCTCTCAAAGATGAATTAACTATCCATGTGGCAAAAGTTGAAACAAAGCCACAAAGATAAATCTTCTAACATGGACACCAACTGCAACACACCCACTCCATGTTTGTTCACAGAACTGTTAATGTAAATTGCATTTGTTCAATTAGCACAATAGTTCACACAAACTGAACTACGGTTGTATAAATTGATGCATGCAAAATATTTAATCATTCAATGTCATATTTGTTCTTAATATGTTCAGAAAAGTGCTAAGAGTATTTTTGAAAAGGAACAATGCATAGATGAGGCTTTAAAGACATTATTTTAACTATGTACTTTAAAATATGCAAATGTTCCACAGAGAAGGGAGGATGAGTCACACAGTGTGGGTCCACTCCAATCTCAGCAGCCAGTCATAACCCTGAAACAAGAAGCACCAAACTGAAATCTCATCAGGAAGGTATAAAACTATCCTCCAGAAGATCACACCTTTGTTCTAAGTTCCCGATTGTGAATTCTGAATCACTGGCCTGAGTGGTAGGAGATGTAACAGAATACAAACCATCCAACATGCTAAGTCTCACTACATGAGAGAGAGGATAACAGATCTTCCAATGTTCTTGGTCTCCATCCGAGAGACAGAAGAAGATCGACCAAGTACCAAGTCTCACTACAAGAGACTATTGCTATGGCAAGTTCAGAATCCCTATGACAGGGAGATAAATACAGCGACAAGGTTTAGCTCTGACGAGCAAACCCTCTCTTCAAGTTTCGTGCATCTGCATGTTCCAGATGTTGAATCTTGCACAGATATAAGAGCTGTATATCTGCATGTTCCAGATTGAGAGAACCCTCCCTGTGCTTCCAGGAGATCAGCATTCCTCTGCTTTTATCTTTTTGCATATTAGTACCATGTTGTTTTTGTAATTTATTCTTGTTTATCTTTTTGTAAATAAAACTCATTTTATTACAAAAGTGTGTTCGTTGTGTTTATGATACAGAAGAGCTCTAAAGGGTTAGGCCAAAACTCATGAATCGTTCAGATTAATCAGAAGATCCAATTTACATATTTATAATATATTGAATGGTCCATTTGGATCATTCTTGTACTGCTACGGAAACTCCTTATCTTGTGCCCAAGGATGGAGGGAGGGGCTGTCTGATATTAATAATCACACACACATACACCTTTAATGAAGTGTGATAAAAATGGGTCTTGTGTGAGGCCCAGTTCATTTCAATTGGTGCCAGGGTGATTCTTATTAATGAATTTGTAATGTGTCCGAAATGTTTTTCGCTGAGATGCAGGTGTATGACATAGGTTGGCATCCAAAGATGTAAAAAGTTAGTGATACACCTGCAGCACAAACAATAGCATAGCAACACAGTGAAACCCCTGTTATGCTAATGGGAGTGTTGCAGTTTTGGTTATTTAAATGTAATTTTCCAAGCATCTGGAGTAATTTTCCATTCTGGCATTGGAATTCCTTTATGGTCAGAGTTCAAAGGTGTGATAATCTGGAGGACATGTTTGTACGTGCACTTTATATAGGTATATATAGGTATTTTATATAGGTATTTTATTTCATTGTGTATTTTCATGTGGTCCTGTGTTGGTCCTTTGTTGTTTTTATGTAGCACCATGGTCCTGGAGGAACGTTGTCTCGTTTTGCTGTGTACTGTAATAACTGGTTGAAACGACAATAAAAACCACTTGACTTGACTTGACTTGACTTGACTTCTGAGAATTCAAGTAGGAATATCCCAAAACTGACTTCGCCTTTGACTCTGGCCGCACCTCAGTTTCCAATTGGCCTTCTTTGGCCCAAGGGTAATCGGTGGGCCATTGGCCCCGGAAAAGTCCTGAGGAGGCACGATTAAGCCCCAGAAGTGACTGTGGGAATGCAAATGGCCTTGGCACACACTAGCACGCCTTTATTTGGCCTGAAAGTTGAAATGCGGATACTGATAGTGAAACGATCAATGGGCAATCCACACCCCGGACTGATGGCAAAACGATCAAAATTGCCCCCTAATCATACCCCCCACCAAAGATCACAACCTGGTTCTGGCCCTGCTAGAAGCACTGATTTGGGCCAAGCTTCAGATTAATTATTTTTAATTGTTGTGGTGCTTGCATCCAAAACACATCTGTATCTGAGACGAAAACATGCCTTTGATCGTAATTTCAGGCTCATAATTACAATTTCATGACTCATGAATCAAATGGGGTTGTGTGTCTAAACCCTTGCATAAGTGAGTGAGTGGGTGTGTGTCCATGTGTCTCTTCCAGGCAATGGGGAGGGTGGAAATACCACTTAAAGGGTCGGTGTGGGCGTCACCTTACAATAAGTGATCTCATTAGGGGGCTGGACTGAGGGGAGAATGGGAAGACCTGCAGACGGGCTTCACAGAGAGCTGTCATTTACTCTTGGTCACACACACAAATACACACTCGCGCACACACCTTGATGCTAAGAGAATCTGCTTCCGCTGACTGGCCAACGTCCCAGAGTAGACTTGCTTAGAGAAAGGGAACAAGACAGGGAGGACATTTTTAGGCATTATTGCTTACAGGTTGGAGTTGCTCTGCTCTAGTCGTTGGGTGTTTGCTGTCATTGAGGTCTTTTTTTAGTACTTTATATTTACCCTGGGACTGTGTTCTTGCACACCGGGCCACGTGTGTGCTCTTCAGCTCTCCATCTGCAAGTAAGTGTGTGCGTGTGTGTGTATTCATTGGTGTGTACTTGAAACCTGGCCATGGCTGACACAGACTTCAAACTGGAGCGTGCAGTCTTTGCAGAAGTCTCTGATGACGATGAGGAGGTCGCCTTAGTAACTGCTGCAGCCAAAACTTCCAAAACAGCCAAAGTATTAAACTCAAGAAGTGGCAACAATGATGATAATGATGATGACCTAGGGAAGGAGGTCGACCTGGTGTTGGGGCCAGGACTTGATGGAGGTGGGAGTGGTGGAGTTGAGAAGTCAGAGGCCCAGGCTACTGGCGTGATGGTTATGGCTCTCCTAGATAAAATCATAGGTGTGGTGGACCAAATCCAGCAAACTCAGACAGGTCTAGAGGCCAAGCAGGAGACCATGGAGAAGAACATGAGCACCATCCAGAGTGAGCTGGCCAAGCTGGCGAAGAGTCATGTAGGAACAGCCGGGACAGTCAACAAGCTGCTGGATAAGGTGCGGAAGGTCAACTTCAACGTGAAGAGTGTGCGTTCAGACCTGGAAAAGCAGGTGGGACAAATAAAAAAACTGGAGATCAATGAGCATGAGCTCCTAAAGAGGAGGAACTTCAAAGTGCTCATTTACCAGGTGAGTAGGTGTTGCCTTTAAACTCTTTGATATCCAGACCTGGTGTTTCATCTCAACTCACATATCTTAACTATCCACTACTAATTAGTCTTTTTGGCTGACACTGTAACCCAAAGCAATTTACAGTACACTTGTTACGGAACAGGAGCATTCTGGGGTTAAGGGCCTTGCGCAATGGTGATAGAGCATGGACCACTTTTTGAAGGGTTTGAACCTACAACCCAGATTTTTAACCAATAAGGCTATTTTTTTAAAATAAAAAAAGATACTGGAGGCACTATTTGAGGTTACTCATCTGCCACACCAGCAAAATCCTCTGGAGATCTTCCAGACCGTATTTAAATGAGCCTCAAATATTATATTTATTTACTCAAGGAACTTGTGTAGACATGTGACCTGCTCCATCATTTTGAGTCGCAATGACCCAGAATCAGATATTGAGATTCATGCACTAAAGTTAAAAGAAAGGTCTCAGCTTTCTAAGTTTTCGTTCAGTTTAAGGTACACTGCTTATTCATTCATTCAATGTCCAAAAACCATCAATGTATGTTTACCTCTGATCTATTGGAGTTTGCGCATCCACGCAGAAATTGCACGTCCACAAGTGCACTAAAATACACAGAAATGAGTTGTAAACATCTGTTGTCTCTGACAGTGATGATATTTAACATTTTAGCAATACGCTCTTCTCTAGAGTTAATTTTTTCAAGCAAAATAACTGGACCTTGGATAACTTTCCTGAGGTAAATGAAGCTTACTGTTCTATCACTGACATTTTCTCGAGGTTAAAACACTGGTTTGTAGATTACATTAGAGATGATCATTTCAGCTGACTGGACTGTGTCTTTCATCATCTCATTTCATCATCTCATCTGATGTTCATTCATGTTTAGTTTTTCTTTTTTTACTTGCTATAATTTGCTGTAAAGAGGAGTACTGATCTGAGGAGACAGACGAGCATACTAAAACAATAATTAACATCTCATAAATTTGGCCATTCTCTTTACAAACATTCACTGTTTGCTGTGTGTATATTTGTAATCTTTCTTACCAGGCCGCTTTTGGAGTACACAGGGATTCCTTTGCAGGACTTGACCCTGAATTCCCCACTCAGTATCATAAAGTGTCAATCCACACCCAAGTGAACCTTTAAAGGTTGACATCTAACCTCACAGCTATCACTAAACAATGCTGGCTCAGTACATTCCACAAATAAACAGTATAATACTGCATGAAATCATATGCATGTCACTACAATAACAAGTGTTGTGCAGTTGATTGAAGATCATAAATGGTCCTAAAATAAATATACTTTGTGCTTTTGATGTAATCGAACATGTTTCCAACTCACAGATCCCTTTGTAACACACCCAATGTGTGTCCTATCTTGCAATGCAATAGGATATTATTTTTTTAATGATAAATTAATACATTTTATTTTATTTAGTAGCTTATACAATTTAGTAGAAATTCCACATTCCACTGCACATACAGTGTAACCAATGATACCTGATTCACGAACGAAATAGCTCTTATAAGCCAGTTCTTTTTATATATATATATATTAGTTTTTTAGGAATCTGTCAAATCGATTCTCTGTCTGTCTTAGTCTTGATCGAACTCACAAGTCAGTTTAAACTGGTTTAACAGCTGTCTCACTCAATGATCTGCATGTCATCACATGTATATTTGACAGTACACTGTACTTACAGATGGGTTGTGCATATGACATAGTATATTTAAAGATACACATTTGCAAAAGTTTTGTTGTCAATGCACCTTAAAAACAATTATTCCATATTGAAAATTGTGGTTTGTTCTTTTCTTTTTTTTATCCCTTTTTCTTCCAATTTGGAATGACCAATTCCCACTACTTAGTATGTTTTCATGGTGGTGCGGTTACTCAACTCAGTCCAGGTGGTAGAGGACAAATCTCAGTTGCCTCCGCTTCTGAGACCGTCAATCCGCGCATCTTATCAAGTGACTCGTTGTGCATGACACCGCGGAGACTCACAACGTGTGGAAGCTCATGCTACTCTCTGCCATCCTCGCACAACTTACCATGCTCCCCATTGAGAGCGACAACCACTAATTGCGACCACGAGGAGGTTACCCCATGTGACTCTACCCTCCCTAGCAACTGGGCCAATTTGGTTGCTTAGGAGTCGAACTCGCAACTCAAGGGTTGGTAGTCAGCATCAATACTCGCTGAGCCACCAGGCCCCTGTAGTTGGTTATTCTTAAGCATGTTGTTAGGGACAATTTAGGGGGTCGCAACTTTAGCTTACTGATAAGTTACTAAGTTCTTTATTTGGAAATGCCTCAGTGATAGTAGTTCACTGAGGCCATTTCAAATTGAATTAAGTTAAAACCCTGTGAGCACACTTAGGTCGAAATTTTGGGCACGTTTCCTCATCTACTCTCAAATGTATTTATTTTTTGTCAGAATTGAGTTGTTTTCTGTGTACAGGCAGGTGCAACTTTGTTGGCTGTGGACTTGTTGGTCTGCAAGTTCTCAGATGTTGAACCACATTTTATTTCCCTTATCAGGTGTTAAGAGGTTTAGGCTGTGGCAGATAGTTGGCTGGTGTTTGGGGTTATAAGATGAAGACATTCAAATGAATACCAAAATCTGCTGTATAACTGCTACACACATGTCTACAGATTGTAATCCTGTCTGGTAATGTCTGTTAAATTAGATCAGCTGATTACGGCACATTCCAGTGTCCTCATAAAGCCCAGCAGGAAATATTATAGATATTTTGATACTATGTGCTGTTGTATATGGCTAGATCGCAATATCTTTCATATACAATACTTTCTTAAATGTTTTATTTATTTATTTATTTATTTATGCATTTGGCAGATGCTTTTATCCAAAGTGACTTACAGTGCAATTATTACAGGGACAATCCCCCAGGAGCAACCTGGAGATAAGTGCCTTGCTCAAGGCACTTGCTCAAGGACACAATGGTGGTGGCTGTGGGGTTAGAACCTGTGACCTTCTGATTACCAGCCCTGTGCTTTAACCACTACGCCACCACCACTCCATTGATTAATTACTTCAATAATGGTTCCAGAATGCCTTCACAAGCTCGAAAGTGGGTTCTCAGTGTCAATATGCAAGTGTTTTGCTAAAATGCTAGATCAGCGTGTGGAGTAACATTTTACTGCATAAAAAGATCTCAGTTGTTTAGAGAGACTGCATCAGATTAAATGTGTTCAGAGTGTGGTGGATCGCAGGCTGGACACAGGTGCACTCTGAGACCCCATAAACTCTCCTCTCTTTCAGTATATTTATAGTGCAGAATGCGGTAATGTCTGCAGCGCTAGTCTCACGACACCGTTGGTGAAAGGGAAAGAGAGTGTTTCAGTTTTAGAAGTACAACTTGGCTTTTGCATAATGATCTTAGGAAGCTTTGTCAGGGATCTTACAATAACCTTTTATTTGGTTGTTATTACAATTTACATAATTACACATTGTTCAATATTGTGATTGTACAGAATTAAAAACAATGCATTAACCACTCATATTAGCAACTGTCACCTACTGTAAATGGTAATAACACTAATAGCTGTACTAATGCAGTATTAAATATTGTACATATTTTTTAACCCACAAACATCTTAATGTGGCAATTACCCTGTTATTACATTGTAATTATGAAAGTAGAAGCAGCTGGTGTGAATGTAACATGTAGACAGGATGAAATAGGCATGTTGTGTTCTAGCACTTTGTTGTTGTTTACCCTGCACCAGCACTACTGCATTTAGCCCCACTAATGAGTCATTTCCTCTCAGCGCTGTTCTGAGATGCTGGGGAGAGGGGATATGTGTGATGTAATTGGTCTCTTATGTTTTTTAATGCAGGCGATACAGAATGATGTGAGAGGGCGGTAGTGTGTGAGGTCATTTATTTATTTGTAAAGTGTTGTTCTGTCAGCTTGCTTAGGCACCTATTTCCCATCATTTCTTCAGGTAGCTATGGTCTAATGAGGATCATTATGGTCTGTCAGGGATAATAAGAGAAGGTGAACCCAAGGGATCACATACAAAAAACACTTTCCATGCATTAACAAATTCAGAAATGTACATGTGCACTGCTCTTTATATGTTTATATATGTCTATGTACTTAAAGCCAGGTGCACTCAGTAACTATTTGAATTGTCATCGTGGACTTACAGTGACACCTAGTGGTGTTGATGTAGTAGTTTTCAGATATCAATGCCATAGTAGAAACTCACTATTCAGTTAGGCATGACTAATTTAATCCATGAGTTGAATTGTCCAATAACAGGGCAGTTACTGAGATTAAGTGAGTAGTATTCAGCTGGTTATGTCTTTCTAACATGGCAACCACCATGAGGGCGCCCCTGCCCCATGTAGAATAAAAGCTTTTAAAAGGTTGCTGATATGATTAGGGTCTTCATTTCATGTGAGTTCGCAAGATTTAATACACATGCTTCAAAATTACTATTCATTTCTTGAGGAGGAAAATATTTAAATGACAATTCAGCACAGTTTACTCCCAAATTCTTAATAATATAATGCAAAAACAAATAAAAATAAAACTAAATTCTAACTCAAATTCATAAAAACATTGATATATTATGTAAATTACTTATTTAAACACCATGATAGTATTTATTGTACTGCGTTCACCACTTTACAAAATGTAAATATATGCATATGTGTACATATTTAATTGCTCATGAAGTCTCAGTTTCAGACTTCTCATGTGGAATGTCCACTGAGGCTGCAGGTTACACTAATGGCATTTATCAGATATCTAATATCACGCCCCTGAGACCTACATAAATTACCTCTGTAAAACTGGACTCCTACGAGGTGACAGGCCAGTGTGTATGTGTGTGTGTGAGAGAGAGAGAGAGAGAGAGAGAGAGAGAGAGAGAGAGAGAGAGACATAGTGTAAGCACACAAATACTTTTATCGGGTATAAATAAGTGGACATTTATTTCTGAATTGGCATTAACTTAAGTGTTCTCGTGATATTCCATACGTTTGTACTGGAAAAATGGAAGTGAAATTGTTATACAGGCTTTCATTGTTGGGCAGTGCAAGGACGAAGATGACACATGATTTATGGGGGTTTGCGTGATCTCCTGCATAATTGCAGCATGTGCTCCATATTTGCATTGAATTTAGGGTTTCAGATTTACCCAGACAGCAGTGTCTGTTCAATATGATGTAAGATATTACGAGCTAGTCTTGCGGGCCAGCATCTGATGTTTGATGAATGGGCAGGGAATAAATGTTTGTATGTGTTGAATTGACATGTGGCTTTAAAAGTCTGAAGGGGTGGTAACTTGAACTGTTTGTTTAATGGTAAGCAATAAGGTAAATATGAAATACAGGGAAATAACAGGATTTTTTATTTTTCTTGTTTTGGTTATCGCAGGTATTATACTGTTCTCCCGCTGAACATTCTTTCATATCACATGCATGGGGCAGGACTATAAATAAATGTGTTATTATTAAACATAGATTGACAGGAGCAACATTTGATAATGTGGCAATACAGCCGAAGACAGCAGTGTGCGTTCAGAGCTAAAATACACCTACAATTAATAATGAACAAGGATTAGGAATCATTCTCTTTCAATTATAGAGCATGTTGTTCACTTCAGATCATCATCGCTCACACCCTCTCAGGCACATTCACAGATATCTGACCGAGTTGCATTTAATAGAACTGATTCTTGTGTCGTCAGTGCGTTGGTTAAATATTTCTCCGCTTTTTCAGCTTTTAACTAATGATTGAAATGTTGAGTAATCGTTATGTTCCAGTTATCAAAGCTAAAAACTCTGATGGACCTTTTCTAGACTGATTTCACTGTAAATTCCACAGGAGGTTGAAAGTTCTGCTGCTAAAATCTGTATTTCCTGTAGTTTAAACCACTGCCCCCAGTGGACAAAGTTTTGTTGGAATGAAATGTCCATAAAGTGGTGCCAAAAGCGAGTGTTAATTTTAAATGTAAAACTCCCTAACCCAAACCACAACCCTAAACCTAACATTCAGTGACACAAAAATATACATCCTCTGAATAGCGCTCAACATGTGTTTATGTGAACAAAATCACTTCCTGGTTTCCACGGGACCAGAATGATTGTCTCAGAGATTGTCGCACAATGAGTTATCAGCAGTGCGCAGGAAAAAGCTAAAATGTTTGAATTTATGCAAAAACAAAATTACTGGTTTGGGATAACGCTTGTGAGTTATTCGGAAGCATGGGGTCGATTTCAGCATACATGAACATTTGTAAGCAACTTGTAAATGTTCTGTGTGTTCATGTGGCCATTTTTAGAGACTCTGATGACGTGTTTCCACCTTGTTTTGCAGCATAAATATTATAACATTATCTTTGTGTTATTTTACCCTGGCAAAAATTAAAAACATCCATCATCTTCCACCCCCCCCCCTTCTCCATCTTTTGGGAAGTCATGGAAACATAGCAGTGGATTGTTTTCTTTTGCCTTTCGAGCAAATGGGAATGCAAAAGTAATTTTAGCTGTGGTCTCCCATTGACTTCTATAAAACCTGGAGATGTGGAAAGGGTCCATCCATTCTCTATCAAGAAAAGACATTCCAAAAATGAATTATTGACTGACACTTCTGGATATGAGGACAGTGAATCAACCTGTCTCAATCTTATGAAGTGTGCGGTATCATTATGCATTATAATACTTAAATGTAGAAAACAAGACAGAAGCGTTACTTGGTGTAATGGCATCCTTTGTCAGTTTTCTCTGCCCTATCTGACCACTTTCTCCTTTTATCTTTAAACTGATCATTCATGATTCTTTCGTTCCAATTTCAAATCTAATTCAGTGAAGTGAAGCACACTTCAGAGTCATGGCCATGCTATCCTAGCATTAGATGGGAGTCCCATCTTGGGACACTATTTTTCTCATAATAGCAGAATCTGTAGCAGCCCAGAAACTCTGGTCATCCAACTTCTCAAATACACACACAGATGTGAATCCATGCATACAACAGAAAAACATATAATGCATACTGCACAATGTACTGTAAGATACCATCCATCTATGACATAAAGATTTAGTTATCATAATAATGCTGACTCAGCAAACATTAATTTACGTATGGACCTCCCAAACAGATGAGATAAGTTTAGTACATTTACATTTATGCATTTGGCTGACGCTTTTATCCAAAGCGACTTAAAGTGCATTTATACAGGGACAATCCCCCTGGAGCAACCTGGAGTTAAGTGCCTTGCACAAGGACACAATGGTGGTGGCTGTGGGGATCGAACCAGCAACCTTCTGATTAACAGTTATGTGCTTTAGCCCACTAGGCCACCACCACTCCAAATATTTAATATATGATATAAAAGCAAGGATGGAACACTTCAATTGTGTTCAGCCAATTAGCTGTTCTAGTTGGATATGTCCGTCATGTTTATATGAGAAAAGAGAGACCGTGGAGTGATTCAAGAGACATTAAAATTTCACTGATAAGTTGCGTAGGATAGCGGCCAAATATACATCTTAAGTTGGGGGTCACCAATAGGATTTCGCTTAGGGCCTACCCCTTACAGTCCCAAACAGAATGTATTTATGTGGAAATATTTTATGTTGGAAAAAGCATATTTGGCAGGTCAAGGCCATCATGGTAGCAGGAGATGCAGTGGTTCCAATAGAAACCAAGCCTTCTGTTTGTAAATTCCTGTAAATGAGGAAATTATTGTGTAAGTCAAGAGATATGCATGAGTGAAATACAACCTTCACTTTCAATTGGAACGATACAAAAACATTTTCATTTGAATGTCAGAGCATGTGTCATGGTCAACTTGGATGTGTTTATACAAACATGCATTTTTAGCTAGAGTGCTCCTCATTACTCAGCTGTTTCTTTAAAGGCCAAAGGAAGCCACTACATTCTTTCTTGACAGAAACAAAAGACTCAGGGACATTCTGTACCTGCACCAACAATAGAGAGCTACCCCATGTCACCGCTCAGATTTCATTCATCTTAATAAATCTATGTTTATCTTTCAAATATATTTATTTAGTCTCAGGAAGATACACTTGTGCAAGTGGCACACAAACACTAAAGTAAAACATCTTTGGATGCTAGAAAACGGAAAAACATGGGATCCATCCATATTTGTAGGTTTCCTTAAAACGCCTTATTTAGACCTGTGCAGCCTGAATAGCAGACTATTGCATGTAGCAATTCAAAAACGAAATAAACCTGTTGACTTCAAGAGATATACTGTAGAGATCCACAGGAGTTCAGAACCACTTACAAAAAGATAACTCAGAATCATATACGGTAAATACATACTTTACTAAAGCTCATTTTTAAAGAGGTAAAGAACCCTTGGGTTCTATGTCGAACTCTAATAAACCAATTTCTTTTTTTCTTTTTTTTTTTTTTTTTTGCACTCTCAGTTATTATTTAAGTTACATCTTGTTTAAGGTCTCATTTTCAAAAATGTTCTGTTCAGTTTTTTCACTTATTGCTGGCTAACATTAATCATTTTCTCTCAAGTTACTCTTCGTAGGTTTTCCCTTCCCTCTCTGTAACAGATATCAGTTAGTTTGAATAATTACAGATTTTAGAGTCTGAATTATCTGTTTTATAAGCATGCATTTGTAGATTTTTATTATATTGAATGTATGTAAATAAGAGCTCAAAGACGTGGCTTTTTGAACCATTCACCAATGCCAACCTTGCTTTAGGAAAAACACATGCATCTGTGTGTTATCTGTACCGAGAATGTGTGTATCTGTGTGTGCGCTGTTCTGCACATTTCCTGCGGTTTATTTTTAATTTGAAGGCTTAATTGACCTGATGTCCTGACAGATAGCACACAGATCTTGTGTCTTATGCAAATAGTCTAGTTGAAATGCCTGTCATAATTTAGTGATTAAAGATGTTGTAGGTTTGGATTTTTTGTTGAGGAGGAGGAGTTCTGGACCTAAAAGAACACAACAGCTGCTTCACGCCTCAACCTTAACATGCCTTTCAACATCATGCCTCTAACACACACACACACACACACACACACACACACACACACACACACACACACACACACACACTCACTCACTCACACACACACACACACACACACACACACACACACACACACTCACTCACTCACTCACACACACACACACACACACACACACACACACACACACACACACACACACACACACACTCACTCACTCACTCACACACACACACACACACACACACACACACACACACACACACACACACACACACACACACACACTCACTCACTCACTCACACACACACACACACACACACAGACAGCTGTTATCAGCATCTCATCTCATCACCATAGCTGATATTGTTCAGCTGTGTATGCCTTAAAAACTACTGTACCAAATGTTTTTATCGTTGTCTTGGTAATGGTTGTCATGGTGCCATAGTTCAGGGTAGCTGTTAATCTGTGTAATTGTTTTCTTCTTGCAGGTGGCAAGGGTTTTGATCCTTCTATGTATATACACTTTGTGGGCTGTTTTGCTTTTGGCACAAAGCTTTTGAGCAAACTTTTTAGGGTTTTATACAGCACCAGACACACTGGCATCAAAGTTAATGTGGTGTTTATGTTTACTGTATTTGTACTGGTGTTGTTGCAAGCGCTACATAGTTGCAACCCTAGACTTATTGACTCATCTCTGCATTTGACTAGCAATCCAAAAATATGCTTGGTGACTATCCTTCATAATATTTTGGTAATGGCCACAATATGTGCACTTACTTGTTTTCCTCTTTGTTAAGAAATTATTTACAAAAAATTAATCATGTAAATGTTTATGCTTGAATAATTTGTTTATAACGTTAAAAGGTGCTTGTTCACCCACACAATATGACCATATTGTCACGATGTGGGAAATCAGGAGAAGGCAGACAGAAGGTAGGATCCAAACGCGGCTTTATTGAAACAATAAATAAACAAAACACGGGAACAAAAGAAAGGTCCACAATGGGAAAACAGAGACAGAACCTTGGAAGGACACGGAGACATCAACAAGGGGAACAGGAACCACGAACGAGAGAGTAGTCACAGGGAACTCGGGCTGGAAACAGGGAGCTAACAAATACATCCATTAACAAACAACGACCGACAGAGACTGAACAAACAGACAGGGTTAAATACATGAACAAGGGAAAAAGGGGCCAATGAACAAACAGAACTCAAACAAGGTAACAAGGTGATGAACAGAAACCAATGGCAAATTAACGAGGGAAGGTGAAAACAATGAACGGAGAACACGAACGCTAACAAGAAAACTATGGAAGCACAAGGGTGACAAAAGTGAAAAACTAAGGAATTACAAAAGTGACAAAAATGACAAACAAAGGGCAACAGTGAAACAAGACAAGGTAATAGAAGAAACTACAAAGGACTACAAAAACCAAAACAGGAAACAGGAACTAAACTAAGCTTCCACATAAAAGCACAAAACAAAAGAAAACAGTGAACATGACACATATAGCCTATATATCTGGGGCTGGTTGTACGAAACTTTCTTAACAATACAATCCTTCAGGTTATCTACTTTTTTCTTCTAATTTTAATCTTTTAAAATATAAACGGTCATTGCACTATAAAAACACACTGTAAGTTTCAGAACTCAAAACTTCCTCACTTAAAAAAGAGCATTTGTTGAAACCAAGCTGCCAAAACGACTCGTTCTCTACTTCATCCAGATTGTGATGTCACACTGTGGTAGATATTTGCATCTAACCGGCTCCACAACAAAACATCAATGCCTACTTTACTTTATCACTTCCATAGCCCCGTTTACTGTCAAGACTTGAAAGATGTATGCTAGAGCAATGTATTGTTGGCTGCTTTTCCTTTAACAATTTTGTTCAACTATTCCATTAAAAAAATTCATTAAGTAACATCTTTTTTTTTGTAAGGAAATTCAGAACTGAGCCCAATTTTTTTTTGTCTGCAAAACTACATTCAAGCATTTAAGTATAAGCCTTTAGATGGAACATGAATTCAGTCAAGCGTATCCAGACTTTTGACTGGTAGTGTATGTTTAATAAGTCTTACAATTATGTAATATCCTCACATCTGAACTACAGAAGTTAGCTAGAGTGGATTGTTTTTATCCTTTTTCAGTAGTGTTCTCTAGAGGGAGTGCTCTAGTTATCTCTGTATCATTTCTGTATAATAGCTTGCATTTAAAACTAATTGCATTGACATTTCTCATTTTTGTTGCATAAAAATCAGCTCATTATCCTACTACAAAGCTCCTCCACCCAGGTTATTATTAAAACAATCTTTCACAGTGCTCAGGCGAGTAGCATGTCCTGAATTCCAAATGTCAGTCTGTCTACATAAGACAAACATGGACTGAATGACTCCATGTGATGTAGACCAGCAGGTTAAGAACGGGTTTGGGGTGACAATATAGAGTGATTATAAATCTCCAGTCAAGCTGGTTATGAAGTCAGAATACATTTATTAAGCTCTTGATTACTCTCTCATCAGAAATGAAGTGAGTTAGTCAGGATAGTTCTGGCAGGAATAACAGTTGTTGTTGATTCTGCTATTAGTTTAAAGGTTTTTTGAATTACACTCACCTAAAGGATTATTAGGAACACCATACTAATACTGTGTTTGACCCCCTTTCGCCTTCAGAACTGACTTAATTCTACGTGGCATTGATTCAACAAGGTGCTGAAAGCATTCTTTAGAAATGTTGGCCCATATTGATAGGATAGCATCTTGCAGTTGATGGAGATTTGTGGGATGCACATCCAGGGCACGAAGCTCCCGTTCCACCACATCCCAAAGATGCTCTATTGGGTTGAGCTCTGGTGACTGTGGGGGCCATTTTAGTACAGTGAACTCATTGTCATGTTCATGAAACCAATTTGAAATGATTCAAGCTTTGATGACATGGTGCATTATCCTGCCGGAAGTAGCCATCAGAGGATGGGTACATGGTGGCCATAAAGGGATGGACATGGTCAGAAACAATGCTCAGGTAGGCCGTGGCATTTAAACGATGCCCAATTGGCACTAAGGGGCCTAAAGTGTGCCAAGAAAACATCCCCCACACCATTACACCACCACCACCAGCCCGCACAGTGCATGATGGATCCATGTTCTCATTCTGTTTACGCCAAATTCTGACTCTACCATCTGAATGTCTCAACAGAAATCGAGACTCATCAGATCAGGCAACATTTTTCCAGTCTTCAACTGTCCAATTTTGGTGAGCTCTTGCAAATTGTAGCCTCTTTTTCTTATTTGTAGTGGAGATGAGTGGTACCCGGTGGGGTCTTCTGCTGTTGTAGCCCATCCGCCTCAAGGTTGTGCGTGTTGTGGCTTCACAAATGCTTTGCTGCATACCTCGGTTGTAACGAGTGATTATTTCAGGCAAAGTTGCTCTTCTATCAGCTTGAATCAGTCGGCCCATTCTCCTCTGACCTCTAGCATCAAGAAGGCATTTTCGCCCACAGGACTGCCGCATACTGGATGTTTTTCCCTTTTCACACCATTCTTTGTAAACCCTAGAAATGGTTGTGTGTGAAAATCCCAGTAACTGAGCAGATTGTGAAATACTCAGACCGGCCCATCTGGCACCAACAACCATGCCACGCTCAAAATTGCTTCACCTTTCTTTCCCATTCTGACATTCAGTTTGGAGTTCAGGAGATTGTCTTGACCAGGACCACACCCCTAAATGCATTGAAGCAACTGCCATGTGATTGGTTGATTAGATAATTGCATTAATGAGAAATTGAACAGGTGTTCCTAATAATCCTTTAGGTGAGTGTATGTCAAAGTAACTTACATTGCCTTACAGTGACACTTAGTGGCCTGGAAGCTGCATCATTCAAACAGTAGTTTTCAGTTATAAATGCCATTGTAGAATCACTGTGCACAGTAAACCAGTATTAATTTAATCCATGAATGAAAGAGTCCAATAACAGGGTGGTTACTGAGATTAAGCTAGTAGTATTCAGCTGGTCATGTGATGCTAAAATGGCTGCCCCCATGAGACGCCCCTGCTCCATGTAGAATAAAAGCTTTTAGAAGGTTACAGATATATGACTGAAGTCTTCACCTCACATGAGTGGTCATGATTGCATACAAATTTATCAAAATTACTATTTGTTTCATTAGAAGTAAAACTTTTTATATGAGGACAAAAAAATTTAAAAACTTGCTCAAAAGCTTTGTGCAAAAAGAAAAACAGCCCACACAGTATATACGTAGAAGGATCAAAACCCTTGCCACCTGAAAGAAGAAAACAATTATACAGATTAACAGCTGCGTGTGTGTGTGTGTGCGTGCATGCGTGTGTGTGTGTGTGTGTGTGTGTGTGTGTGTGTGTGTACTGTATAAAACTGTAACTTTAACCAGTGGACCTAAACATATTATAATTTGTATATGCTGTTAATGTTGTTGACAAGCATATACACTTCAAATGGAACTTTAAATATGATTTTACATTTGAAAACATGACCTCTTTAAACAGACTTGTAGGCCTGTACATTTAATATTATGAGGTACACTGTAAAAATGAAATTAGTATTTTATAAGTTTTTGAGTCACAGATACTAAGAAATGTGAATATGCATTTGCATAAAAACACATGTTAGACCAACAATATTCCCCCAAATATTGTCCCAACTAGCCTAACACAGTTTCATATTTCATATTGAACAATGTGGCTGATGTGTGAGTTCCCAGCATGCACTGCAGCATGAATACATTTTAGGTTTATTATTTGCTGTTTGCTGACTTTATTTATGCTATTATTGTTGTTTTTTGTTGCCACTGTTAGTAAGTTGTTGTGTGGGGATGTTAGGAGCTTAACAATAATTCACACTGACTAAACAAAGCAATGATGCTGAGGTCAATTATTAAGACAATGGTTGAGAGAACTAAAACAATTTTACTGCATTGTTTTATTTACTCTTTTTCTACACAGTGTGTAACAAACACATTTAATTGATTTCATAATCTAAAAAGAATCAACTTGAATTAAATATGTTACAGCAACTAATTTTTATTTATTTGTAAAGTCATGAAGAAATAGCTCTTTTAGTTTACAGCTGCCCAGTTTAACTTTTTACAGAGTAAGATACCATATGTTAATTCACCATCTCCAAGACATGCATGCTTTGTATGCTGTAAACATGCCACAATGATCATACTCTGAATCAGATCTCAAAGATCAAGAAACATATTATATGTGTAGTCATATATAATCTTAATGCCTTTGTTCCTTCTTTCCTTTTTCTCTCCATCTTTCTCTCTCTCTCAGGACAAAAATCCTGTGATGGTCTCCAAGGAGCCAGTGTCTGTAGGAGAAGGAGAGCAGGTGCTGAGTGAAGGAGGAGAGGAAGAACATGGCTCTGGAAAGGAAGTGGAGGTGGAGGAGATCATAGAGATTTCTCGTGCTGAGCGCATCAAACGCAGCGGCAAGCAGAAGGTGGACGAGCTAAAGAAGGCCTTCAGCAAGGAGCAAATGGAGAAGACCAGACAGAAAACCAAGGAGAACCTGGAGAAAACCCGACAGAGAACTAAAGCGAATCTGGAGAAGACACGTCAAAGAACCCGAGAGAACCTTGACAAGACTAAGAAGAGCCTGGGCAAGAAGATGGGCAAGTTGGGAACAAAGATGACGCCTAACACTGAGCGCAGAGAGAAAATTCGCAGCTCAAGAGAGAAGATGAAGAAGTCGCTGAAACCTGACCACACTGTCTACGCCCGCTCCAAATCGACCACCTATCGTGTACCGCCTTTCACGTTCCACGTGAAGAAGATCCGTGAAGGAGAGATTGAGCCCACACCAGAGCCTGAACCAGATGAGGAACAGGAGGAGCAGGATAAGGAGTTCCAGGAGGGTCTTGTGGTGCAGGAAGAAATAGGCCTAGTGTCACTGGTGGAGGAGGGTGAACTAGTCAGTATTGACAGCGCAGAGATGGAGGCCTTGCTAGAGGCGGCTGATCACTCGCGGTTGGTGTTTCAGGATATGGTGAGGCCAAGGGAGAAGGCCGGCCAGTAAGTCCAACCAGTGTGCCGAGTCTGAGGATAAGCTCAACACGGATAAGTCACATGGAGTTCTGGAGATGAATAAGGATAAAGGGATGTAGGGAATTCCGACGTGCCTGAGGATTGAGTAAAAAAGATAAGAACATAAATGTGACATTGACTGGACCATTGGCTGAACATTTTGTTTGTTCCTCTTCTCTATTGAAACCCAAGGTTGAGATTTTAATTTTCAATTGTCAGTTTCTAAAATTGACTAATGGTCCCTTTTATTTTCATTGTGAAGAATTGAACATGATCTTTAGACATGCGTCGACATTATCTTAAAAAATCTGAACGTTATGTTGAATTTCACTAACAATTCATATAAATACCCTTATGATTTAGATCCTATTTGATGGCATATAGTATTAACTTAATTATTATTAATTTGTAATCAAAGCAACCTGGTGGCAGCCAGATGTGTCTATATAAATAACCCTAACCATATATATATATATATATATATATATATATATATATATATATATATATATATATATATATACACACACACACACACACACACACACACACACACACACATAACTGGTTTATTCAACACACAAAAAATTATTAACATCTCTGAATGAATAATGAACCCCCAGTGTCTTTGTACTATCATCTGATGTGCACATCTGCTATTTTCAACAGTTTAAATTAATAGCCCTAACCCCATGCATCTAGCAGAAGTGCTGGGATCATATGAAAGTGAATGGTGCTACAGAGTATGTTGTCTGACAGAAGCATTGTCATGAGGGAAAAATAAATATAAAGTATTCTATTTTAAGTGATGCAAAATAAATAAATAATAATAATAATAAAAATTACTACTGATGTGATGACTTACAAACTTGCTCTTTTGAGACAAAAGGTTACAGCATGTTGTTATGCAGTATATTTGATGATGTGAATGTGATCTGAAATCAAATACACAATGTTTTAAATACTTAACACTATGACTCAGACTGTGCAAGTGTTTTTTATGTTGTTAATTCTGCATTTTACATCTTGCGATTGCATAATGTTCTTTGAGTCTAAAAATGTAAACATGAATCAAAGATACCTCTAGGATCAAACAGAATATCAGTCTTTGAAAAGGTTGATTTTCCCTGTTCAGTTTCATCAATTCAAAAGTTGAATTCAGTTCTTGGGTGTTTACCCTGTTTGTTCATATACAGTTTTACTCACTCAGCGCAAGACTGATCTTTCTTTCAAATATACATAGATGAATTCAGTATTTGGTAAACAGGGGCCTATGGAAAAGTACTGCTACATTTAAGTGATATCCGTCACAATACACAGTAAAAAATGTCTGTAATTTTAATGGTAAAAGACTGAAAATGCTACAGATTTTTTTTTAATTGATTTACAAGTATTAACTGTAAAATATACAGTAGAAATTTGTTTTTACAAATTACTTTTTACAATAAAACAATAATATTTTTTTACAAAAAGTAAAAGTATGATTTTCCTGATTAATTAATGAGAAAACTGTACATTTTACAGTAAAATTCTGTTAAAATCACAGTAAAAAAAAACAATAATCGGGCATTCCCACAATTCCCTGCATGACCCATCATATTTCATTATATTTTATGGAAATAATTATGTTTCTTCTTATTTTTTAATATCAGTTACATACATTGGGGTGTTCTGTGTTATATTTGATGTAGTTTAGTTAATGTTTACTGGATTATTTTAATTTACCCTGACAGTGTTTAGTGTTTGTGTGAGTGAGACTGAGCACTGTCTCCTCATGTTTATTGATCTTTGCTCCTGGAAGAGCCTTTTTTGATGAACATGTCATCGTGCGCTCTTCTGTCATTTTTACGATAAAGTAAAAAGCAGTTTTTTACCGTTATAGATGGTTAAAATATCAAGTTTTTTTCTTTTTATTACTGTAAATTTAACAGATTATTATTTTAATTTTTTACAGTGCCAGTGTGGTCATGTAAATTACAACAGATTTAAACTGTAAAATGTACAGGTTGTTCTGTTAAGTACTTTTTTACTGTATTTTTTACATAATTATTCTGGCAAACAGCTGGCAGTTTTTTGTAAAAAGAACAGGATTTTGTGGGGCTAATGTATCCTATTCTATTCGTAAAAGGATTGTTTTGGATTCTAAAATGTATATTTCCTATTAAAACACTAAAGGTAAAGAATTAAATAATCATAAGACAAATGCTTTTGTACATCTTTGAACATCTTATGTGCCTAATACTTTTGCACAATACTGAAAAATACATGTGTAGTCCATCTCACTCAAGGGAAACACATTATATTTCTGCATACCGTCATGTCAAATAATTATCCCACACAATCAGCTGTGATCATTTTTTACAACAGTAAAGATACTGGAAACAACGTTTGTTTTTTATCATGCAATTGAGAATCATATATCAAGAAGATATGTAAATATTGCAGTGACTTGATATTTTCCTGTGTGTGAGAGTCTGAGTGAAGATGATCTAAATGGGTCCAGATCCAAATGATTCATCAGGGCTCTGAGACTCATGGTTGTTGCTTCTGTGACATTTGAGATTGTGTATATGGATTAGGTGTACGTTGCTTCTAATAACCAAATAAAAGTGTTCACTTAATATCAACATTTGTGCTGTGAGACCTGAGGCTTGATTATCAGTGCACCACCCTTCAACTCCAATAACTGATTCTTTATATATATATATATATATATATATATATATATATATATATATATATATATATATAAAATGTTTAATTCTCTGTAAACATAGAAGCCAGATAGAACCCAATGAGCTGATGTTTGTCCTGTTGTCCTGTCCAACAAGATGAATGTGAACTCTCTACCTGGACAAATCTGGAGGCAGAAACAGGTGATGCTTTAAGTGACAGCGAGTCGAGCTTGAAATCATGATCGTGCCTAGAGATTGCAATGACAAGGTGCACAGTGAAAAAGGAGTTACATTTTGATCTGTTCTCACCAAAAACTGACTGGATCACTTCAGAAGACATTGATTAAACCACTGGAGTCTTATAGATTTCCTTTATGCTGACTTCAGTCAATATTCACTTGCATTGCGAGGACCTACAGAGCTGAAATATTCTTCTAAAGATCTTAATTTGTTTTCAGCAGATGAAGGAAAGTCATACACATCTGGGTGGCACGAGGGTGAGTAAATGATGAGAGAATTTATGGGTGAACTATCCCTTCAATAATTAATACAAAGTACTTAATTGTGTACATGTTGTTACATTGTACTTACATTTAAATACTTGAATTTAATTACAGTTGTAGGTACACTGTTAACCTTACCCAAACCCTAAACCTAACCTTACTCCTCCTAAACCTACCAGTAGCTCAAACTCAGTAGCAGCAAATGTGAATCTTGAGAATTTTGCTGAACAACATGTAGTTACACACAAAAGAATACATTGTATTGTGTGTATTTTAATGTTAGTACATAGTAGTTAAACCCAACTTATAATAAGTAAAATATGTGTGTGTGTGTGTGTGAGCGGGTATTTATCACTTTGTGTGGAGCAAATGTCCCCATAAGGATAGTAAAACCTGAACTTTTTGACATTGTGGGGAAATTTTGTCAGTCCCCATGAGTAAAACAGCTTATAAATCATACTAAATTATGTTTTTTGAAAATGTAAAAATGCAGAAAGTTTTCTGTGAGGGTTAGGTTTAGGGGCAGAGTTAGGTTTAGGGGATAGAATATAAAGTTTGTACAGTATAAAAACCATTATTTCTATGGAAAGTCCCCATAAAACATGGAAACACAACGTGTGTGTGTCTGTGTGTGTGTATGTGTGCGTGCGGGTGTGTGAGTTTGCCCTTAGCATCAGTAGTGTATATATATATATATATATATATATATATATATATATATATATATATATATATATATATAAACAGAGATTCATTCAAAATGTTTAAAGGATAAAAGAAGATTAAATTAAATTTAGAATATATCTTCAAAACATTAGTTCAGCCAAGATGTACAGGGACATTTAATACTGTCTTAAAATCAGATGCTCCTAAGTAGGACCTCAGCAGATTAAAATAATTTGTCCTTATTATCATTCTTTCATCATATCGTTATTCAGATTTGTATATTTATATATTTTGATCGAATGCAATTAACATGAAAAGACTTTGATGTCGTTGAAATATTTTCTCTTTAGACACCTCTTAGTGACGCTTTGTGTTATATTTCTCAGCGTCAAACTTAAATAATAAACTCGTATTTCGTGTAGGCGAAAGTATTATATAATTGATTAGGAGCAAACGTCACAACAGCACAACGTCCACATCCACTTTATTAAAGCTGAGATGACGTAAGCACTGCCAGTAATTCAGATGACTTCCAGCTGCGCTGTTCTAGGAACTCGCTCCCCGCCGTGTTCAGTTATGAGAACATAGCGTTTCGAGGGAGGAAATACCCGTCGGAACAGCCAGGGCCATAAACACAGGCGCTCTCGATTTCGCTTGATCTTTGACCCGCCTCCTTAGCCTTCTTCGAGATCAGCGATTGGACAAACCCCTGATCTCGCTCACGAGAGCGTCAAAGGCCTGTCAATCACAGATAAGCTGGAAATGTGCAGCCCATAATCGCGCACATCGCTGTTGCTTTCGTGCTCGCAGTGGAAGAAAAGTTGGAAAAGAGAGTTTTAGAATAGCGTGAAATCTCTTAAACGGCTGTTAGTGTAATATCCCTCGATTCAATAAAGTTTTGACTACGCTTTTTTTCGGCGCGAGACAGATCAACACATTTTCTCAGAAACCCCGAGCGACACACGAAGGGGTAAGTTGTCCAGCCTCGTCTCTTTTTTTAAAGGCAGTGAAGACTTTGACGCTGTTGTGTGGATGTTTTCTCTTGAAAATTGTACGTCAGTTTCTGTGCCAGAATAGAGTTTGCTGCTTTAACTCAAACTGTGTGCTGATATTCAGACGCTAGATGGATTTCTAGAATGTTTCATTGCGCCAAGAAAAAAATAATTACATAATAATTACATACATAACAATTTTACCTGTTTTAACCTATTACCTAACTACATAAATGAATCGCATAGAGTATCGTTTTCTTGAACATGACATGTAAACAATATATATTATCTTCTGTATTACTTTATTTATGGCTTTATTGAAACCACCTGGTTATATAAGAGTATGCTATATGTGTACGCGCCATGTTTTCGTTTCTTGTCATATTTTGAAGCCATTTCTCTTTCCCCTCGTCTTTCTTTCTCTTTCTCCCCATCTCTCACTCTCGATCGCCCTGCTCATCATTGTTGCATTCAGTAGAACACGCCCACCTCTTGAGGATAATCAGTAGCCTGTTATCCTGATCTGGCTGCCTTCCTACATATGTATTTCTTTCAGTGTAATTTCTATCAGTTATAGCGCGTGGAAGATTCTGTTTTTATTTCTCTCACGCGCCGTCTCCAGGGGTATTCCCCACCTCTCCCCCATGATGTCATGTCTTCCAGTATATGGCCGAGGGAATCCTCGTGTGCGACAGAAAGTGGCGGCATCTCGTCCTCTGCCTCTCGTTTGTTAACCGCATTTTCGGTTCTGCTTGTAATGCCAGTTTTGCTTTACATGCCAAATGAGACTACGTACTGAAATCTTCTTGCGTGTACCCTAATTGACTTTGTGTGACTGTTGAATTTAGATTTTTCTAGTTATACGGAAGTTATTGCAAGTATATATCTATGCCTATAACAACGTGACACAATGTCTCTCATTTTAAATGACGATTATGAGATTTTATTTTTCAGTTAATGTTCACAACAACCATCAGAATGGGGAAAATGTGATCTCAGTGATTTAGACTGTGGCATGATTGTTGGTGCGAGATGGGCTGGTTTGAGTATTTCTGTAACTGCTGATCTCTTGGGATTTCCACACGCAACAGTCTCTAGAGTGTATATATAATGGTGCGAAAAAACTATAAATTGACAGTGAGCAGTGGTTCTGCGGGCGAAACACCTTGTTGATGAGAGAGGTCAATGGAGAATGGCCAGACTGGTTCGAGCTGACAGAAAGGCTATGGAAACTCAGATAACCATTTTGTACTATTGTGGTGAAAAGAATATCATCTCCAAATGCACAGCACATCAAACCTTGGGCTACAACAGCAGAGGACCATGGTGGGCACTTTAATAGGACCATAGTGTTCATAAAGTGCTTGTTGAGTGTATATAGAGTGTATATACTTTACAAAAAAGCATCATGGTAAGTACCATGGTTCTTAAGACATGTTATCATTGAGTACCATGCAAGTGCCATGGTGCATGAATATGGTAATCATTCAGCACAAGTATGCTGTAACAGTTAAAGTTTGGACAGACCTTTGTATTCTTTATAACAAGCCATCAGAACTATGAAATAAAGCACACAGAATTAAGCAGTGACCAAAAATGTTAAATAAATCAAAACAATCTTGTATTTCAGATTTTCAAAATAGCCATCATGTGCCTTGATTACCATATAAAATTGTTGGCTGCTTTTCCTTCAAGCTGAAGTGTGTAATTTCTGTGACACTAGCTTTTTTGCAAAAATATACATTGTTTTCCGAGTAGACCCTCTGTCTTCCAGATTGGTTGAACAAACAGATAGTCCCGCCCCAATCACACACAATTGATTGAGCCAATTTTGCTGTGTTGGGCTGGCTGCGGCGCTCCAACAAGCAGATCCATGTTTTAAAGAGGCACAGAGCCACAGTGTTTACACTTTTTGGGGAAATCAACCTGCGAATGGCTTACTTATAATTGTCTCCGCATATTAAGCTAGAATAGGAGAATTTTTTTTATGTTAACATAAAAAAATACACACATAAGCTTTCACTTTACAGTCCAGCTCATCCATTTCAAATCTATACTTATTATCTAAATGCAAGCATTCAATTATAAGCATTTAGATCAAAAGGTCTTTAAGATCGCTAAGTCATATTTTCAGTCAGATGCGTCCAAACATTTTCTGGTACTGTATCAATGTATTAAGGTAGTGTCATCTGATACATCACTGTACCGTTGTACCTTACAGTGCTTTTTTTGAAATGGAAGGAGTAATATGGTATATGTCTATTTCGCAATTACATTTAATTAGCAAGCACTCAATTCTATTAATCATCCTTTGTGCCTTTTGTTACATATAAGTAGTGCCACATCTGAAAAGCTTCCTCTTTTGTTTTCCATTTTGTTAAGTTCTATACCAGGAATCACAAAACTTTTACTCAACTTAAAATAAAAATTTTTTTTAGAAGCAATTTATTTTAATTTTTTTGCAATTTACACTTTGTGATCGTTTCTGTACTTTAGTGACCTAAATTATCTCCCATTTGTAAGAAGTGGTGTAAAAGATTGCATCAAGAAAACATGACCGTTCAAATGAGTCAAGTAGATAATATCGCCCGTGGTGGTGTCAGGCAATGAGTTCCTCTATCTCTTCTCTCCTATAATGCACTTCAGAGAAGGGCGTAGTGTTCTTTTTCCAGGGACTCAGACCACAGCATTAGACAACATGTAGTTTTTCTGGGTTCTTCATGACTCACACCATTATAACTAGTCCCTTTCACACACGCAACCTGATAAATTGAAGTAAACTGGTTGGATTGCCTTTACTGGTAGATAGGGGTGTGACAGTTAGTGACACGATAGAACAAGGTTAAAACAATGTGAAATTGCGCATCGTGGAGAATTAACTTAAATATTTTTTTATTTTAGCGCCTATTATATCCAATACATACAACGTTCTATTCTTACGTAACATGGTCATAAAAATGGAAATCTGCTTGAATGGGGAAAAACCAAAATCTCCAAAAGAGGTTGGTCAAGATTACGATCAAATTACATATTTCAAACCAGCAGTAAAATCTGACAACACTGGTATCATAAATTGTGCTTCTTTACCTCAGATTACACAAAAATAAAAGAAAATTTCCTGGCTTTTATAGCTAATGAGCATGCGCGTTCTCGAGTTGATTGACAGGCATTGTCTGTATCTAAAAGGTGGGACTTCCTTTCTACACTTTTAAATTCTGAACAGAATCTAAAACTATTGGGTATTGCACACTTACCAACTATGTAAAGTAGTGCTGCAACAACTAATCGCTAAAACCGTTAATTATCGATAATGAATTTCATTATCATTAGAAGTTTTAAAATAGTACTTTAAAGTACTTAAAGTGAATGGTTGACTGAGGTTGATAAATCAGACGATATTCTGACCATCTTCTAATAGGCACATATCTTATTTAAACATATAAACCAACTTCACAACTTGAGCAGATCCAGTATCCTGTGGAGAGCTCATTTATTTACAGTACCTCTACAGCACATATTCTATCAGCCTCTCTCTAACTTTTAACTTTCTTTACTAATGATAAAAGGCAAATATCAATAAAACTTCTATTATATACTGTTTGCAAATATGCAGATATCTGAACAGATGTAATTCATGAACCTCATGAAAAAAACAATCATTGCATTTGTAACAAATTAAACCCTTCTGTAAAATTTTGCATAAAGTCAAAGATGCAAAAAAAAAAGCCCATAGGCCTTATCTTGGGTCTAAAGTCTTCAAAAGTTGTTTAAAACCATCTCTCTCAACCGCTTGAATTGGCACCATGTCTTTTGCGATGTAATTGGTGACAGCGTGTGTTATATCTTGCCATCTGTTGCTTTTTTTGTCATAAGGAACTTTTTGCTAAATGATTTGGCCAAAGATTTTTGAGTGTGTTTTTTTGCTTTTACCCTGTCAGCTGCAGGCATGTTGTGTTCATTTGACTCGCGAAACTTTTCATATTCCTCATATTCAGTGCGGTGGGTAGTTCGAAGATGGTGAAACAGGTTGGTCATCGAGCTGCTTTTGACTGTATCCGACGACAGTTTGCAGATTGCTGTGTTTTGACTAGCATCTGACCATTCAAAACCAAACCACCTCCATGCTATTGATGACGACCCACGTCTAGCAATTAAATCTAGCGTGGGTTGTGAGGTTGTTGGTGTTTCACGATCTTCTCCTCTTGCCGTTTCTTCGTTCATTTGTAACTTCTGTCATACACAAGGCAATCTTATGTGCAACATCACAATCTGAATGTGCATGTGCAGTAGTGTTGTCACGGTACCAAAATTTCAGTCGTCGGTACCAATACATAAAAATTTCACGGTACTCGATACCATTTTCGGTACCAAAGCAAAACACTTTCAAGTTAACAAAACATTATCAGCAGAACTAAGAACAGAAATATTATTTTTTAATTATAAAAAAACTGTACAATGTATGCTTAAAGTATTTTTGAACACTTAAGATTAGCTTCAACTTTTGCAACTTTTACTTTAAGTTTTTACCAAGTACTAAAAAAAACCAATAAACGAAATAAACAAGCATACAATAGAATGAATAAAAAACAATTTCCAAACTAATGTGCAAAGTGCTCTCATATTAATAAGGCTACATATTGCCAATTTTCTTCACGATAAGAAATGCACATATATTGTGACATATATTATGATTAAATAAGTCGCGAGCCATCGCGTTCTAATCTAGCTGCATTAAGCGTCCGCGCTCGAGGGATGAGCGTCCCCGAGAGTCTCTCTGAGCCGGGTGCAGTTTCAATCTCTCCCCCTTAGATCGGGACTCATAGAAGAGGCATGAAAGTTTAAAGTACATCTCGACTGATCTGTGTAATTCTTCTCCTCTGTCAGGCGTGAACTTCTGTTCTCACGCATCATCTTTACAGTTTAATGTGATTTCATGTTACGTTAAATTAGATCAAACTACTATTCGACAACGAAGATTTTTCTCGTAAATGTTTTATTTTCGATGTTGTCGATAATGTTGACTAATCGTTTCAGCCCTAATACAAATGATAATATGCTTTTAAACTAACCTGCTTTAGTTGCTTTAATTAATCCGGGTGTCTGTCTTTCAGGTGCTTTATTAAGTTTGATGTATTTCCTCCTTTTGTCAGAAAATTGCGAAAGCAGCGTTTACAAATAGGTTTTTGCTGATCTATGATTTTTCCCTTTTCATCAGCCTCAAATACAAACCTGGCTTTTTCCACTTTTCTTTTCGACAAGATTCAGTTGAGACTCCGCAGCAGCTTTTCTTGTCGCCATCTTTTGCTTGTTGTGAGCATTCGAAAGTTCCCGACTCTGCATGGGTAGACCTAAATTCTGGTATCGTATAAAAAAATGTGTTTGTGTACCGACTTGGTACCGGAGTACCGGTATTTTTGACAACACTAATGTGCAGTAGTGTATACTACTTTGCTACAGCACGCAGTGAATTCGTGGACACTTAATATGGCAATTTGATTGTTTTTTGAAAATGAGTGACATACTCGATAATGTGATTTCGCATATCGTTAAAACAACAATTGCGATATTATCATAGACGATATATATCGCACACCCCTAGTGGTTTCTCTGGTGAAAAGACTGAGTTTTAGGAGACTTGTGGTAAATGTTTCCTCCAATTTGATTGTTTGTTCACATCTCCATTTCTTCTTGGTCCAATGTGTGAAAGCGTATGGTCGATTGCCATTGGCTGCTCAGCAGATGACTTCAGGTTTAAGTAGTGGAGCATCATATACACTTCGAAATTACCTCTATAGTCAACTCTAAATTATCAAATATTTTTATGTCCTCTGACTAAAGTGAATAATAATAATTTGTCCAATTTGATGACTTTTTTTGTAAGTTACTGAATCGTCTTGCATTGTATGTCCTCACGCCATTTAATCTTATGACTGTGTTCACACATAGCATTGATTATTTTTAGAAACAAAACAATACTTTGATCAGAACAAATGTTCACTTCTGTACATCTCTGTGATGCGCGTTCATGAGAAGGATGGCATAAGCTCATTGGTATGGTTACGCGTCATGTGGAGGAGTAGGCAGGAAGCGCATCATTGTTTACAAAAGAAACTTGCACAGACCAAGTGCCGTTCACAAACCAAAACAGTCCAAAACAATTTTAATTAATGTATAAAATAGTTTCCAAATAATAATAATAAAAATAATATTACTGCAGTAAATAACCATCCTTTATTTCAGAGCAATGCTGTTGCTTTATCTACTTGTGTTTTATATTTAGCAGAACTGTATAAGCTATATGACTGTCAAGCCACACAAGTTGTAGTTAGTGAAACCAAGTGTGAGAGAGTTTACTGAGATTCACAGGATTTACAGGGTTTACACACTGAGATCAATGGTACAGGTGATATCACACAGAAGAGAAGCTTCACAAACTGACAGGTGAAACAACAGGGTAAACACTAAACATATATCGACGAAGATCAAGAGCAAATACAGACAGGTAAATTAAAAATTAGAGTCCTTTGTGTGAGACTTGACAGTGAAGTGGCGTGAAGGTGAGTTATTTATGCAGGCAGTGATGAGCGAGTGAATTGAGTGCAGGTGTGGTGAATTAGAAATCGGGTGATGAGGAGCGGAGTGCTGTGGGAGGCGTGACAATGACAAAGTTTACACACATACCCAAGTTCGCTGGAAAAACGGCACGGGCACAGCCGATGAATTCCGATATTGACCCTTTATTTCTTTTGATATTCTGAAATCCTCAGGGTTAAAATGTTCACCCTCCAATATTTGTGAGAATGTAGGGGTGTACTGATATCCAGGTTCAGCGCTATAAGCCAGAGCTTCAATCGCTCATGATCATGTATAGGCAATCGATGAAAAGTTGATATTTTTCCCGACGTGCATTTCCTTTGGGGTTTCTGAAGGTTGAAGCATCCACAATACACACACCAAATGACCATTTTGAACAATACACTTATACAAATACAAATCTACAGCAAAGACAATTAAACTTTTGTACAGCGCTCCTCTTGTAAACAATGACTTGCTTCCTGCCTCCTCCACGCGTGATCTTAACGATGAGCTTCTGCTATCCTTCTCATGAGCGCGTGCCACAGAGATGTACGGAAGTACATTGTAGTTAAAAAGTTGTAAAACAGTTAAACGATGGGCAAGGAGGAGGCGAGAACCGGCTTGTCAACATAAATAATAATTTAATGAAAACTTAAAACACAACATAAACAAACACACATGTGGACATGCCCGTAATTCTCTCTCTCGAAGAAGAAGAAGAAGAAGAAGAATCGTCACCGGCTGCCTTTATCTCTCGCGCGCCTTATCAGGCCGATTGGGGACCGGGTGCGCGATATTCCGACCCGAAATGAAATCCTAAAAATCTTAAATTCTGATGAAGAAACTGAGTAAATTATCAGCAAATGTTCATTTTTTTTGGTTAACTATTCCTTTAATAAAGTATTATTCCTTTAATTCTGTGAATGTCATTTAGAGGTATTTTAAAAAAATGTTGTCCTCTTTAATGTTGGTAAGCACATTTAAAATAACCTTTTAAGTCATGGCACAAGCTGAATAATCGGTTAAGAGCTAATGATTAATCGTTGCAATCTCCAGATAGTCGAATAATTGTACTAATAATCATTACATTAGTCGATTATCAAAATCATTTGTTGCTGCCCTACTTGGTTTAGTAATGTTCCACTTTGACTTCACATGTGTCTTTGAGTGTGTATGCCTTTGTTTTGTTGTTGTCTTATCAAACCAATATTTGGCTTATCTCTTATCCTCTATCTTTTCATTTTTTAATGTGAGAAGCCATGTCTTCTGCAGTGGATCAGGTTGCTGCATATCATTGACATGATGGATTCTTTTCCAGCCTAATGCTTTTACTCAAAGCCTAGGGATTAGCACTGTGATGTTAACTGTTTTACTGAGCTGTGCTGATGTGTGTTAAAGGTCACTGTGGCCACTGGAGGGTGAGTTGGTGGCAGTTGTAAGCATTCACAAATGTAAACGTTCAGACATGCTGTAATTTAGATGAATATGCCGGGTTTATTTTTTTTAAAAAACATGTAAGAATTACACGTGTATGAATATTAAGTTGCCAATTTTCTAGTGTAAATACGGAAGTTTTGCTGATTCGCTGCAGAGTGAGCACGGAGAAGATAAAGAGGCCGCAAACAGGCATAAAAATGAATTGATCAACAAGTAAACATGCAAATACAAATCTGAGCATACATGATGTAACGCGAGTCATGACAATGAGACATTGTGTGGAGCGATAAAGACTGTTTGAGTGATTATGAGCACTATTAGCTTTTCCTTCAACATGAGAGCTCTCTGTGTCAATCAAACAAGCACACTCTACATGTGCTCTCAATATCTCAGCAGTCACTCATCTCTGCACTATTCTGTGAGGATCCCAATTTAAATCAGATTAATGTTGGTCACAATACCACTAATAACAGATATAACTGTTTAACCTTAAATAACGGCACCGCATCTTCAAGCATTTGCTTAATAATTCGTGATTTTTATCGCAATAAAATGCCAAAGGTGGTAAACAAATCATAAATACTAATGATTCCTTACAGGAGCAGTTTTGGAGCTAGTAATAGACAACTTTATTAATTTTGAACACATATCTGCGGTGTGTGATGCCCTCATGGTTTTTACTGGTTGCCAGTATACATCACAATGACCTTTGATATTGACAACAGAACTATTCTGTCGGCCTTTATCCCTCTCGGAGGCTTAATTAGCCTGATAAGGGACGTGTGTATAATCACGACCCGGCCCCGCCCTCCACCCTGTCACAGGCACTTTTTATTTAAATCGGGACTGGCCTATCTTAGTGTTAAAAAAGCAGTGATCAGTATTGACCTCAAATATCCTGATCTGTGCACCACTACAAAAAAGATACAAGTGAATGTTGACTAACATTTTGACTAACATCTCCTTTTGTGTTCCATGGAAATTTAAACTGCCAGGAAGTGTGACTTAAGATTTGCAGGTTTTAATATTTTGCAAGGATAGCACTGAATAAGACCTCATTTCCACCTAGTATTAAGATGCGTTTTTGGTGATCGGATCACATGTGGTCAGCGCTAAATGCAGGTCTAAACAGGGTCTGAAAAGTAGGGATGCACCGATACCACTTTTTTGGAAAACGAGTACGAGTACGAGTACTTGCATTTCAGTACTCACCGATACCGAGTACTTAATAAAAAAAACATGATTTAAATTTACAGGTAACAGCAACTCAAGTATTTTGTTCAGTTTGTTGTAAACTCTGCCGCTTTGGACAACACCGTGGTATCGGTCCCCGGTATCGGGGGACTTTTAACCAGTACGAGTACTTTAGAAAATGTGGTATCGAGGCCGATACCAGATACCGGTATCGGTATCGGTGCATCCCTACTGAAAAGTTTTGTGATCAGATCAGAAAAATACATACGAATGTGGTCAAAAATTCATCTGATCACACTCGATGTGTAAACACTAATTCGTCCTGTATGCGTCCCGTCACAGCGAAGCACCTCCCCTCAACTGTCAATCAACCGCTGCGTGAAAACAAGAGTGCCAGTTGCTAGCGGTTTAAAAGGAAAAAAAACGCCCGATCAGAAACATTTAAAAAGCTAATATGTACACAAGCATAAGAACTTAACAGTTATTCTTAACAGTTACAGTTATTCTGCAGCTCAAGTTAATACAACTAATCCACGAAAATAAAGGACAATTCTGCTCGAAATGTTGATTTTGTGCTTAGATAAAAAAAATTCACGCTTTGTATTTTCTGACTTTATTGTGATTTATTATCATGCAGGAACACACTGACAGAGTGATTGATGCATGTCGTCATGAAACCGAGTCCCTTTCCTCCAAATTAAAACACAAGTGGTCACAGAAGATGTATTTAAATGACCAGGTGTAAACAGCAATGTATTTCACCTGACCACATGTGATCTGATCAGACGAGACCCATCTTAATACCAGGTGGAAACGGGGAATATACATGTTAGATTCAAACAGATTAGGGGTTTGTTTCAAGGTAGCTTGGTTGATGTTTAAAGATGTATGCATTGTTGAATGAAAGAGGCTCAGAGTTCAAGGTCAGCCATTATGGTTTTGCCACTTTGAAACCATACAATCTGTTTGACATACTTTCTTTTCATTGTGATCATCATGAAGACTCCAGATTTCAGCACTTTTGATACCTTGCACAGGTTTGGTGTGTTACACATCGATGTGAAACCTCTGATAGTTTCATTGAAACACATGCCGCAGCTGTCAGCTGTTACTGATAAGACTTACAGTATTCATTTCCTGAGCAATTCAAGTGAATGGTGATCAGACCTTTTGAAGCTCCTTTTGAAGGTGTAGTGGGTCCTGAGGTGTCGTAATTGCGCAGTCACTATTGATTTAGTCGAGCTGCGATATTGGCTTTACATTGCATTTAACAACGTCAACTCTGACTTTGATAAAACTTCTCCATGGTCTGTTTTCACAACATTTTCCGTTTTTCAACATGGCCTAGAAGGTAAGCCTGTTAGAAGGTAAATGTTGCTTGTCAATTAAAATGAGAGAACTTGTACAATAAATATTTATACATGTAAATCAATGCATATTATGCAAGTAAAAGTTTCGTTCTTTGTATTTTGTTTCCAAAAACAAGATCCACACTCTAATTTCATGTCTCGTTTTATATCCTTTCTGTTATGTACAGTCAGTAGGTGATCAAAAAGTAAAAAATACATATTAATTCTATTCATACATTGCACGGATTAGGGAAAAGCTACCATGCAATTCTCTTTTTATTGTGTGCTCATTCAACTGTAAACATTTGCTCAGAACTGCTGCCAGTTCTCTTTAAGAGAGAGTACTATTTTAGCGCTTGTTATACATGTCAATGTAAATCATACCAATGCATATAAACAAACATGTAACAGAATGTAGTAATGTAGTAAGTGTAAGAAATGTGTCAATATAAGATGTAAAGGGGCAGTCATGAATTATGAAATATTTTAACTTCAACAAACACTAAAAAAATATAGCTGCAAGCAGCAATTAGTGGGGTTCAAGCCTTTCAAGTTCCTTTAACACATATTATGTGTTGATTAGACAGTCTGATAACACCTAAAACATTGATAAATTGCCTTAATTTTCAGAAACATCAGTTTCTTAAAGTTAGGTAATGCAGAGATATGGACTGTTATACTGGACTTATATATGAACTGTCACCAAGAGGCATAGGTATGCAATTCTTTTTATGTGTCATTAAATTGACCTGCTACATAAGTGTTTTAAATTTGGTGGTAATATCTCATTCCTTTCAAGAGTTTTAACCATTTAAGAAAAAGTGGCCATGGCCACTTTGTATGTTTTAACATTTATTGATACTGTGACTCCAGAGATAATTTCTGCACTGATTTGGTCACCAATCAATTGAAAGGCCAAGGACTAGTTCAAATCGCTGCTAATAGTTGATTGGTCAATGGCGGCCATGTTTTTCAAGAATGCGACTGTCTTCATAGACCTTGATCAAAATTTGTGTGTGCTTAGAATGACCCCATACATACAGTTAAAGTCATAAATGTACATACACCTTAGCCAAATGCATTTAAACTCAGTTCCCCGTCTGTCGCTCACTTCAACGTTGTGTCAAAGAAGCGACACTAGGGGTCTCTCTTGAGAGCTTCACGCATCTCTGAACTTGAGAAAAGGCCAATGAGTAATTGGCAGACAGAATTTGCATGTACCGCCCCCGGACATACGGGTATAAAGGAGGGAAATGCGTCTGTTTGTCTGTACTAAACTGCAATGGAAATGCAAGCTCAGAAAAGTAAAGTGAGCAGAGTTGAGTCGAACCGTAAAGTGCAGTGGAAAAGTGCCATTAGTTTCAGGCCCTGTGCCCAGGCCTTCCGTGGATGCTGAAAAAACTGAGAATGTTGTGAAAACTGTCCGTGGAAAAGTTAATCAAAGTCAGAGTTGACCTCGTGTAAATTTAACAATGGCATCTCACTGCTCATTTACAGCAATAGTGACATGGAGACAACTCAGGACCTACTGGAGCTAAATAAGGTCAGTTTACTTTAGAGTGCTCAAAATGTATAGGGCTGAGATGACAGGGTTTACCCGCATGTCGGATATAACTTAATGCAGTTAAGGTTGGAAAAGCCACTAAAACATGTATAATATTTAAGTCTCCTTTTGAAACATTGTCTAATTGTCAAAATAATTTTTTGTGGTAATCAACACATTATGTCACAAATGCAGTCGATTTAGCTTACTTTGTACTGAACTAAAAGTTGGGTGTTTGTTTATTAATCACAACAGCTTACCACCATTGAATCTTAAATAAACCTGGCTTTGAAACACTCTCATCAGTTTATCCTATGTGGTGTTAAAGTAAATGCAGATGGTATTTTTTCAAACAGCAGAACATCGCTAAAGATACCAATAATCGCTGAACTAGACATATGCATCCCTTCACAGATACTCCTTAAATTTGAATGAGTGTGCCGTAGGAGGTGAGACACTAAACGAAACTACATCTTTGCAGGAATGGAAAGGAGGCGAAGGTCACAGCTAGGTCTGAGTACGTGTCTGCATTTACATTTTTCTTAGACCGATTGTAGGGCTCTTCCATGAGTGACACTTCCTCTTGAGGTCCAAAATGTTGTTAATCCATAATTAGTGGCTTCTCCATTCAGCAGAGGAGGGCAAATTTCCACAAAGGTTGTTTTTGTCAGCCAAGTTAGAATTTCACCTTCCTTCATCCTGTGCAAGAGTTGTTGACCAGTAGGTTGTTTAACATAACAGGAAGTTATTTTCCATAGATAAGAAAATGGCGTGTTATTACACGTCATAAACACTTACACCACAAGCTTTTAATGCCAAAGGCTGGATTTGAGTGCATTGTTCGATTTTACAAGACTTTTATTTGTCCCACTGTTTGCATATAAACCTCCAAGCTTTAACTGACTCCCTCTCATCTTTTTGCCAATTATTCTCCTCAGTGTTGGGGGTAACTAACTAAAAATAGATCTTATTCACAGCAGCACCATCTTTAATTTTAAATAGGAATGACAATGAGGCTGTGAGGGATAGACTTATCTCTTCAATAACACGCAGGGTATAAAGCTGTATAAAGCTCCTAGATCACATCTTATTTTCTACAACTCATGTTGTCTGGAGCTTTGAGTGTTCTTGAAAATATATTTTTTTGGAACGATCCAAAAACTATTTAAACTGAAGTATAGCCCATTGAACAGACTGTACATATATCCCTTACAGCCTTATTTTCATTCCTGTTAATGAAGATGAAAAATGGTGCTGCTGCGAATAAGATAGTAGCGTGACAGTACTGTTGCAGCGGTGCAGCTTTTCCAGTAACAAGCCATTTTTTTCACCAAAAAGTAACAGTGCAGCATGATAAAACTATTTAAAAAAAAAAAAATATTCACCCAAAAAATTTTTAATTCACTCATTATTCACTTACCCTGATGCCATCCCAGATGTGTATGACTGTCTTTCTTCAGCAGAACACAAGATTCTTAAGAAACATTTTGTAGCTCTTTAGGTCCTTATAATGTAAGTAAGGCTGCTGGCTTTTTGATGGTCCAAATCCAATTTAGGCAGCATTAAAGTAATCCAATCAATCAATTAATGTCTTCTGAAGCAAATCAATAGGTTGTTGTAAGAAACAAATCGATAATTAAAACTTTATTAACTTTAAAAAAAAAACACTTTGTACCTTTTTTCACGTTTTTTTTTTTTTTTTTTTTAAATCATCAGTTTTTTCTCTGCTTAAATGTCAAAATGTAAACAAGCAAGCGTACAACATATGCACATATTGGATAAGCCAGTAAGAATGCCGATAAAGGGGTTTTTGCTTAAAACATTTATGACCTTAACCCAAAAAACATGCTTATTAAGCGTAATCGGGGTAAGATTGTGCGTGCTAACGCACTTATTAATTCACCATGTGCACAGTTTATCTATCTTTATAGTTAAATGCTTTGTTAATGGCTGGTGTTCACAATGTTTTTTAACTAAACTATATAAAATGTACATTTATCTGTTTGTTTATTATGTAGTCATTGAAAGATCATTCATTCAAAATCCTCACTGTTTAAATGCTAGAAAATTAAGACTCTGATTGAATTATAAATTATATATAATTCTAATACTGCGATGGACTGGCGACCTGTCCAGGGTGTCCCCCGCCTTTCGCCCTATGTTAGCTGGGATAGGCTCCAGCCCCCCGCGACCCTGTACACAGGATAAGCGGTTGACGATGGATGGATGGATGGATATAATTCTAATAGTATCTAATAGTTACTGATACTTTGAAGTATTTAATGTAGTAAGATACTAATCGTTAGTATCTTCTTTAAATTGTGAGTGGCTTGTTGCTTGGTAAGCTACGCTTCCCTAACACTGGAACTCCTCCAGCTGTCCATGCTACTGGAACCTCTGACAGTTTTTCTTACCGCCTAATTTTCTCACTGCATTTTAAGCCACAACCCCATCACTATTTAAACTCAACCCAACTCTGTGAAGTGTGTTTGGTTACTCAGCACGTCAAGGAAGGAAGGCTAACCAACACTGTGCTCCATGGTGTTGTTTGGAGCTGATATTTAGGTTGCCGTCTGAGAGCTGAGACAGGAACTAAGAGCATTTGTGAAGCAGTCTAGACTGAGGAGTGAAAACACTGATCTGAAATCAGCTGATTGCTGTCTGTTCTTCAAGAGAAAACTGAATCAGGTTTATGACTCTTATTCCTGGGGAATCTTTTTTGTTGTTCTTGCCACTTGGGAGCTCTAACACAGTTGTAAGTTGAGAACGGGTGTCAGGTGGTGGGACACAACCGAATAACCCCTCAGGGAGACCATAGTTGACAAGTCTTGTAGTTTCATCCTCTAGACTAATATTTCTTGGCAATATGATCCAAGATGATGTGTACCATCTTAGAAATGGGGAAATTTACAGCATTCCCTGTTACATTTATTCAGCACCACTGTAGCAATTCAAGTATTTGTTTAGATTGTAAAAGAGGGAGTGTTGTTTTAACAACTATTTGAACTGCGCAACAGAGAGATCATTGATTCAGACCTAATTATACAGTGATTATGTTTGTGTCACAAACGCTTTCGAGAGCACCTCCGCGGTCGGCCACCGGAGATCCGACTCACCTGAGTTCTAATTACCCACATACCGGGCTTTATCAATCCACAGCTGATCCCCATTTCATCTCCCTCTATTTAAGCTACGCGCAGTCACACACTCAGTGCGAAGTCTTGTTTGTTCCGGCTACACTACTGAGCGTTCTACTACCATTCCTGTTTGTTGTCTGCCTACCGACCTTGCTTTCCCTGTTGTCTACGATTGATTACTGCCTGCCTACCTGATCCTTGCCTGTCTCTTCGTGATTGCCCTTGCTGCCTGCCCTGACATCCTGCTTCCCTCACAACGCTCCTGCTCTGCCTACGTTTGCCCTGATTCCCCATTGCCTGACCATTGCCTGCATATATCTGTGAGTTTCAATAAAACACTGCTTATGGATCCCAGCCTACCTGAGTCTTTGTTACAGTTTGCCTGCTCAGTTTTGCTTTTAAGAATAGATTTAGATTTAGCTTATTTATTTATTTTATTTGTTGTCAATAATGATGTCCCTCAATATTCGGAGGGTAGCAGTGAGGGATGGCATATGATGTTCTAGGATTTATTTATTCGATTGTTTTTTTTATTTTCAAGTCAGCATGTCTTTTCAAGAGGTGTGGTATCTTGATCCATATTCAATGCCACATTTGCAACTGTTATTACCATGAAAAGGTTGGACTAGTGGTCATCCAATGAATTGGATAGAGAAAGCAAAAAGCCGCATATGAATAGATGAATCTAGCTGTCCAAAACATCCATAAAATATTTGTGTCTTCACATAACAGTGATATCGGTCCACAATTATTGTTTTGTTTCATATAGGCCTATCATAACATACTGTATAAAAGTAATAATTTACACAATAAGTACTTCCATTCAAGGGCCTACATTGTAGTTTAATTTTCGAATTAATTAGAATTGTAAATTGATAATCTGCTACTCAATAATAGCAGCAACACACCATTAACTTTATTATATAATGATATGTTTATAATTGACTATATATTGTATACTGTATACAGTGAGATATATGACCTTTATCAAAGGCACAAACTATATTATTTATATACTGTTTCTTCCTTCTGGGACGACAGCCATGCAGACCAATTTGATGCAGTGTGCGGTGTATGGTCTGAGCACTGACAGGCAGACCCACCACGCCTTCAATATCTGCAGCAATGCTGGCAGCACTCACTCACTCAATCAATCAATCAATACATTTTATTTCTATAGCACATTTAAAACAACACATGTTGACCAAAGTGCATAAACAGATCATATAAATACATAATATAGAAAATATAAAAACAAATAAAATAAAACCCACATTAAGCACAGTTAAAAGCAAGTGAAAAAAGGTGAGACTTCAAATAAGATTTAAAAACATCAACTGATATACAAGACCTGATATGTAGTGGAAGGCTATTCCACAGCCATGGTGCTGCCACTGAAAAGGCCCGATCTCCTTTTGACTTAAGACGGGACTTGGGGATCGTTAAAAATAAACTCTGCGAAGACCTTAGTAGTCTAGAAGGCGTGTGTTGCTGAAGGAGATCCGTAATATAGGGAGGAGCCATGCCATGTAAACCCTTAAAAGTAAATAATAAAATCTTAAATTGAATCCTAAATTTGACTGGAAGCCAATGAAGAGATGCTAACACTGGGGATATATTGTTGTGTTTTTTTGTCCCGGTTAACAATCTTGCAGCAGCATTCTGGACTAACTGCAGACGTGACAGTGGAGTTTGAGAAATGCAGAGGAATGAATTGCAGTAATCTAGTCTTGAAGAACTAAAAGCATGTATAACAACTTCCATGTCCTTAAAAGATAAACAGGGTTTCAATTTCGCAATGTTCCTTAAATGAAAGAAACCACCTCTGACCACAGAATTGATGTGTCTATCAAGCTTTAGATCAGGGTCAAGAATTACTCCAAGATTCTTAACTTTGTCATGTAAATTAAAAGCAAAGGAACCTAAATCATTAAAACTGGCATCACTTCAGTTTTTGATTCATTTAGGTGAAGAAAATTAATTGCCATCCACTTTTTGATATCATTTATACAGCAGATAAGAGAATCTAAAGCAGAATTGTACCCAGGCTTTAAAGGAAGATAAAGCTGGGTATCATCAGTATTACAGTGATAGGAGATATTATACTTTTGACAGATTTGGGTCAAAGGCAGCATGTATAGAGAAAATAAGACTGGGCCCAAAATAAAGCCTTGGGGAACCCCACAGGTAATGGGAGCCGGGGAGGATGAGAAGTCCTCTAGTTCAACTGAGAATGTTCTATCTTTACGATAAGAGGAGAACCATTTCAGAGCAGTCCCCTGAATCCCTGCCCACTGACTTAAGCGCCTTAAAAGGATGTTGTGATCTATGGTGTCAAACGCGGCGCTTAGGTCAAGAAGAACTAAAACTGCATGACTACCTGAATATGTCTATTTCCCAAAGACAACCTCTGGATATGATGCTGAGCACGTGCACTCAACTTCTTTGGTCGACCATGACGAGGCCTGTTCTGAGTGGAACCTGCCCTGTTAAACTGGTGTATGGTCTTGGCCACCGTGCTTCAGCTCAGTGTCAGGGTCTTGGCAATCTTCTTATAGTCTAGGCCATCTTTATGTAGAGCAACAAGTCTTTTTTTTCAGATTCTCAGAGAGTTCTTTGCCATGAGGTGCCATGTTGAACTTCCAGTGACCAGTATGAGGGAGTGTGAGAGCGATGACACCAAATTGAACACACCTGCTCCCCAATTCGCACCTGAGACCTTGTAACACTAACGAGTCACATGACACCGGGGAGGGAAAATGGCTAATTGGGCCCAATTTGACATTATCACTAAGGGGTGTACTCACTTTTGTTGCCAGCGGTTTAGACATTAATGGCTGTGTATTGAGTTATTTTGAGGGGACAGCAAATTTACGCTGTTATACAAGCTGTACACTCACTACTTCACATTGTAGCAAAGTGTCATTTCTTCAGTGTTGTCACATGAAAATATATAATCAAATATTTACAAAAATGTGAGTGGTGTACTCACTTTTGTGAGATACTATATATATTTATATATATTATATATATATATATAAAACCATGAACTGAACATTTCAGTCTTTCCAAGATGACAGTGTTGTTGATGTATATGGATCAGTGGAATGCTGTTTGTTGGTAATCATTTCTGTGGGTCCAACCCTCCCATGTCATATACTTATTTCTTTTCACCTGTGTGTGAATAAAGTAGTTCACTTCCCTGTTGTTCTTACAACAAGTAGACATGGCGAGTAAAGTTGCAGTTCGTTTTGTGGATAACTATGTAAGTTTTCTTTGCTTTGTTTTGGATTATTTGCATAGGTTATAAGATTATCTGTTATTTGGAAGATCTACGAATAAGTTTAACAGTCTGTAGTTATTTACATTATGTATTCTGTCTGTGAGTGTAAATTAGCATACGTTTTGGATATAAATACTGTAAATGCTTCTTCACATGTTGCCTAAACTTAAAAAGATGATGTTGAATCCATCATGTGACATCAATTTTATACAGTACAGGGTTCCCATAGTCTTGGAAAACCTGGAAATTAAAGATAGAAAAAAATTAAATTTCTGGAAAAGTTGAAAGATAGCCTAAATCAAATTTCTATAGTTAATATGTGTTTTTCTAGTTCTTGAAATGCTATAAAATATTTCATTGACTAGAAATTGTTCTTGTGTTGAGTGAAACTTGCGCATGAGCCATAGCGATGTCTGATTTGGGAACATGCCATTGATTTAATGAATATTTTATCAATGAATTGTCCCAATTTGAATTTCGATGCTCTTAATGGTTTTCAAAAATCCTTACCCAGTACACCATCGTCTGAAAAGCAGTGATAATTAATTGGCCAAAAGTTGTGGCAAGTCTCAAATTAAGAATTGCATATATCGGAGATGCAAACAACACACCTTTCAGCTAACGGCAAATTGTTTGGACACATTTTTTATTAAAATCACTTGAAAGGATAACTTTAATCTTAAACACTTTAAGAGCTTTAAATGCAACAAAAAAAAAGCTTTAAATACAACAAACAAATCAACTAAAAATATGTAGCTACTAGCTAGAACACCTGCTATGATTTTCTCACATCTCATTATTTTGTATCTGTTACATTATTTTTCTCTCTATCCTTCTTCAAAATGCAAATGTCACTGTGCAAACCTGAGAAGATGTGATTAAAAAAGGTGCCATATACCAGCCCTGGCCCTGGTCTTTTTTTGCGTGTTTGTCAGTGCAAACCTTTGTGTGTAGGTGGATATGTGTGTGCATGTGGTGAACTGTATGAGTGTGTATTCCGTATCTGCTTGAGGTAATGTAGAGAAAGACAGCCTGCATGGGCTTTTGAGGTTTTCCTTTTTGAACGGATGTTCTCACTGTTTGACGATCAACAGCCACTGATTTCTGCGGCCTTGAAACGCTGGTGACATCCGTCTCCTGCTTCCCTGACTACTCTTATGTATGTCTGTTTTAGATATGACATGGTTTGAAGACCAATCTAAAATAGTTTTAGCTTTTTCAGCAACAGCTTGGAACAGCATGGTTTAAGGTGTTTCTTTTTTGCAGGGATTGCAGGCCTTTGTACAGATATGAGCTATTGACATCTGCTTTAAATTGCATTTGTACTTTAGTACTTTTTTGTAACTTAGTGCTACCAATTATTTACAACCTGATTAGCATGGGTTGTATACAGTCGATCATTGTACTGTTGAGGACATTAGGTTTTGTGGTTTGCTGTTGTCTTCTGCAGCACAGTTTGTTAAAGTTTGCATTTGCTTTGAGCTGTGAATGAGGAAGTGTTCTTGTGACAGTGTTTTTTTTTTTTTTTTGGAAAATAAACTTGAAAAGCTGAAAAGACCTGTTTGGTTTGTCTTCTTTGTGTCAATTTAGTTAAATCTACATCTCTCTCTCTCTCTCTCTCTCTCTCTCTCTCTCTCTCTCTCTCTCTCTCTCTCTCTCTCTCTCTCTCTCTCTCTCTCTCTCTCTCTCTCTCTCTCTCTCCTGTAGGTCAACATGGCCCAGTGGAATCAGTTACAGCAGTTAGAGACACGGTACCTGGAACAACTGTACCACCTGTACAGTGACAGCTTCCCCATGGAGCTACGTCAGTTTCTAGCCCCCTGGATCGAGAGCCAGGATTGGTGAGTTGTCAGCAGTAGACAAGAAATGACATAAAAGAAGAGATCAAGATAGCGCACCCTAAAAATTACTGCATAATTTTCTCACCCTCAAGTTGTTCCAAAAACTCAAATGACAATATATTCAAAATCTTCTGAAGTCACACAAAAGCTTTGTGTGAGGAATAGACTGAAATTTAAGCAGTTATTCACTGAAAATCTTGCCTTGAAAATGTTCAGTGAATAACCATTTAATTATATTGAATAATCAATTGACTAGCTCAGACATTCACTTTTGTGTTCAACGGAAAAAAGAAAGTCAAATAGGTTTATAAAGATACGAGGAATGAATGATGACCAAATTTAAATTTTTGGGTCAACTATGCCTTTAAAGCTCTGAGTCAGGATGATTTTAAAGCCACAGATGGATAACAATAGGTGCAAAGGATACTTTCTGACACCAAGAGAGGTGAAGATAATTATCACTGTTGCTCATCAAATAGAAATGATAAAGTTGTTGGCTAACAGCTTGTCAAGACTGCTGCTTCAAAATATAATTTTTGTAACAACACTTCCTTGTTCGTAGAATGTGGGTCAAGTTTGAACTTTTGTGAAGTCACGCTTCTGCCCATAAATGTGCTCCTGGAATGTATTTTGTAAAGAATAACACACACCATGCCATTTTTTTCTCTACATTTTCTCAAAGTGTCGATATGACTGGCGTATCAGTTTTCTCTATGATTTTATTGTGGACTCAAATGTCACACTGATATGACTTCTGTTCAGTTTCAGTCTCCTTTTTAGTTTCGTTATTATAGTATGCATTTTTAAATGGCGAAAATCTAGAATAAATAGTAATGAATATTATGCTACTGCACGCAGGATCAGGCATTGATTGCATGTTGAGTTTGTCCTCTTGGTTGTGGAATGCTGAGTGTTTTCTTCAGTGTTAAAGCATTGAAGCTTTATCTCGTTAGTGTTTTGTGTTTCCTGCTTGAATCAGTTGATCGGAGAATGTTGTTTCATTTCAATTTACCAAAACTAGGGTTTTGGACAGTTATGGTGCTCTTTTGGACAATTTTAGTGCTGCACTTTACTTCTGAAAGCTTTTCTAGTAATTGTTAAGTCACATTTTGTCATTCTTTTAGTGTAAGATAAAGACGTAATAGAACATTGAGTAATATATCCACAAAATTGACACATTAATGACATCAAACAATATTATAGGCATTTTAAACAGTATTATTTTCTAGAGATGAGAGAATTATTACTGCACTAATTTAACTTTACGTTTATTTATTTTAGCAGATACTTCAAAAGAGGAATGCTACAACAACTAATGCAAACTCATAAAGGCAAATTTATTTGATATTTGTCCTGATATTTCTCCTTTTCATGCACATCCCTGAAATGCTTGACCTAGCAGAACTTGGCTAGTTGTTGCATTGATGACTGGTTAAAACTAATCGTGGGTGTGGTTTAGATGTGATACTCTTATTTATTTATTTTTCTCAGCAAACTATTTAAAAAATGATGCTGTGCATAGTAGAAACTTAGGGTGGTTTTGCTCGTTTTGGGGGGAAAAAAATTGTCCTCTTTTCCATTGTAAACATGAGATGTGCTGTAGTACAAAGGTCCAAAATTGGCAAGAAAAGCACAAGCTAGTTCCGATGTAGGTGTGACAAAGCAACAGGGAAACAAGAAGTGTTTAAGGAGGGTGTATAGCAAGTGTGTTAATTGTTGAGTTCACTGGAGAGTTTATGTTCATTTGTTTGTGACATTCTGAAATACTCATCTTGGGTGGAGATTGGAAGTAGGTTAATATAATCACAGTAATCCATGCACATTCATAGTCTTTGCAGCATCTAGCAGACTCCATTCTGCTCATTTTGTTTGAATCTGCTCTAGAAGTGAACATGAAGAAATCCTGTGAGAGCAGGGACAGAGTATGACTTGCAAAGGCCCTGGGGCCAATTATCTCCAAAGGCCCACTTCCACCCAAAAGTTGTTGAGTGGTGGGGGGATCACCTAACTAGATCGCGCAGCCTTAAAGCCCAGGGCACCTCTGGGTCAATGGCCCATGGGCACTGGCCCCATTGGCATATTGGTAATCCGTTCCTGTGTTAGAGACCTATTATGTAAACTCTCTGGAATATGAAAACTTTTAAAGGGATAGTTCGCCCAAAATTACAAATTCTGTCATTGTTACAAACCAGTATTGCTTTCTTTCATTTCTGTAACACAAAAGGTGATTTTCAAAAAAGTCTTGAAATGTTTTCAAAATTTGCCATAATGACAGTGAAAAGTGACTCTAGTCTGTCAAGTTTAAAAATATACCATTTCAAGGATGTAAAAATAACAAAGGAATTTGAATGCTGCTGCGCAGGTCTTGCCCAGAAGCATTTCTGGTATCATCATTACCAGATCCTTTAAATGCTCGGAGTTAACATATTTTCTCAAAGAACATAAACCATTTACCCGATGTGACTTATCCAGACATGTTATTGATACGGATGAAACAGAGGCGATGAAAGTGTATCATAGTTTAGATACTCACAATTATTTCCTCAGCGGAGAGATCTGGATTATTGGCTTCTATTATTATTAATGAAGCATTCAATAAAGCTGTCTGCGTGAAATGTGTACAAGGGAAGATTTATTTTTTAATTATGAAGATAATTTTCTTGTCTCTTTCTTCTGGACTAGTTTGTATACTTCTCCAGCTACTTTGATAAGTGTTCGGTATTGCAGATAAGGTTGACTTGTGTGACAAATTGCTTGTTAAGTCATTTTGGATAAAAGCATCTGCTAAGTGACTCAATGCCATGAGAATGCCATGTAAGCATCATAATATGTTGGTGTAAATCAATGATATATACTGCTGGCAGTTTAATGTTGCATCAGTGATCCAGTTCTATTGTATGAAAATATGGTCCAAAGTTATCAGCCCTATCAAGGGACTAAAGGGGACTTTATTTGGTTAGCGTGGTTTAAGTAAACATGAGACAAATAGCACAAAAAATAACCTTTGGGGTGTTTGGTTTGTGACATACTGACTGTGTCATAGAGGATTCTGAATGGACTCTTTGCTAAAGTGCTCAGAGGGACGTAAGCAGTAGTAGCCTAATAAAGCCTGCACTTTATTGCCAAAAAACGTTATTGCTTCAGGGCAATGGCTAGCTGCAGAAGCTATTTGTACTCCAACCTCAGCTTTCAAACACCAACCGTTGTGTATGTAGACATTCAGTCCTCCTCACTGATTATTTGATCTCATCAAATTTGCAGTTGTCAAAGAAATTGTTGAAACAAGCTATAACAATATCAAGTAAAATCTGCATGTGTTTAGAGGATTAATTACTTTATATTAATTTGTAAAGGATAGGGGTGATGTGCGTTTCTTTACTATGCTGTGGTGAGACCAGCAGTGGGGAATTTGTGCTGAGTAACAGAAGACCAAGTGACATCACCTGACTGATGACTACATTTGCACACAACTGCACATGAGAGCCAGGACTTTCATAATACTCACCATTTTCTCAGATAGACTGCTTCTTAGCTTTTTTTTAGGCTAAGACAAAGCTCTAAATATAGGTTTGCTTTGGGTTTTGAGTGGACTGATTTTACGATAATTATTTTCATGTTAAGTATGAATTAGTTGAATAATGAATCTGTTATTTTGCCTGTTTAAAAAAGCTAAATAAAAATTAAACGCTTCACTCCCTTGTGTTGGTTCCAATCTACAGACAGCCAATGTATAATAAAATCATAATTTTTTTATTGGTAATTTTGAGTATATTGCATGTTTATTTTCGTTCAGCCATTTTATAGCAAATTGTCAAGTACATGTGTGGAATGCACATTACATGAGGCTGTTTGCTTGTGTCTGCCACAGGGCATATGCAGCCAATAAGGAGTCTCATGCCACACTGGTGTTCCATAACCTGCTGGGGGAGATCGATCAGCAGTACAGTCGCTTCCTGCAGGAGAACAACGTCCTTTACCAACACAACCTACGGCGCATCAAACAGCACCTGCAGAGCAAATATCTGGAGAAGCCCATGGAGATCGCTCGCATCGTGGCACGCTGCCTATGGGAAGAGCAGCGTCTACTGCAGACAGCCACCACAGCACAGCAGGTATGCACACATATATAAATATAAGGATATTAATGCATGTGTACTATACCACATTATGTACAATAGATTCAGACACACATTGTGTATATGAGTACACACAATGAACTCGCATGTGAACTCGCAACTAAAGAATATTATCTCACACATTCTGTCTAGTATGTACATTGTTTTACCCACCAGGCCAGTTGTTTCAGGTCCTTTCCTGTCAAGACATCCAAAAGTACATGTGCAAACTACCTTGGAAAAGGTTTTAGCTCTGTTAGGGCATCTTCAGATTTCTGCTCCATGATGAAGTCTGCTGGTGATTCTCATGTTCCTTTCACATGTGTAGGATGGCCAGGTTGCCCACCCTACTGGTACCGTGGTGACTGAGAAACAGCAGATACTGGAACACAACCTGCAGGACATCAGGAAGAGAGTTCAGGTTGGTAGAGATACTTTCACTATATCTGAAAAACATTTATTTATGACAAAAATAATGTCAGAAGTACATGTAAATGCCTTCATCTCTCTGAACGTTGCTGTTTCAAATAAGCAACTCTTTATTACATGCCATATTTTCCCATAGTTCCCATAGTTATTTAGTAGTCAAGTTTGTCATTTTATCCAATTAATGTATAGTACACTTGTTAAAAGACAATTTGTGTCAAATTGTTACTTTTTTCTCACTTTTTTCAGCTGTGCATTCAATACAAATACAAGAGATATGTACAGACATTACAGGTCATGCTAGCTACTGTACAATACTCATGTCAAAACAACATACCAAACAAACCGATATTTAGAAAGTCTACAATCAGTTGGTCTTCACATCATATTTATAATAAAGACCGAATAACTGGAAATATACATGATTTGTTTTTCCATCGACATGGCAGCCAATGTGAATAATGAAGGATAACCACTGTCTTACCTAAAGCAGCAAAGTCCAACACTTGAACTTGCTTCATACGTATCATACGATGTCATCATTTGCTGTGCCCATCGACTATGCTAGAGTCAACTTGAGATGTTTTTTAGAAGTCAGGATAAAATTCAGTCGGGAATGCCAACCTAACCTGTTCAAGGAATAAGTCTGATGAATAAATGAATATGTTTCACTTAAGTCATCTCAGTGCACACTTGCTTTGAGCTGATCCACGGATCCAGATGCCACTGGTTGATCACATACAACTGCAAATGCGCATGTTGATACAACTTGAATGGAATAATTTTTAATGCTACCAATATGTCTTCAAAACTTTGTTTCATATTACTTATTATAGAACAAAAATGTTGAATATTTTAAGAAATTAAGAAATTTTTTCTGTGTACACAAACCATGTAGTACGTTGCTTGCAGCTGCTGATCGGCTTTTCTCATCCCATTCTCCTAGTTACGGGGAGCTCTAGCATGAGCAGCTCGACTGCATAAGTCAGTGAATTGAGCGAGTATTTCACCCTGTATATCATGCCAGTGGAAGACTAGTCTTATAAACCCTTTGCCTAAGTGACTACTTCTCTAGGATCAGTTTGCATCCGAAATGCTCTGTGTTAAAGCATTTAACATTCAACATTCGGTTGAGTGAAACGCGATTGATTCATATGTAAATACACGCTGCATTAAAAAAAAAAAAAAAAATCAGTAAACGCGATCATTCCATGTTGTATTTGATTGTATAATAATGCCATGGCCACGGGAAGACTTCCCTGGTTTATACTACGAAAATGGCTATTTACATTAGTTTTATTGCATCCTAAATGAATCAGTCAAGAGAATCAAAGTATCACTTACCCTAATGTTACAATTTTGACAAAATGTTGCCTTATGAGAACACTCATAAGTGTTAAATCTTGCTATGATTGTCATGACAATGGCAAAGTTTATGACGGCTGCTCGTTTAAGCTCCAGTGCACAAAAAAATCCACCGCTGCAAATCACGAGTACAGCTGGATTCCACTGAAGCGTTCAGATTTACATTCCTTTACCAGCAATATTTTGCCTTTTTTAAAACATAAATGTCAGGGTGGGCTAAAAAGGACTTGTTATGCTCTTCCCATTGCTGATAAGCATGGCTCATACCCTCTAGAACTACAATTCCAATCATGCCACTCCTTGAATTTTGCACACTTTTACACGTGATTTATCGAAGTACAGGGAAAGGAGTGTACAAATGCAACGCGATACTTATTTAAAAAAATTACTTCGACATTATGTTCTCAAATAAAAATATAGCGTTACTTACTCATTACTTTAAAAAAGTAATCTGATTACATAACACACTGTACTTTTATCCCATTACCCCCAACAGTGCCCCATCGGATGACTTTTTAAGGGAAATTACTCTTCTTTTTTTTCTGTGCAGGACATGGAACAGAAGATGAAGATGTTGGAGAACCTCCAGGATGACTTTGATTTCAATTACAAAACTCTCAAGAGTGCTGGAGGTATGGCAAGCAAATTTTGAAGCAAATGTTGCAGATTTGTTTAGAATATTTCAACAAATCACTTTCAGGACTCATAAAATCCCATGTGGCATAATTCTATACATCACCTTTCAGAGTTGTCCCAGGACCTGAATGGAAACAGCCAGGCAGCAGCCACCAGGCAGAAGATGTCTCAACTGGAGCAGATGCTGAGTGCTCTGGATCAGCTGAGGAGGGTGAGATACAGTAAAACCCTAACCAGACCAGACCATCAAGATCAGAAGTCACTTCAGAAGTCCAAACCAAATTATGACTGATTTCTTTTGTACAGCATTGAATTCTAGGTTTGTGAAAACTAAAGCCCAGTAAATCTTTAAAGAACCCATACAATCAATTTTGGAGTTTGTTGCTTTAAGACCATGTCTTTTAGCTTTGAGGTCATCGATTTGTTAGAGTACTTCTCAGAGTTGACAAAATGATCTTTTAGAAGATGGGAAAACTATTGGTTATTTCAAAAAAGGTCCTTCGATATGTCCTGTCCCGTCTTTCTTTAATAGGAAATACATCAACACAGGAGAGAACAGAATGCTTTTCAAGCCATTTAATGGGGTCTTTCATGGGAACCCTTAACACACATGACTCAAAGATCATATAATTTATAAGCTTTTCAGGGCTTGGTTTGTTATGATTTTAGGTACATTTAGATAAGTAAAAGTGTTCTAGGCTCTCAAATGTAAATACATTTGTAATAAATCTGTGGCGCTGTGCAATGAGCGTTTCACAGATGAACAAAGGCGGTAATCAAAATTTTACTGTCTGATCCACAGCAAATTGTGACTGAGATGGCAGGGCTGCTGTCTGCCATGGACTTTGTGCAGAAGAATCTGACAGATGAGGAGCTTGCTGACTGGAAGAGGAGACAGCAGATCGCCTGCATCGGAGGACCACCAAACATCTGCCTCGACCGCTTGGAGACATGGTACACAGGAGCAGTCCATTGATAACCAAAGAGGGTTTTGAAATGTTCAGTTTAAGTCTTTTTTTTTTAATCACTCTCTTGTTCTCAGGATCACCTCATTGGCTGAGTCACAGTTGCAAATCAGACAGCAGATCAAGAAGTTGGAGGAGCTTCAACAGAAGGTGTCATATAAAGGAGATCCGATAATTCAACACCGCCCCGCTCTGGAGGAGAAGATTGTAGACCTGTTCCGCAACCTTATGAAGAGGTATGAATCACATTTATAACTAGAGATTGACTGACAGTGTTTGTTTGTTTGTTTGTTTTTAAAGACCAATACCAATTATTGCTTTTTAGACCAATTACTATGTTTAAATGTTTGATTATTGATACACACAACACATGTTTTATTGTTTGGGATCTTCTTTAAGATTTTATAACTAAATAATTCATCACTAACCCCTGAAGGGGACTAACATTGCGCAAACTCAACAAAGAATTAATTAACTGGTGCAAATATTGTCAGATACTATTTGCACCCATATTTAAATGCTAACATACAGTATGTGCATCACTGCAGTGTGTTTTTTATGTTTATTTAGAGTCCCAAAGACACACTACATTAACCCCTAACCCTAAATCTAACCTTAAACTTACCAAGGTTTTTTTTTCTAAGGTTTTACATGGTTTCACCATGGTATTTTTTGTAAATTTAATTTAGAGTAACCACAAAATTAACCATGGTTACTCTTCTACAGTCATATTACTGTCCTAACAACACCATGGTTAATTGCATTAAAACTGTGCTCCTTCAAAAAAAACATGGTTACTACAATATTAGTAATACAGTGATGCAATCTACACACAAGCGATGACAAGCTGTGAGTACGAGAGTGATGGACAGACCCCGCCTCCGTTTCAAACCCTTGACATTCTCCATGACCAAATCACTGCGATGAAATCAACATTTATATACATTTTATATATTATTTTAAGTAGTATTAAAGGAAATATTAAGAGTGGAAATAGGAAATTGGATGCGAAAAGAGTGTGACAAAACGCGGATTCGTACTGCTGTTGTTAGGACAACATTCCGCGGTCGCTAGGACACATTCATACACCGCCTTTACACCCCACGCCACTGCAGTGACACCTGTGGTTTAGTTTGTCATATATTTCTGTGGTTCCATCAGACTTTTGGGGTGCAAATAGCTGCACTGTGTGGCAGATGCTTTTTAAAAGGGGTGCAAATATTCACTCTGTTAAAATTATAGGTCAAACTGATTATTGGTCTGTCCTTATTTTGTAACACTCATTCCTGCGTAAGCCCCTCTAAAGCGAGCTCTTTGATGTGATTAAAAGTTTTGACTTTTAAAGTGCTATTAATGGAACCGGATCTGGTCAACCATAATTCTTCTTGTGGTGTGCTTGTTTCATTGCAGTGCATTTGTCGTTGAGAGGCAGCCTTGTATGCCCATGCACCCTGACCGACCTCTCGTCATCAAAACAGGAGTTCAGTTCACCAACAAAGTCAGGTTTGTACAGATGACTCATAAATGAAAGTACATAGTGCTCTGAATAAGAAAGGACACCTAAACCTGGAATTAAAATCTTGAAATCTTGATAAAAAAAAATCCCTCTCTTTTAGGTTACTAGTGAAATTTCCGGAGTTGAATTACCAGCTAAAGATCAAAGTGTGCATTGACAAGTAAGTCCTATTTCCTGTCTGGTGATGCCAACATGAAGTGACTTAATAAGTTTTATTTTGTTGCTATTATCTCTTCTTTTCTGTCCTTCAGAGAGTCAGGGGACGTGGCAGCCATTCGAGGGTGAGTTTTAAAGTTTAAAACACTCCATTCTCTATGAATTCGATTTTTGTCACATGATTATTTGTAATAAAAGACAGATATATTCGTCAGGCAGATTAATCAGCCTTTTTTTTATTTTTATTTTATTTTGCGCTGGGCTGCACTGGACAATACTAGTGCCAACTTGTTTAATTCCACTTTGAGTCAGTTACTAAATACTGTCAGCATGGTCAATGAATAATTCTCATAGTTAATAAACATAGTTTGGGTTAATAAATTAGTAAAATAAATATATTCTGCAATATTGAATAAAATGTATATAAATTCTGATTTATTTTTTTATTTTACTAATTGTGTATGCCTCAGCTGTCATTACATTATATTATACATTGGCATTATATCGCCCACCCTGCTCTCAAAATTTCAGCATCCGCCTTTGAAAAATCCATACAAGGAGACCACTACTTGTATGCTGTGGGGTTTGATGAAAAATAACATTGTCGTTATTTTAGTGTCACCACTAGTGGGGTGAAATTAAGTCTCTCTTGCTTCTACCTGTAAAAATGATCACTTTATAGAGTCCTCTGCATATTTTCCCTCCAGTTCTCGTAAGTTCAACATTCTTGGCACCAACACTAAGGTGATGAACATGGAGGAATCCAACAATGGCAGCCTGTCAGCAGAGTTCAAACATCTGGTAAGCTCATCCAGTGCACCAATTCATTTTGTAGTGAAGAAGCCTTTGCTCTGTGGATTTACAAAAGTACTTTAATTAAAAATACATTGTCTTGACACAGTTAATTATATCTGCCACACAAAATCAAATTTGGATCAGGTGTGTAGTCCTGACATGTCTCTTTTTTCCCCCCAGACTCTACGAGAGCAGAGATGTGGCAATGGAGGCCGAACCAACAGTGATGTAAGCCTTATATATATATAACAGCAGCATTATACCAGAGTTTTGAATTATTATTCTAGGCTCTGATTTAAGTCAATTTAAAGGTTTTAGAGAGTTTGACCTTTGCCTTAATTACAGGCATCTCTGATTGTGACGGAAGAACTGCACTTAATCACATTTGAAACAGAGGTTTACCACCAAGGCTTAAAGATCGACCTTGAGGTAAAAAAAAACTACACACACATAAACACACTCCTGGCAACTGTTAAGCTAAATTGTGATATGTTAAACTGTTAAAATATCATACTGAAAATACTCCTATCCCAGTTTAGATTCATCAATAAGTAAGCCATTTGTAGTTGTCCGAAAAGTGTAATTACTGTGGCTCTGTTGTGCTTTCAAGACATTGCCCTGTTTGTGTGAGCATCCCGACCTGCCCGACACAAGTTGGAATGCTTAGAATTACAGCAGTACTCTCTGTTCATCCAAACCTTTGAACATGGAATTTGCAATTCCTTTTGTTCAAAAAAAAGACTCAGTCCTGTTGGACTTCACATCATTTTAAAGATAATATTATTAAACCCTGAGTAGCGATTAAGTACATCACACTGCTCACAGAGATTGATTCAACATGGAGAAGGCCAATAAGGCCATTCTAATGCACTGTCACCATGGCGCTAGCAGTGGGAGGATTTAAATATGTAACCACTCAATGGGTCCTTTGGCGATCCACCTTATTATACTTCTAACTGCACACAGCGCAGTCTATGTGCCTATTATGAGCTGATAAGAGCACATGAAAAAAATCATGACATTTCTGTGGATGGAAACATCAGGGTCATGTTAAATACCAAAACACACAGCAGGTTAATAAACCAGCTAATTAAGAATCCTGGTTACAATGAGCTTTGTTTGCTCATGGGGGTTTTGGAAATAATTATTTAACCTTGGGTCTCTGTTTGTTAGATTTCTGTTCATGCTGTACAAAAATAACAGGATTATTCTATTGTAAGAGATGAATAAATGTCCTCATTTCTGTCTAGACGCATTCTCTCCCAGTGGTGGTCATCTCTAATATCTGTCAAATGCCAAATGCATGGGCATCCATCCTGTGGTACAACATGCTGACCAACCATCCCAAGGTTTGAAATGAAACCACAGCAAGCCTTTTTAATTGTTAGCACTACTGTTAAAACATATAACGAAGAATCCTTTTCTTTTTCTCTCTGTCTGCACAGAATGTGAATTTCTTCACCAAACCTCCAGTAGGAACATGGGATCAGGTGGCTGAGGTGCTGAGCTGGCAGTTTTCTTCCACAACTAAGAGGGGACTGACAATTGAACAGCTCACCACACTTGCAGAGAAACTGCTTGGTATTTATATATACTGCAGCAGTTCACCACTTTCCTTTTCGTTAATGTTGTGTTTCATTGGAAGGGCATATTTCATACATGTCAAACTTTGACGATAATTTAATTCCACCAAACAAGATATGCAAATAACATTACATTTGGCATCCTAGTATGACACATAATATTAACATTCTTTGTGCATCACTGTTTAATTTGGTATCTCTGTTTTTGTGTAGGTCCATGTGTGAACTACTCCGGTTGTCAGATCACATGGGCCAAGTTCTGCAAAGTATGTTTCTATATCAACTTTTTGTTCCCTGTTTTAATTTTAGATTAAATCAGACTAGCTTATCCACTTACTTTCAAAATACACTAAACATGTTGTGCATCTGTGTGTGTTTGCTGGTTCCAGGAGAACATGATGGGAAAAGGTTTCTCGTTCTGGGTGTGGCTAGATAATATAATTGACCTAGTGAAGAAATATATTTTGGCTCTATGGAATGAAGGGTAAGAACTCACACTTAACTCCTTTAAACAGCTTTCAAATGCAGTATTCATACTCATTACATTAATCACTGTTTGTTTTGTTACATTAAGCTCTTGTTGTGCTAATGTGTGTGTGTGTCAGGTATATTATGGGCTTTATCAGTAAAGAAAGAGAGAGAGCAATCCTGAGCCCAAAGCCTCCTGGAACATTCCTTCTGCGCTTCAGTGAAAGTAGTAAAGAGGGAGGAATAACCTTCACCTGGGTCGAGAAAGACATCAGTGGTGAGAACTTCTGTTAGTGCTTGAGATCAGTGTGTGTGTGTGGGGAGAAGTATTGCACCCATGATAGCGTTGTTTATTTACACTCACTATCTGCGTTGTTTTAGCACTTGTAGTACGCGCATCTGTACTGAAAATATGCATATCTTTTAAAAGCACTATAAAATGTATATGCACAGCACAACTCCTGGACGATGCAGCAGACCACCACCTTGTTTCAGGGTTCGTACAGTCATGAAAATTCTGGAAAATTCCTGGAATTTAGAAATGATGTTTTCCAGTTCTGGAAATGTCATGGGGAAAAAAATGTAACACTGAATGTTATGGAAAAGTCATGGAACTTTCTATCAAACAGTTATCAGAAATGCAAACACGTGCTAAGAATTCAAGTTTGGCTCAATCGCGGAGCTACAAGGTGTTTAGTTGCAACAGCCGATGTAAGGGCTCTCACACACCTCACGCAATTTGTGTCTGTTTCATGTGTATTTCTCTGGATTTGTTTTCCATTTAATCTTTATTTTTTAACACTAACAATTTAAAATTAAACTGATACAAATGCAAATACAAGATTTATAGCAAAAGCCTTTAGTACATACTGAAAGGTTCTCAGCTGTTTGGGTGTGAGGTGCTAAAATACAGGACAAACTGCATCCGGTGATGATTTAACATTGAACACAATTCTGTTCCCTTTAAACTGGACGATTCCATATTGTACAAGATGGGTGGTAACCTTATTAGACACGTAGATGAAGGCTTAAAGAAACACGTTTGATTAGATAAATATTTTAAAGAACAAACGAAAGAAATGCCATCGATGCACGTGTCTGATTAGCTGTTTGTTGAGAGCTTCTCACAGAATGCACATATGAAGAGCTTCTCTGTGACGGTGGACCTAAAACAGTTTGCAAGAATTTTGATTTGTATGTGAGTGCTGAAAATTATTTTTAATAGATTTTTTTTTTTCTCCAAGATTTCAATATATAGGTTTAGGTGTCCTTTCTTTATTCTTAGCACTACGTACTTTCATTTATGAGTCATCTGTACAAACCTGACTTTGTTGGTGAACTGAACTCCTGTTTTGATGACGAGAGGTCGGTCAGGGTGCATGGGCATACAAGGCTGCCTCTCAACGACAAATGCACTGCAATGAAACAAGCACACCACAGGAAGAATTATGGCTGACCAGATCCGGTTCCATTAATAGCACTTTAAAAGTCAAACTTTTAATCACATCAAAGTTCTCGCTTTAGAGGGGCTTACGTACGAATGAGTACTGTACATGCATAGCCTACACAATGTAGATACAGTATACCAGTACATATATGTTTTCCCACACTATTTTAGGAATAGGTTAAAAGTGGCTGGTATAATTGGGCATTCATCATGTGGCTGGTGGTCAAAAAGATAGTTGAACAAACATGCAAGTTTTATTCATGTAAATTTGACGCAATAATTTATAGGGCATTAAAAAGTTAGTGTTCTAAATAGTGACCACAAAGTAGAGGGCTTCCACTTTGCGAGGCACCAAAAGATGAGGGGAGAGGACAAGACAAGATAAAAACAATGCGTTCTCATGCCAAAAAAAAAAAAAAAAACACAAACTTTTTGAATTATGACACAGCAGATGCGGTGTGTCATTGTTTTTATGGTAATGTATTAGGTGTATGTTTTGAATGTTTTTCAAATAGTGCTGAATTTTATTTTTTCATAAATGGGTTGAAACATTTGGAAATGCTGTAAAAGAAGTTGAGTTTTGGAAGTTCATGAAGAAGTCATGGTACAGTATTTACTAGTCAGAATGTGTAGGAACCCTGTTGTTTGTGCTTAAAATATACAGTTACTTTAATAAAAAATGTAAATTCAGCTGTTTTAGTGCAATAAGTGCCTGATTAAGGTTGAAATGAGGGTGGTTAGGAAATACTGTAAATTCCAAATGCAGGTTTGGAACAAAATGAGGTTGAGGAAATAAAGACAGAATTTGCATTTTTAGGTGAGCTATGCCTTTAATTTTTTTTTCATCTGTTGTGTTTGTGCAGGTAAGACCCAGATCCAGTCCGTGGAGCCGTACACAAAGCAGCAGCTCAACAGCATGTCCTTCGCTGAGATCATCATGGGTTACAAGATCATGGATGCCACCAACATTCTGGTCTCTCCATTGGTCTACCTCTACCCGGAAATCCCTAAAGAGGAGGCGTTTGGCAAGTACTGCCGCTCTGAACCTCAACCTGACACCGAGTTCCCTGACCCTGGATGTGGTGAGTGTCGCTGTAGGAATATAATTCAGTTTTGCTTGGAAGCAGACCTCTCAAGTTTTTATTTGTCTCATCTCATTCTCATTTATTTTGGAAACGGCTATTTTTGAATTGGAATATTGGTACTGAAGTGTACTGACAGGGTGTGGTTTACCAGAAACTTTCTCCTTCGGAGGAATTTGTCTAAGAATAAATGGAGAAAGAGAATGCAAAAGCTTGACTTTCATTTTCTGGCTTTCAAACCAGTTATTTCTTAAAAGTAAACATGATACCAAAATGTACCTTATTTACCTTATTAAAGAGATAGTTTACCCAAAAATTAAATTGTCTTATTATTTACTCACCCTCATGAAATCCACAGCATGTATGACTTCTTCTTCAGCAGAAAACATTTGAAAAAAGAAAATAAAAATATCTTAGCTCAGTAGGTCCTTAAAATGCAAGTGAATGGAAATGTATATTTTGAAGCTCCAAAAATCACAGGCAGTCAGTATAAATGTCATCCATACGACAGCAGCTGTTAAATGTCAAAAGTGATTGTATCTTCTAAAGTGATACAATCACTTTAAATGCAAAAAAAGATAAATATTTAAGTACTTTTTAAACTATAATCCAACACTTCACAAGAGGGTGGAGTCCAAAGGGACTCTCATGTGATGTAATTGCAGTGACATAATACAGACTTAATCTCACATTCTGCACTCAGTTAAGACATCCAAGATGAGCATACAAATGCACCATTGTGAGTAAAGAAACAGATAAATACAGATCTAAACCAAAACCAACCAAGCTACTATAGAGTGTTCCTCCTCCTCAATATTAAACAGCGCTGCTCTTCCGGCTGTGACTCATGTGCATTAGTTCTTGCGTGTTTCAAATGTCAATGTGATTACGTCACATGTGTACGAATCATGATTTAGAGTTAAAGTACTTAAATATTGATCTTTTTGGTACCAAAAGTGATCGGATCCTCGATTCTATTATGGTTCAAAGGGTAACGATTCGATTATAAAACGATTCATGCATCTTGTCCTTCAATAACTTTCTTTTTTGAGTTTCTTCAAAAAAAAAAAAAATCTCTATTTTTTTTCCCTTTCAGCTTTTTATTTAACAGCGGTTTTAAAAATCAGAACGAGTCAAATTACATAAACTGGCCTTTTACCTTCAGTATGAGTTATGAACAAAACATGGAACAGCCACAAGATTAAATAAATAGTTCTTTAGTTTAAAAGAGTATCTCAGTTTTTCAGTTTCTTTCTTTAGAACCTTATAAAAAATCTCTTAAGCTTTATCATCAGGTGAAAAGCTCTCATGATAAATAAGTGACCAGCAATGACAAAAGCCAATGAAATGGAGAGCGCGCAAGAGTAGAGAAAGCCATCGGGGGGAGAAAAAAATTATTAAATGAAAACATCACCAACATCTCCCGAACCGCTGCCTCATCATTATTTTCTTCTGTGTTTTCCCTTTGTTTGCAAATCAGTGCAATTATGGGTGTGAGTTCATCCTTCATGTTTTTTCTTGGTTCTTATCAAGAATAAACTCTCCTGTTGCTATGTGCGTGGGTTTGTGAAGGAATGTCGGGATTGTAGTTTAATTCGGGCACAAATGATCATGTGTTTAAAACAGCTGGTCTGCAAACAGTGGTGTTTGTGCACTTGACTTTAGTGTATGCACTTAACTCGCATCTTAGTTTCCACATCTGTCTTTGGTGCGCACCACTGCTCTGCCGTGATTTAAACTGAACTCTGAATCGATTCAGAATCGTTTTGTATGAATCACGATGCATCGCTGAAACCCCAACATCTCTAGTCGCTTTAGAAGACATTCATTTAATAGCTGGAGTCGTATCAATGACGTTTATACTGACTGTCTGTTATTTTTGGAGCTTCAAATGAGAAATCTCCATTCACTTGCATTTTAAGGACCTACTGAGCTAAGATATTGTTCTGATTTTCTTCAAATGTGTTCTGTTAAAGAGAGAAAGTCATACACACCTGGGAAATCATGAGGGAGAGTAAATAATGAGATAATTTTCATTTTTTGGTGAACTATCCCTTTAATAAATGCTTATTGTGAATGATTTATTGGTGGTGTTTGCCTTTGTAATCTTTCATCAAAATAACATAATCTGCCTCTAAATTAACTCACCAAGCCATCTTATGTTTCCAACCACCTGTAAAAATAGAGTTACATCACATTATGGAAATAACATTGGTTGTAAATGCTGTTTAATGACTTTATAGAAAGACAAATGTTCAATAATTGCTGATTTAATGATTAAAACTCACATAATGGCATATTTCACCCCAAAATGAAAAATCTGTCATAATTTACTCACCCTCATGTTGTTCCAAACCCACACAACTGTGTGGAATACAAAAGGAGATGTTAGGCAACTCAGTCACCATTTACTTTCACTATACCTTTTTCTATACAATGAAAGTGAATGGTGACTGAGGTTGTGAGCCCATACCATTCAACACATTTATACATGAGACATCATGATGGTGAGTAAATGATGACCGTGTTTTTGATTTTTGGGGGAACTATCCCTTTAAGCCATAAACTTGTATGCCATCCTTGTTTGATAACACAGAGGTTGTTGTTTTTTTTTTTTCAGTAATTCAGCCATACCTGAAGACCAAGTTCATCTGTGTCACCCCGTAAGTAGCAGTTTGCTTCTGTTTCAGGATGTGTGTGTGTGTGAGTGATTGACCTTGCTGAAGTTTGTTTTCTCTCTCTGTCCTCCTGTTAACTGGGAACTCTTTGGTGACTCTTCAGACAGGAGCAAATGCAAAACTCTCCTCTCAGTTCTGTGTTCACCATGGATCAGGGATGTAACTTCTACTGAAACCTCCAAGGAGCATTCCCATCACCCTTTATAGCCACAGTCTTACACAGGAAGACAGAGAGATAGAAACCAAGAGCATATTTGTCTTTTTCTTTTTTTCTTTCTTTTTTAAAGTATAGCACACCAGAGCTGTTTAAAAAAAGTTCAGTGGTACATTTGTCATTTAGCTGTAAAAGCACACATAGCTTGTGGATAACTATTGTGTAAACACTTTGTAAACATGTGATTTCTGATCTTAACGTTTATTGCAGACAGTTAGAAAATCAAACATAAAAAAAATATATACCGGTGTATATATATATATTTCAAGTCAAAGTGAAATTAAAATTACCCCATCTCATTTCTTAATACATGTTCCTGGTCTTATTATGAATTAGACTTTGAAATGACTGACATCTAGCTGTCTTATTTTTCAACCCCTCTGCTACAATTAGCTTCTCACACTTGTACTTGTTAACCCAGGGTCGTAACCCTGGACAAGCGTAAGCCTGGATTGTATTGTTCCATGTTTCACACTGTTCATACTTTAGTAGTGTTAGTAATTCACACTGTATGTGGTAGCAACATTTCGGTTCTTTTCAAAATTGCACGTGTGACTCATTGCTTAATCCAAGGTTAACCTGGGGTGAAAAATATCATTATTCCAAGATTTAGTGTAGTGTAAAAATCCCTACAGAAGGATGACTTTTCTCGCTGCAATTCATTGCTGAAGGAGAGTTTCAAGATTTTTTCTCATCCTGTTTCACTTGGAAATATATCACATTACGGAAATCAGATGAATGGTGTTTCACGTTGGCTAATGGGAATACACCTTTTACAATGCTGAGAGTGCTTAATGTATATTTAATGAGTCTTTTTTCTTGAACTGCTTACATAATTTAATCTGATGAGGTAGTCAGATATCCATTGTAATCCTATGACTATAAACATGGTAAACTGTAACACATCAAACTGCAAAAACCCCACTGTATTTTAAATAACGTTTGGATACATAAACAGACTTGAAGTTGGAATAAAAGCTGCTTCAAACTTCATTCTTGACTCATATGAATTACCAATACTTTCTGTTTGTAGAGGGGTTGGAGGCTATGTACTGTATATGAGCATGTGCCTGCATGTGTACAGTATGTGTGTGTTAGGCAGGCTATAAACTGACCTCTCTTCATAGGTGTCCTTCCGTCTTCATGGACTTCCCGGACAGTGAGCTACTTGGGAACAGCTTCACTGGGTAGGCATTAGGGAGCTTATGTGTGTGTGTGTGTGTGTATGAGAATGAATTCCTTCTGCAAGTGACTATTTGTGGTACAGTTCACACCTGTCAATGTCTGCTAACTATGAATATCTCTTTTAACACATGTAGATCTTGACCAAGGATTCTGTTCACACCTTAACTCACTTCATCCATTCATAACAAAATTAATGAGGTTCTTTTGGACACCTTTCTGTTGGTCTGAAGTTTTGTGAACTAGTTGTTCCAGTAATTATTTATTTTATCCTCACTATAATGTGCAACAACTACATTTACGAAGTCTACCGTAATTTCTGACATTAATTTAAATGTTGGATGGATTTCCTGTAGATTTGGATTTTGTTTCCATGTCTGACCAACTCCTTTGTTTATTGATTTCTGATCTCAAGTGAAATTTCCTGCATCAGTATCTAAATAATTTTCACACGCGTTGACCAAACGATTTTCTCACCATTTCCATTTCTTTTTCTTGTCTACTGTTTTTCTCTAATTTTCCATAGAAAAGGGTGTTGTCTTGAGTTTTATGTGGTATTTACATGGTTTGGTCCATCTCATTGTTAAACAATGTCCATTTGTCAGATACTGTATGTGACCCTAGGTAAGGCCTTTTGTGGTGTAAAGATGCAGCATAAAAGACCAAGACCGCTATTTGACCCTAGATTGTTCTTAAAAAGATTTCTTTCATTTCCAGAAAATGTTGAAGCATGAAAGGGGAGAGTCGGGCCTAAAATAACAAGAAAAACAAACTTTCTATTAAGAAAACTTGATGTGAAAATAATACATCTGGTTAAAAAAAAAACATTTGTGTATATGATTTTCTTCAAATGTGTTCTAGTGAAGAAATAAAGTCATACACACTTGGGATATCATGAGGGTGAATAAATACTAATAATGTAATTTTAATTTTTGGGTGAACTATCCAAATGGGACCCAGTAATGTATGTTTAAGATATTCTTTCCATGTGTTTATCAATTACAATATAATCCAGCTTTTACTTGAGACATTGAAAGGTAGCATTTGGTATTCCAGGTAGGAAAACAAATACTTAGTTCTACTTACAGTAGACAGTGCCCAACAAGAGTCTAAAGAAATTGTTTCTAGGTGTTCTGGACCTCAAGCCAACTCATTTGTTAGATTTTTCCCTTTTGTTGTTGAATTACTTTGGGCAAGCCAAATATAGCGCAAAAGCTAGGGCTTTTACTGTTGCTTATGCATTTAGACATTTCAATGCATAGCCGTGTGATAACAAGTAAATGTGGTCCCACCAAATCCATAATTCTAAAGCCAGACCTGGTTAAAGAATGACCTGTTTGATTTGTCAGCAACCTTATGTGCATGATATTACAATAATCAGAGAGAGCTGTTTTCAGACCCAGTGAAAAAAATGTGCAAGGATGCAGTTATAGGTCTTAATTACTCTTTCGGTAGATGTCTTTAAAGAGTGATAATTAGTTAGCTGTTAGAATTTGTGAATCAGAAAATACAAACATTTTAAAATTGTATCCTAGCTCGTATCAACATGAGCGAAGACATCACAAAAGTCAGCAGTATCTAGGCTTGATTGAGACTTCAGGTTCAGCAAAAAATTTACATTTAGTACTGTCATAAGAAGTATGCTTAAAGGTCAATTGTGCCTTTAGTAACACTAAACTGAATTGCAAAAATAGTGAGTTTTCAAACACCTCCCTGAAGTTGGCACCCAATATAATTAAAACATTACCAAATCTATACCATTTGTTTGTGCCGATGTGTGCCGCAATTATTAACGTTTTTGCGGGTTCGGTGTTTGAGATATTAGACATAATTCTTTTGGCTGTATGTCCTCACTTCCACCTCATGTGGTCCAAATCACTCCAAACCGGTGCCGTTCGTTTGTACTCGATTTGTGCTGTAAAAAGAACATCATAACATATTCCTTTCTTTGTATTAAAAAAAGGCTTTTGGGAGCTGTGAAATCGCGCAGGCTAAACCGCATGTCAATCACTCTCACCCGTCTTCATCATTTGTGCTCTCTTCTGGTTTGTGCCATGTTTGGTATGTTTTGTTGAAGCATTAATTTTTGGCAAAGGTTTAATCTTTCACCACATGAAACTCCCAAATGCAAAAAATTGTAAATGTCTGTGTTTGTGCTGCAAATTATGATTTGTTTATAGGCTATATATGTCATTGCTGAACAAAGCTGTACATAATGTTTATATAAGTTAATTATTCCAAGTTTTTTCACAAGTAAAAAACAATATTCAGCTCTGAAGTTGATTTAATTGTTTTAATACTGCTGGAAGCTGGCGTGACTTGCGTTGACGGTGTTTGTGTAATTGCATAGGCCAATATGTTAGCTAATGTTTAAATATTTGTTTGAAATTTCAGCGCAATGTTTGAAAACATTTCACATGTTGGAATGCGCCACAAAATAGCAAAACGTTTGTGCCTCGACTCGAGATGTTTAACAGTTTAGGTTCTTTTTAACTTGACATGGCATCTAAAAACACAAACAAGCCGTCAAAGATTCAATTATAAAACAGCACGGACAGACACAAAAACGTGCTCAACGTGAACGGCCCCTCAGTGTAAGACTAGAACTCTGTAGAAATGTTTGATCACACTTGCTTATTCTTTATTATTTGTTACTGCACATTTTAGATTTTAGAGTATAACATCATCAAAACTAAGAAGTAACACCAAAGTATGGAAATTATGCAGTGACCATAACAAATTAAATCAGAAACATCTTCTATTTGAGCTTCTTCAGTGTTGCCTTTTGTCTATTAGAGCTCTGCACACACTGTTCATTTTCTCAATCAAATTAAGGTGCATCTTGGGATGCTTTTTAAACAGTATTGAATGATTTTATATGCTGGACTATGTTGACATATGTTGGCTACTTTTCTTTAAATAAAAGAGATTCTTTAAATAAGAGTAGTTTTCATCTCTGGTTTAAATATCAGAACAAATCTGATCATTCCTGACAGAGAAAGAGATGTGTTTGAGCTTGATGTGGTGAAAGATTAAATATTTGCCCAAAAATTAATGCTTCAACAATACCAAACATGGCACAAACCAGAAGCTTTTGGTGCTACTATAGATGTTCTGAAGAAGTGTCAATTTGGTCATGAGCTTTTTCCAATTATATTTCTAATGCATGGTCCCTTTTTTTCAGGACTAACTCTGGCAACACAAGTGATTTGTTCCCAATGTCCCCTCGTACACTTGACTCTCTCATGCATAATGAAGCAGCAGAGGCAAATCCTGGACCTCTTGGTGAGACACACCCACATATATAAGCATACAGATTTAAAGTTAGATTTGATAACTTTCTAGTGCATTTGCTGTATAAACAAAATATGCATACGCAAACATCGTCTCTCTTTTGCAAAATCATATTTTAAAATCACACTCATGTAGGCATTTATGGTCTTGTGACCAATGATGATCATTAAAGGGATAGTACACAAAAATATTGTGCCAAACCCGAATCATTTTCTTTTTTCCATGGAACACCCAAAGAGATTCCTCAGTCACTATTTACTTTCATTTTACAGAAAAAAAGGAAGCAGTTAAAGTGAATAATGACTAAGGCTAACAGTTTTAAGGCATGACACCTCTGTGTTCCATGGATGAAATACATTCAAACAGGTTTAGAACAACACGATGATGGCAGAATTTATATTTTTGGTTGAACTATCCCATTGAATACGGGCTCATTTTCAACACATCTTCATGCTCAAACTTGTAATACTGTGATTCTTTTTCCCCCCAGAATCCCTCACTCTGGACATAGATATGAGCTCAGATCATCCCTCACCCATGAGAGAAGTGTTTCCAGCCTCTAATGTCTCAGATATGGATGCCTGCAGAAATGCTTAGATTTCTACCATTTTAGTTTTATAGTTTTATTGTTTTATTTTCACTGAAAAAAATGATTGTCATGTACATAGAACGCTTAGTTTGTTAGTTTTTTTTTTCTTGAGTTTTTACAAAAGTCAAAAGTGTGCAATGCAAATAACCTAAAATTCTGGTATGTCAGCCTCGTATCTGTCTTGCTGACACTGATTTGATGTTTTTGTTTCTTTGAGACAGTTAAGATTGGCCTTTTTGCTTTTTATATATATATATATATATATATATATATATGTTGAACTAAAACCTGGCTTGTTATAGGTGTATAACCTTCCTTTCATAAAATCAGATCACACGATGCAAAGTTTGTGCATGCAGGTCTATAACGTCCCTTTTAGCTTCTGTCTGGTTTACATTAATATACTGTATTTTATTGTTGCAGAAAAGTATTTTACTCTTTTATTGAATGTCTTTGGGAGGTTAATCGAAGAATATAAATATATAAATAAATATTAAGCATATTAGGAAATTTTATATTTCCATCATATTCCCCTTTCTGTTTATAGAGCTAGTTTACATGGCAAGATTAAACTTGCACTGAGCCAACAGGAGAAATACTGAAACAGAATTAGTAACATTATACTGTATATACAGGCACACCAATATATATGCATGCACACACATACAGTATATAGAAATATGTTTTTTACTTCACTTATAGTAGATGATTTACTGATAATAAACTGCTAGTGCTTTAAACTGGAATTTGATGGAAAAATTGTTTCTTCATTGTGTAACTACGTCTGTATGGTTCCCATTCTCTGTATTTGTCTTTCCACTCTACTTTATAGACGGTGTACTATTATATATACTGCACCATGTATATTCTCTATATCGTCACATGAATTCTTCATGAGAAACAGTTATTCAGTTCGTCATGCAGTTGATGTGCTTGTCATACAATGAGTGAATTCAGGGCTCAGGCTGTATGTTTAGATGCCATCAGACCATAGATGTAACATTTGATATTGAAAATAGAAAATACAAAAAATGTACTGAATAATACACATTTGAGCATGTTCATCAGCAGACACAGTGGACTCATTTTAAGAGATTAGAATTCAATGGACATTTAAAGGTCATTCTTCTCAAATGAATCTCATCTGCCTTTACAAAAATGGCAATTACTGTGTGTTTCTCTATCATCGTCTACCTGTCATCACCCGTACAGCAGCCGTTCTGCTCTAAAGGCTACTCAAAAGAGATAGATGGAGAGCGATCATGCATTGGTCATAGCACATTGACCTTTTGTCAAGGTTCTTTGATTAGACTTCAAGGTCTTTATTAGGGTTGCAGTTACTAAGTTTTTTAATTAAAAAAATTTTTAAATGGTTGTTCTTGTGTCAATTTGTGACTCAAGATAACTGGGAAAAATCAGGTTAACATTGTATTGTTATATAAATCACAAGGAACCTATTTTTTTATGATTTGTATAAGGGAGGTTAAACAGAAAGGAGGAGGCAAGAACTTGCGTAACAATATAAATAATATTTAATTCAATAAAAATACACACATACAGGGCAGCTGCCTGTAATTCTCTCTCTCTCGAACTGTCGTCACCGGCCGCCTTTATCCCTCGCACACCCAATCAGGCTGATTGGGGACCGGGATTGCATAATTTCAGCCTGGCCCCGCCCTCCTCCGCTCTACAATTTGGTAACAATTTTGTTTTGTTTCCATGATGCAGCAATATGGTCATTGTAGTTCATGTATAGGTCATTGCTGATAAGCTCTCTGCACTGATTATGAATTTGAATTTAACAATGAACAGCCTATGAAACCTGTAACCTGTTCTTTTCCAGCAGCAGAAATGATGAGCTGCATTCTATATGGAAAGTTCTCTGAGCTGAGAAAATATATACAGTCTCACTATTTTACAGTCTTCACTATTTTGAATTGGTTCATCATTTTTTCCTTTTTTAAAATCTTAATTTCTTTGATACTTTAGTTCTAAAGCTATAGAGCTAACTATAGAATTCTAAATACATTAATATAATTACAATGATATTTTTTTCGCCACAATTATTAATTTGTCCATTTACATTGTTTATCGGTGATGTTAGAAACCAAATCATTGAAACTGAATCATTTTTTCAGAAATTAATAGCTATTGTACCAGCAAATCTCATCTGAAATAAAACGTCATGGTTACTGTCATAACCTCCGTTCCCTGATGGAGGGAACAAGATGTTGTGTCGATGTAGTGACATTAGGAGTCGCTCTTGAGAGCCCCGAACATTCCCATTCCACTCAGAAAAGGCCAATAATAATTGGCTAGTGGAGTTTGCGAGGGAGCATGGCCTGGGAGGATTCAGCCTCCGGGCGCCCCTGAGGAAGCGGAGAGATAACGACTGCATCCAGGAATCACACAAAGACGCCCACTAATTGTCAACACAATTCTGATGCCTTCCAATTCTGCACATTCCCCCTGATTCTGTCTCTCTGGGAGGGAATATGCCGAATCACTCTTTTCATAGGCCCTGCGATGGACTGGCGACCTGTCCAGGGTGTCCCCCGCCTTTCGCCCAATGTTAGCTGGGATAGGCTCCAGCCCCCCGCGACCCTGTACACAGGATAAGCGGTTGACGATGGATGGATGGATGACTCTTTTCATAGTAACAGTATGGTGCCCTGCCAATATAGGTTGCTTATCAACTCCACTTGAAGAGCTCTGAAGGACCTGCTCTGCTTGTGTTTCTGCCCCTTCCTCTTTCTCACTAGTCTTGTTTTCCTGCAAAATGATTACATAAAAATATAGACAGAAGTTGTATAGTCACCATTTCTACTTTTTATGCCAGTGGGAAGCAACGAATGAGCATATTTGATGTGTAATGAGTGAATCATTGAACAGTTTAGATTTTTTCATGACCGAAACCATGGAAGTGAATGAGAACAGTTGATTTGTTGAATGATTTATTGAGAAACACAAGCTGTGTCCGAATATCCATACTTCCCTACTTAATCAAAACAGTATTTACAAATCCTCAGTATTAACAGTAAGCCAGAATTACTTGGGTGACCATACTATTTCTGGTGATGTTCTAAAAATGTGGATCAACTGGACTTTCTAATATCCCATAATACCTCGGGAGCTGAGGAGATGTCACGTTCAAAATGTTGGATTTAGAAATACGGCGGAGAACCCACAAGTTGGCGGGTCTTCTCAAATTAATGCTACTGTATATACCAGCCTGGTCTCATGAAATTTACATGACCATGACAAAATTTTTGCAATTCAAAATGTACATGCTGCATTACGTGTTTGGCTGCAGGATTCCAGTGAAATGTCCAGAGGGGGTGCCAAAAGCAAGTAAGCAAGTAAAATTTTATGGATTACTTTTTTGTGATCACATTTTTATTAAGTTACAGAATGTTAATATACAGAGATCAAAAGTAAAAAAATAAATAAACATAGTTCTGAACCCTCCCCCCACCCCCAGATTACCCTCCCACTTCCCAAAAGCATCCATACTCCCCATCCCCATCTCCCAGAAGTACATACAAATCATACATAAATAGTCTTAGAAGAGTGTAAATCAAAATCCAAATACAATAAATAAAGATATAAAAGAAGGAGCATGAGACATATATCTTACAACCGCTCCTTAATTTCTTAAATCTATCAGAGATAGTCAGAGATAGTCCTCTGAGAGGCACCATATAACCTAGCCACTGAGAGCTCCATGTTCGCAATGTCCAAGAAAGAATGCATCCAGTGAGTCCACGCTAGAGAGTGTGGAGGTTTCCAACGTAAGGCAAGCATTTTCTTAGCAGCAGTAAGTCTTTTTCTGCGTTAAAGAGAGAGTGTAAGAGGAATCAACACTTAGACGCAAAAGTCTCAGACAGCATGATACCTCAAACTCCAAAATGTCCTTCAACGTCGTGGAAACCTGTCTCCAAAACTCTTTAACTTCAGGGCAGTCCCAGAACTTGTGCATGTATGTGCCTATACACCCACTTGAGAAAAAGTTACATGCAGGAGAAGTGGAAAGCTTCATTAAATGACGCTTCCTGGGAGTGAGATACATCCGATTAATCATCTTGAAATGGATCAATTGATGATTAGGGTTTTAGAGACATGTTTGAGGTTAGCCCATATTGAGTCCCAACATATGTCATTACTGTCATCTGAGCCAATCCCATAAATATCTCTGCTCCAAACGTCTACAACTGGCAACTTTTTATAAGAAGCCTCCAGAAACAACAGGTACAGGGATGAAACCATACCCCTTGTATTTCCACATGAAGTAAGCAACATATGCAAAGTAAGACAGGGCCCCGAGGAAGAGCCCCAAGGAACACCATATGCACGCATAGCAGATCTCAGGCGCAGATAAATGAAAAATTAAGTGCATGGTAAATTATATTCAGCACGTAGATCACATAGATCATTAAACATTCGTAAACCATTGTCACCCCAAACATCAGCCAAACCTGAATCCCTCTATCACTCCAGTCTGAGAAAACAAAAGGCTTATTATCTGAAAGAAGGCCATGATTACGGAATAATGGAGAATGAGAATGCCATTTATAGTCATCATGGGAATACTTTGAAGCCGCCCGCCAGGTAGAAAGAAGTTATGCTATTATTATGCCAAAACGCTGTTTTGCACTCTTCAACAGAGAATCACAATAAATTAAATCCTGTAATCTATAAGGTAAAACCAGATTAAATTCAATTGGTTGCCAAGATACAGCAGAGCCAGGTTTTAACCATACCGTGAGAGGTCGTAATGTAAAAGCCCAATGATAAAGCCTAAAGTCCGGAAGTGCAAGTCCACCAGCATCCTTGCAACGAGTTAATGTTGAATACTTTATACGGGGGGGACTTCCCATTCCATATGAATTCATAAACTAATCTTTGCAATTTAGACCAGAAATCTAAAAGGTGGAGACAGAGGTATCATAGCAGAGAAAAAATTAACACGAGGCAAAATATCAATTTTGATGACAGAAATCCGAGCTTGTAAAGATAAAGGTAGTGTTTACCAATGAGTCAAATCCATCTCTACATGATTATATATACCCTGGAAATTTTTCAGAGCTATTGTGTGTAGAGACGGAAATATATCCACACCCAAATATCTAAAGCTGGTGACTGTAAAAGATGGCAAAACCGACTTAGAGGATGAAGTATTTAAGTGCATTAATGAAGATTTGTTCCAATTAATTTTATACCCAGAGAATTGGCTAAAAGAGTTAAATACTGACATTTAACTAATAGACACAGCAGTATCACTAACATATAAAAGAATGTCATCTGCATATAACGATATTCTATGAGAAGTGTTAGTATAAGTGATGAGACTAAACAAAGAATGTTGACGAACTTTCTGTGCAAGAGGCTCAAGATAAGAGTGCAAACAAGAGTGGCGAGAGAGGGCATCCCTGACGAGTCACATGTAATATAGAACATTTTGAAGAGGTGATGCCCACTGTCATGACCACAGCGGAGGGAATGGCATATAATACCTTTACCATATTAATATAATCTCTGCCTAAACCAAGGTGCTCCAATACTGACCAAAGGTAATGCCATTCAAGCCGGTCAAGGCTTTCTCAGCATTTAAAGACAGAGTTGCACACAGTATGTCTATTCCACTGGTCACGTGTATGATATGCAATAACCGGGGAACATTATTGGCCGCAAGATGAGATTTAATGAAACCAGTCATGAATGCATATAAACGGGAGGCCAAAACTTTGGCGAACAATTTCACATCACTGTTTAACAGAGATAATGGTCTATAATTCCCGCACTGGGACAAGTCTTTATTAGGCTTAGGTAAAAGAGTAATAATGGCCATATTAGCACTATTAATAAAAAAAACCCCACCCGAATAGAATAATGAATCATATTCAACAGAGGCTGCCCCAGCTCATCCCAGAAAGAAAGGTATAGTTCAGGTGGGATTCCATCCCATCCCGGAGACTTACCCCTCTTCATACGTACAAGAGCATCCCTTAACTCATCTAATGCAATATGAACATTTAAAGATGTACCCTCTGCTTCCGAGAGAAATGCAAGAGTCAAATCTTGAAAACATTTGTCACATAAAATTTTACTGAAGACTAAATCTCTCTCACTATATAAATTCTGATAAAAATCTTTAAACTCTCTATTTATAGCTTTAGGTTCACTTATCAAGCTATTAGGAGACTGAATTGCCATAATATTTGAATTATTTTTACCATTCCATAATCTAAGTGCTAAAAGGTGACTTAGTTTAGCACCACTGAAGTAATACGTTCTTCTAACTTTGTGCATTAAAGACTCAGCTCTGTGCCGTAATAATGATTTAAGTTCTGTATGCATCACCTTTATTTCTTTCTGAACATCTTCAGAGTGACAAATTTGCTGACAATTCTCCAGCCTGTTTAATTTTGTCTCGAGAGTGCCTATTTATATCTAGACTTATTTAATTGGGATGCAAAAGAAATGGAAGACCATATGCAACCCTTAGTAGCATCCCAGAGAAAGCGGGGATCGTCCACCGAACCAGCATTTATCTCTATAAACCAGCTCAACTCTTTTTTGAGCATTGCACAGAAATCTTTATTTTGTTACAGTGTGGTATTAAAACGCCAACATGACGCTCTAGAAGGTGCAGACACGAGAGATTTTAGCTGAGACCACACTACGATCAAATAAAGGACATGACTTTATATCAACACTGTGTAATTCTGAGTATGCAGCATGAGATATAAGAATATAATCCAACCTAGAATAACTTTTATGTCTGGCAGAGTAGGAGGTGTACTGTCTCTTTGTAGGATGAAAAATGCGATATACATCAATTAGACTAAGAGCAGACATAAACTTACGTAATTCAGTAGATAATAAAGATTGCGTTGGATAATTTTGCATGCAAGAACAGTCAAAAGAAACATCAACTACTGTGTTCATATGTGCACAGATTATAAGAAAACAATCTTGTATGCGCAATAAAGTTGTAGTGAGAGCTGGAAGAAAATTTTGATCAAAACGGGATGGGGGCATATATTGAAATAAATACAAAATTCTTATCCGCAGTAACTGTTTTAATGTATGATACTCTGCCTTCCACACAACTATATCTTTCTAGAATGTTAAACGAAAGCTTTCGTTTTAACACGACCAAAGTACCCCTTGATTTACTATCTATTGAGGATGAGGTGGCTACATAATAAAACTTGTTAGAAAACCTTTGAACATCAGACTTTCTTAAATGTGATTTCTGGATAAATGTCAAATCAACATGTTGCCTATGTAAGTAATCCAGACAGGCAGTAAGTTTAATGGGACCATTTATCCCATTTGTATTCCAGCTAACTATATGAAGCATTTCTGCAGCCATGAATTAGCTATAGAATAGCATAAAAATATCAAGAATACAATTCACTGGGCATAAAACAATAAACAGATGCACCAAAGAAAAATACACTCTACAATGGGAGAAATACCCACCCACCCTAGTCGCCACAACCCAAGAGAACACCCAATTACCCACAAAAAAGAAAAATATCTAACAAGGCATCCGCTAACAAAGTAAAATAATAAAAAAAATGAAATATAACAAAAGAAAAAAAGCAATCGGGTGACCCATTAACCACCTTATGGAAAATGTGACCCCGAGATGGGCGGCAGACACAATGTCACTGCTCCCCACTCATTATTAATATGTTAATGACCAAACTTTGCAATGAACAAAATGAACAGAGAAGCTTACACTAAAAGGCAAATTTATCCTTCCTCATTCTCCTGTGTTACCAAACCATTGAGAAAGTCTTCAACCTCCAAAGGAGACTTGAAAATGTGCTGAGCCAAACCTTGCGTTAACTTCAGCTGTGCGGAGTACATTAAAAAGGTCTGAAAGCCCATTTTCTGAGACTTGTTAGTAGCCTCCATAAAAGGAACACCGCCGGTTGGTAGTGAAAGCGTTATAGTCCGCAGCAAATCGGATATCTTTCCCATGCACCTTGATTGGAGATTTTTTGGAAGCTCGGATAATTAAATCACTATCCATATAGCGTAGCATCTTCATAATGACAGAGCGAGGCCGGCCAGAGTTGTTGGGAGGGCCGATGCGATGAACTCTCATTATCTCCGGTTTAGCACAGGCCAACGAAGGGAAACATATGGGTAAAGATCCAGAGATGTATGCCGTGAGATTCGTGGCTTCCACGCCTTCCGGGAGATTCGTAATACGAACATTATCCCTACGGCTCCAGTCTTCCAAATCAGCAATCTTTTCCTGGAAAGATTTTGCGATTGACACAACCCTAAAAATGTCTGACTCCAGACCCCCAGACTACTGAACTAGGGAGCTGAGTGAGAAGCACCCCAAGAAAGTTGTTGCTTGTGCTTAAATGGTGCTTGTTTAACAAAACCAGAGTAGATTATTTTCGAGGTTGTTGTTAATATGTCATATATATATATATATATATATATATATATATATATATATATATATATATATATATATATATATATATATATATATATATATATATATATATATATATCTCGAGTCACAGATGCCAACGTTCCCGAATGAAGTATGTCCAGAATCTATACTAGCATGCCTAAAGAACGAGCTGTTTTAGGTGTGTCCTTCAGCAAAAACGGTACATACTCAGACAGTAGCCTATGCCCTACGTGATTTCGGACGAAGCTACAGATTAGTTGATGAACAAAGACTAGTACTGCTAGTGAAACTCAAATGTAGCGACGTATGATTAACCAGTTAAAAAAAAAAATCTTGTTGCACTTAAATCCATTTTGAATGCTATTCTGGTGCTAGTGAAACTTTGTAGTATGGCACTTTTCGTACAAATGTCTCCTTTAGATGATTTGCTTATGTTTTCCTCTTTTGTAAGTCGCTTTGGATAAAAGCGTCTGCCAAATGAATAAATGTAAATGTATGACGAAGCACGTACACAGTGTGTTGTATGTTCAGAGGTGCTTGCAAATTAGTTTAAAAGCAGTTAAATTAATAATAAGACACTTACAAAAACCTTATGATCAAAGATAGGCCAGTAAAGTGTAGGATTAACAAGCCAAAACAATGACCAGCAAAACTGCAGTGTGAAGTCACATTTACCGCTGATTTTAATTAAATAGTGGAGGATGATTTACAACTAGCTGTGTTGGGGAATTTACATAAACAGTGTTGGGTAAGTTACTATAAAAAAAAAGTAATTTACCACAAATTACTTCTGAAAAATTGTATTCAGATTACTGGCTTTAATGATTATTTAATTAAAAATTAATCAAATTACTAGTTTCTTTTAACAGTAAAGCTTAAATGTTTTTCCACTTAATGAATTCAAAATAAGGTCTATATTTCTTTCTTGTTCATTGACATGTTAGGGGGCACACACCCTATGTCATATAAACACAAACAGATGTTCATATAAATCTAATTCAGCCACCACACTAAACTCTGTCAATTAATAATTAGTTCTATTTATTTTATATCATTATGTGTAGCTCGCACATTATTGTTATATTATTTAAATAGTATGTCAAATGTTTTAACACACATTTCTTAATGGATTATGGAGGAACATTCGGGGGGCGTGACTCACATTCAATAAAAAAACACCTGGCATCCCCCATGGTTGGGGTATAGTTATACAATTCAACCAGCAGGGGGAAATATTGGACTGCTGAATGCCAATGCATTGAACACTCATTTTATTAGCATGTGCTCAGAAGCTAATGCGATAACTGCACCTATTTTAAATAAAGCCAATAAAAACTTTTGTGTGCTTGTTAACAAATCAGATACAGTAAAAAATGCTGGATTAAATACAACACAATTTGGGTTATTTTGGCAACCCAGTGCTGGGTAAAAAAAGGGAAGAGCTCAGCACTGGGTTGCTTTGACCCAGCTGGGTTGGATTAAATGTTTGACTCAGCATGCTGGGTGAATTTTTTTAACCCAACTATTGGTTAAAAATGACTAAATTGCTGGGTTAAACTTAATCCAATTGGGTTGGAAATTTATGGACAGAAATCTTGGTCATTAAAAGAACACACAAACTCACGCACGCACACACGCACACACACACACACAAGAGTAACACTAACAGGCAACAGTAATAATAAAATGGTAAACATGCACAACTAAAAACTGTTTTCAGTATGTGCATGATTTTGTGCAAATTAAGTGAATTATAAAGGATACAAAATTAATTTTTGCATTCAACCAATCTTTCTAATATAACACACTACAAGCAAAGCAACAAGCACAGAAAAACTGTCAAAATTATATATATTTTTTGTAGTCATAGTAAAATTACTAATTCTTAAAAAACAATTCATATCAGTTTTTTGCCCTTGACCCTGGCTCTGCACTGACAAAACTCAATCAAAATAAAACATTTTAATTATAATGTAAATGCTTAAGATGAAAACACTGTTTTGAAAACGTTATACCAAATGTGTAGAATACATTAAATGCAAATATCTACAGCAATATAAGAAGTTTAGACAGATGTATGAGATATGTATGCTTGCAGAATCTTTATAGTGGGGGATTCCATTCCAGGAAGTCCATACACCAAAATCTGTAAAACTTCCCACACTGGGGAACACAGTTTGGGGAAATTGACATCTAAAGTGTAGAATCTCTTAAAGCAAACATCTACTGCTGCCAGCAATGTGTTTTGCTCAAGTGGTGCTACGTTTATAACAACAAACGGTTGAAAGCACTAAACAAAAATTGCATTTTGTTTCTATTTAGAACTGCCCCAAAGAAGCTATTTGACATAACACATCCTCACATATATTCCACAAGACTAAATAGTAACTGAATGTTACACATGATCCTATTAAGTTTACATTCCCGTGGTTTCTAAAATGGTGTGTTGCTTTCTTGATGATCAATGACTGTTTGTGTAATAATTGTTTATGAATCCCTGCTATGTCCTGAGCAGTGAAGATGTGCAAAAATTACAGTAAATTTATTTGGTTTCTCTGCATCTGCACATTTGAGTTCTTCCCAAAAGTGGCTATATATGAGGTCCAGATTTTGACAATTGAGGGACTAATACACAACTATTACAAAAGTTGTAAACAATTATTGATGCTCAAGAAGTCAACTGAAGAAGAACCAAAGGGTGCAAACTTTTGAACAGTATATAAAGTTAATAAGAGTACATTTTGTGTTATGTAGCTTTTGAAGGGCAGTACTTCATAAAAAATATAATTTCTTACAGGCTATTTGTATACATTCTGAGAGGGTTATGCAAACTTCTGCATTTAACTGTATAGGCTATATAGTTTTTGAACATGTATATTTTATTTTAGATTTCGTTTTTTCATGATTTAACCACAGTTTAGCTTCTTTTAATGTACAAATTCCATGTAGCCTATACTATCCATATGATGCCATATTGCATGTGTAATTATGAAACAACTTAAAAAATAATTCACAACATTGTAACTAAAAATTCAAAATACAACCCCCACATCTGAACATACTATAAGTGCTTGTACTACATACAAAGTGCATTGTAGCTGTCTAAATGTGACATGGTCTGATTTACCTCCGTGCTCGTGGGGAAATTAACATTACAGAAAAATACTCGCTTACATATTCACGTGCTGCATGAAGAAATTGATCAGCTTCTTTCAGCTCGTTGTTGAAATTTTTTTTATTGGTGCATTTCTACTTGTGCTGACTGACAGGATGACAATGCGTATGACGTATGACATCATTGTCATGGTATCCAAATTTCAGCAGATTTGCAGAAAGACTAGAATGAAAGTATCGTCAAGTCAATGTGCAACGCTTTTGCAGAGAAGAGAAGCAATTTCAAAGACAACAGAGAGAAGGAAATTTAGTATACCAAATGTCAGTAGAAAAAAAAATTATTGAGCCTACCAGCTGAAACCAGAACATAATTACAATGTTTAGAGAACTGTCGGGAAACTAGAACACACCTCTTCAAAACGGGACGTGTGGTCACCCTATACGATAAAACAATCCTGCAACAAGAAAACAATCCCTCATACAAAATGTAATGCCATGACCTTATCAACGAAGTTAACAACAAAGACTTGTTGTTCCGATTTAAGAACTTTTTAAGGCCCTTTTAAGACCCACGGAAACCCTGTATACTGTAACTGCATCAATGTAAGAAGAATACAGTTCTTGATTTTTTGGTCATTACACTTAAAGCACTCTAATTTCATTGAAGTAGTTAATGTGACTCACAATTACCTTGTATGCTGCACAGTATACAATGCTGAAATCCAACATGGTAGCTTCAACAATAAAATCCATAACTTCCAGGCTGGCCCAATCGGCGTACGACTCTTGTATTATGACTATTTCGAGCATTGCATCTAAGTCTTCCTGAACAATCTTTTTCTTGTGTTCTGGAAGACTATAGGGGCGGCTACGAACCACCACACCCGGGGTGGTCTCGATATGGTGCTCTATGAGGTTCGTGCGACCGGGTAGGGGTGAGAACAAGTCCGTGAATTCCGCTTGCAACCTGGCAAAATCTGAAAGCTGCGACAGTGAGAGATGGTCTCCGCAAGGGACCGGGGTGAATGAACATGAATTTGGGAATACCTCAAGCCCCAGCTCCGCCCTCTCCGGAACTACAGTCACCAGTGCTACAGGTACTGCCTCCCTCCCTAGTTTGAGGAGGTTGAGAGGTAGGTTTGACGTGCCCCTCCCTTATCTGTTCGCATAACCTCATAATCGAGATCTCAGACTCATCGTGTGACCTCAAAGGGTCCTTGCCACTTGGCAAGTAATTTGGAGCTCAAGGTGGGCAGTAACACAAGCCCTTTATCTCCCTGTGCAAATTCCCGTAGTCGAGTGCCCCGTCATACGGCGTTGACGTTCTTGCACTTGTAGCAAATTCTCTTGTGTTACCTGCCCCAAAGTGTGGATATTTGTTCTAAGGTCAAGAACATATTGAATTAGATTTTTACTATTCAAAGGTCCTTCCTACCAAGCTTCCTGTATGACGTCAAACATGCTACGTGGACGACGCCCATACAGCAGCCCAAACAGGGAAAACCAAGTGGAGGCTTGTGGAACCTCTTGTACAGCAAACAGCAGGGGTTCGAGCCACTTATCCCAGTTTTTATCATCTTTGTGTACGAACTTGAAAATCATATTTTTTAAGGTCTTTATAATCATTCGACCAACCCGTTGGTTTGCGGGTGGTAAACACTGGTGCGAATCGACTTAATGCCTAATAATTCATATAGTTTGCAAAGTGAATGTTGTGCCTTGGTCAGTGAGGATTTCTTTCGGAATCCCCACTCGGAGATCATTTTGAAGAGTGCCTCCGCAACACTATGTGCTGAGACGTTGTGCAAAGGCACTGCTTCCAGATATCGCGTTGCATATTCCACCAGAACTAATACAAAGCGATGCTCTGCGTGCAGTCTTCTCTAATGGCCATACGAGATCCATGCCAATTCTCTTGAAGGGTATCTTGATCAACAGCAGTGGGTGCAATAGCGCTTTTAGGGTGGCCGGTGGATTCACCAACTGACATTGATGGCACGCTGCACACCACTTGCGAACGTCTCCGTGAATAACCAGCCAGAAGGAACGGGCCATTATATGGTTCAAAGACTTTTCGTGACCTAAGTGGCCAACCATTGGGTTATAGTGAGCCGCCTGGAAGAGTTTTTCCCAACAGCTTTTCGGTACTAACAGCTGAGTTGTAGTCTCTTTGGTTTGAGTGTGCTGCATCACTCGATACAACCACTCTTTAATAATAGAAAAGTACAGGTATGTGAGTGCAACACCGGGCTGGAGCTGTTGAACATCAATTACTTTCACTTGATCAAAGGAGTGCTTGAGGGTCATCACACCACTGCTCCAGAGGGAAATCCCCCTCGGGGAAGCCCCTGAGGACGGGAATCCCCTAGTCTGCGTCATCCTGATGTGCAGCTGCTGTTGACAGCCCTGGCACTGCCTCACCAGCACATCATACACATCAGCATAGATATTTAAAACCGGGCCAACTGGTTCCCAGAATTAGTTGATGGGTGAGGCGGGAATTAGTCGCAGCCTCGACTCTATGCCATTTTCCCCTGAATCGTATCTCAATGGTAACCACTGGATACTTGTGAATGTCACCATGCACACACCTCACCCTCACCAGTTTATTTTTATACAATGCCCTGCCTTGCACCAAGCATAGACCTTCCCCGACTTCCTAGGTTGCCTATAACAACCTGTAGACTGATTTTTACGTAAAGGGAGCGGGTCGGTTTTGCCGGGAAACTGTAAAGAATGTGACGTACATACGTGCTCCCGAGAGTGCCTCTCTCCTCTTCTACAGCAAAAAACAGTGTGCAACACTAGCTAATGTTAGCTTAGAGATTGAATCCACTAAAAAAGTGTCTGCATGAGAGTGAGCACGAGCAACAGGTAGCTGGCTGCAGTTCACTTAATGACCATCGGTGTCATTAATAACATTAATAACGACTGGACTGGTAAGGGTTTAGAAATTTTAGATTTGATTACAATCTAATAGTTGAAAATGTTTTATTTGATTTAAACATTACTTAAAGGTGCAGTATGTAAGATTCAGAAACCCTTGTTATTAATGACACCTGTGGCCGTTAAGTGAACTGCAGCTAGGTACCTGTTGCTTGCGCTCGTGCACACACTCCATAGGGATGCGAGCCAGTGAGCATCGACAAAAACAATGACGTAACGTACAAAGAGACAACGTGATTCACCGACATAATGCTGACAGATGAGGAAGCATAATTAAAATTAAACAATTATGATTGTTTTAATAAAAACTTTTAAACTGTATATTAGCCTATATTTGACTGTCCAGTGCTTGAACAGGGCTAAAACAAAGTGTGGATAGTAATCACTTTTTTGAAGTAATCACTTTTCTTTGCATGATACATTGACTGCATTTATACAATAGCTTATGTCGGCATTAGCTAGCTAGTCAGCTTTATCAATAGCTGTTAGCTTAATTTGGTGGATGATGACAGTAGCTGTTTATAAAATAGACTGTACATTATAAATATGTTGAAACAATTCAGTATTGATGTGATTTCATCACAACTGTGTGTCTTTGCATGAAAATGAGTGTACTGGCTTCAATGGACAACCTAAGAAGTCCGGTAAGGGCTAATTTTTTAAGTTGGTTTACAAGCCGTTAACACATTGGCAAAAAAAGGGTGGATATTACATAAAAGATTGTTACATCTTGCAATTTTAAGTTGTTGCACACATCCCTAACACACACACCACCCATCATTATGGTGGATATCTAAACAGCCCTTAAAGAGGAAATCACATGCACAATCAAACAATCAAAACCTATTTTATATATACCTGGAAAAACCAATCTGGTTCTTTCTCTAAATTCATCTGATAAACCAGGAGTCTGTCTTCCTCTGCAGAGCCTTTTCAGTATATTCCGAAGATGCTCCTAAAGGAAGCCTGTGGCAGGTCTGTGACTTCGATCTGGACTGAACATGCTTCCTGAAAAAAGAAAAAAAAAAAAAAAAAAAACAGCATCAAAATGTGACAGTTTTGGTTACAAATGTGAAGATCTGTTAATCCGGTGATTAAAAAAAGATTTCCATTTAAGTTCAGCAGAAGGTTATTTGTTATAACCATTACGTTTTTTTTTTGTTGTAGCACCTCGTATGGCCATAACTGGACACATTTTTCACAATGTCACTGTACTCACATAGCCTTTACCATGGCTGTCCTTAAGGCATGGAAGCTGTTCAACTATTGATGAAGCCAATTTGACTTTGGTATCTGCAGTTGGACTAAAAACAGCAATGATATAATTATAATTTTAACAATACTAAAAAATATAGACATAAACACATCCACTCTGAAACTTTAAACATAACACAAAAAGTATTTTATGGGAATAAAGTATTTTAAATTCTATTCAAATGTGTACTTACTTTTCTGCAAAGCACTTCATCAGATGTGACACCAATATCCGTACCATGGCTTGTCAACCTTGAAGTGAAATGCAGTACTTTTCTTCAATATTATCCAACATATCTCAGAAGTAAGAGACATCAGAAGGATGTCTCTTACATTCTAAAAAGAAAAAGTTTAAATAACCCCACATATTGCTTAAAAAATATCTTAATTAAAACAGGTTTCGTTAATTAATTATTAAAAACAGACTGGTCTTGTCTAGTAAAACAGACAAATCTAGACTGGTCCGAAAAAGTAAACCTACAAATGTTGCTACTTGCTCCACAGATATCCTTTGCTCAGGGCCATGTTGTTTTTCTCCTAGTATTATGGGTTCTTGTCTGGTAGCAGTGCCAGGATCAGGCACTGTTCTTGATTCCGTTAAAATAAAATATAACTTTTTTATTGGAACTACTGGAAATTTTCAGTGAAATATTTCTTTCAGTGAAACTTTCAAGATCTTCATGACGCCATCATTTTAAAAACCTCTCACCATCTATTGGGATGTGCCATTGATTATTTATTTGTTCACAATTAAGGTAGCGTTTGGTAGTAAGTGCAGACAAGCATTACTTAAATTAATGACAGTTTTGCCCATTCTCGATTAAGGCTGATGATACATTGTCACATTTTGGCTTGAACTGGAAAAATGCCGTAATGTCAGAAATCTTATTTCCTTAATCATGGATGGAATAAGCAGTATCAATCATGTGCTTTTCAAACTGTACTGCCAAAATTAAACAAAGTATCATCAGCCTTCATGGTTGCCTTTAAAATAGCCTGATTACCAGAGAAATGTAATGTCTATTGTCATTCTCCTTAAAGGACATCACAACATGGAGAGGGTGGAAGTCATCAATAGTCCAGTAAGTCAAGTGCAGAAGAAGGAGACACAGAGAAGGCGAAAAAATATCTGTAAAATCCTACTGTGTCCCATTTTTTCGCTATTAATTTGACTTTGGATTCAATGACCACAATGCTTAGAATGGTTCCAAATTGGGGTTCACCATCAGCAGAGTGAGAAACAAAGTGTCATTCCTTATCTGTAGGCAGTGCCCTTACCATTTAATCCATGATGGCAAATAGACATCTGTGAACAATGGAATGCCCTCAAAACCAAATTATACCTTCTCAAGGTGTGGGGTATACTGGACCAACTTCTCACAAGTCATGTGAGAACAGCTGACCAGAGAGCAGGGTGTAGCACAACATAATTTGGTGTCTGTAAGCCTGTGTTTTGCAGATATTGTGAAAATTGCAGGTGACATGACTTAGTCTTTTGGAAAAAAAACATGCTTTGCCTCAAAACGCATGCACCAAAACTGAACCAAAGGTCCAGGTTTCCTGATGGCTCCAGAATAATGAAGCATAAATTGGTGTTTCGGCTTTAGATATCTGTCTGGATAAAGCTCCAAAAATAGCCTATGGTGTTCCTCAGTCAGATGCCCCAAAAATATAACTGCCTCTTCAGTCAAGGCTGGAGAAAACACCAACTTCATACAGCCAAGTAATGAAAGGAGTAGTTCCCAGTGTTTGTTACATTCTGGAATCAAATCTCCTATCATAAGAGGCAGCAGCCTTAGAAGGCACCACATCTGTGCTGCTGTGGCCCTATCAGGGTTTTTAAGATTCTGAGGTTTGATGGCAGATGGCTTGTTGTGACTGTCAGAAAACCCATAATCAAAGCTTGTCAGTCTATTATTCAGCTGATCAAGCATCAAGAGTTTTTGTTCAATCAAAGCATTGAGAACAAGTTTGATTTCATAATCTCCAACCCCTTCCAGAATGTCATGCATTGAATCTGGAGTTTCATTGTCAGTTACATGGTAGTATCAAAGTTTTTTTATTGCACCCTCTCTTGATGCCAGTTTCAGTTGGATTATTCTGAAATAAGTCAGAGTGGTAGTTAACCCTTTTGTGCATCACTGACAGATCCTCAGTACCCCTCTTTGTAGCTGACACCATCAACATACAGTTTTGCCTGAGAAGATTTCTGTGTAACCTAGAATGCCATTAAGACCAAGGTCATCCCCACAAGCCTGTGTGACTCCTGCTTTGACATTTCCCTTGAAATTTTTTGTGTCAACCTGAATTCCTTTCAACTCCATGTCCTTAATCTCACACACAATTGGGTCCAAAACAGCATTTATTCCATGAGATTTTACATAATCTGTCTTGTACACTGCCATCAAGAAGTGAGAGTTTAGGCTAGAAAGACACTCAGGTGGCAAGCTGTTAAGAGTGAAATTAATAAAACCTAGCTTGTGAACTGAGGATTTTGAACCAAGTGGATTCACCATAACATTCATCACTGTAATGTACAAGTGGAATGGACAACTCTTTGTAGAAGAGGTAATTTGTTTTAAAGATTGTCCCATCTCTAAAATCTTCAAGTGTAATACATTCTTGATTTCTCCATTCAAAGTTTTACTCAATTGTTCCTGGACTTTCTAAAACCTGCTCCAGCAAAGGCTTTAAAGGAACACGCTGAAAGGTGTCCCGGACTGCCACTTTTCTAACAGTCCCTGTCAATGTGTCTCATTCTTGAATGTATGAAAATCCAGGGAGAGGTACTTCCTCTGGCTGCACAAAGCATCCAGACTGAGTAAAGTATTTCATTTGTTTGTACTCTGTCTCAAATCCCCTAAATGGTTGAGCTGCACATTCAAACTGTTCTAAAAGTTCCTACCCTACAGGACTCTCACTTTAAAAAAGAGGCTGTTTTTCTCTGTAGATATCCAACAACATCTCCAATAAGGCTAGATGTGTGGTCAACCACATAATTAACAGCACTTAAAGTCTGGGAGGAATTTGATCTTAATTTTGCCAGAAACAGTTACTCTGTCCTTTATATTTTCCTCCCCTAAATCATCACAGTTGTCTTCAGCAATTTCTTCACAGTCTTCGTCGCACTGCTCAACAGTATCAGAAACTGGAGTGGATGAATTGTCTTCAGGCTCAACCAAAGGGGTTTCCTCCATGTCATTTCCAAGCTCATTAGCATGATCCAGTAGGTGTCTCCTGAAGGATCTAATGAGACTGAATGAGCGATAACATCCAGCTTGAGCACACTGAAAATAACAAGATGTAGAAAATACATGATGTGCAACTATCAAATGTGCAAAAAAAACTCTGATATCGGGTCCCAAAGACCTTTTTCATTTAAAGCAGATGTAAACCATGCCTTCTACACCTAAAGCCTTGCACTTACGTCAAGCATGTTCTTGAGGTACTTCTGGAATTTTAGACAAGGTCCAATAACAGACATGGAGTGTGACGTGCTGAGTGAAACAGAAAACACGGGGCAGACAACAAGGGAACGTGACATAATCCCCCCTCAAAAGGACCGGATTCCAGACGGTCCTAAGAAACAAAAAAATAGCAAAAATAAACAAATGTTCAAGGAGAGAGGGGCTAGAAAAGGGGGAAAACAGACAGACCAAAGGGGGCACAAGGGACACAGAGACAGACCAAGGAGGCACAAGGGACACAGGGACAGACCAAGGAGGCACAAGGGGCAATCAGGCAGTCCACGGAGGCACAAGGGATGGACAGGCAGACCAGGGAGCCTGAGAGGGCCGACAGGCAGTCCATGGGGATATGAGACAGGGACCGGGTCAGGTGGCCTGGGGGGCGTCCACCGGGTTGGGATAGGTTTAGGAGGTCAGGGTGGCATCGACCGGGCAGGGACAGGTTTAGGTGGTCTGGGAGGCGGCCACAATCTGGGGACAGGTTTGGGTGGCCCAGGGGCTGACCACAAGGCAAGGGCCGGTTCAGGGGGCCTGGGAAGTGGCCACAGGACAGAGGCCGGTTCAGGGGGCCTGGGAGGAGGAGTGGCCACTGGGGGAGCTGGCGGAGCCGCGTGAGGCGGAGCCAAGGAAGACTTCTGAGGCGGAGCAGTCGAAGACTTGGGTGGTGGTGCCGAAGGAGGCACAGGTAGGACCGCAGGAGACCCTGGGGGCCGAGCAGAGGCAGGCAGAGCCATGGGGTACATTGTGGGCAGAGCCGTAGAAGGCTTGGGAGGCGGCGCCGTGGAAGGCGTAGGCGGAGCCGAAGGAGGCGATGGCGTAGAAGGCTCAGGAGGCGGAGCTGAGGGAGCCACTGGAGGCTAAGCCGAGGGAGGCGAGGGCGAAGAAGGCCCTGAAGGCGGTGCCGAGGGAGGCTTCGGAGGCGGAGCCGTGGTTGGTGGAACCATAGAAGGTTCTGAAGGCGGAGCCGAGGAAGGCTTGGGAGGCTCAGGAGGCTGAGCCGAGGGAGACTCAGGAGGAGGAGCCGAGGGAGGCGGCACCATGGAAAGCTCTGGAGGCTCAGGGGCACAGCCATGGGAGGCTCAGGAGGCAGAGCAGAGGGAGGCTCGGGAGGCGGAGCCCTAGGAGACTCGGGAGGCGGAGCCCTAGGAGGTTCTGGAGGTGGAGCTGTAGGAGGCTCGGGAGGCCACGGGGGGTTCTGGGGACGGAGCTGCGGGAGGCGGAGGCTGGAGAGCAGAGGACATTCCCCTTCTCCTCTTCCTCCGGACGGATGAGACTGGCGACGCTGGAACGCTGTGCGTGGTTGGCGTGGCGTCAGGCTCGCTGACCGTGGCTGACGTGGGCTCAGGCTCGCTGTCCATGGCTGACGTGGGCTCAGGCTCGCTGTCCGTGGCTGACGTGGGCTCAGGCTCACTGACGAGGGCTCAGGCTCGCTGACCGTGGCTGACGAGGGCTCAGGCTCACAGACCGGGGCAGGCGTGGGCTCAGGCTCACAGACCGGGGCAGGCGTGGGCTCTGGCTCGCAGACCGGGGCTGACGTGGGCTCGGGCTCGCTGACCGTGGCTGACGCGGGCTCAGGCTCGCAGACCGGGGCAGGCGTGGGCTCTGGCTCGCAGACCGGGGCAGGCGTGGGCTGGGAGGCGGAAGCCCGTCTTCTCTTCCTCCTCCGGGCGGACGAAGTTGACCGCACTGGCTCATGGAAGGTGACTGGCATGGGGGTTTGCTCACTGACCGGCGGGGCTGGTGTGACAGGGAGGGCTGAGGACGACTGGAGAGTCACCGCCGTGGATGGAGAGATAGGGTCCTCCTCAGCAAGTCAAGTCAAGTCAAGTGGTTTTTATTGTCGTTTCAACCATATACAGTTAGTACAGTACACAGCAAAACGAGACAACGTTCCTCCAGGACCATGGTGCTACATAAAAACAACAAAGGACCAACATAGGACCACATGAGACTACACAACGAAATAAAATACCTATATAAACTACCTATATATACCTATATAAAGTGCACGTGCAAACATGTGCAAAAAGTACAGGACAGTACAACAAATTACTGACAATGAACAGGACAATAGACAGTGCAGCGCCGACCAGTACTCAGTAGTGCAAAAAGATGACAGTTTCTAAAATGTAAACATAACATACTATGAGATAATGTTCTATGCACATAGCAGTTATTGAGGTAGCAGACAGTTATAAAGTGACAGTAATTAAAGTGCAACTCAGGACACGTGTGTGTCAAACCAGTCTCTGAGTATTGAGAAGTCTGATGGCTTGGGGAAGAAGCTGTTACACAGTCTGGCCGTGAGGGCCCGAATGCTTCGGTACCTCTTGCCAGACGGGAGGAGGGTAAAGAGTTTGTGTGAGGGGTGTGTGGGGTCGTCCACAATGCTGGTTGCTTTTGTGGATACAGTGTTTTTTGTAAATGTCTTTGATGGAGGGAAGAGAGACCCCAATGATCTTCTCAGCTGTCCTCACTATCCTCTGCAGGGCTTTGCGGTCCGAAACGGTGCAAGTCCCAAACCAGGCAGTGATGCAGCTGCTCAGGATGCTCTCAATAGTCCCTCTATAGAATGTAGTGAGGATGGGGGTGGGAGATGTGCTTTCCTCAGCCTTCGAAGAAAGTAGAGACGCTGCTGGGCTTTCTTGGTGATAGAGCTGGTGTTGAGGGACCAGGTGAGGTTCTCCGCCAGGTGAACACCAAGGAATTTGGTGCTCTTGACGATCTCCACAGAGGAGCCGTCGATGTTCAGCGGAGTGTGTTCACCTTGTGCTCTCCTAAAGTCAACAACCATCTCTTTTGTTTTGTCGACATTCAGGGACAGGTTGTTGGCTCTACACCAGTCCGTCAGCCGCTGCACCTCCTCTCTGTATGCTGACTCGTTGTTCTTGCTGATGAGACCCACCACGGTCGTGTCATCGGCGAACTTGATGATGTGATTCGAGCTGTGCATTGCTGCACAGTCGTGAGTCAGCAGAGTGAACAGCAGTGGACTGAGCACACAGCCCTGGGGGCCCCAGTGCTCAGTGTGGTGGTGGTGGAGATGCTGTTCCCGATCCGGACTGACTGAGGTCTCCCAGTCAGGAAGTCCAGGATCCAGTTGCAGAGGGAGGTGTCCAGGCCCAGCAGGTTCAGCTTTCCAATCAGGTGCTGGGGAATGATTGTGTTGAATGCTGAGCTGAAATCTATGAACAGCATTCGAACGTATGAGTCCTTATTGTCTAGGTGGGTGAGGGCCAGATGGAGGGTTGTGGTGATGGCATCGTCCATTGAACGGTTTGAAAGATACGCAAACTGCAGTGGGTCTAGTGAGGGGGGCAGCTGGGTCTTAATCTGCCTCATGACGAGCCTCTCGAAGCACTTCATGATGATGGGTGTAAGTGCGACGGGACGGTAGTCATTGAGGCAGGACACTGAAGACTTCTTTGGCATGGGGATGATGGTGGTGGCCTTGAAGCACGTTGGAACAACGGCGCTGCTCAGAGAGATGTTGAAGATGTCGGTAAGAACATCTGCTAGCTGGTCTGCACATCCTCTGAGCACTCTGCCAGGAATGTTGTCTGGTCCAGCAGCCTTCCGTGGGTTGACTCTACGTAGAGTTTTCCTCACATCTGCCGTGGTAAGACAGAGCACCTGGTCGTTGGGAGGAGGGGTGGACTTCCTCGCCATCACGTCGTTCTGCACTTCAAACCGAGCGTAGAAGTCGTTCAGCGCATCTGGAAGGGAGGAATCTTTGTCACAGGCAACTGATGTTGTCCTGTAGTTGGTGATGGCCTGGATGCCCTGCCACATGCGCCGCGTGTCACCGCTGTCCTGGAAGTGACTGTGGATTCTCTGGGCGTGTCGCGCTTTGCCTCTCTGATTGCCCGTGACAGTTTGGCCCTAGCTGTTCTTAGGGCTGCCTTATCGCCTGCTCTGAAGGCGGAGTCTCGGGACCTCAGCAGCGTGCGCACCTCCGCAGTCATCCACGGCTTCTGGTTGGAGCGTGTGGTGATGGTCTTGGAGAAAGTGACATCATCAATGCACTTGCTGATGTAGCTGGTCACTGATGCTGTGTATTCCTCCAAGTTGGTAGAATCGCCATATGTTGCAGCCTCCCTGAACATGTGCCAGTCAGTACACTCAAAACAGTCCTGAAGAGCAGACATGGCTCCTGCTGGCCAGGTTTTCACCTGCTTCTGAAGCGGTTTTGTGCGTCTGACTGAGCGGTCTGTATGCTGGAATTAACATAACAGAGATGTGGTCTGAGTAGCCGAGGTGGGGGCGGGGCTCCGCCCGTGCAGCGCCTGGGATGTTTGTTCGCACGTTACGCCCTCTCGTTGCAAAGTCCACATACTGATGGAATTTAGGGAGCACTGTCTTGAGATTTGCATGGTTGAAATCTCCGGCGACAATAAACAGTCCGTCGGGGTGAGCGTTCTGCAGTTCGCTCATAGCCCCATACAGTTCACAGAGCGCTTCCTTAGCGTTAGCGCTGGGGAATGTAAACTCCGGTTATGCAAACAGTGGTGAATTCCCGTGGTAGATAAAAAGGTCTGCATCTAACAGTCACAAGCTCCAACAGCGATGAACAGTAACTAGAGACTAGCATAGAGTTCTTGCACCATTCCGTGTTGATGTAAACACACAAGCCACCACCGCGAGTCTTACCGCAGAGAGCTGTATTTCTGTCGGCACGAAACGAGGCGAGCCCGTCTAGCTGAATAGCGGCATCCGGAACTCTGTCGCTGAGCCACGTCTCCGTGAAAACAAAGACGCAGCAGTCTCTAAACTCACGCTGCGTAGCCTGCTGGAGTCGGATATAGTCCAGTTTATTGTCCAGGGAGCAAACATTTGAGAGCAGGATAGACGGGAGAGCCGGCCGGCTAGGGTTTGTTTTTAGCCTAGCATGGACCCCCGCCCTCTTTCCGCGCTTCCGCTTTCTCGCACACCGCTTACGACGTCCTCTCCCCCGGCCACCGGCATCAGGCGACACCGAGGGCTGGAGGCCTGGTCTCCGCAGCAAGCCGAGTACGCGTAGCGCCTCCTGCAGGTCATCATGCAGCTTGGTTTTTGCATGAGTCTTATATTTGAGTAGTGTCTGGCGATGGTAGACACGAACACTGGTTGCTCCGATGTCCATGTGTTGCAAAAGTCGGGCTTTTTTAACAAAAATAGCACCATTGTGGATCCAGAGTGGCCGCTGCGTGCTACCGCGCCGCCATCTACCGCGGAGCGGTTCACATGAGGCGCGGTAGCCGGTGGCAACGCCCACGGCGAGTCGCAGACCAGTAAAGTCACCTCCATGAAGTTACGGAGCGTCCAGTCGCACGTCGCCGGTGGCAACCGCTCCTTGATTGAATTATTCAAATTGCCCCTGAAGAAGACCACCAGGGCAGAGTCCGGGAAGTCCGAGACATTCGCCAGGTCAAGGAAGTCGCGGATGTGGTCCTCCATCGGTCGGTCCTCTTGCTTTAGGCCGAGCAGCCGGTAGTTCTCTTGCTGAACCGCTGGATCCATTGTTGGTCGTTCGTTCTGTTATGCGTGTGTGGGAAGCAGGAGAAGGCAGACGGGGGGTGCGGATCCAAACGCGGTTTTATTAACAAACAAATAATAATAATACAAACACAGGAACAAAGGAAAAGTCCACAATGGGAAAACTAAACTCAAATACAAAACGACACACAGGAGAACACAGGTTGGGTAAAACATCCACGAAGGGTAAGTAGAAGACAGCAATCACAGGGTACTTTGGCAAAGAACATGACACGTCAACGAACGACAAAGGAAAGGGAAAACAAGCGGGTTTAAATACACAAGGTGATGGAACTAAACGATAAGCAGGTGAAAACAATGAGTGAGTGCTGGCAGGTGGTGAGGGCAAGGAAAGATGGGAAGTGTAGTTTTCTTAGACAAGGACTGGTGAAAACATGGGCCGGACCACTGGGGAACGTGACAATGAATTGAATGTTTTAAGTATCTTTAGATTCTGACCTTGTGGATAAAGAAAATATTTGTATATAGTTCTATAACATATTTAGTATAATATATAATATACTTGATTTGGAATGTTTTGAGGGTTAGTAAATGATAATTATAATAATAAACAGTTTTGGGTGAACTGTTGCTTTAAATGTCATGTTTCTGCCCTTTACATTTGTCAGTGGTGTTTCACACATAAAATTTAATTTAAAATCAGTCTGATCAGTTCATTATGTAGCTATTTGAAGTTGCCAATTTGCAATGACTACAGGAACCCTGTTACATATTATAAATTAATCCACACCTTCAAATTAACTCCTCAAGATCCCACTCTGTCAGTTTACTTTTCACATATTCATCCATCTGTAAGAAACTAAATACCAGTTAAAAGGCATCTTATCATTATGGCCACATTTTAATTATATCCCAATTAGAATGGCATGGCAAATTTGACAATGAAAAGTAGCTAAAACCTGCTAAAAAAGTCACTAAAAGCACAAGTGGAAGAATACAAAATTAGAGATATTTCACAGGGCATGGAAGGATAGTGTCTGTAGGAACAGGCACTAAAAGCTGCCAGGTCAGCGTATTTTAGCGAACTCATAGAAATATTTTCCTCATGTGCAACTTCAATCCTTCGCTGTCTAAGGTCATGAAGTGCTAACAAAACTTATCGAAACATCAAAAGCCACAACATGTTTGCTAGATCCAATACCAAACAAACTCTTAAAAGAGGTATTCCCTGTAATCTCAGAACCTCTTCTTAATATTATTAATTCCTCGCTATCCTTCTAACATGTCCCAAGAAATTTTAAAATGGCAGTTATGAAATCGCTTATCAAGAAGCCACAACTTGATCCTGGAGAACTGGCTAATTATAGACTGATTTCAAATCTCCCATTTATGTCGAAAATACTAGAAAATGCAGTATCCTCCCAAATATGGTCATTTCTACAGAAAAATAGTATGAACAATTTCAGTCAGGATTTAGGCCCCACCACAGTACAGAGACTGCACTTATCAGAGTTACAAATGACTTGCTCTTATCATCTGATCGTGGCTGCATTTCTCTTCTAGTGCTTTTAGATATTAGTGCTGGCTTCGATACCATAGATCACAACATTCTCTTGAATAGGCTAGAGAATTATGTTGGCATTTGTGGAGTTGCATTAGCATGGTTTAGTTCATATTTAGCAGACCGCTACCACTTTGTCTATGTAAATGAGGAATTGTCAAACCAAATAAAAGTAAAGTATGTAGTGCCACAGGGATCAGTTTTAGGGCCTCTGCTTTTCTCATTGTATATACTTCCCCTGGGAGATATTATCAGAAATCGTGGAATAAGTTTCCACTGTTATGCCGACGATACCACACTTTATATTTCCTTAAAACCAGATGAGAATTCACAATTCTCTAAATTAGCAGAGTGTTCCATGAAATAAAAGATTGGATGGCCAGAAATTTCCTTCTACTCAATTCCGACAAAACAGAGGTCCTAATTATTGAACCAAAAACTGCTAAAAATAAGCCGCTAAAATATAATTTGACTCTCAATGGATGAACTGTTACATCATCTTCAACATCAAAGAACTTAGGTGTTATATTTGATATCAGTCTGTCCTTTGAAAATCAAATTACCAATGTTTGTAGAACAGCATTCTTCCACCTCAGAAATATTGCTAAATTACGACATATGCTCTCAGTTGCTGATGCTGAAAAAGTAATTAATGCGTTCATGATGTCAAGACTTGATTATTGTAATGCATTACTGGGAGGATGTCCAGCAAGATCAATAAATAAACTTCAATTGGTTCAAAATGCAGCAGCCAGAGTGCTGACGAGAACCAAGGATTATGATCATATTAGCCCCATTTTATCATCGTTACATTGGCTACCTGTTAAATTCCGTATTGATTTTAAAATTCTGTTAACTACATACAAAGCTTTGAATGGTCTAGCTCTGCAGTACTTAAGTGACCTTCTACCACGATATATTCCATCACGTTCATTACGATCGCAAAATTCTGGCCTGTAAATAGTTCCTAGAATATCATAATCCACAAAAGGAGGAAGATCCTTTTCATATTTGGCTCCTAAATTATGGAATAGTCTCCCAAACACTGTTCGAGATGCAGACACACTCAGTTTAAGTCTAGACTAAAGACTCATATATTTAGTCAGGCATACACCTACATTATCCTTCATCTCACAATTAAGATGCTTTAGTTGGGTCTGCCGGAACCAGAAACAGTGATCATGACCTATAAATCTGCAATAAATTGAATGGCATCTATGATAATATTATTTTACTTGTTTCCCTGTCTCAACCTCAAGACTCCTATCCAGAGGTCACCAGAACCAGCACCATTCCTGCTTCGTGTTGGACTCCACTGCTACGTGTCTCTGTGTGATGATGACTATTAGCAGCCGGTGCCAGCCAACTTCTGCAGTTAATCCAGGATGGGCTTCAAAGACATTAGTCATTAATCTTAAAGTGCATACTAAATCTTTGTTTAAACACTGACCCTTAACTCTTAGTTTAATCATTTTAAACTATGGCTTGTACAATGCACAAGTAATATTGGCATTATATTCATGTTAACCAGAGGGGAACCGGCCCCCACATTGAGTCTGGTTTCTCCCAAGGTTATTTTTTTATGGAGTTTTGTGTTCCTTGCCACAGTCACATTCGGCTTGCTCATTGTGGTTCTAAATACAATTATTATTTAATTACTTATATTAAACACAATTCACAATCGCATTACATCAAACTACACAATGATAACTCTTAAGACACCAATGAAATTACATTTTTATCTTCTGTTACTGTCTGATGTCCTGTAAAGCTGCTTTGAAACGATGTGTGTTGTGAAAGGCACTATACAAATAAAAATGACTTGACTAAAAGTCTCTATATTATATCATGCGGTAATTAGCATATTCATGATCGTCATAACGTCGTATTTGCATTCTGCCTTGTGTCGGCCCTTTAAATCTGTTTGCTTCTCTCCTACTTTTTGTGCTCACATACTGCATTTTAATACAGCTGAATTCCCAAAAAAGCTGTTCTCATGTACTTATTTGTTCTGTTGTCATACAATGGAACGAGTATGAAATAGTGACTGAAAGGCCACCCATTAAGACTACATTTGAACCAGTAGTCACTTCCAAAACTGCTGCTCTGCACAGCTAAAATCCTGATTTTATAACATAAGTTAAAGACAACAGCTGTGCTGTGATTTCGGCTATATTTACATGTAAAATTATCACTCAGAGAGAAAGTTAGAAGCGACAGGATGTTTTATTTTTTCTCTCACAGATTATTGATTGGTCCTTGGCAACTCTGTTTGCACATGTGCAGCTCATTCATGTGTATCAGCTGCCGTGCGGTCAACTGAATGTGCTGCTCCTCTGTCTGTCACTGAACAGAGTAGACACAGAGAGGTGTGCGGAAAGCAAGACCTCCCGCTCGCACAGCACTACTGGCGACTCTTCTACAGAAAGTAGCTAAGATTTGTCCAAAAAGTCGCTAGATTTGTCGCTAGGTGCTTTTTAGAAAAAATTAAAAAGGCGCTAAAGGGGTCTAAAAAGTCGCTAAATCTAAAGTTGGCAACACTGGGCACGGGAGTCATTCAGCTATGGGGCCAACGAAGTAGTCGAACTAAACCCAAAGCATTAGTCTTGCTGTCAAGATGCACACAAATTGAAAGATTCTCTGAATAAAGTATGTGAGGGATCGACATGATTTTAGCATCTTTACATTTAAAACATTTTTAAATCACTCCTTTCAAGGTCCACTTCAGCTTTTATATTTCCCACGCACAGGTCACCGCATCTGCAGTCTTGGTGTGATAAAAATTACTCCAACCAAAACTGGCCAGCTTTAAAAGAACACGCTTGTCCCTGCAGACAATTTAACACTTCTCTCTCCATTCCACTTTGATTCACTATTTTTAATTTTACACACTGTGGAGCGGAGGGGGGTGGGGCCGGGTCGGAATATCGGATAAAGGCGGCCGGTGACGATGGTTTGAGAGAGAGAGAATTACGGGCATGTCCGTCATGTGTGTGTTGATGTTTGTGCTTTTGGTTTGAGTTTAATTAAATTATGATTTATGTTGACAAGCCGGTTCTCGCCTCCTCCTTGCCCATCTTTTAACTGTGTTACATTGGTGCCGAAGCCCGGGAAGGAGGAGGGATGCCCGTCGCAGAGTCCTCGACACTGCCGTCCACCTTGGGGAGCGCCGCTGCCATTTGCCGGGTGACGGAGTAGCCCGACCGCCTGGATGCGGTGAACGGCCGCAGTCTGCGGGGCGAGTAGGGACTGGATTCCCCGACCTCCTGGAGCGATGGAGCCACTGCCAGGGGCGGAGGAGTGCCCTGCCGTCCCCCAGAAACGTGGAGGGGTTGAGTGAAGACCGCCGTCCGCAAGGGGAGGAGGGAAGTAACTCCCCGATCGCCTGGAGTGGTAGGGCCACTGCCAGGAGCGAAGGAATGTCCCCAGGTCCCGCCAGAAAAGCGGAGGGGCGTTCTGTCCGCTGGGGGTCGGAGATTTGACTCCGGTTCGCCTGGAGAGGAGCGGCTGTCGTCCGCCATAGAGTGTGGAGGAGTGTTCGAGGACCACGTGACGGTACATCAGAGAACTGGTGAGTGAGCTTTTTCTCTCTCTCCTCTCTCTCTCTCTTTCGCAACGTGTTGGCCTTTTCCCTCGCCTATTTTGTTTTGTTGTTGTTGTTTTTTCCCCTCCTGTCTCCTCCCAAGTCGAGGAAGGTGGGGATGACCACATGGGACGCAAGATACACCCCGCCCCAGGGATAGGGGGGATGTACATCATGCCGGTGGCACCCCGGCCTGAGATAACGCTGGGAGGAGTGTGGAGCGTAGGGGGGCGGGGCCGGGTCGGAATATCGCGCGCGAGGGATAAAGGCAGCGATGGTTCGAGAGAGAGAATTACGGGCATGTCCGTCATGTGTGTGTTGATGTTTGTGCTTTTGGTTTGAGTTTAATTAAATTATGATTTATGTTGACAAGCCGGTTCTCGCCTCCTCCTTGCTCATCCTTTAACTGTGTTACACACACATATTCCTGTCATGAGCCTTGAAAACACAGATGGGCGGAGTGATACTATATGAACACGCAAGAGAACCGTTGGAACTTGTTTAATGTCAGGTGCGTGCTCTCTATCACGTCTGCACTCCCAACCCAGTGCTGTTGGGTAGACAAATTGGGTCAAATCAACCCAGCTTTCTTACCCAACAGTCTCAACCCAGCGGTTGGGTAGACAAAATAACCAAGCATTTTTTAATGTCTCTGGTATATTCTGCTTTGACTGAAGATATGAGACATGAACGCAATGGAGCATGTACTCTTTCTTTCTCATCTCCTAAACCATTGAACACGACTTGAATCGAGTCAAGCTATTTTCTGTCTGCAGTGTTTTGATCACAGCTTGCATCCATCCGCACCTTGCGTTTACAACCTGGATCCAGTTTTCTCTGCTGCTCTTCACTCGTCTCTGACATTCATTTTAAATAATAGTTTTCAAAGGATGGACGAAGGCCATGAGAAATAGGGAGTTGCCACACTGCCAAAAGTTTATGTCCCACAAGGTTTGGCCGTTTCTCAAAGCCGTACTCTCCTGTGCTGCTGGGTAAAAGTGCTGACCTCGCAGCTGAACCCACTCTATTCACAAGCAAACTTCAAAGCAATAGACATTGTATGCATACTTTCAGTGCTTGAAGCGGAAGGAAAAAGTGTAGGTACTCTCCGTAAATTAAGAGTTGGATTTATTTACTTTTTGGTAAATGATACTTGGAGACCACTTTTGTTCACAACATATTTTTATTTAAAAAATTATTAATTTGGGGGTTTCTATATACGGCAGACCTTTTTAACTACTTTCTTCGTGTACTAGATGATCCAGATGAAAGCTCAATGGAGACCAAATATTCTTCCATATTTTTATACCCAACACTTTCATTGGAACTATTTGTTAACATGAAAAATCAACCACTGTTACTAATGAATGTTTGTATACCTTAAAATAGCCAGGAGTATTTAATTTATAATTTTTAAGGTCTGGCCATAAATTTCCTTTTTAAGATCTGGCTAAAGAACAACATTGAACCCTCAAATAACTAATAGATTGTAATTAACTTTAGTTTTGAAAATAAAAACATACAGTAGGGTAGCTGTTTATGAAAACAGAGGAAGAAAAGTCTGTATCTTTGGCAATATTAACACACATCAGAAAACAATGGCAATCTAATGTAGAACTGTCTTTGTTAGATAAAATAATGATAAAATAAAGTGGTGTAGGGGGTAAAGTTTATGACATCATAAAATCGATGTATTCGGACAACAAATGTGCAATATGAATTGGCAACATACAAACAAACAAACGGAGTTCTTCACCCAGAAGAGAGGAGTGCGGCAGGGCTGTAGTCTGAGTCCAACACTGTTCAACATTTACATTAATGAATTAGCGGTGCAGTTGGAACAGTCTACAGCCCCTGGACTCACTCTGCAAGACAAAGACATTAAGTTTTTGCTCTATGCAGATGACCTGGTGCTGCTGTCACCCACCCCACAGGGACTACAGCAACATCTAGACCTGCTGGAGAACTACTGCCAGAACTGGGCCCTGGCAGTCAACCTGAAGAAGACAGACATTATGGTCTTTCAGAAAAAGCCCAGATGTCAGTAACACAGATAACAGTTCTCTCTAGGCAGCACCACCCTAGAGCACACTATGCAGTATACTTACCTTGGGCTGATTATCACTGCATTAGGGAGTTTCAGTAAGGCAGTGAATGCACAAAGTAAAAGCTTGAAGAGCTCTATACGCTATTAAGAAAAAGTTCTATAATATTGAATATTGAATTCCAATCTGGTGTAAGATCTTTGATAGTGTCATACAGCCCATAGCGCTGTATGGAAGTGAGGTTTGGGGTCCACTCAGTGATCAGAACTACACTAGATGGGACAAACATCCAACAGAAGCCCTACACACAGCCCTACACACAATTCTGCAAATTAAATGTGAAATTACAAAGGAAAACACCCAATAATGCATGTAGGGCATAATTAGGATGATTCCCATTGATTATTAACATACAAAAAATATCTCAAAATTTTTGGATGCATTTAAATTCAAGTCCCACAGAGTCGCTAAATTTTAAAGCGCTACAAACCCAAGAACTGAATCCTGAAAACAGTCCCCTCAGTCAGCTGGTTCCGAGACTCACTAACCCGGTTAACACTACAAACATTAACTAGACTCAGACCAGCACTGCTTTACAACCAAACATCAGAATAAATCAGATCATCAAACAATTTGAAATCACCTATCTGGAACATTGGGATCAAGAAACTAAAACACAAAGCAAATTACAATTAAAAAAAAATCAAAGTATGAATTAGAATGGTAAATGGTCTGCACTTATATAGCACTTTTTTCTAACCTCAGAGGTTACCAAAGCACTTTACACTGTGTCCCAATCACCCATTCACACACACACTCATACACCAATGGCGGCAGAGCTGCCATGCAAGGCGCTAGCCTACCATTGGGAGCAACTTGGGGTTCAGTGTCTTGCCCAAGGACACTTCAGCATGTGGAGTCATGTGGGCCGGGATTTGAACCACCAACCCTGTGATTAGCAGCCGACCCACTCTACCACCTGATCCACAGCCGCCCCTAAAGAAGAGTATCTCCTGACTGTCAGAGATACGAAGCAGAGACAGATCCTGAGCAAGTACAGGCTCAGTGAGCACAGTCTCACCATCGAGAGAGGCAGACACAGAAAACATGGTTACCCAGAGAAGAAAGGGTGTGTGCTCACTGTTCGACAGGTGAGGTTGAGACAGAGGTGCACTTTCTCCTTCACTGCCCAAAATGTCAAGATACAAGGGACATTTATATAGATAAAATAACAAACAGCATAGACAAATGTATAACCATGACAGAACAAGAAAAAATTTATATACTTGGAGAGGGACACACAGCAACACTGGCTGCCAGATAAGTTTTAACGTGTCACAGCCTGAGAGACAGTGGGTGAATCTTTTTGATATGTTTTACCCCCGTGTGTCACCCCAATGTTCACCACAGTGACCCTCAATTTATGTGTGTATATTCATTTATGTGTAAGTGCTCTTCAGCTATTTAAACACTGTGGTCTTCAGCAGTTCTGAACTTGTTTTTGTATTTATTTTTATTATTTATTTACTTTTATATTTGTTAAATTTGTTAAACTAAATTTAATTATAGATGAAGGTGTAGTTCTGTTTTTACGCAACCTCTGCTTTTTATTGTATTATTTACATTCATGCCAATAAAGCCACTTTGAATTGAATTGAATAAAATAATGAAAAAATTACAATGTCTGTTCCTTCTTTTTCTCTATTATCCTCCCATTCAGGAGGGGAAAATGAGCCTTTCCTTATCCTGCACATATGGTGAATTTGTGCAGGAGACAGATATTTGTGCATATAGTCATTGGTAAATGGAGAACAAACTGATTAGACGATGTTTTGAGATTGAGAACTCTGGCACACGTCTGATTATTGAACCAAACACAATCAGGATATATCCATTTATGCAGGTTTAATGATGCTTAATGTTATAATTTTTAACAAGAATGACTGACCCTAAACAGATGAGACAAGCCTGTTTAACACTTGAAGAATGGAGATTAAAGCAAACATTTGTGTATTTAAGGTTTGGTTTTCATCATCAATGTATCTTATGTAGAAAAGGTTGTGCATTTGAGCTGACATCCCTTCTGTAACAACTTTTAGTGAAGTATTTTTAAACCTGTAGATTTTACACCTATGTAAATACATTTGTTTGAATGAGACGCAATTACAATGTGCTCACTTAAAAGTTGCTGGTTCATGTTTTAAAGAGCAGTGTAACTGAACTATGCCCAGACAAGCTTAAACACACACGCTCCAGTTCAGAACTGGACCACGAATCACATTTGACGACTGCTGATGCACGCACCGGGTCAGATAATTTGGCGAGCCGCATCAAATCATCCACTGTATTACAATAAATAAAGATATTACATCGTACTGGGAGACTGGGTGGTATGCAAAAAAATGTCCGGTAGCTTATTTTGTTGACTAAATTAGAGAAGTGCAGATACTGTATACAGGTGAGTAGAACTACCCACCCAATTCAAGCGCTGCATTCTTTACATGTATGTATAGACTGCAGCACACTAGAGTTACCTGCATCAGGATCAGAATTTAACTTTTTTTTTCTCTTTGGGGCAGTATTTGCCTCCTTAATCTGAAAACTCTGTGTCATCCTTTTGCGTAAAATTCTTTAATTTAATCAATCCATTAATATTAATTCCAAATAAATCCATAAAAATTACTTTTGTTGGTGTAACCTAATTTGTCAGCCAAATGTACTCAAATTAAATAAAAATGTACAATTCAATAAAACCAGTTAAATCATAGATGTTATCACATTACGGACATATATTTAGCGTGGCTAAAGGCCCCCTGTGCCCGTATCCGCGCATGCCCAATCAGCAGTCCTCGCACTCCGCTAAATAACCGCCTCGCGGCTTTCCTGTAAAACCACTGAAACGTTTAAAATAATTAGAGGTCCACTACAGTTCGTCATAGATATCATATTATCCATAAGCCATAAGCTTTTAGTGAGCGAGTTACCCGAACTTTGCGCATTTCCTTGCACAAGCTGCTCTCCGCTCACCAGTGAAACTACACCGGAAGCGGGCGGTTAGAGAGAGAGAGAGAGAGAGAGAGAGAGAGAGAGAGAGAGAGAGAGAGAGAGAGAGCGATACATGAAATTTCGCGAAGCCCACTCGAGGTTGAGATAGACGGGGCAGAGAGGTTGCCTTTCTGGAGGTTTGCTGTACTTTATGCGAAAAGACAGCGGATTTTAAAGACCTGCCGAGGTAGGTTTCATACTTCCACGCGCTTGTAGCGTGCCTTAAATATTGTTGGTCGATGTCAAATGTTGTTGTTCTAAGGGCATAGTTGGCTATAAACAAATGTGCATGGCTGATCTTGTTGAAGATTCGCGGGGTTGGACTTTTAATGCCGAATACGGTGCTCTTATGACATGGCTGAAACATGTTATTTTAAGAGTTCCTGTTCAGTTCAGACTGCGCGCATTTGGCACCGGTGTTTCGCAAGCCACAAGTTCTTGCTCCCTGTTTTTATCGGATCAACAGGCAGGGAGACCAGCCCCCCTCCTGCACGGCTGTCAAGCCTCACGGACAGTCCAGCTCACATTTCCAGCTCCATTCCAGTCTCTCCAATAACCAATTCAGCTCCACAATCGCGCGCGTACTTTGAGCGTTTATTCTGACATATTTAACATTTGACGGAAAACAAAGCTGCGCTCTGGGCGAAAGTTTTCTTAATTATTATTATTATTATTTTAATGAAGCTGTTGAATTTGTTATAAGGAGAGAACATGAGCGCTTGTGCGGCTCTTTGGTGCTCCTGTTTGATCGATGTAGATGAAATTTTATACACGTTAGCAGAGTTCATGATTGAAAAGACGAAATATTTCTTTATGATTGATCGTGATGTTTTATAATCGCCATGACACGTTATGGCTGTATACAGAGATTTAAATAGGACATATGTTGTTATTAAAGCCATGTATCTTGCTGAATTGTAAACTGTCCTTCCGTTTGAGGTGTCACATTCATTTCGCCACTAGACAGACAATGTGCAGCCAACTCGAGTTACGGATGAACAAGTACAGGAAAGCTGTGCATGTGCGCTCATACGAAATGAGCTTTAACCGTTAGCCTATGTGAAAGGCATGAGAGCCTTGTATCATCCTTTCTCAACATACTATAACTACTTGAGTTTATTAGTTCCTGACACTTAGCAGTTGCACATCCGACACACTGCCATACATAATGAGAAAGTTGAAGGCATGCTTTCTCTGTTTTCCACATTTGATTTTATCTTCCGCAGCAGATTCTTTTATCTCCCATCATGCACTTTTAGTTTCCGTTCAACAGTGTGGCAAGTGCGTGCGTGCGCTTTTGTGCGTTCAAATACATGTACATATATGCGCGCGATTTGTTTATATCGATGTTTTGTTTGTATGTTTGTTTTGCACGGGTGAGCACGTGGCTCATACATTGCGTTTGTTTTAAGGTCTTGGAATAGAGACAGCACGTTTCTGTCAACCACATCTGTTGTTAAAGTTAGATGTATTGCCTAAAAAAATATCAATGTACCTGGTTTTGTTTTGTTTTTTGGTAGCATGAGATCGACGATATTTTTTCTATAGTCTATGTTGGTGAATTAATTATAGGATTATTTAGATTTTTTTTTAATATTAAGAATACAAGATTCATTTGAGAAATTAAATGACCAAAGCACTGTAAATGTTAAAGCATCTTCAGGTTTGTCAACTAACTAATATTGTAAAACATGATTGCTGAATATCCACACTTCCCTGCTATTTAGTATGGCAAAAACAGTAGGCCAGTGGAGTAGTTCAGCCGTGGCCAAAAGTATTGTCAGTGACATAAATCTTGTGTTTTGCACAGTTTTTTGCTTCATTTGTTGTGGTGTTGATTCACATTGTTTCTATATTATTGTGCAGAGTGATCAGATGCATTTTAATTAATTGCAAAAACTTAATTAAAGGCCAAAAAAAAAAAAAAAAGAACTTTATCACAAAAACCCAAATTTCACTTTTTTTTGGCTTTGGCACAAAATTACCAGCTAACATCATTTCACTAATCATATCAGCAGCACATGGGAAAGTGTGAACGAGTACTTGTCAGGTGAAATCACTCTATTATTCTGACTGGATTATAAGAGCAGACTGATTTCTATAAAAAGATGGAAGAAGTGCTTCCAATCATTGTGTTCTTGTTAGCAATGGTTACCTCTAAAGAAAGACGTGCAACCATCATCGCGTTGCATCAAAATGGACTCACGTGCAAAGAAATTGCTGCAAAGAATATTGCACCTGAAAGAACCATTTACCGGATCAACAAAAACTTAAAGGAGAGAGGTTCAACTGCAGTGAAGGCTTCAGGACGTGCCAGAGTGGCCAGCAAGTGCCAGGACTGTCTCCTCCTGAGGTGTCAGCTATGGAATCGTGTCACCACCCGTGCAAAGCTTGCTCAATATTGGCAGCAGGTTGGTGTGAGTGCATCTGTACACACATTGAGGCAAAGACTTTTGGACAATGGCCTGATGTCAAGAAGGGCAGCAAAGAAGCCACTTCTCTCCAGTAAAAACATCAAGGACAGACTGCAGGAAGAACAAGGATTGGACAGAAGAAGACTGGTGCAACGTTATTTTCTCTGATGTAGCCCTCTTCCGACTGTTTGGGAGATTTGGAAAATCGATAGTCCGGAGAAGAAAAGGTGAACGCTACCATGAGTCTTGTGTCATGCCAACAGTGAAGTATCCTGAAACCATCCATGTGTGGGGTTGCTTTTCATCCAAGGGAGTGGGTTCTCTCACAATTCTGCCCAAAAACACTGCCATGAATAAAGTATAGTATCAAAACGTCCTGCAAGATCAACTTCTCACAACGATCCAGGAGCAATTTGGTGATGATCCGTGCATTTTCCAGCATGATGGAGCACCATGTCACAAGGCAAGAGTGATAATGAAGTGGCTCGGAGATCATTACATTGAAATTTTGGATCCATGGCCAGGCAACTCCCCGGATCTTAATCCCATAGAGAACCTGTAGTCAACCCTCAAAAGGTGAGTGGACAAGCAGAAGCCCACAAATTGTGATCAACTCCGAACACTAATAAGGCAAGAATGGATCGCCATCAGTCAGGATTTGGCCCAGAAGCTGATATCCAGCATGCCAGAGCAAATTGCAGAGGTTATGAAGAACACTGTAAATATTGACTCTTTGCATATATTTAATATTTTTGCCAATAAAAGACTTTCAAACTTATGACTTATCATTGTTTTCCAGTATACCATAGAAACATGTGAAAAAAAAGACAAATACTGAAGCAGCAAACTTTGCAAAACACAAAATTTATATCACTGCCAATACTTTTGGCCATGGCTGTATGTTCGAATCCTCAGTATTCATAAAACGTCAACTGAGAAATACCCGGCTGAGCTACTATTTCTGGCGAGATTCTGAATTTCGGACTAACTGGATAGTTAAAAAAATCAAGTACTTGTAATTGGATTAAATTACATTTTAAAATACTCGTAATCAGACTACAGTTACTTTTTATTGATTACATGATTACATATTAACAAGTCAATAGGAGTAAATTGTTAATCATTTATTGATCATCCTAATCAATCTCTTTTTTTTCATAATTTTAAATTTTTCACTCTAAATCAGCATACCGCTGATATACGTTTGGTTAGACCATGTGTTTTTGGAAGAGAGGGGGAGGGTTGTGTGTATTGCACTCAGAACTGATACTCGCTACTTGCCAGCCAGGTGAAGATGGAGCTGTCTGCTTCAGCATTTAACCACTGGATCTATAGAGATAATTACATTTTTAAGAATGAAATTGCACCAATGGTGTGCAGCTCACACATTGAACTTAATTGCTTCCAAGGATCTAGTGGATGCCATCTCTAATGGTCCTGCCATCAGGGTTCACAATAGTTCAACTGTAAAATGTGCAGCAGTATAACCCATCGCTTTACGGTTACTGCTGAGGCAGTGAAGTCTACTGCATGAAACTTGACATAAAACTTGACAACATTCACAATTGCATGAAACTTCACAATTTTGTGACTCTGTGGAATCAGGGACTATTAGCAGAGAAAGGGCACTTCTATTAAAATGAATGGGAGAAATTGGAAAACCCAACCAAGGAGCTCTAGTGCCCAATGGTCAAAAGATGTGGAAATTAAGCCCTGCCTTACAGGTAAAAGAGCCAATCAGCTTTTAGGTACAGACATCGCCTGTTGATCAACTCAAGAACGTGCACAACTATACAAGCCGGGAAAATAGCTGTTTTTATAGAGGTATATGAGACAAAGAAGTACAATTTATGATACAACTTTGTACGATTTTTTTATGAAAATTGTATCTATGAGATTACGTTACCGATTGCATTTTTTGTCATGTAATTTGTAATCAGTACCGGATTACAATCAGTACTGGATTACAATTCACAAGTAATCTGCTCAGCACTGCACTTGCAAAGCTTAAAGTGCTCTGATGCTGTTTGTTGCTGGAAGGAAGCGCTTTTTAAAAGGTAATAACATTTTAATTATCAATTTATATTTTTACACAAACGTATCGATTTGCATCAGAAGACATTCATTCATTTTACTGGAGTTGTGTGGTTTATGCTCCCTAAATGTGACTTTTGGACCGTCAAAGTGCTAGCCCGTTTACTTGCACGATAAGGACCTGACAGAGCTCTATCTTCTGAAAATCTTAATTTGTGTTCTGCTGAAGAAAGACAGTCATACACATCTGGGATGGCATCAGAGTAAGTGAATAATGAGAGAATTTTCATTTTTGGTCAAACTATTCCTTTAAGAACGCACTGTTTAACCAGCGGAGAAGTACATACATCATCAAATACAGTACAAACAGTGAGAGTACGTGATTTTGGTCACAGCTGATAACTTTCTGTTCTACACTACAATATTACAATTCTGATTAATAGGAGAGTGCAGATAGTCATAGTTGTCCTTCACAGCAAATATAAACTAATATTTCTTTCTGCACTTTGACTTGCATGTCATGTTACCTCTCGTGCAGTGTGCTCAACGACGATCAACTGCCAAACACTTGCACTGAGGAGAGTGTTTAGGAGCGAGACTTTGGCGATAGGACATCACTATAGTGGTCAAATTAAACTCCATAAAGAGATGGGGAAAGAAAATACAATATTGAAAATATAAAAGAAAATATTAGGCTCATGATTTAATAGATTGTTGGTAAGAACCTCAAGTCTGTTGAAATATCACATTTCTTAAATAAGTGAACAGGAGGTGAATTTGAACATTTGGTCCTGTTGGCACACTGCAAATTTTTTTAGCTGGACTATACAACCTTGTATGACCTATGCTGCCAAAGTTTGTGCGGTTGATGTCCTCTTCTCTGAGTTGACACAGCATTGGACAGGTTTGACTGGGACATGATTGCTGCACAGGGAATATACTCAACATGTTGACCAGCACACTGTGTACTGAAACAGAGCGAAAGATAGAAAGCCAGAGGGAGCTGAAAGAAAGTCTATATATCTGTTGTGTGCTGTGGTTGGCTACATATTTTGTTGGGCATTTCCAAGGATCTAAATGATCTGCTTTATCCAGCACTTGGAAATGAGAGAGGGTTTCAAAGTCTGTACAGCAAGATCAGGACAATATCAGGTAATATTATCATCTTTTTCCTGACTTATTGCATTGGCCAAAGAAGGTAAAGCTTATAGTTGAAGTATGTAATATAATTGCAAAAATAAAGTTGTTTTCAAAACAGCTTTCTGAATATGCCATTGGTCAAACAAAGATATAGTCCCACCCGCAACTCAGGCTATTGTTTGAATAACGTTGTTGGGGCGGGTCACTCAAAACAGAGACATTTTTCATAGTGCCATAAAGACACAGTGCTTACAGTTTTCGAGACAATTTACCTATTAATGGCTTACTTATAGTTGTTTCTGCATATCAAAGGAATAGTTCACCCAAAAATGTAAATTCTCTCATCATTTACTCGCCCTCATGCCATCCCAGATGTACAGTATATGACAATCTTTCATCTGCAAACACAAATGAATATTTTTAGAAGAATATTTAAACTCTGTAGGTCCATACAATGCAAGAGAATGGGTGACAACATTTTGAAGATCCAAAATCCACATAAGGGCAACATAAGTTCTCCAGATGACTCTAGTAGAAAAATCCATGTCTTCAGTAGCGATATAATAGGAGTAGATAAGAAATAGATCAGTATTAATGTCTTTTTTTTCCCACTAAAATTCTCCTCCCTGCGCAGTCTCACAATCTCCACATTCACTTTCTCATTCTTCTTGTGTTTTTGGGGATTCACAGTCTGCATGCATATTGCCCCCTACAGCCGGGGTGGAGAATTTATTTTAAAAATTATTTAAATATTGATCTGTTTCTTACCCACACCTACTGGAGTCATATGGATTACTTTTATGCTTGCTTTATGTAGATTTTGGAGCTTCAAAATTTTGGCACCAATTTACTTCCATTGTGAGGACCTACAGAGCTGAGATATTCTTCTAAATATGTTAATTTGTGTTCTGCAGAAGAAATAAAGTTCTGCATATGTAAGATGGCATAAGTGTAAGTAAATCATGAGAAAATTTTCATTTTTGGGTGAACTATCTCTTTAAGCTGGGATAGGCGAAAGTATTTTAACACAGAAAAAGTTACACACTTCAGCTTTAAGATGTAGATTCCATTTGAAATTCATGGAAGCTAGTACCATATGTTTTATCATTAAAGGACTCTCTAAGGAAAGCCTCACATGCACAGGTTCATTCTGGATGCTTTAAAGAGGCCCAACTATGCTTTTTGAGGTTTTACATGTCCTTTAGTATGTAACAGCTCTTTGTGCATGTAAAAGGTCTGCAAAGTTACAAAGCACAAATTCCACGCAAAAGCGATTTATTGTCTCCCACAGACAACATTGCTCAAGAACTACATGAAATGGCTGGTTTGTAGTCCAGCCATTTCTTCCGTATAGTATCTACATGTCACTATGTAACACATTTGCATAAAGTCTGCCTGAGGGCTACTTTGGCCCACCCTCAAACAAACACAGTTATAGCCGAGGTCAAGATGAGTTGGGTTAGTGTTGTCGACATGTCGAGAAGATGCTGTTTTCTTCACTGCAAAAGCAAAACCTCTTTGTTTGGACTTCCAAAGGTAGACGAATTGAAGTATCAGTAGTTAAAATGTATTTTTACCACTGTTCCTCAGCAGTACATCCACAACCAATGCTGGATTTTCAAGTCTGTTACCCCTGAAAGATGGTGCAGTTCCTACTTTGTTAGGACAATCTGGCACTTCAGGATCACAATTTGTAAGTTTGCTTGATTATTTGTTGGTTTATCTGCTACCAAGTGTTCAAATATGGAGTTTTGTGTTGTAGCAACGGTGTACACCCAGTGTACAGATGTAGGCCCCTGCTAACCTGTTAGCTTATGTTATTGTGTTGAAATAGTTTTGCTAATCAGCTGCGGGCCCACGTTTACCTACAATTATGATGAATTATGCAGATTGTTTGTCGTTCTTACTATCATGAATAGTGATCAATTGTGGAGATGTATTTATTTTTACAAACTGTCATTTTACGTCTGTAACTCAGTTATGGTAAGGACCGTTACATTTCCGACACACGCTCTATGGGGTTGACCAATCACAACAGATTAGGAAAACTGACCAATCATAGCAGACTGGGCTTTTCGGAAAGGGGGGCTTTAAAGAGACGGGAGGTAAATCAGAGAGTATGAAGAGCGGGGAAAATAAATGTACAGTATGAGAAAACATTTTTATTCAAGTAGAAACCCAAAATAAAATTATCAACCTGTAAATTAGCATAATATGCGCTCTTTAAATATGTGTAATAAGTGATTTATTTATGTTTGAAGAGTTTACATAATCGCCCTGCCCCGAACGGACAGCCCTCACAGTTTTTGCCACATGGACTGTTGGATAATAGTCCACTGTAATGTTCACATCAGTGCAGGCTCAGCAGAAGGGTGCATTGAGGGTGCGCAACGGCCACAAAGGGGGCACTCGTGAGCACCCATTGGAAACCGAAAATGACAGTTCTTCTGGATTCAAACATGTAACGCAGCATTAAACTTTGTTTGACATTTTATTGGGTTGGATGTTAGTGTAAAATGTGAGCGGTTGAAAACTGTGCAATGGCACAGAGCCACCAAAAACTAAACAGCTAAACAGAATACCTAGCACTGACCAACATCATAAGATTTCAACAGTGTGTTCTACTTTTTAATTTCCTCTAAAACTATATTTAACTAGGTCTCAAATGCTCTTTCACTTTCTCTCTCTCTCTCTCTCTCTCTCTCTCTCTCTCTCTCTCTCTCTCTCTCTCTCTGTGTGTGTGTGTGTGTGTGTGTGTGTGCATCTTCGCTGGCCTCTTCATCTACCTACCTTAACCTGAGTGTTTGTGTCTGTTACTGGGGTTAACAGATTATCCAGTGAGTTGTGTTTGTTTTGTGTTTCATGTGATCTTGCAACTGACCTTGACTACCCCACCTCTCTCCACCCACTGTTTGCCTTGTTCAGTGCAGTGCTCGGATAGACATCGGAGCATCAAATGAGAAAAAGAGAAACTGCTGTGGTTCGTTTTAGACTAAAGCCTGTTAGCAATCACTCAAATGTAGGGTTGGGTATTAATACAGATTTCACGATTCGATTCCGATTCACAAGCTCTCGATATGATTGGATTCAATATTGATTGATATAAGTTTATTTCAGTTATAATGTCCCTTTTGCTTACATATAAAATAAATTATCTAAATTATCTTATGCTGTGAATCATACAGGGGTAGGTACAGTAGGAAAATATTAATTTGACTAATTATATATTATACAAATGTATTTAATCAATAAATAATTTATAAAATATATCTCATATATATATATATGCATCTGATTCTATGAGAGTGCAGCTGTCAGCTTCTCTTCTCGTAACCTGCACAGGTTATAGTTAAGTGGTTTTAATGGCACAGTTGTTGCTTCAGAAATGTATCAAGCATCACTTATGCAATGTTGTTGGCATGTTATTACGAATAAACTCTCCCACTTATATGTGCATGAGTTTGTGAAAGAATTTCGGGATTGTAGTTTCATTTCAGGGCACAAATGATCATGTGTTTTATACACCTAGTCTGTACGGAATTAGCTTTAATAAGTGAATTATGATTAATTCACTTATTGAATTGATATTATTCTCATGGCTTATTGAAAATAACATCACAGGTATTTAGGTACAGCTTTGAAGCGAAATCTTTTAGAAACAGGGATGAGATTATTTATCAAAATATACCACAGTCAAGTTGTCTTTGAACACAGACTTTCTTTATTACTATTCTAAACATAAATCTAATCTAACACATATACATAAGGGTAGGTTCACAGGTTGGTGAAAAGAGTGACAGAATGTGAAATAAATGATCAGTAAGGTGAAAATGAACTTTATGGAGTCCGTTACCTTAAGAACCATTTATCCTTCTTTGAGGCTACATCGATTTGCTATCGGATTACCCAAATGATTTAATTAATACACCAGCACTTTGAGCACAATATTGGAGATTACTTGCGTGTCTTTGTCATGTTTCCTTGCGTTCTTTGTGTTGGTTGGTTCTTGGCCCTAGGTCGAAGTTTGTTCCACCGATGTTTTTAACTTCTGTATGATTGAATTTATTGCCTGTATGAATGATGATATTAGCTTTGAAGAGAGGCTTTGCTGTAAAGTGTATTGTGACATTTAAAAAAAAACATTACACCACTCATTAATGAACTCATGCTGGGGATCCATCAGTACAGGAGAAATTCACGTGCCAAAGGGATAATAGGATGAGAATACTTTGTGTGAATTTATTGTAAAGAAATGTAAAACAATGTAATGTCCTCACTGCAAAATATTAATAAAAATGTCTTCTGACCAAGAGCTGCTAATTTGTGTTGGTGTCGTCACAGGGCTCAACATTAACACTTGTCCACTGGTCTGGGAGAAGTAGATTGTTTCAGGGCCAAGTGAAAGAGAATTTTACTTGCCTGACAAGACAAGTAGCCTGAATAGAACGTCAATAGTGAGAAAATAACTGGTTATATTTGTGATATAGCCTTGTCCTGTGTCACTTATCACAAAGTTAATATTCAGCTGTTGAAAATAATTTTGAGTGTGTAGACTGCTGGCTGTATATAGTGTAAGCTAGAGGTGTCTTTCCAATGTGCAAGTTAGAACTAGCAGTTGTTTGGGGACAACAATAACACTTTGCTTGACCAATCAGAATTCTATTTGACATTACCTCAGGCAGCGAGCCACGTAGTCTTAATTTTCTAATTACATAGCGATCTACTCATTGGCAGCAATGTTTTGCAAGCCTCTGCAGCCCGGCCTAGCACCTAGTAAAATGGCAAAACCCCAAAATAGAACCGTTAATCAAAAAGAGGTTACCAATCTAAAAGGTAGAGGAAATTCTTCCTTACCTGGAAGGATACATTTGGTTGGGTGCGGTATGAGGAATGCATACGACTTGGCTGACTAGTTGATTGACTAGGCTAGACTATGTTCTCAACTTGGAAAATAAGTGGCTAACTGACGATTGAGATCAGATTAAGACGTAGAGATAGGGGACGTACATACTAAAATTGTGGCACTGTCTTTCTGCAATATGATCTTAATGTGATCCTTACTAATAAATTATGGCGATATAAGCTTTTCTTTTTTTCTCCCTTTCATCCTTTTTATCTTAAGACAAATCACTTTCTTACTCTGATGAATGAATGCCCAATTTACTTGTCCTAAGGACAAGCACATGACAATGCTTAATGTCAAGCCCAGAGTCAAAACAGTTGGTCAATAACAAGCCAAAAGGAATAGTTCATGTCTGGATGATATTATGTTTTAGGTATATTTGTGACATTGATGTTGTGTTATACATGTTGTATTACTGACCCCAGTATGTATGAATAATTACTAAATAATTTTAAATGCTAAATAATGGTATGATTAATGATAACTGCATTCTATAACCAAAGTGACTACATAAAATACAGGAGCCAGAATTGCAGGTTACGACTAGTTGTTTTCATGCTATACATCAGCACGCAAAGAGTCACAGTCAACCCTCACACATATACATTGTTATTATACACACTTTTTATATCTTGGCAGGAATAGGGTCATTGTGTGTTCTGAGAAGGAGATGACTCCTGTTTGGGCAGAGAAGGGAATGCAAAAACATTTTTAAATAGCCTGTTATGCCAAATTGTTTAGAATTAAAAGTAAATCCTTAAAGACACAAAGTCTTGATATTTAGCTTTCTGTCAATTTTTATCACTATGGTTATTAGCCATTGCTAAAGCCTGTTTCGAGTTAAGATAAAGGGTTTGACTTCAGTTGCCTGATCATACAGACATTTGATCTGCTGCTGTCTGATGTTGTATGTACTCAAATCTCAAAAGAGTTACACTTAGTAAATATGGTTGTTGGCCCCAAAAGCTGAGGAAATGTTGACATAGCCATTTCATCTAACACTGACGGGAATATTCCACTGGGTTTGGGAAATGACTAGGTATTAATAATAATAATAATAATTCCTTGCATTTATATAGCGCTTTTCTAGGCACTCAAAGCGCTTTACATAGTATAGGGGGAATCTCCTCAACCACCACCAGTGTGCAGCATCCACCTGGATGATGCGACGGCAGCCATAGTGCGCCAGAACGCCCACCACACTCCAGCTATTGGTGGAGAGGAGAGAGTATAGTTATGTAGCCAATTCAGGGATGGAGATTAATATGATGCCATGGTAGATAGGGGCCAATGGGGGGTATTTGGCCAGGACACCGGGGTTACACCCCTACTCTTTACGAGAAGTGTCCTTGGATTTTTAATGACCACAGAGAGTCAGGCCCTCGGTTTAACATCTCATCCGAAGGACAGTGCCTTTTTTACAGTATAGTGTCCCCGTCACTATACTGGGGCATTAGGACCCACACAGACCGTAGGGTGAGCACCCCCTGCTGGCCTCCCTAATACCACTTGCAGCAGCAACCTTGGTTTTTCCCCAGGAGGTCTCCCATCCAGGTACTGGCCAGGCTCAACCCTGCTTAGCTTTAGTGGGCAACCAGTATTATTTTTTATTATTCACTGGTCGTATGCACTGCATAACTGGATAGTAATAATTGTATCCAATAATTGTTAATCTTTTTTTATGTGTGCGTATGCAGTTTCAGCTGGTCTACCGTAATATTACTAGATTTCTTTATTTACATTTGTGTCCAAAGGAAAAGATGAAAGATTTGTATTTTCTCAAAGCACACAAGTTCATGAATATTTAGCATTTTCCCAAATGCACTGTTTATGTACTAAAGATAGATTGTAAAAGTAAGTAGCTAGTTTTATGTAACAATATACAACTGTAGGTGTGAAGACATTTATTTTATGTGGATTGAAATTACATACTCATTCAAACAAATTCAATCTTAAATACTTTGTAATCTTCACGCTTGTTAAAACTTGGCATTTTTTACCCTCATAGAGCGACTGCTGCAGATAAATCTTTTTGGGGAAATTTTAATCAAAATAAATTTGACTCAAAAAATTTAATAGGCATGACGCTTCTAAACATCAGGCATTTGTGTGGAAATCAGTGTGTGCTGCTGACAAATGGCTCGGTATTTAAAATGATATAAAACGAGTATGTATAGAGATTTAGGCTATTTCTGAAACCGAAGGCAGTTGCTTTGCTTCCTCACTGCCATGTCAGATTGAAATATTGAAATATTTGATTCAAAAAGATAAAAATATCTGATACGTCATATCTTGTTGTGAATCATAAGCATTTTACTGTAAGAGGACAGCATCACATAGTGAGAATGCTGGAGCCGATGTGTGTGTGTGTGTGGTGGGCAGCAGATGTCAAAGTTCAGAGCAGAGGCCTGATTAGATTATCTGACCATCAGGTTCAAAAAGCGGTCAGTTTACCTAAACTGCAGATGACCTGATGCAGCTACTTTGAATATGTGCTTATTTTCCAATCATCCAGACAGAACAATATATTATCTATCTCTCTGTCTACCCTTCCATCCATGTATCCATTCATGTATGCATCCCCTGGCCAATCTTTATCAGTTCATGTTCTGTTATGCGGTATGCATCAGTGTGCATGTATGTGGCCAACATTGTAGATCTGTTCCAGTTGACTTGAAACGAATGAGTAAATTCTCTCCTGACTGCTGTCTGGCGACCATGCTGTGCCTGTTTGTTTCTCTCTTTTTATCGCTGAGAATAAATCAGTGATAGAGAGGCAGGCCATAAAACCAGAGTAGAGAGCAGTGAGGAGAGATTTCTGTCATTCTTAAGCCTATTACAGGCTTACTGGTCCAAGAAGTGCCTGTTATGTATGTAGAAAGAGAGAGAATAGATAGCCAGCAAGAGATAGATGTTTAGTTGTTCATCTGAGAGTATTGAAAATGTAAAAACACTCCACACAGCTTGACCGATGGTGTGGAAAACCTGTACACCCACGACAGCTCAGAGTTTAGAATAATTGTCATAAACAACAAATAGGTACACACAGGATCGCCATCAGGGGGGGGTCAAAGGGTACAGATGACCCCGGGCCCAAGGCCCAGGGGGGCCCATGCAAAGGTCTATAGTTGACCCTTAATGGGACCAAGTGCAACAATTTACTTACTGACTTGTATCACCGGAAATAGAATGTATATGTATTTACATGATAAATAAATTTTTATCATTAAAACACATTTTTATCATTAATACCCCATCCCCCTGCTGTTATTGTTAAAATGGTTCGGTCGAAACACCTGGCCAATCAGATGTGTGGAACACACACGATGTGCATTGTGCAAAGCGAGACTGACTGCTTTGGCCAAAGGCTAAAATCAGGAGCACAAAAAAGAAAAGGAAGCAAACAGAGAGCAAAAATGAACGAAAGTAGAAGAGAGGCGATGGCCAAATTTCTTGCCAAGCATGAAGCACTAGGTGTGACAGGCGAAGCTGAACGTGGCAGAAGCGAGGAGCTAGTGTAGACTAGCAAATAAAACTGCAGCTAGCTTGCTTAACCTTTAGATAACATTAGCATGTTCACTTAACTAGATTAGATATATATGCCCATGTAAGTAGGGATGGGTACCAAAACCCGGTATTAAATGGGTCCAGATGCTAAATTATTAAAGACCGTAGTATTGATAAAATCCGACATTATGGTTCTTTTATAATGTTTTGGTATAATTTTATATCAATTATTTAATAATTGATAAAAAAAACGAAAAGGAGTATCTATCAGAGTAATAGTATTGATAAAATCCTAACGATACCCTACTTATAAAGCAATTATATTGCAGCCTGCTGGAATTACTAAAGCTTGCAATTAGCAAATTTCTAGGTCTGAAGTCAGCAAGAAAATAATCAGACTCTTCCTATGATATCACCCTCTATCAGAAACTGAGGGAGAGACCAGCATCCCTAAACAGTGAGTGAGTGAGTAACACAAGGATGGGTGGGTGGTGGTGGTGGACAATGCAGAGTGGGTGTGAATGAGGGCAGTGCCACGGTAAGCAGGGACGGATTACCAACCCAGCCAATTTTCTACTCTGTAATAAGACTTATTGCAGGGTCTTTTATTCATTCCATTTCTAAAAATAATATTAGAGGTAAGGGATATCAGCAAAAATGTATAATGCAATATTCTATAAACTTTTTACAAATGTTTAAGGAAAGTGAATAAAAACAGGTTAAAAGTTTTTTTTTTTAAATGTCCAAAGTAATAGTCGACCTGCCATATCCACTATGAAACCACTATTAAAAACAACAATTTATCTTTTCTATTCAGCATAGTTTTTGTAATCCAAGCGCTTTGAGGAAAAGGCACATTTTACATTTTACATTTAGTCATTTAGCAGACACTTTTATCCAAAATACAAAATGAGGAACATAACACTAAATGTTCCTTCAGGAGATTATACTGTATATAAACTGTTTATATCTTCAGTTTTTTGGCAATTTCAAGCATTGTATAGCTTAACAATTATTGACCGGCGAGTTTCTAGAGAAAGCCTAATATTGACCTTATATTGACCTTCATTTTTGACCTAATATTGACCTTAAGACATGCCAGTCATACTGTGACAACTCAAAAACAAACACAAAGACAATGTTAAGCTTTATTTAACAAACCAAATATCTTTCAACTGTGTTTGATATAATGCAAAGTGATTTTCTTGTATCAAATTAGCAATTTAGCATGATTACTCATTGGTATGGTGTTGTAGTGATGGCTGCTTGAAATGGGGCCTGTCTAGATTTAATAAAAAATGACTTTTTTCAAATAGTAATGGTGCTGTTTTTTACATCAGTAATGTCCTGACTAAACTTTGTGATCAGTTGAATACCACTTTGTTCATTTAAAGTACCAATTTCCTTTTAAAACTGCAAAATCTGTACATTATTCCAAACTTTTTGCTGGCAGTGTATATATAAAGTATGTACTGTCCATATAACATTTCAGTTTAACACACGCAGTGTTTTTGCTTACTTATGGTTTAATTGGTTCTAAATTTCCTTGTAAAATGTGAAAACTTTTTCATGATTTATAAATTCTGTATGAAAGCATTCAGTTATGCACAAATATGTGATATGTGCGTACACAAGGTTAGTAAATGAGATCCACTGTTCTTGGGGGAGGTCTGTGGCACAACCCTCTAATTAAGGTCATGCATTTTGGCGTTTTGACAGAGGGATTGCGGAATGCCTTCAGGAGATTAATTTACGGCAAGACAAACCTTACAACAGTGCAGAGGATGATGGTAAAAGCTGTACACACACAACAAAGATCCATATGCTTTAGTGATTAGCGCTAGCTGCTCTGACATGTAGCTAGTCTTCTAATCTGCCACCAACAGCAGGTTGTTATGCAGGTTGAATGTTATGACTATGTGACAAAATCTTAACCTCCTCTAATTATCTCTTCACTTCTCTCCTTTTGTGTTTGTGCTACTCCACTTAGATATTGAAGTACAAAATGGAAACGGTCCAGGCCCTGAGTGGGTATTAAAGTTGAATGGTGGTGAATGTTTAGCACATAGACTTTAATATGATGCAGTGTAAAACATGTATGAAATAACCAACCACGGTCTTGGCAGAGCTACCTCATGGCAAATTCAATGCCCTACTTAAAGAGATGTGAAACTTAGAAGTGTTTCTGCCAAGAGTGTGTGCTTGCTTGGGGACCGGGAAAAGTTTTACTAAAGTAACAGAGATACTGGCTCTGTTTAGAAATGTCCTGTAATGCATATAATGTGCAGACAGAAAAGTAATAATTAATTAGACCAATGCATGACTTTTTAAAGCTTTAATTTATTATCATATTCATAAAACAATGAGTATCACCAGGCTATGGACAAACTAGCCCTAACTAGTGCATTTGCTTAGAAGTATGTCAGGTCAATTGAAAGTTTATTTAGCAAATTTGCTGAAATGCACCATACAGCAATATCTCTTGGCCATGAAATGTAATTTCTAAAAGCTCCAAATGGTATCACTTTGTTTTAAAAAGTGGTGGGGACAATTTTATGCTGATTGTGATGTCATGAAATTAATGAATATTAATTAGGTTATGCACAGATCATTTCATATAATCTTTAACTGTTTTAAAAAAATTGTCATTCTTGATGGCCAATCCAAGAATTCCAATAAATAGTTCACATAATTACTTTGATAACTTTATCCCTGTACCAGCCACTGTTCGTGTCAGTGGCAAAATGCATGGATCAGCAAACTGATAAACATGGCAACTGTGTGGTTAAATGTTCAGCTCCAATACAAGGAGTTCCCGGTTCTGATCTGCCCTAATATAACTTTGTTTTAATAAACCAAGATTGCGTCTGCACATCAGTGGAAGCAAATCATGAATCACGACACGTTTTCATTTTCCTTTGCAATTTAACTGGAAAGGAGCACAAGCTGTGGAACAGCGGTGCGAGTAGAGCTCAGTTCTGTGTTCACGAGTGAACATTGCTGTCACCTGTCATCCAGCATCACTTATAACATCCGCAACGAATTCTCATCATAACATTCAAATTAACACTACCCAGCGCAGGATGGCCACTTATTATAACACATACGAACTAAATGAAAACTCCTGCATTAGACACTTAACTTATGAAAGCTATTTCTATAGTGGTGGGGACAAAATCGGCCAAGCCAAAAAGTAGCGGGGACATGTCCCACACATTCCACCCATAAATGATGCCTAAGCTCCAAAGATAATATAAATGTAAATCACTAAATTAAAGAAGTTCACCCAAGAATTTTAATTCTGTCATAATTTACTCACCCCATGTCCAAACCTGTATGACTTTCTTTCTTCTGTGGAACAGAAAAAGGAGATGGTAGGCAGAGTGTTAAGGACTGAAAAACTCAGTCACTATTCACTTTCATTGTATCTTTTTGCAATGAAAAAGTGAATGGTGACTGAGGCTGTCTAACATTCTCCCTAACATCTCCTTTTGTGTTCCTCAAAATAAAGAAAGTGGTATGGTTTTGTAACAAAAGAAGGGTATGAATAAGAATTTACTCATACTGTAGATTATTGTTTTTATTTTTGGTTAAACTGTTACAGAGAACACTATATTGTGTATTGTGCCATTAGCTGCTCCCTTTGGATTGGGTGCTGCTGTTATAGCTGTACTGTACATGGCCCGCTTAAGGGACCTTTTAGTCCTCTTTCCGCAAGCTCGTGAAAAGCATTTTGTTTAATCCCCTTCTACATATTTTCCCCCTCTCTCTCTCTCTCTCTCTCTCTCTCTCTCTCTCTCTTTCATTATCTATCTCTGTCTCACTGCTTGCTGTAAACAGGTCAACACTACAGTTCTGTATAAATTCTTTGTTGGTGCTGGTGACCACGTGGCTCAGCCAATCAGCTCTCTCACATTGATGTCCTCCTGCATAAATTGTGATTGGCTGGAAGCTGGGCTAAGCTGAGTGGAGAGGTGGTCTCACTCTTTATTTAGATTAAAAGTGTGAATAAAAAAATGATGTTAAGGCATGAGAAGAAAGTAGAAAGAGTGCCTGCAGCATCAAACATTAATGATTTAATACTGTTAAGTATCTCATGTCTCACTGCAAGAGCAGCACTGAAGTTGTTACAGCGGAACGAATGATATGGGCTCACAAAACACAGGAACTTTGTAGTGGACAGCACATTCAACTGATGAGCATGGGTACAGTATGTGTGAGTGTTTGTATGGTTGTGTTTGCACTTGTCTCTGGAGTTCTTTGGTATAGAACCACTCTGACACTGCATAATACATAGAGTTACATTTTTAATTGGTGGGTGAGACTCTAGCTCTCTAACTTTAAATTGAAGGAGTCTTGGCACAGTGAAGGGAGGGTGGAGAATTGCCAATAAGGATATAGGACTCTGGTGTGTTATATCATACATGTCCAAGGGGGTTCAAAACGCTTCTATTTTGCAATTTTCTATTTTGATGCAAAAGTTTTAATTACAAATGGTATTATCAGCACAACAGTTTGAGGAAAAGGTTTTATTGAAAATGTACATGAATTTCTGAATTTCTAAGTATTTGTCATGTTCCCCTTTTTGTATGCTCGGGCTAGCATGGACACCACAATGATGCATATTATCCCAGCATGAATTGACAATGTTCCAAAGCGCACTTTGTGTGCTTAAGTGGAAACAAGGACATTTTACCGTTTGTACAAAGGAGTTGACAAAGTTAATGTCACAAATTTGCTTACATTCTATTAGTGACTTAAAAGTGCAAAATCTGAAATATTTCTACATTTTAGTGCTGGTCTGGTTATAGACTACGGTCCGTTTTGTGGAGTGACTTCGATTTGACCACGGTGTTTAGTCTGCTCTCATGTCTGTTGTGCTGTTGAAGTCTTGCGCATGTAGAACAGCATTTACGTCCATGAGTTTGAATTCTCCGCTGTTGCTGCAATGTGAGCTCATGCATGAGGCAGCGCTGTGATGGTGGAAGAACGCTCAGACTCTGGTAACGTAAATGCGTGATGTTCTACCAAGTATAACTCGGAATTTACGCATTTACCTAATTTTTGTGACTTAGCTTCAACATTCATTTTGAAACCAAAAAAACTAAATGGCTCAATATAATGAAAGAATAATCACTTTCCCCTTAACAATAAACATAATGAGTGCCATCATTATTTTCAGTGATGTACAACCTGTACATATCTGTTCACATCTCAAAGAATGTGTTTGTGGTTCCATGACCCTTTAATACTAACCATGATTTGTGTCAGTAGATCATTATTATTAATTATACTTACATTCTTTGTAAATTCTTTGTAAGTTCTTAACATAGTCTACATCAAATTAGTCCTAATGAGCAGTCAAGCATATTTCCCATGCATATGTAAGGAGCGTGCCACTGTCATAGATATATGCCTTACAAGAACGTAAGACAAAGATGGTCCAAATTTCTATTCTTCTAGGCTGATGCATTGCATACATCCCATTTACACTACCAAATTCTTATGAACGGGCGGTCTTCATTTATATCAATGTTGCTTGACAGGTAATTAAATATATAACAGGACGCAGGTGGCACATTAACTGAAGAACCTCTGAATTAAATTGCTCTTGACCAAACATATTTACACTTTGCTCATGCTATTTCACCAACCCACTAGACTTGCTTGCTTGCACAAAAATATCATAACTTCATGGCCATGCCCACTGAATTTTTGAGTATGACATATCGCATAGCACTACTTATGCCATAGTGCTCTTAAAATAGGGCTCATAGACTGCATTTGACAGCATGCCACAGATGCAGTCGATAGAGTTGAACTTTTACTTGGACAAGAAATCAATAAAATAGCATCATCTTACAAAAACAATTACTTAGTTTTTGAAAATGTTATAAATTTTTAAATGTGTAAACAATCTTGCTCTAGAATTCATATGCCAACTAATAACAAAACAACATAGTAAGGGGATCACTTCAAGAGGGGTAACAAATCAGAACCACAGAGTACATAAGAAAAACTAAATTTGGACAATCCACATTTTCTGTTACACTGCTTTGGAACAAAATACCAGTTGAACTAAAAATACACACAAAAAATAAATAAATAAATAAATACACATATAGTTTAAACAAAACCAGGTTTGTGAACACTGGTGGCTGTACTGTCTCAGCCTTTTGTTGTTGTTGTTTGCTTTTTAGTTTTCTTTTAATATTTAAATTGTATTTTTTATTTTTAAAAAGCCTAACCAGGGACTTGGGCTGCAAATTAGCCTATGGCTAGAAACCTTCATGTAAAGCATCTGCTGCTTGAAAATAAATGAACAAAAAAATACTTAACCTGGGATATTCCCTTTGAAACAAGGGTGACACAATCAATAGGAATCTTTTAGCACACACACACACATATATATATATATATATATATATATATATATATATATATATATATATATATATATATATTTGTCAGGTAATGGGGTAAATTAATTGCTTGTGTAGGTGTGTGTATACACTAAATAGTATGACACACACACAAAAGCCAGAGGTCTTGACGGTTTTCAGTGGCCCTTATTTTATGTTGCATGCATCAGTGGACCAGACAGGTCATGCTATTAATTAATTCCTCAAACACCATAGCAACTAGTCTTGCTGTTTACTCCATAACAGTAGAGAACCGTTTAGGGCGAACTTCTCTTGTAGTGAAGAAATGCCACACTAAAACCTTCCTCAGTGCTTTCTGTTACAGGAAGTTCACGAACAAACAATTTCATGCTGAACTGATGTTAATGCTCATGATCATAGGATTGCATTTTTAAATTACATTTACGTTTATGCATTAGGCATAGAATTTTATCCAAAGTAACTTAAAGTGTATTCAAGGAGCATTTATACTTATTCACTATGTGTGTTCCCTTGGAATCAAAGCTAAGTCCTTTGTGTTGCTGGGTCCAGTTGTGCTATAGGAACACGGATTGGTAATATTCTGCTCCAGTAAGTAATGCTCAGAGGTGGTTTGAATTAACACTGGTGCTGTTTGTTGTTTATTCGACACAGTCACTGACATTACTAAAATATTCAGACTGGATAAGCCAGCAGATATGAAACGACCTTCGTAAATACTTACGTGTAAGATCTGCTGATAAAATCTGGAGTGTGTGTGTGTGTGTGTGTGCGCGTGCATGTGGATATGTGATCTGGTGACGATAGTAGACAGTGATGGTAACTGAGAATCAGCTGCTATTTGACCCCCGACACATGACAGACTTCTAAAGGTTAAAGTGTATTGCTGAAAATGCTTGTGTGTTTATATGAGGAGAATAGAATGAAGCAAAGTGAAGAAAAATATTGATTTATGATTGAATCCAAACACTGAGGCTTTGTAAAATAGATGCTATAATTAAATACAAGGTTTGACCTGTGATAGAGGACACAACAGTTCTGTGATTTAATTAAAATGGTAAGGACCCTTGGCTTAACTCTTGTGCGAACTTCGGAAAATGTTTGTCTTATTAATTTTTTTAATCATTTTGTCTGTTAATGCCAATGGCATAAATTTAGCCAAAGGTGTGTATTTTGGGGGGAATTATGATATTTAATCTATAGTACACTGTGAACACAATTGTTACACTCAGGACCTTCAGGGCAGTAATGTCCCCATTGAAACCCATTAAAATTGCAATATTTGATCCCGGTGCCATTAAAGCATGAATTCTATGATATTTTGCTTTCATTCCGGAGCCCTGGGTTCAAAATGATTTTTTAAAATATTTTTTCCACCAGATTTTTTTATCATGTTTAGCCTATGGAGCAAATACATGCTTTTTTCCTATTTTCTGTTTGCTGTACTATAGAGCACTGCAGGCCAATTGAAAAATTATGCAGCTAAAATTGTGTGGTTGTGTAGGTATAGAGGTCAGAGTGTGTTTTGTGTGATTGTGAAAATGAATGAATATTTGGTAGTTATGATCAGGACTGATGTTGGTTAGAAAGAAATTGAAAGTGGAAAATAATATTAATATATAATATTTTTATGGCAGTTTTTGATGTGACATTTGATGTGAACTTTTATTATTTATATAAAGGGTTAAACAGGTTACATTTATGCATGTGGTGCTAAATCATAGAAACAATCATAGAGCTCTGTCCCTTTTCTGAATTTATTTTCTGGAAAAGAAATGGTTTCTGCAATGTTAGTGTAATTGGGAGCTTGAGTGACATATTTCTCTATGGCTGTGCAGGGAGGAAAACCTCTTCACCTCTTGCTTTGAAATGATGCTTATTTGTGGTTCTGTGGAGGAGGTTTGCATCTATCTGCGAAAAAACAAGGCAACCTTAAGGCCATGGCACACTCCTGGTGAAGTTCTTCTTTATTCTTTGCTCGAGAGCAAAAAAGAAGTTTGAAACAGTCGAGCAACGACATTCTGTTTGAGAACATGTAGACACTGGCCACACCACTGGGGGAGGGATTTAGAGGTGCATTTAAAGGACTACTTCACCCAAAAATGAACTCATCATTTAGTCACCCTCATGCCATCCCAGATGTGTATGACTTTAGGAGAATTTCTCAGCTCCTTAAGTCCATACAATGTAAGTGAATGGGTGCCAAAGTTTTGAAGTTCCAAAATCCACATAAGGGCAAAAAGTACTCCAGATGACTCTGGTGGTTAAATCCAGGTCTTTAGAAGTGATTTGATAGGTGTGGATGAGAAAGAGATCAATATTTAAGTCCTTTGTTTACTATAAATTCTCCTCCCTGCTCAGTCAATCTCCACTTTCACTTTCTCATTCTTCTTCTTCTTCTGTTTTTGGTGATTCACATCCTTCGTGCATATCACCCCCTTATTTGCAGGGAGAATTTATGACAAAAAATGACTTAAATATTGATCTGTTTCTCACCCACAGCTATCATATCATGTCTGAACACATGGAATTAACCACTGTAGTCATATGGATTACTTTTATGCCCCCTTTATGTGGCTTTTAGAGTTTCAAAATGTTGGCACCCATTAACTTAGATTGTATGGACCTACAGAGCTGAAATATTCTTGTGAATATCTTAATTTGTGTTCTGCAGAAGAAATAAATACATATCTGTGATGCATAAGTGTAAGTAAATCATGAGAGTATTTTCATTTTTGGGTGAATTATCTCTTTAAGGATGCTTAAGACTATATGTAAAACCTTAACTAATGTGACATTAAAATGCATAATGATCTGATCAACTGCACGTGTGTGGCACTCCAAATGAACGTGACTGGTTAACAAATAGGGGTGTAACGATCCATCGATCTGGATCGATGCATCGAACCAATGACCAATGATCCAATGTTGTCGATACAATGCGTAAATATTGATATTTAATACTCTCATGTCAGCCACATCCGTACGCCTTTCTGTCAAGCGATGAAGCAACCTTATTACATTAATTTGACATTGAGCACTAAATATGCTTTTCATGTGGAACACTGATGTGGGCGTTGTCTTTGAAGTCAAATTGTGCTCTGCTATCCATGCATGATTGTACACCGTGCTATTGTAGCTCAGCTTCGTCCATCATGCAGGTATACACCGGCTTAAGACCGCATATTGATGAACGGTCTCCTTTCTTTTTACCCATAAAAGTGTTAGATAAATGACAGTTATAAGCGCTTCATTTCAAATCAAATGGATATATATATGGAAAATATCCATGTATTTTACATTTACATTTGCATTTGCACATTTTTCTTGCACACCTTTGTTTCCTATAATGAAAAGTACTTGGATTTCTGTAACCAGGTTGCCTTGCATTCTAAAAAAAAACATGCAATTTGAATCATGTTGGAGTACTTATAAAAGTTTAAAAAAAATCGAATCGTCTATAAGTTTGAAAAAAATAGATTTTTTTTTGCCATATTGCCCAGCCCTACTTTCTACTTTTTTTCAAACCATACATTAAAGAAAGTGGGGGTGAGTAATAGAGTGAAAAATATGTTTTTAATAAAGTCATCATCAGCAAGTGTACTCATGATTTGTGTGACAATGAATAAAATGCACAGTTGTTGTAGCACCTCTAGTGTTCATTTCACCAGGAAACTGCAGTGAAACGTAGAAAGAGGCCCGTAAAATTCAGTTTGCAAAGATTTATTTAGGGTAAAATTCATTCTATGAGACCAGGTTGAACTCATACAGTAAAATAAGCTAATTTAACCTCTTGATGCTGATTTTAAGTAATATATATGCAGTAGATATGTGTAATTTGTCATCTTTATATTTTGGAATCATGGCGCTAATGCGCTAACGTGCTATATGCAGTCAGAATATGCGTTATTGTAATTTATGATGACACTGATACAACTGCAAAGGAGGGTGGATAAAAGAGTATTAAGGGGCAGAATACAGCACATGAGTAGGCAGCATAGGCACGTATGATTTTTTTAGTAGATTTGATTCATTTTGTAGATTAATAAACATTAAAAAAAAATCACATGACACGTTCTTGGAAAATGTCTAGGTCAATACACAAACAATCATACAGAAAAAGATACGTTTGCACCAGTGTGTACTTGTTGACTGATGTTAACCGACTGAACAACATAGGGCTCAAATTAAGTGCAGCTCCAGGTCACACCTACCGATGACATGGACCAATGGTGTTAAGCAGCTGGTTCAAAGTTTTTCTAAAATTTCGCCCTGGTGAGCTGTTACAAACCACTGAAGCAAACTCAAAAACATTTTGTTACGTATTTTGCTTGATTACTCAAGGTCAGTATTGTATTTTAAATACTTTGGATTACTTCTTCAGCACTGGTTGATTTTTTTTTTCACTTGTTTTGACTATAAAATCTCTAAGCAGTGAGACAAAATACACATGTTAAAAATACATTCTCTGAAAAACATAAATATCTTATGCAGTGTTGTTTCTAAAACAAGATCAATCAAATTGATCTTGTTTTAAAGATTTTTTTGATATTTTTACAGGAAAGCAATACAAAAATTATTATCAAGAATATGATTTTTGCCCTAATATCAAAGGTCTTACTAGAAAAAAGAAATTATGATTGTTTTACCTAAATATAGATGTTGAGTTTGTGTAATTTTAATGGTAAAGGAGACCAACACTTCTGCCTAGATGGCTTCCTTAATTCAATAAAATGAAGCTCAGGATGATAAATAATGCACCTCATTCACAACTAAAAAATATTCTGTCAGGAATTTACACCCTCTTTATGAAACACTGACCAAAAAAACCTTCGTAGAATACTATAAACAAAAATTATACAACTTTTGTAAAAGTGTGTAATTGTCTACTATCTCAGTAAAACATGCATACAGAGGTAAACACTGACTTCCCCAGCCGTTTAAACATTGTGGTTCTGTAGCGTTTTCAAAACCTTGTTCTGTTTGTTTGAGGAGTCCGACGTGTCCGAGTCTGATTTTAGGGCAGGATTTTCCGAACAGTGGCAGATGTGTGGATAGAAACGTGCTTGAAAAACAATTCTTATTCAAGCAATTGTTTTTCATGTGGCTAAAGACTCAAAAATGATACATTTCGCTTTAAAAGACTAAAATACATTCAAGCACATTTTTTCCCATAGGCATTTCAAATCCTTTATTTAAAAATTTTCTAAGCCATGAACCAAACCAACCAGCTCCCAGGTGAATCACAACTTAAATATAACTAGGGTGCTAGACTGTCTACACGTTTCTTGCCAGAATAAACTATAATCCCATAATGCATTGTGAATGAAGTAATTGAATTAAAAACAATGGAAAAAAATATAAAACTGTTGATTTAAAGTTGTCGATTATAAGTACAGAATTAATAGCCTATATATAAGGGTAATTGCAAAATATTCATATATATACTATATACAAATATCTGTAAATAGTTTGAGAGTGTAGGGTGAGTTTTTACAGGGAAACACAAAAGGAGATGTTTAGCAAATTGACAGCCTCAGTCACCGTGCACTTTCATTTTATGGAGTAAAGATGCAATGAAATTTAATGGTGACTGATATTAACATTTCATTGAGTATTTCACAGAAGAAAGTAAAATGGGGTTTGAAAAAAACTTGAGGGCGAGTGATTTTTGGGGTGAACTATCCTTAACTGTGTTCTGCTCTCAGGCAGGGGACCAGACAACATTGTTCATTAGTCTTAATTAAGCCTCTCTACCTCCTCTCTGGAACTTCACCCTCATGGGTTCTTGTTACCACACACATACGGAAACTGTGTGCAAGTGTGTGCGAGTGTGTATGTGTGAGAGAGAGAGAGAGAGAGAGAGAGAGAGAGAGGTGAAGGATAATCTTGGAGATCCTTTTTGGCCTAATTGCATAAGCATGAAAAGTTTGACAGGATTTGTATACATGGGATCACGTCCTTTGGGCCCTTGTTACAATCATTTCCTATGGGTCCTTATTTTGGTACATGTGAAGGTCGTCTAAAGGTCAGCATAATCTCTTGTGTGTATGTGTGTTTTTCCAGGTAATGCCTACAGGCCACTGTTGATACATATAGTGAACGGATCCAATGGTCACAGTTGGAGGAACTTATGCATATATAGGCTTTTAATTTACATTATTCTTTGATGCTATAGTGAATGATACTGTATCTGCTAAATGCTGTAGTGAATTATTGCTGACATGTGCAGTTTCAGTATGCATCAGCAATTCAGCAGTTTCAGTGAAATGGAACATCTCTCAGGGTTTGGAGGTATCATTATAGTCACTAATAGCAGTGACATGTGCTCTGAATTGCTTTTGCGCTGGTGGCATTGAGGGTACACAGATGGATAAACAACCCTGTTCATTTGTACTTGTACTACTTTCTGCCATTTGAGATGATGGGCAATACAATTGCGCTGCTGCTGTTTTGACATTACATATGTTCCACAAACATTTGGATGTCAAAATAGATATTTAAAAAAGTATGTTTAAATCATAAATATGATGAAAATGTTTTTTTTTCAATTGGCACCAGGCACACCACTGAAATTTTAACTTTAAAAAATGATGGCAACAATTGAACTGAAGTTTTTTGTTTCAGTATTCGTTTTCATACTAATGAAACTAAAACTAATTTTTGATCTGAACTTGTGAATGTTGTGGTTGGACTGTCATTTACATGACTTTCTCTTATGCAGTGTGCTATTATTTTTGTTATAATTTTGTGGTGAAGCTGTACTTGCTCCACATAATGAACAGAACATTAACAAGGACATCAGAAGGCCAAGAGTTTTAATATTAAAACACTTTGAATTTAAATTTAAAACTAATAGTTCTAATATTAAAGCACTTACTTTGATAATCGATTAATCTAATGATTATTAGAACAATTATTCTGTGATTATTACAACGATTAATCATTAGCTCTTAACCGATTATTCAGCTTGTGTCCTGACTTAAAAGGTTGTATTAAATGTGCTTACTAACAATAAAGAGGACAAAATCATCTTTTAAAATTATCTCTAAATGACTTTCTGTTATGAATGCAGACAAGGGCAGACAAGGAGTGGGATCTAAATGCGGGTTCTTTATTAACTGAAATGAGTAAAAACACAAAACAAGCAGGAACAAAAGAAAACATCCACGGGGGACAAAACTGAAACTAAAACATGAACACAACGGAGGAACACGGAACTAGGGAAACACGGCAGGAAGAAAACACGGCAAGACAGGTAATGGAGCAAACATAGGAACATCAACATTCAACGATCGACACGGAGTGGAGAAGAAACAGGGTTTATATACACAGGATGATCACAAACGACAATCAGGTGAAAACAATGAGTGAATGCTGGCAGTAGTGAGGGCAGGGAACTATGGGAAATGTAGTGCATGACAGTGACATGTGAAACGCGGGGCAGACAACAGGGAATCGTAACACTTTCACTGAATTAAAGGGAAAAATGCTTTTATTACGTTTAATGCAGTAAAAAATTAACTGCAAAAAATCCTATTGTTATCAAGTGTTTTTGTTTTCCATTTAAAAATGTCTAAAAATCCTTAAAACAAGATACATTTACTTGAGAAGCAACATATAAGATATTTAATCTTGCTTTAAGAGAATGTATCTTAAATATAAGTGTATTTTGTATATAAGTGTATTTTTTCACATGTTTATACTTCTGCAAGTGCAGTAAAGACAAAATATATTTATATTCAATATCTATTATCTAAAAGCAAGTCTAAATATATTATATGCTGCTTCTCAGGTGAATGCATCTTTCTTTAAAGGATGTTTAGATATTTTAAAATATTTGTATTCTGCAGTATAGTTGCTCAAAAAAATTACAGTAAAATTTTGTTTAATGTGATCTCATGTTACATAAAATTAGATCAAACAAATATTTGACACTGAAAATGTTTGACGTTGTCGATAACGTTGACTAATCGTAGGTAGAAGAACTTTGTCGGAAACATACCACGAATGACCACGAGGAGAGGCAAACGACTGCTGAAGAAAATGAAATAAACAAGTTCTAACAAAGATGTGGAATGCATTTCCTCCATTAATGTTATGAAATGCACGTCATGATTAATATAGATATCAAATTATATGAAAAACATTATTGTGATAATATTTTCAGCTGTATTGCCCTGCCCTACTCTCATATTGTTCCAGACCAACATGACTTACTATCTTCTATGAAACAAAAGGAGAGGTTTGGCAGAATGTTCAGTCACAATCACCTTTCACTTTCATTGTATTGGAAAACATGCAATGAGAGTCAGTGGTGACTGAGGCTATCAGTACCTCACATTTTGCATATTATTTTTAGTTAAAGAAAGTAATATGGTTTATGAACAGCACGATTAAATGATGCCAGAATTTTTATTTTGGGTGAACTATTTCTTTAATATGTTTTATAAAGTGTTTGTTTTTAGTGGACAAATGGCAGGCAGACTGAAAAAGCATATGTGACATCAGAAAAAAAAGTCTCCTCTCTGAGTCTCTGTGTTTCTGGCTGCTGTGGTTTGCTGGAGGGGTTGTGTAACCTCTTCTCTGAATCCCTGCTGGGATTACACTCTTTTCTCTTCTTTTTTTATCAAATCAGTCTATTTTGCCTGGTTATTGTGTGTTTTGATGTTGTTTTGCAAGCAATGCCACCAGAGAACCTTATTTAAATTCAACAAGCCGTGAAAATTACATCTATGAGAAGATGGGGCCCTTTTGATCTAGCCCTATCCAATCTGATTTGTGTATGTGTGGCTGCAAGAGTGCACGTGTGCAAGTTTGTAAGCAGTGTGTGTGTGCGAGTGTGTGAGTGTGTGAGCGTGTATTTATCACTTTGTGGGGACCAAATGTCCCCATAAGGATAGTAAAACCCGAAAATTTTGACCTTGTGGGGACATTTTGTTGGTCCCCATGAGGAAAACAGCTTATAAATCATACTAAATTATGTTTTTTGAAAATGTAAAAATGCAGAAAGTTTTCTGTGAGGGTTAGGTTTAGGGGTAGGGTTAGGTTTAGGGGATAGAATATAAAGTTTGTACAGTATAAAAACCATTATGTCTATGGAAAGTCCCCATAAAACATGGAAGCACAACAAGAGTGTGTGTGTGTGTGTGTGTGTGTGTGTGTGAGTGAGAGACTGCAAGTGTAAATATGTGCGTGTGTACAAATAAGTGTGTGTACAGTGTGGTACAGACTAGAAGTCTGCACAGTCCTTAAAATAAAATCTGACCGTACCTGAGACCGTGTGGCACGACCCTTCCAGGCCCCAACAATACCGATTATAAGCCCAAACCTAAAATCGCTGACTTACCGTTTATGTGCTGAAACATTACGTAGTGCAGAACATTGTGGAATAATATGAAACAATGCAACAGTCCCCTATTTACAACCTGAACTTGTTCAGAATGTTGAATCTTTGTGACAAATGCACTAAAAACAATCTAGACGCAGTGCAAAGAATGAATCAGAGCACAGGAGTCTCAACATGCGTAAATTTCTTTTTAACTTGACATGGTGTTTAAACAGTGCTGGTCCAGCGTAAGATGCTGAAGAAACAGCGAGACATGGCGCAACAGTGAAAGACATTCACCCAGCATGTGTTTACATAGGGAAACTATGGGAAAACAGAACATACGCGCGCAAAAACACGTTAGTCCTACTTGAAAAACTGATGTGGGTCAGGTTTTGCCTATTTTTTTTATAACATTTTTGAAGAGAAGAGAACCAACCCAGACTTCCCAAAAAGCCAGTCTTGTTAATTTTCATAGCTTTAATCTGCTCTTCTTTTTCTTAATCTCTCTCTTTCTCATGCACACTCTCATTCCTGCAGGGTAGAATGCAAGGTTATGACCACAATATTCAACTAGAACAATAAAACCTGAAATCACCTACATTGTGGTCCCTACAAGGAAAGCATCTGAATAAACATGAAATACCATATTCATTAAAAGTTTCTGTGAAGGTTAGGGGTAGCGATAGGGGATAGGAAATATCATCAGCTCAGTATAACCATGAGAGAAGTCAATGGAAAGCCCCCACCGTGATAGAAAAACAAATGTGTATACCAGGTCAAAAGTCCAAACAATAAAGCATTCTATAAAATATTAATGTAACAACAGCCTGAGCGCAATTAAAAAAAATCTCCTTCATTATCTGCACATGTTAAAAGGGCTGGACGATGTTTTAGCACCAGAACCTCATCTGTCGCTCTCTCTCTCTCTCTCTCTCTCTCTCTCTCTCTCTGTTACTAGAGGCAGTGTGCTTAGTTGGCCCCTTGGCTTTTTGGTTATATAAGAAGATTAACACACTGTTCCCTAACTCTCCTGTGGCAAACACACTTACCCACATGCACAAATCATCACTCGTGCACTCATTGGCACTGTTCCTTGCCTCTTCAATTGAAGTTCATTTCAGGTGAGAAGGGGAATAGGAAAAGAACCTGGGAGCGTTTTAGCAGCCAAACAACTTTTTCACATGCACTCACTAATATATATTTGTAGATATGATGGCATATTAACATACTTCATGATAATCTGTATCCCTATCTTTGCTTTTCCTCTTTAATAGAATACACAGGATTTTGTTGTTGTTTTGTGTGCTCAATGTATGTGTGCGTACTTGACTATAGTTATAATTAAATCTGACAAAACTTCCGGGAAAATTCGGGGATGTCCTCATTGATGCAAAAAATTTTATTTTAGGGTAATTATAATTAGTTCAGTATAAAAAACAGCAGAAGACTATGGGATGTCCTTATTTAGATTACTAGGTAAACGTATGTGGGTGTTGGTGAGAATGAGTTCATTACCCAGCATCTCTTTGCTCACTGAGTAATAAAGCTTAAGTAGGCATTTATGAATGTAATGATTAGTTGTTTGTGTGTGAGAGTGTTTGCTTTCCAAATGTTCGGTCGAAGTTCCTGAACATGCTGTGTAGTTTAGATTCCTAGTGTTCCTGGGAACAGCAGCCTAGCCAGATGGTCTTGGAAGTGATAGAGTGCCCTGACATCAACCCTAAGTAACCAGAACAAGGTGTGTATGCATGTATTAGCGTGAAAATTAGTTTAAAGCGATATACAGCATCTGTTAGGTCAAATCACATAATGGGTTCATGTTCTGTTTGTTTAATTGTTGCAAAGCCACAATCAGAATCCTATTTGAGCAACACAATTAAATGTGCTATAAAATTATGTTAGTAGTTCTGCAAACTTCCGCCGCTAATTTAGACTGTAACTCGCTGACAGATTTATATATAAAGCGCTCCAGATTAATTAAAGTTTAACATTTGCATTATTTCAAATATATTTGTCTATTAAAAGTGTGTTAACAAATCTAGTTAACCCATGGCACCAGGGTTGTGTTGTATTTCACTATGTATGAATAGAGGAGCACAAAGCTGTTGTCACTGTCACCTCTGCAGGTAACACAGAAACACAGAAAAGGCTTGATAAAATAATTAGGCTTCCTTCAAAATAAAGTCTTGAGACTGTATAGACATTTCGCATGCTCAATTATCACAGAAATATATTGCTATATATTACTGTAGGGAATGAGAATATAAAAATCTTAATAATAATTAATAATAATTTAAAGAATGGATCTTAAAAGAGAATGCAGGTGTAAACACCCAACAGAGTAACTGTTTCCATTAGCAGGAATGAATGGGTAAAACATGACTTAATTTTGGTCAAAAGGAATTACTAGTTTGTAGTTCTATTAACTTGTTCAACATAAGAGCTACTGTTTAATTAGATTTGTTGTTCTTTTAGAATCAGTATCTAAGCAGTGGCAAGCCAGTAATTGTTTTGTTCAAATTGTGCAGTCCTGTAATAAATTCTTTCTTCAAATTACCGAATAATTGTGATTAATAATTGTAATTACAATTTTAAGCAAAATTATCGTGATGATAATTTTCCCCATTAACGTGCAGCCCTAATATTACCATTTTACTAAAGTCTTAAGTTATTATAAAAATGTATTTATTTATTTATTTGATTTGTTCTCTGAAACTTTCCCGTAGCAACCCTTGGATGCCCCCTGGGTCCCTGGACCCTGGTTTGAAAAACCCTCATTTAGACCACCCTCTCTCTCCAAAACTCACCATCTAAAGACATGTCTGCAAATCTGATATCAGCATACCAGAACACTCAAAATGACTGACAAGTTTGTCAGAGGATTTAAATGGATATAGACTCCGTAAATATCAAAAAAGAATTTGACCTCAGGGCATTATAACTTAATTGTCACTGAGACTGATGGATATTTCAGAACACCTTTTTCCAGTCATGCCATGTTGTAAGGACAATGTATGTGTGGTCATACCTACTGTATGTTTAATGCATTTGCTTGTATCTCTAGCCCTTATGTGCCTAACATCTGTTTAGATCAGAGAGCAACAGAGCTTTGTTCCCACTCAAAAGGGCTTTTTCATTTCCAGTGATCAGTGTCATGTGAAAATAAGAATCTATCCTATTGCTCAAGTTGTTTTGAAAATGCTTCATGCTCCCTAGGGCCTGATTTTTCATGTCGGTTTGTGAGGAACACACTACTTAACAGATTTTCTATAGATCAAACAGAATTGTAAAAAATTATGTTTTTGTAACTTCTATTTGAATGTTGTATTGTCTGCCATGTGAAAGTCTGATTGCTTAGAAATTTAACAGCACACCTCTACTCAACAATTTGCATGATGTGTGGTATCTTTATGTCCGTAGCACAAACGGTGCTGGTTATGCACCAAATCTTACTTCTCATGGTTAGGGGTGTGTTTAAATACCTAGCCCTAAATATGAGCATTGCATGTTATTGCCTTAATGAGCACCACCAATTATTAATGAGTTCATTTTGATTTGGATGGGAGAGGTTTTTAATAGCAGATGAGAAGGACATCACTTCCAAGACTTGTTAACTGACCCAGGGTTCCCACAGATCCTTTTAAAAGTCTTAATATGTCTTAAATTCAGTTTTCCAAAATGTAAGGACTGAAAAAGTCTTAAATATCTTAAATGATTCAACAAAAGTCTTATAATTTAAAGAGGTCTTAAATTTGGGGGCGGAAAGACAGGAATTGTGATATGACCTAATATGATTATCAAACTTCAAAAGAACATGATTGAATTAAATAAATGCCTGCGCTGTGTCCTTCAGAGTGAAAACATGACACTGTTGTATTTTCTCCAAGCATGCAGGGGCTAAAGTGTTGTTGATAAGTAATGTTAAGGTGTTGTTGAATGTGTGTCCCTGCCTGTTTAAGTAAGAGTTTGTGATACATGATTTATTTTGAGATTGTGTTGGTTTGTTTTGGTATTGGTATACGGTATTCATTTTATATATTCAGGTTTTGAAAAAGGTCTTAAAAAGTCTTAAATTTGATGTAAAAAACTCTGCAGCAACCCTGAGACCACAAATAATATCCCTCAACAGAAGTCACATCATGATCTTATCTAAGATTTGCACAAGCAAGTTGTAAAGCTTCTGCAAATTATCTGTCTGGAACTTATTGGGATTTGCAGGATCATTTGCATAAGATCTATTGCCCAAAGGAAATTGGGCAATTGTTGTACTTGGCTAAGCTGTGCCATTGCCCTCTGCTGCTCTTCTTCTGATTACACAGCATCCAAATGACAAGAACATGAGTGTGTTCAGATTTGGCTCGCTCCCTTCAGTGCAGACATGAGGTGTACACTTTGACCAAGTGAAACACAGTTTTTTTATGTGTATATGACATAACCAGAGATCAAGGTCTTAAAGGTTTCATTTAAACTAGGGATGCACAGATCTGATACCTGGCTCGGTATCAGCTCCAATATTGATGCTTTTAAACGGATGGTGTATCGGTCCGATGAGCCGATCCAAATCCAATACTGTGTATTAGTCGTGTTCCATATTGTCAAGTTCAAAAAATGACATAAAAGAACCATAAAAACACCATTAAAGTAGTTCATATGACTCATGCATTTTATTTAAAGCCATTTGATGATGTGCGATAGCTCTGTGAATCACAAAAGGCTGTGTTTTATAAGTAAATATAAAATTCTCGCGTAGCTCCATTGCGTCAGTGAATGGCGCTGCTCTGTTTGCACAAACACACACGCGCGGCTAGACTTCACATGGTGCGCAATATTTGAGTGCTACTCAAACAACATCTCAGATGTAGATGCTCAATAGTTTGGTTCACTTATTCACTTATATGCATCTAGAATGGAACTGGAGGTGCTTTTTTACAAGAATTTGAATAAGAAGCTAATTAAACTACTGTGAACTTGCCTACAAACAGAGACATACAGGACTTCCTGGAGAGTTCAGAATGTCAAAATAAAAGCATGAGGGTTTAAAAGTTAAAGGTGTCACGGAGGCAGAGATATGAACTCAGTAGCAGGGTTAATTGAACAGATGATTGAAACAGTGATGTAAACATTGTGAGTAAATCCAGTTGAGCAGAGTGGCAAACAGCAGGTGAGTAATATCCAGACAGGGTATAGACATGATGAACAGATAACTTTGCAGGCAATAATGAAACACCTGAAACTTCAGAATCAGCCTGTGGATTAATTATTTATTTTAAATTTAATTTATCCCAAAAACAGTGCAAAATTACTAAGCAGATGCCATTGAATTATTAGTGTCAGCCATGTAACTCATAACTGTGACCTTCTCAGTGTCAATGTAATTTAAGGAATATTTGAGAATATGCACACCCCAAAGGGAAGAAAAAGCTTTCAAATGGGGGAAATGCATAATAGATGTTTGTGGCTTTCAGCATTCATTCGTTTTTATATGTTCGGGGAAAAGCACACATAAAACATTGTGTTGTTTAACTGGAGGAAAAATGTTCATTGTAAATGTTATGCTGAATGATAGATAATGTGATGCCAAGGCTAACATTGGGAATAAGGTGCATAATGGATCATTTTCAGGACAAGCCCTTTTTTCATTCTCCAGGATACTCTGTTTTATCTCAGCTCCTGGTGCAACAATATTGTAGATTGTTTAAGACGTGTTGAAACTAATATATTAGGGTGATAAATGCATTACCCAATAAACGTACCAAACAATGTGACCCCACAGATTTATTGTAATAAGCTTATCATATTGCATTACTGGCCTTTTATTGCACAACTTATTAAAAGTACCGGACGATAGTCAATATTCTGTTTTGCTACATTGATCATTCAGATTTCTAATGCCTACAAATATTCACAGTAGCAAAAGATTGTCAATAAATCTGAGAAATGAAAGTGATGTTTTGCCAGTGTTTTCCATACCAACTTTTGATTTTTAAACTCTTTTAATCAGTTAAGTTAGACATAATTGACAAGGATATTCTTAAAGCTGCAGTGTGTAATTATTTCTGCGCCACTAGTGGCACCAAACAGAAATGCCATACATTTGTTTGCATTGTCTGAAAAGGCCAGGCACTACAACATTGGTGTTGCAACACTACACCCAGCACTACAACCAGTGTTGTGAGATTGGGGTGGATTACCTGGTCTATAATATGGCAGAAGTAAACAGTCATTATTTCTGCAATTCTGTTTGGTGCAGTAAGTGGCGGAGAAATTTGTTGCATAATCAAATTCATCCTTACATCCTCTCATACACCTACTTATAAAAGTTTGCTCAATTAATTTTAATTGAATAGCTGAAACCTGCACTATGGTAGGGATATAGAGGATGCATCCTCAGCTATAATCTGCTGTGACTGGGGATTCTCTCTTAGACCATCATCATTCAATGCTGTAGCATTCTGGGTGATTTAGAGGATGACAGACCTACCAATGTATCATGGGTGTCAGTCTGGCTGGATTAAAGTGTGTCTGGTATTTGATGACTTAGCATATGGTGGCAGGCAGTCTCTACATCAAGACGGCAGCTTGATACATGGCCTCATGTTAAAGCGGTCAGGGTGCTGTCCTGGGATGCTTCAGTCACTTTAATTCTGCTGCACAGTGTCAATCTACTGCAGTCTGCTTTGAGATTAAAGGGTTAGTTCACCCAAAAAGGAAAATTATCTCATAATTTACTCACACTCAAGCCATCGTAGGTGTATATGACTTTCTTCTTTCAGCCAAACACAATCTGAGTTATATAAAAAAATATCCTGGCTCTTCCAAGCTTTATAATGGGAGTGACTGGTACCTTAGATTTTGAAGCCCAAAAAAGCACATCCAATCATCAAAAAAGTAATCCATACAACTCCAGGGGGTTAATAAAGGCCTTCTGAAGCGAAGCGATGCATTTTTGTAAAGAAAAATATCTATATTTATAACTTTATAAACTATAATCACTGGCTTTCGGTAACGGCCGTCCGTGCGTTCATGAGGCTGACGCCGGTCCAAACCTAGTTCGAAGCGGGTCGAGCGGAACCGGTTGCAGTGGTTCCGTGATCCGGATGGAAGTGATGTTTAGGAGGTTGAGCGTATTGATAATATTGTATTGCCAGCTTGCTGCTGATTTGCAGCTTTAATCTCAACCAAAGATGACGCAACTGGCTGTGGCAATAATATCTTTTCCTTTAAGGTAATATTACTGCTGCAAATAATAAACAAATTCTGGTCTTGTATTATAGTGCTACTGTTTGAACACTACAACGGCTTGAAAAAGAGTGTAGTGGTACAAGATAAACTCTTCAGCTAGATCTCTGAACAGGCTTGGATTAAAAAATTACAGCTGGGAGCTCCTGTTCCTTCCCTAAAAAGGTGAAAAGTTGCCTCAGACCAGATAACCTTTCAGTCAAATGCCTGAATTTAGGATTTGTATTTGCAGCATATATATTTTGCACTTCCCATTTACTTATGTTGAAACTGGGTTGTGGTGACGACATACTTTGTTGCAGAAAACATAATGTGTACTGCTTAGAAATGCAACAGGATATTAAACCCTTAAGAAATTGCTGTTTAATATGAGCCTGGCAGGGTTGGGGCCAGAAGGGTGGAACAGGGTGGCAGTTGCCACCCTTAAATTGAGCTTTGCCACCCCAACTCGGACCTCATACAGCAAGTGTGGTCATGATCAACAAGGTTGGGGAGCGATGCTATCACACCAGTCTCATGTTAACCTGTGTAATGTTTAAGTGCTATAGTAATACTTTTGATATCGTGTGATGTATGTGGTGCTGCCTTGCATTGTACATTTATTACTGTAGATCAGAGTCAGAAATGAACTTTTCCATCAAGGAGCTATATTTGCCCCACTGTATTTGATTTTCAGTGGCATTTTATACCTTTTATAGGGCAAATTTTTTTCTAAGCAAATAAAACCTAAAAGGTGTAAAATAAGGTGTGACATAATACTTTGTCAAATACTTAAATTTAATCAATCAATTAACATGAAGTCACAATATTAATAACTATATTGAGAATGTATTAACTTATCTGTAAAATTCAATCAATTTCAACTCCTACTTTTTACAGTGCTTATATTTTACATTTCTGGGACATTTTGTGTCACTTTCAGTGACATTTTTTCACTGAGCCCCCCTATAGATTTTGTCCCTGCTGTTGATGTACTGTACACAAATAACCAGTGGCAAAGTATCAGTGGTGCTTACTGATCCTTCAGCTGGTAATCAGCCCAAATAATCACTCCCAGCACGCTATATTGATCCTCTTACAGTATTAGCTGGTGTACATCTACAAACTAGCTTTTCCCTTTAAGCTTGACCTCTGTTTGATCCCAATCCTTTCAGTTGCAGGTGCCAGCAGTCATCATCAAATTACATTTTGGTTCACAGCATCAAGCTTTGAACCTACAATTATTAGCATGCCAGCCACACTCTTACACCTTTGCTCTACAAGCACTCTACCTGCCAGTGCAAGTGTCAAATTACTGTTAAACTTTTCTTTAGGGAATTTGTGTGCTAATGAATTGTTAACCTGAGCTCTGCCTCATTACTGCTGAATTATTAAAAAACTTTATATTAGTGAACAGAACACTGTAATTTCAAACGTCTTTTACAAGCACCTTCTTAGCATTCCACACTGATGTAATCGTGCTTATAGACCTTATTCACAGTAGCGTCATCTTTGGGTTTTTTACAGGGATGAAAATGAGGCTGTGAGGGATGGACTGGCCATCTCTTTAATGACACACATGGTTTAAAGCTCCTAGATCCCATCTGATTTCCCACAACTCACGTTAGGGGGGGTGGGTGATATACCGGTTACGCAAAACTGCCACCGCGTGGCAAGAATGGCAGCTCTGTGTGAGACTGAGAGAATTGAAGAAGCAGGGTATTTCAGGTACTGACCAGGTACCTGATTTCTGGCTGCCGGAGCAAATTCAATGACATTAATCCAGGGTTGGGGAGTAACGGAATACATGTAATGGGAATACGTATTTAAAATACAAAATATAAGTAACTGAATTCCACTACAGTTACAATTTAAATCATTGGTAATTTGAATACAATTACATTCAAATGGTATTTTGATTACTGAAGAGATTACTTTGCATTTTATTGTCATTTGTTTCATTTAATTCAAATGGAAAACATTTATACTTAAAAATGACGAGATCCAAAGTACATTTGAACAGCGGTGAAAAACTTTCTTATGATGTTACATTCATACGAGCAGACAATAAAGTAAGTTTGAAGTTTGGAGCAGAAGAAATAGAAATAATCCTTGTGTAAATTGTCAGCTTTACGCTAAGCTAAAATTTTACGTCTAGCTATTTTACATGCACATGTTACCAGACATGATCATATTTTTTTATCAATAAAATTCACGTTGGATCATAATTTCTTTTTTTCTAGTAAGACCTTTGATATTAGGGTAAAAATTGTATTCTTGATATTTTTTGTATTGTTTTCCTGTAAAAATATCTAAAAATTCTTAAAACAAGATCAGTTTGATTGATCTTGTTTTAGAAACAACACTGCATAAGATATTTATGTTTTTCAGAGAATGTATTTTTAACATGTGTATTTTGTCTTACTGCACTGGCAAAGTTGTTTTAGTCAAAACAAGTAAAAAAATCTACCAGTAATGAAGAAGTAATCCAAAGTATTTCGATTAGAACATAAATAATACGTTACTGATGTATCCCAACCCTGCATTAATCTCATGTTCTGAAAATTGAGTTCACGAATGTGCGCGCAAATCCAGCAGGCTTCCAGATTGGGCTCCAGAGACACATGCACTACTCAATCTGGTTTCTATCTATCATGGAACAAACTTAAAAACTTGCATGACCCATTTGAATTCTATCAAGTTTTTAGTTTTTCTTTACCTTAAAGCGCTATGGAGGAATTAAAACATCTCAAACTGTGAGAGAGCCCGACATTCTGACCAACTCTGATGAGGATACAGCTAAAGCAATGTGTCATGTGCCAACAATTATCTGTCATGCTGATTATTTTAAACTTCACATCATCACCCCTTAATAAAATTAAGTTTGAATGAAGTAAGAAAACAAACCGGCTTTGCTTTCAGATATTCAAATGTTGTCTACAGAGATGACTTAAACCAATTAGAGCCTAATGAAGTGTTTTATAATAATAATACTAGTCAACAACATCAGACTGAAATGTGAAGTTTAACATTGTAGTAAAGTTTATTAGCACTTTTTGAATACAACCAATTGTTTTCTTTTACTGTGTTTGTCAAGTTCCAAATAAAGATATGAACGATATGAGGAAGTAGTTTTCATTTATAAAGTATTTAAATCAATGACTAGATTTTTTTTCTTCTTCCAAAAATAGGGATTACAATATTTATTGCAATGTTATTTAATATATAAACCAATTTTTTTATTTTTTTTTTATTTAACAATATCATGATATATATCGTTATCGTGATATAAAATCAATGATATCGTGATATAAGATTTTGCCTACTAAATGTGCTTGGAAATATATTTTTTCAATGTTTTGTCCGCTGAATGATCCAAAAACACTTTAAACTGCTGTAAAGCTCATTGAAGAGACTACTTCTACACTGATCAGCCACAACATTAAAACCACTGACAGGTGAAGTGAATAACATTTAATATCTCATTACAATGGCACCTGTCAAGGAGTGGGATATAATAGGCAGCAAGTGAACAGTCAGTTCTTGAATTTCATGTGCCGAAACAGGAAAAAGGATCTGAGCGACTTAGACAAGGGCCAAATTGTGATCGTTAGAAGACTGGGTCAGAGCATCTCCAATGCTCCAGCAGGTCTTGTGGGGTGTTCCCGGTATGCAGTGGTTAGTACCTATACCAAAAGTGGTCCAAGGAAGGACAACCGGTGAAACGGTGACAGGGTAATGGGTGCCCATGGGCTCACTGATGCATGTGGGTAGCGAAAGCTACTCTGTCTGGTCCTATCCCACAGAATAGCTACTGTTGCACAAATTGCTGAAAAATGTAATTCTGGCCATGATAGAAAGGTGTCAGAACACACAGTGCACTGCAGCTTGATGCATATGGGGCTGCGTAGCCACAGAGTGCCCATGCTGACCCCTGTCCACGGCCAAAAGTGCCTACAATGGGCACGTGAGCGTCAGAACTGGACCATGGAGCAATGGAAGAAGGTGGCATGGTCTGTTTTCTTTTAGATCAGGTGGACGGTCGTGTGCATGTGCATCATTTACCTGGGGAAGAGATGGCAGCAGGATGCACTATGGGAAGAACGCAGGCCTGGTGGAGGCAGTATGATGCACTTGGCAATGTTTTGCTGGGAAATTTTGGTCCTGGCATTCATTTGTATTTTACTTTGACATGTTCCACCTACCTAAAGATTGTTGCAGACCACATATAGCCCTTCATGGCAACGCTATTCCCTGATGGCAGAGGCCCTGCCACACTGCAAAAATTGTTCAGGAATTGTTTGAGGAACAAGACAAAGAGTTCAAGGTGTTGACTTGGCCTCCAAATTCCCCAGATCTCAATCAAACATGTCCAATCCATGGAGGCCCCACTTCACAGCTTACAGGACTTTAAGGAGATCTGCTGCTAACATTTCGGTGCCAGATACCACAGGACACCTTCAGTGGTCTTGTGGAGTCCATGCATCGACAGGTCAGAGCTGTTTTTGGCAGCACGAGGGGGACCTACACGATATTAGGCAGGTGGTTTTAATGGTGTATACTTCACAGCCTCGTTGTCATTCCCATCAAAAATCAAAGATGGCTCTGCTGTGAATAAGGTTAAAATAGGCTCTGTGTGGTTTGCAAAAAGCTACGTAATTTTCCCACAATGCATGTGGAAATAAAACACATGGCATCCGAGGAAGACTTCACTATTTTATTCTTGATTTTATAGTTGATTTTCTTTATTTCCAGATATTCCAGAATTGTTGCTTTTTGTTTTTCCTTAACTTACTGTTTCCCTCTTACATAAAACTCAGAGTTTCTCCCAATGAAGGAGTGCATATACAGACATGAGGGACAGTCGATATTTTACATTTGTGTGTATAAATGGTTATAGTTTATAGTTTGTGATTTAAATTTTTTTTTCCTATTGTACTTCCAAAAATGTTGAATTCTTACCACTGTGTTGAAATGTTGTTGGGCTCCATCCTATGCCGTTTATTATCCCGGTCTGCTCCATGCATGCACACTCTTAAAACACCCATCAGAACTCTGCTTATGCGTTAAACCTGACTTTTTTAAATCAGTTCTGTATGGAGGAATGGGACAAAATTCCCCCCCAAAAAAACTTAGTATGAGAAACTTGTTGAAGGCTACCCAAAACATTTGACCCAAGTTAAACAATGTAAAGGCAATGCTACCATTTACTAACAAAGTGTAATGAAAAAAGTGTGATGAAAGAAATAAAATTGAAATAAATAATTCTATTATTCAATTCTATCTAACAATTATTCTGACATTTCACATACTTAAAAAAGTAATGATCCTAAATGACCTAAGACAGGAAATGTTTTCTATGATTAAATGTCACAAATTGTGAAAAAACGAGTTTAAATGTATTTGGCTTCTGAAATTTGAGTGAAACTTCTGATTTCCACTGTAATTAACACATTATTTTACTTAAGCTTTAAATTATATTTATTTTTGGGCTTTTCTCAGTAAATGTTGATTTGCAGTTAATTCTGATTAATTTGATTAATTAATCAGCACAATATTAATAATCTAATAATATTTTTAATCGATTGAATGCTTGCAAGTACATTTAAATTGACTTTTAAATTAAATTTGTTTGTATGTGTGCCTATACAAATATGTGTACAATTATATTTGTGTTTGAGAACAATCTTGTACAAAAATGTGTTAACGCAGCATCTTGCTGACTAAAACAGTTACTTTGTGGTCTGGGACCATCAAATCTCACACTTGACTCTCTCCCTGTTCCTCTTTTAACCAACTTCACAAGTGATTCATAAAACTGATTTAGATTTGTGTGTAAGAACATTTTTACTTTTATAGGAAATAAAATAACAAACATGTTATTAACAAAAATCATGTTTTAATGAAAATGTATAAATGTAAAAAGATTTGAGTGAAGTTAAGTTTTAAGTTAAGGGGTAGGTTTATGGCAGGGGTTGGGAAAATCTTTTCACCAAGGAGCCAATGTTTTTATTTTTGGTTGCTGCTTCTTTTTTTGAAAGAGCCATAGCACAATCAAATAATTTACTATTTTCAAACACAAATTCCAATGCACATTATATGGGTCTAAATCTCTCATCTCTGTATCGCTTGCAGTTGGTTCAAAATGCAGCTGCAAGGTTGCTTACTGGTGCTAGGAAGAGGAAAAATATTTAACTGGTTTTAACATCTCTCCACTTGTTACTGGTGCAATATAGGATCCATTTTTAAGATCTTGTTATTTGCTTTTAAAGCTTTAAATGGTGTGGCCCCTTCTTATCTGTCAACAATCCTCTAGAACCCTCAGATCCTCAGACAAATTTCTCCTGCAAATACCTCGCTTAAAGTTTAAAGGGGATTGTGCTTTTTCTGTTGCTGGCTGTAGACTATGGAATAGTATACCTCTGGACATTAGGGTTGCGCCATCCCTTCCTGTTTTTAAATCATGCCTGAAGATGTATTTGTATTCCTTGGCTTTTACATGAATGTATATTGTGGATTTTATGGGTAATTTATTTGTTGTTTTTGTATTGTTTTTTTCTTATTAGTCTTTTATTCATCTGTATACTGTTATTGTTTTATTTGCATATGTACAGCACTTTGGTATAAACTAGTTGTTTTTAAATGTGCTATATAAATAAATTGACCTTGACTTCAAAGATTTTTAATAAAATAAAATGTTTATATTGAGTCTATGGGCAAAAAAACAAACACATATGCAAAAATTACTAGGTAACATGTTGCAATATGGAATTGAGTACACGTGTTTGTGCAGGTTAAATTTAAATTACTTTATTTTACAATAGCTCATGAAAAGTGTAACTTCCCATTTGGGCTGGGCAATATGTGAAAAAAATATTTTAACTATAATTGCCTTTAAAATATCATGATATCTGATTATATCGTCAACTACCATGCCAAGGGTCGGTGAATATTTTTGCTTTATTGGCTTTGCTTTAAAAAATGTATTAAATTTATTGAAACATGAAAAATGTTTCTTAATTCAAATTGCACTTTAAATTATAAGAAAAAAGCAATTCAAATAACTATGTGATCTTATATATAGCCACCTCCCCGTCTCCCATTTGCTATCACGCAAGTATCCGTCAATGACAACAGCTGGAATAGTACTAATAGCCTACAGATTAAGAACTAAAGACAAATATAAATGTAAAGATAATTATAGCAATCATCATAACAAATAAGCCTAATAAATTCTCTTGTGTTCCCAAAAAATGCTATCAAATGTGTGTTCTTATTGAATGTGTTTGTATTGTGGTTTGGTAATACAGTTAAAGCTGCCTAAAGAAAATAAAATAGTACTCAATTTTAGATTCAAGGTGTATGTGTATTATATTAATTTATGATTTAATCACTTTCTTCTGTTTCTTTAATACAAAGATATATATTACTAAACTTGCAGAGTTGCATTTAAAATGTATGTTAACTGTAAAATAAAGCAAACTAAACTCGCAGCACTTCACAAGATGATCGGAGATAATTTGCAGTATTCTCATAGACAACATTATTCTTGCAAACAGATTTCAGTCGAATGTTTCACTAGACAGGCTTGTGCTGCACAACTCTGAACAAACAGTGAATCAGACACGAGCATAATAAAGTGTGTATCTTCAAGTGCATGTCTTTGTGACTAACAGCATTTCTTGTAATGTGTTACTCCGAGACGTCTTACAGGTCACCCACCTTTTGTGGGTAGATGAGCAAAATTACCTGCGCATGAAATACATTGGGACAAATGAGCTTGCGAACTGGATTGAGCCTTGTTGCATTCGAAGTGTGGCGGGTACTATTTCACACCCTGGGCACACACAAAAATGTATGAACATTCGTAAAATCGCTTGTAGAATATGCTCTTAACCGCTAAGATCGTTATAAAATAGTTATTGGGAAATGAGGCCCAGATGTGCGTGTTTTGGAGAAGCGCTTTCATTGCATTCATGTACAGTGGAGCTAAGTGAGCGCACATATCAAATCAGACACACATCGGCGGATTTCTTTTGTCTGTTCTTCAAAATATCATGTTTCAACAAACGCTCGTTTTTGTGTCTAATTTCGTGTAATATATAATTCCGAGTAGTCTTACAGGTCACTCTCCACAGTGGCTGGTACATCAGTAAAATACTCTGCATGAAAAATCAGCATTTGGCGGGTGTTCATTTCAAACCTTGTTCACCAGGAGTAGGCTGTATGATTCGGGAGAAAGGAAATCAAAACCATGTCATTGACTTCAAGTTTTGCAATCGCACCCACACTTTCTGTTGGAAAATGATCACTAGAAAGTTTTAAACGATCATGTGTTGGTGAATGGTGAGACACCCAGCAAGCCACTCGATTTTGAACAAAGAGCCACTTGTGGCTCGCGAGCCATAGGGTCCTGATCCCTGGGTTAGGAAATAGAAAGTCCCCAAAATGACTGAAAAACAAGTGTGTCTTCCCTGAATAAGTTATATTTAGGGGTAGGATAAGGCTTTTGGTTATAGTTAAAACTGGGGTATATTTTTTGCCATGTATCTTTATGTATCGAGCATTCTAACTTTCCAAAACCTAGTTGGTAGCACTTTATTTTACAGTGCATCTACCTTCCTGGTACATATATATGGTAAATATGTTTTACCTACTGACAAATGTGTATTAACAAGAGGTACATACCTGAAGTGTTCATAAATGGTAACTAATATGAAACTTTACAGTACGTCTCAATGCTAAACATGTATTTGCCCCCGGACATAAATGCGTAACCATGACGTTCTCTAGCCTTTGTAATACCCGCAGTACTTATGGGCAGTGGTGGCTCAGTGGTTGAGGCTCAGGGTTACTGACCAGAAGGTCGGGGGTTCAAGCCCCAGCACCACCAAGATTGCCACTGTTGTGTCCTTGAGCAAGGCACTTAACTCCAGGTTGCTCCGGGGGGATTGTCGCTGTAATAAGTGCACTGTAAGTCGCTTTGGCTAAAAAGCGTCTGCTAAATGTAAATGTAACAATATGCAACACAACTAGGTACATTCACTAGTACGTCCATGGTAATTCCCTGGAAATAGGACTGTGCACTGGATTTACCAGTTATCTAGCCTTTGTAATATAATACATAAATGCCACATTTGTCTGTAAGTTACCGTGCATATATACCATAAGTGTGTGCCTGTAATTTCCCCATACTTGTCTGGAGGTACAAGATAATTACCATGCACAGTATGTATACCATTGATAAGTACAGTAATGTTTCAGATTATTTACCATTTACGAACACTTCAGGTAAGTACCTCTTGTAACTATACATTTGCCAGTTGGTACAACATATTTACCATATATGTACCAGGAAAGTACACGTACTGTAAAATAAAGTGCTACCGTTTTGACCCTGAGCCCGTACGGATGGGATTTAGGCATGTGCAACACGACTGCTTTGTGATACTCTTTAGTATAGTCAAAGATGATGTGCACAGACACAGATTGTCTGCCTGTCAATGAAAAAACTGTATGTCAATATGTCAGTTTATCTTTCTTTTTGAATATTCCTGCTCTCATAGTGAAAACGTGACTCTATATACATTTTTTAAAAACTTGCTGTACGTGTCTCCAGGTACAATTCCCTGCAGTTTTCAGGAGAAATTAACACTAGAGGCGCTACAATAAAACTGTGTTTTATATTCTTTCACTCAAATCGTGACTTTAATATCTGATTATGACTTTATAAATACTTGTTTTTCTCTTTATTACTCAGACCCTGCTATTTTATGATATCGACGCACTTTTACCAGAGACTATTTAGCAGAGACGGGCCACTTCTATTTAATTGAATGGGAGAAATTGGAAAGCCCAACCAAGAAGCTCTAGAGCCCAACAGTCAATGGATGTAGAAAGGAAGTCCCGCCTTACAGGTAAAAGTGCCAATTACCTTTTAGATACAGACTTCGCCTGTCAATCAACTCGCTAATGTGCTTGTGCATTAACTATACAAGCAGGGAAAATTGCGTACTTTTACTCAAACACATCTTTTGAAAAACAATAAATTTTAATGCTTGTATTACAGACTTGCTTACATATATCCACCTTTTTTCTGTGCTCCACAATTCAACTGTTTTCAATTTCCAATTCCATGTGATTTGTAAACATTTTCAAAAAGATGTGGATTTAAAGTGCGATACTTAACAGAGTCGAGATTACCATTTTTTGACAGAGTCTCACCTGAGTATGTATATATAATTAAGCGATGGTTCAAGGTTAGTTATGTTGATATCATTAATTACTTTGAGTTGTTATGACTGCCAACAAGTTCAGCCTGAAATGATTTTTTACTCCAAATAACACTTAATTGTTGGTTGTTCTCCATCTGAATCACTCGTTTCAGGTAGTTTTTACATTGTGTCTTGAGACCAGAAACATGAAACAGGCAATTAGAATCATCATGGTACTGCCCAGTGGTTGCTCAGGAAAACTGTGGATACTCATATTACAACATGAATAGCTTATGAGGTAGCTCTCTTGATAGGGCATTGGACTTAAGAGATGCTGGACAATGGTTTCAAGTAAAGCCATGAACTCAAACTGACATGTGACATAACAGTCATGGCAGCGGCACGAAATTAGTTTTTTTTTACGTCTCTTATATATTTTAAAACACTAATGGGTAGGTTTAGGCATTGATTTGGTAAGGATTTCTTTTTTAAACATCTCATTTATATTTTTAAACACTATTGGTTAGGTTCAGGCTAAAGTTTTAGGTTAGTGAGTTATGTTTAAAAAAAACAAAAAAAGTCTAAAATTCACCTTAAAACCAGGTCTGAATACAACACCATTTTACTTGCTTTTGGCGCCCCCCCGCTGGACATTTCACTAGAAACCTGCAGCCAAACGTGTTATACAGTGTATTTTGAATTGCAAAAATGTTGACATGTTCACGTAAATTTCATGAGACCAGGCTGGTATATTCTGCATGCTTTGTAGAGTTTTCTGTCTCTCATGTCGTTATGAAGTTACTTATTGATCTCTGCGTCTTTTACAGCTCTACATGAGGCAGTCTGTCTCATTCCTCCAGCATTCATTCTCTTTCTACACTTGTTCAGACAACACAATGTCCATCATTCTCTCTCTAACTTGCACTCACCTCATTCCCCTACACACTTTTACTGTCATTCCTTCCATCTTTGTATATTCTCATTCTAACACACTTTAACTCTTTCCCCGCCAGCGTTTTTAAAAAAAGTTGCCAGCCACCGCCAGGGTTTTTGACGATTTTCGCTAAACTTTAATGGCCCGCAGAATATTTTCTTCCATGAATATATGAAGATGCTATATATCAAAATAAAGATCTGAACCTCTGCTTTTAGGCAAAAAAAAACATTTATCTTCATTTGTTCTTTTTTTATTGCCACTTGAACAGAGGTAGGTTTTGTCAAAAACAACATTTCGGACAAAAAGCTGAGAAAAACAAGTGCTTTAGTATTAGTATGGTGTTCCACTTCTTCACGTTTGAGACGATCGCAGTCTGTTTCTTTGATCAAAGAGTTGCGTACTCTTTCAAAACATGCGCGCGGGTCTTCCTTACCGTATACCACCTAAAACACGGATACCCGGAAAGTTCAGTGTTTGGCGGGGAAGCGTTTTTTCATAAAACCCGGAAAATTCCGTGTTTGGCGGAGAAAGAGTTAATTAAAGCTCTTTTGGAGTTTGAAAGTGCACAGAACTTGAGTTATTAGCATGCAAAGGAAGGTGGGCTTGCATTTGGGTTGTGCGCATGCTTGTTATTTGTTATGTGTGTATACAATAAAGAGAATGTAAGTGGAAAGAGAGCAAGAGAGTGCGAGTATGTTCTGTTTTCCAGTGAATGGTTGCGCACTGAACTGGATCATCTTGCAAAAGTGTTGAACAGCGAGCAGCTTTAGCTTCAGCCGCTCAGGATTATTGAAAGTGAATCTGTGAAAAGTTAGTCTTTTCTCTTGCAATGATACCTGCAGACATAATTTAAGTTTTTCAGTGGGTTGAGTCATCCAGCATAAGCACACACAAGCACATTTTGAAAAAAAAAACCAGATACAAATACAATTGCAAAACTAATTCAGCTTTTGTATTACATTCCTCCTCTCTTGTAAACAACACTATACTTCTGTATTTTTTGTATTTCACGCGTCAGTTCTCGCGTGATCTTGCCAGTCCATTTACGGCATGCGAGAGTCTGCATGACTTCGACCCTCGTGAAGGTGCATACCACAGCTGGCCTGAAGTAAACATTTTAGTAAAACATTTTAAATGTTGATTTATTTCTTACACCTTGTGTTTCAATTCAGAAGACATGCATTAATCCACTGAAGTAGTATGGATTACTTTTATGATGGTGATATGTTCTTTTTAGAGCTTCAAACTTTTGTCACCCATTCATTTGCATTGTATGGACATACAGAGCTGAAATATTCTTCCACAAATCTTTGTTTATGTTCTGCTGAAGAGAGCAAGAGATATTTGTACACATCTGGGATGGCATGAGGGTGAGTAAATGAGAGAATTAAAAATGTTGAGTGGACTTATTTGAACTCTACTTGAGTGAATTCACATTTGGCTAACTTGTGGAGAAAATTTTGTCCTGAAAGGACAGCCAAGTAAACCCTCTCCCAGCACACACCCTCTCTCTCACATAGAGAATCATGGTCTGATATTGTGTGTTAACGAAGAGTGTGATGTTTAAAATTAGCTTCACAAAGTCCTTTAAATAGGTCAGCAGACACTAAATCACACATCAGAGGTAGAAAGTAGTGAATTACAACTACTCCGTTACAATACTTACGTACATTTTTCAAACTTTCCTACTTTTTCCCCTGTATAAATAAATAATAGTACATTTACTTAAGTTTATTCAAATTTAACTTCATTGAAATTGAACTTCGCTAGTTATTTTTCAGCACAATTACAAAGTACAAAAATGTTTTAATATTTCAAAATTTTTGGGAAGAAGAATGTTAAAGTGCTAAATCTGTTTATAAACTTAAACGCACAACAGAAGCCCGCTGGGCACGGCACAGCAGCTTGACTAAACTGCCAACGGTGTCCTCTCTTTACTAGCTTCTTCAAAGACTTTCTTCCCTTTCACTATACAAGAGCTGCAATACTGTGATTTTCTGCATATTTCATTTTATTCCGGAAAAGAGATGTTCATTCAGGTACGAGGGAAATGTCTGAACACATTTAACCACTGATCAAACTTTAACAGTGTCAAACATTAACACAATGTAGTTTGACATATATGTTTTGGCACATTGTTTACTTGCTAATGTCTAAAATTACATTTTAAATACCTTAGAAAGAAACAATGCCAAAAGTGTCAGAAATTAGTGGGGACTCTAATGAACAAAAATATACCAGAAATTCAAAATGTGGAGGAAAAAATGCCCACACGACGATTTCCCTTGTTTTATTAAAAATATCTGATATAGGGGGTCTGGGTAGCTCAGCAAGTATTGACGCTGACTATCAACCCTGGAGTCGCATGCTCGAATCCAGGCTATGTTGAGTGACTCCAGCCCAACCAAATTGGCCCGGTTGCTAGGGAGGGTAGAGTCACATGGACTAACCTCCTCGTGGTCGCAATTAGGGCTTCTCGCTCTCAATGGGAATCGCTCTCATGGTAAGTTGTGCATGTGTCACGGGGAGTAGCATGAGTCTCCACATGCTGTGAGTCTCAGCGGTGTCATGCACGACGAGCCACATGATAAGATGCATGGATTGACGATCTCAGAAGTGGAGGCAACTGAGACTTGTCCTCTGCCAACCGGATTGAGATGAGTAACTGCGCCACCACGAGGACCTATTAAGTAGTAGGAATTAGGCATTCCAAATTGGGAACAAATAATAATAATAATAATTATAAAAAAACAATAATATCTGATATAGTTACAATTACATACATTGCGATCTTCTTTTTGTCTTTTCACAAAAAGACATGCTGCAGTTTATCTGTCTGAGAAGCCTCAACCGCTTGAGGCCAAAAGTACGCAAGTTATGGATGCTATAGCAAGAAGGTATGAGAAATCACAAAACATAATGCAACCAAATGCTGCAATTGACTTAATAATAATATCTAAATATGTTAAATAAATGTTAAATGTTAATTAAGACTTTATTATTACAACCGTAATACAATAATACATTTATAGAATAGCCACTTTAAGTTTTTGAATCAATCATATCTCTCACTAAAAACTGTGTGAAATGTTTATTTTTGCCTTATCCCTTTTAATGTATGATTATCTGTAAAGCTGCTTTGAAATGATGTGTGTTGTGAAAGGCACTATACAAATTAAATTACTAGTTTTGTACAATATGTTCCTTTAATAGCCAAAATACTTGCTTGGAGAAGAAATTAGTGAGCGATTTCAGGTATGGGTCCGGTTCGGACTTAAAATCTGATGGTACGGTTTAGGCTTCATTTTAAGGCCCGTGCAGACATCTACTTCAAGGACCCCATTTACACCTGGAATTAATATATATTTTGGTGATCTGATAACAAGTTATCTATGCTAAATACAGGTCTAAATGGGTCTAAAAATGCTGTGATCAGATCACAAACACCACATACTTAGGTAGTCAACAACGCATGTGACCACATCACATTTGAGGCGTAAACACTATCTGTCCTGTATGCATCCCAGACAGCAGCGAAGCGCCACCCCTGACCAGTCAATCAACCGCTATGCTAAACCAAAAGTTTAAACTTTGCCTTCTACGAGCGGCTTTAAAAGGGAAAAAAAAAATTTAAAAGCGAAAAGATACACAAGCACAAGAACTTCACGAATCTTCATGAGTGTGTCTGATATAAACATGCATGGACACATATGCCAAGTATGCGCATCTGAGGATTTTTTTATATAGATAATTCACTAAAATAACTGCATCAGGGAGAAACAGCGCACAGTTTCTTTACCATGTAAGGGGGGATTAGGAAGAATCAAGTAAAAATAATATTAAGGGGTCCTGGGTAGCTCAGTGGTAAAGACGCTGGCTACCACCCCTGGAGTTCGCTATTTCGAATCCCAGGGCATGCTGAGTGACTTCAGCCGGGTCTCCTAAGCAACCAACCTGTTGCTAGGGAGGGTATCGCTATAATGTGGTTCGCTCTTGCTGGGGTGAGTTGGATGCCGCAGTGGATGGTGTGAAACCTCCACATGCACTTTATCCCTGCAGTAACGCGCTCAACAAGCCACGTGATAAGATGCATAGGTTGACTGTCTCATACTCGGAGACTGTTGAGATTCGTCCTCCGCCACCATGAGGACGAGCACATTGGGAATTGGGCATTCCAAATTAGGAGAAAAAGGGGAAAATAATATAATAATAATTATAATATTAAAAGTTAAAACATGTTACTATATCATATACCACTGCCACGCATACTGCTCTGTATATAGTTGTGTTAAGTACATTTGTTTAAAATCATTGCATAATGCACACTCATAATAACTGTTAAAACAAATATTTAAAACAAAAGTTTGATTGTATCTTATTGCCATGTACATCAATGTGTGTTATACTTTTGCTCAAAAACCTGCATGTTATGAATTAGACGTGATTTTGGCCAGGGATTACACTGGGGTTACACCCCTACTTTTTTGGGGTTACACCCCAAGTGTCCTGGGGTCAGGACCTCCGTTTAACATCTCATCCGAAGGACTGTGCCTTTTTTACAGTATAGTGTGGGTGAGAAACAGTATTTAACAATATTCAATATTCAAAATTCAATATTTAAATCCATTTTGACCATAAATTTGATTTGTATGAAGAATGTGCATTTCCAAAAACAGACGGAAAAAGTGAATGTGAAGGAAAAAGGACTTAAATATTGATCTGTTTCTCAAAATGTTGTCACCCATTCACCTGCATTGTGAGGACCTACAGAGTTGAAATATTCTTCTAAAAATCTTAATTTGTGTTCTGCAGAAAAATGAAAGTTATACACATCTGGGATGGCATGAGGGTGAGTAAATGATCAGAGAATTTAAATTTTTGTGTGAACTATCCCTTTAACTCCTTTTAAGGTCCGATTTCCTTTAAAGCTTCCTTTCTACAACTAGTGTTCATATTTCAATAATTAACTTTTAATTTTATTATTGAATTATTAATTTATTATTGAAATGCTCAAATTGTTATGCTTTTAATATAATTTGTGAATGAAAATGAAAACAAGTTTGTATTAAATTAGAATGTTAATAATTTAATAACATATTGCATTATTGTCTTATAACCAAAAGCATTTAATCAATTTAAAACCAGATCATCTATTTGAAATAAAACGAATAGAAAGAGGCCCAATGAAGTGGTAGTAATAGTATAGTATACAATTTAAAAATGTAAATTTACAATTGTATCTTATACACCAGCAATGTTTTGCAGTAATTTGTTAAGCAGATGTTGGCTGAGAGCGCAAGTTTGTGATAATAATCTTTGAGCGTTTTGAGTTTGGACTGTTTATTAATGGTGATACAATAGGAAACAGACCAGGGGTGAATTTATCACCTACATTTGTGTCCACCCAGCTTCGAGCACTGTGATGTTGCTGTCCGCCTAGTCTCAAGAAAACAATTCATTCGCTAGACAAATTAAATGAATGAATGAACATCCCCATTACAGGCACTTTGGCCTTGGTCTTAATAGGGCCCAAGAGAGCTTCCCACATGTTTTTCAGTGTCCATTGTGCATGTTCTCTTTAAAGATGAACTGGGAAACCGGAATCAATAAGTCAACGTGCAAACCATGAATAACTTTGCTTAGCTAGTGTAGTAGTCAATCATTAATAATATTGAATAATAGGCTAATTATTTTCTTCATTTTGGCTTGATTTCATACATTTCTGTGCAGATTACAGGGTAAAAACTGTGATCAAAATGCACTTGGAAAAAATTTTATGGTACTGTGTTTCCTTGGTTTCCTTGGCCTTGTTTGGGACTTGCACCGTTTTGGACGCAAAGCCCTGCAGAGGATAGTGAGGACAGCTGAGAAGATCATCGGGGTCTCTCTTCCTTCCATCAAAGACATTTACAAAAAACACTGCATCTGCAAAGCAACTAGCATTGTGGATGACCCCACACACCCTTGACACAAATTCTTCACCCTCCTGCTGTCTGGCAAGAGGTACCGAAGCATTCGGCCCCTCACGGTCCAACTGTGTAACTGCTTCTTCCCCCAAGCCATCAGACTCCTCAATACTCAGAGACTGGACTGACACACACACACACACACACACACACACACACACACACACACACACACACACACACACACACACACACACACACACACACACACGTCCTGAGTTGCACTTTAATTATTGTCACTTTATACCTGGCTGCTACCTCAATGACTGAACACTATCTCATAGTATGTTATGTTTACATTTGGCATTTTTAGAAACTGTCATCTTTTTGCACTACTGTGTACTGGTCTCTCACTGTGCCCATTGTTCTGTTAATTTTTTGTAATTTATTGTACTGTCCCGTACTTTTTGCACACGTTTGCACGTGCACTTTATATAGGTATGTTATTTAGTCTGTGTAGTCTCATGTGGTTCTGTGTTTGTCCTATGTTGTTGTTGTTTTATGTAGCACCATGGTCCTGGAAGAACGTTGTCTTGTTTCACTGTGTACTGTACTAACTGTATATGGTTGAACGACAGTAAAAACCACTTGACTTGACTTGTGTTCCTCTGCTGCTTAATGTAATCACTGCACCGAACACTCTAAGCTATTCATGCTTTTTCGAGTGTGTGTCTGCCCTCTGTCTGGTCCAGATTTCATTGGGTGTAAACAATTAACCTTCGGACTGCCATATTCTTGGTGCCTTTCTTATTTACCACAACAAGCCTTGTGTGTGTATGTGAGCGGGTTTAAGTGGTTTACAAGGCCATTTTTTAGGTTATAAACTGTTAATTACAAGGGTATTATGCTATAAATGTGGTTTATGAGGACATTTCTAGTGTCCCCATAATTAAAATAGCATAAAAGACATACTAAAAATAAAAAAATGCAGAAAGTTTTTTGTGAGGATTTGTGTGTGTGTGTGTGTGTGTGTGTGTGTGTGTGTGTGTGTGTGTGTGTGTGTGTGTGTGTGTGTGTGTGTGTGTGTGTGTGTGTGGTGAATAGTGTACCAGAGATTTTCCTAACCAGTTAATTTGACCTTGCTATTTGATGAAGTTTATATATAAATCTTGACTGAAGGAAAAATAGGCTTGTATGCATGCCTTCATGCACACATACAGTACACACACAAATAGACATTATACAGTATACAGATACATGTACATACACATACTGAGTTAAAACGAGGCTTTCGTCTTTGAAGCTATCTAACATGAATGATTATTAAGACCTATAAATTCACAAATGCGCCCAAAAATTCTGTGCTGAATTCAGTTTGGTTCACTTCTGTGGCAAAACATCTAGCAAGCCAGTTCTTCATGTTTGGAGCTAGAGTTGGGAACCAAGAAAGGGTTCTTGTTTTAGGAACCCAAACCGAAATAGTTAAATTTTGTATGATTCCCATTCTTGGATATGGAACACTTTGCTTGGTGTGTGTGAATCAGCTCTGTAAAATCCCAAAAATGTGCGTGACCATGCCGCATGTTTATAAATGCGTGGTTATAATGCTCTTCCTTATAATTTAATGAATAATGTTGTTAAAATCCCCAGAAAATGAGCACAAACATTTCATGTAATAAAATTCAATTCACAACCTGCACAACCTCCGCATAATGGTACCAGGAAAATGGCCTTGAATAGCCTAATTTGCATAGGCGAGTTTACGCTGAAAAGTCGTAATTTGAATATTTGTGGTGCAGCGCAAATCCAGTGCATTTTGCATCAGCTTAAAATGGATTGTGGGTGTGTTGTAAATAAGACCCAGGGTGTTGCGCTCAAATGCCACATGCTAATCTGGTGCAACTGTTTGAATTTGTCCCCGATTCTTATTTATATATTTTTACTAAATCTGAACCAGATTGTAAAATCATCCATTACTGGCTGACCAGCTGAGTGCTTTTTCACTGCCAATGGAAAATGATTTTCCCAGATCGTCCTCTCCACTCGCAGCCATCCAAAATCATTCCAGCAGCCCTTCATTATGTTACTCCATGTACCAGCATTTGCATGCAAACATGAAGAGCTGATTCCACACTGCGTACTAATGAAGATGAGATGCAGTTAATTAGAGAGCATTCATTAAAACTTGATAATGTGCATGAAAAATTACATGTTATTACAAATATACAAACATAGAAACAAACACTGTCTGTGTGGTGTTTTCTTCGCGAGTTAGTGCAATTGGCTGATAACCTGTAGGCCTAATGCACCTTTCGCAATTCACCATGGCAACTAGAGGTTAGTGATAGGTGTGGCAATTATGGTGAGTTGCTATTGTTCACCAGTCACACCAGAATCAGTGAGATATCCATGTTGCCATATGCATGACAGATTTGTTCCTGTGTATTTAAAAATTAAATGACGAATCTTTCCCTTTCATTTAAGAAATTGATTGTTGTTTTGGGGTATTTTAGAAACTGAGATATTTATAAATATAATGAGGGTTTGTCTAACTTGATCAGATATGTACTAGCAGATGGTATGCAAACACACACACACACACACACACACACACACACACACACATTAAGTCACACACAGGCATTTACGCAGCATTGAGTCACTGCCTGTTAGCTCAGATAGCCTGACCTTTTAATCAGGATTTAGACTAATGATACTGAACACACAAATGCTCTCTCTCTCCTCCATACAAACACAAACAAACATGCATAGATCCTTTGCAGAAATGATATACTGAAGAGATACTTTTTTTATGAGTATACTGTGTATATAATTATGAAATAAAACTAAATGTGAGTAGCTCTGATTCTTTTGATGGCATCTTTTTGGATTAATTCAAATCGTGGAAAATACTCTATCTTTCATTCTATCATTTAGCATAAATAACTTACAGTTGTCTCTGTATATTAAGCTGGGATAGAAGTATGATAATGTAGCAAAAATAACACTTTTCAACTAAAGAAAACACTACTCTATAACTGATTAAGTTTTGTATACTTTTCACCATTATTATATTTTAGACTGATGGAGCAGACAGCTTGTTTACCAGCTCCTAGTAGTGAGGAGCCTCATCTACTGTAGAAAGAACAGAGTCTGGAATGCAGTGATTTTGTGTGTGTGTGTGTGTGTGTGTGTGTGTGTGTGTGTGTGTGTGTGTGCGCGTGTGTGTGTGTGTGTGTGTGTGTGTGTGTGTGTGCGTGTGTGAGCGTGTATTTATCACTTTGTGGGGACCAAATGTCCCCATAAGGATAGTAAAACCCGAAATTTTTGACCTTGTGGGGACATTTTGTTGGTCCCCATGAGGAAAACAGCTTATAAATCATACTAAATTATGTTTTTTGAAAATGTAAAAATGCAGAAAGTTTTCTGTGAGGGTTAGGTTTAGGGGTAGGGTTAGGTTTAGGGGATAGAATATAAAGTTTGTACAGTATAAAAACCATTATGTCTATGGAAAGTCCCCATAAAACATGGAAACACAACATGTGTGTGTGTGTGTGTGTGTGTGTGTGTGTGTGTGTGTGTGTGTGTGTGTGTGTTTCTGTTCCATAAGGTCAGCTGTCACCAGTCCCTCCCTGCTGTCGGGACTGTTATATCCTCACCAGCCATAAATATGCTTTTATTCATCCTCCCAAAGACATGTCATCATATGGCATTGCAGACAAATGCCATTTTGTCATCTAAAGCAAAAATAGACTGAAAATCTTTACTGCTAATCACAGTTTTCTACTTAATCAGTTATCGGTTCTTAAATATTATTTAGCTGAACTAACATTAAATGGTACATAACAGAATGTACATTTATGTAAATGTAATGCCATTTAATTTGAGAAATATTATAATAATAATACAATTGTAAAATGAATCATTTATTTTAAATAATAAAATATAATAATATTAAAATAGCAAAAGAAAAAGTAGAAATTAAACCTTAATTACAAAATATTTCTCCATATTTGTTATTGAACACACACTTTGGTATTTGTATCAGTCATAAATATACACCATCATTCAATCTCTAGTTTATATTATTTTTCTAACTGCTTTTCTATTAATTTGCCATTTTTATACTTTTTTAATATGCTTATAATTTTTATACTGCCTAAAGTTTATAATGTTCATAATTCAGATGTTCATACTTTATCATGTTTATATATGCAAGACTTTCATTCCCCTCACTTAATATTTTAACCAGCCTGAGGCATATATCTATTATAAATCCACTGTCTTGTAAATACTCTGTGTACCATTTTATTGATGCCAAGTTATTGTGCGTAATTGTCTTTTGTAGCAGTGTATTTCATTGCTTGCAGAAAGAACACAGTCATATGTCTGCATCTTTACAGTATGATATATTTTGGACTGTTGTTTCTTGATGAAACCTCATTTCTTTTTTGTCCATTACTCTTTAAAAATGACATTAAACCTGACTTTGACTTGCTTCCTCTTCACAAGCACTTGCATAGAATTGTTTTTGTTTATCTTTCTCTCTCTGCACTCACATCACATCACATCAGATCAAGCACAAACTTCCCCTCCTCACCTCATTAACATCTGCCGCACAAGGTTTTCTACATGAATTCCCACTTATCTTTCCGTGACCTCTGTCAAAAGAGGAAGATTGCATAATTCTCCCCATGGGGTCTAATCCAGGCCGGCTTAAAAAGTCACTTGTGTAGAAAATATGAAAACATCTCATCTGTTGGGCTACATGTTGAGGCCGCAAGCATGTGTTAAAATTTCCAGACTGTTAAAGAAATAGTGAACACAAATATAAGAATTCCTTCATCATCTAGTCAGCCTCATATAACTGAAACATTAATGTTTTTCTGTGAAAAATAAGCAGGACAATACAAAAGGAGATATTTAGCCGAAAGTTCAGGCTAATCTTTTCCATCCAGTGAAAGTGGATGGTGCCCATGGCTGTCACACTCAACAGCCTTAAAAAAAGTAATCGGTTCTTGTGACATCATTCTCATGCAAAATTGACTGGTTCCAGTTTTATTATTATGGGAGCATTTTTGTTTGGTTGCATTTTGTCACTTGTTTACAATATGGCCATGGTTCACAAACATGCTGACTGCAACTGGCCTATAATATATATACATTTGTCAGGATTTTGATTTTGGAGAGCTAGGCCGTAGACTTAATTCATGGCTGAAATTCAGGCAGTTTATGTTAGTATTTAAAGGATCCTTTCAAAACCCATCAAATCTCATTCCTGTTTTTCTAAAGCTGCTTTTGCATGAGAATTAATCATAGATTTAGCTGTTCTCAAAATGTTTTCCTAAAAGTCACCTACAGTAAATATGACAAAACGTTTCTTTTTGAGGACATTGATGGGCATCTTTGTTTAGACAAATTATTAAAATAAAAAATATTTATACTAAAAATGTGTTGAGTAATTCGAAGGATATCAATCATAAAACAAAAGTCTGTGGTATGTCCCCATTTAGATCGCTTTGTGTGCATGTGTTCATGCGTGTGTGCATGTGTATGTGGCCTCTCAGTTTCCTCATTCAGTAGCTGTGAATGTGTCCAGTACCATATGAACATATTTCATAATTTCATGTTTCAACTGTTTTCCTCTTTCACTCTCTCTCTCACTCAGTTTTTCTTTCTTCGGTGGAGATAAGGACAGACTGAGAGGAAGTTACAGTCTTGACCTGAACAAACTATTGTATTCTTGACTTATGTGTACTTAAAGACCAAAATATTTTGTATTTTGAATGCAAGCTGTGAATTAATTATTTACTAAAAACAGGAATGCCTTTGAATATCCACTCCTTGTTGGTTGGTACAGTGTTTTTCTTTGCTCAAAATTTGTAAAGATAAAAGACAAACCTGCTCATAAAATTCACTCTCATTTGTGTCTTTCTCACACACAGGTTTTCTGTGTTTCCTCTCCAGAAGTTCCTGTTCTTAGATGGTAACAGAGAGCTTAAGATAAGAGGTAAACCTTGTGAATTTCTGCGTACTGTATGTGTGTGACTGGTAGCCTTGTTTATTCTGTTCATTCCTGATGTTCTGTTATTACTGCTCTTATTGTGTTTGTTTTGTTGTTGTAATTATTATTATGCTGTATGTACGTATACTTTATGTTAGGGATGCACCGATACTGGTCCCGATTCCGTGCTCATGTATTTGTACTCATTCTCGTAAAATTGCTCCGATATCAAAAACCAATACCTGATGTACGAATGTCATTACATAAACATTCAGAGCACAGATTAAAATGTCATGTCCTATTGAGATTGTTCAACAGCGAAAGCTGCGATTTAATTAGATAAATATGTAGTTTGCACGTGAAGCGTTTTAAATATGAGTGCTTGTGAATGTGTGCAGCCGGTGTTGTGCAGACATAGAGACACAAACTGCTCATACCTTTTTAGAGATCCTTGGCTCATACATGGAAAACACTATTATGAGCATCGCATGTTCTGTTTGTAGCAGATGACAGCAGGCAGAGCACTAATCCACTTTTTAGCACGAGTCATATACAGACTACATATTTATTTATTTAAATAGTAAATAAAGCAGCAGTAGTTGTGTGAATAGCAGTGATTATTTAAATATAAATAGCAATGACTCATGTTGCACTACACAGATTTGTGTGCAGTCAAATGCTCTCTAGAATGAAAGTGCCTATCTCCCGAATACTTGTGGGAAAACTCTTCTGCTATGTCCCAATGCATGCATATAGGCCTTCTGTGTAATCACATTGTATTGGCAAATTTACATTCATGTTAATTTACTTAAAGAGCTCATATGAAACACATTAGACCTAACAGACATGACATAATTAAGTAATGAGCATTCATGTGGCCATTATCGCAAAATAATCCCTGACAGGTTTTTCAGGACCCTGGCGCTTATTAGATGGCTACAAAATAGATAAATAAATGGACATGAAATAATAATTTGAGTAAAATTTTTATTTAGACTTTTATTATGTGAGAAGGAAGAAACTATGGACCTATATGAGAGACATAAAACTATCACAGCTATGTAGAAAATCTGTTGCCTGGGAAAACTGTCAATTATATAGTTTAGAGGTCATTATACAAAACAAAATGAACACAGAATACCACAATTACCAATGAGAATGAAGTATTTCACAAAGCTATGTAATATGTCATTGTAAGATAGTCTACTTTGTCACTATAGCACCAGCACTGACAATGTGCACTCTTCAGTGCACCCCTCTCCTCTCTCTGTAAGTCGGCATTGTACTTGTTTAAAGGAAACTTTACATAGCTGACAGCTATGGAAATGAAACATGCCTTTGTGATTTGTTTGTGCTGAGAGGTTTTGTATTATGTACCTCCTCCCTGTGGAGGTTCAAAGTATTTAAGAAGATTGTACTTCATTATTTTCTTAGCCTCCTCCACAGCTCTGTGGTCATAAAGGTCCTGAAGCTAAGAAAGTCCACATAACTTGCTTCCTTGATGCACAGCCTTGAAAACAAGGATGTTTTCATTAATGTGTGAGTTCAATATATTGTATGAGTCCAAAAAAGACAACATTAAGGCACTACAGTTGTACACTGATTTACATAAATTGTAATTTACCTGTATGCTTCATAATACACATAGACTGCATTGTGATGGGCAAGTCTGTTTTGAGTCGTGAGAATAAGGATTCTAAATGCAAATAATAAAATGCATCTAACCATGTAATCAGGAAAAGTTAGAGTAGCAAATCAACTTATCAACTTTTAAAAGGGAGAAAATTCTTCTTATATCTTTTGTTGTTGGCTTTAAAGGCATCAACCAATCATCCAATCAAAATGTGCTGGTATTAATTAATTTAAAAAAAAACATTGGCACACATTTATCTGTCACATGGTTGCCCATGTTGTCTAGATTTGGCAGGAATCAACATGGGCATGTTGTTTCCTTAAAAAACATTAACAGAATTATGCAAATTAATTAGAAAATATGACCCAGACTACGTTAACTTTGTGCAATCCTGCTTCCTCCTGCGTTTTGTCTTCGCTATATGCTATGCATAATTTAATTTAATTGAAACTGACTGATCCCAGTTCAGGACAGTCTTGACTGTCAGTAAAGGGTTAAACCTTTGACGCACTATGTCATGTGACAAAACAATATGGTGGCGATATTGATTTATCTAAAAAAGTCACACTATTAAACACAATGATCACAGATGTGGATTTTTCCTTAGAAATTGTTTATTCACTTTGCATTATCACATTGAGAATCAATGGGTTTATCCAAAAGCTGAAACATTTTGCTTTCAAAACCTTTATATGGAGGTATGATGAAAGTAAGGTGCATTTTGAACTGTTCTGAGACCAGTGCAGACAGACAGCACAGTGGAAAATGCACACAAAAGTCATGCTTGGGAAGTTAAATACAGGTTACGGGTCTGTTATTTTGTAAGGTTGCTGCTTGATGTAAAACCTGGGTCTTGAAGCTAAACCACTTCAGAATCACAGTTTTTGGTGTTATCATCACATCATAGCATGTTATCCAGAACTGTATAACTACATATTAAAACCGTGGTTCCCCTAAAGTAAGTTTATCACTGGCACTGCATTTCTGATCATTACTGTCAATCAGTAGTTTTTGATTTACTGATATCTCCATTAAGTTGTTGCAGCCCTATCAGACTGTGGACTCAAATGATGTGTCATCTGCATATTTAGCCATGAGACAGGGCTTCTCTGAATATGGGCAATAGCAGTGGGAAGATCCTTTTAGAAGCCCCAGTAGAAACAAATAAGCATGAGACAGTAGTGCTGTTGATTTTAACATACTGCTCTCTGCAGGTAAGAGAGCCAAGAATAAACTGCAGTTGATCTGATATTTTGCCCCATTGAGACAAAGGTAGTTAAATGCAGATGAGAAGTCTAGAGTATCCTTGTGGAAAAGCATGGCTTCTTAAGATGGGTTATGCATAACAGTCAATGCTGAATAGAAAACCTAATTGTGCCTTTATAATCACAATGTCTGCCTTTTTTTTGTAAGTGTATGTTTGGTAAGCTAACTGGAAATCTGTGGTTTTTGTGTCACTGTGTAGATGTGTAATTTTCAATATATGTATGTCTATGCAGTGACACTGCTTGGAAACACACACATGCTCACACATATGCACAAACAGTGTAATGGGACAGGAAGATGTGGGCTATGAACTTCTTTCTAAGTTAAGAGTAAACTTCTAAACTTTTAAAAGGGAGGAGAAAACACTTCCCATATCTTTTTTTGTTGTCATAAAAAGCTGTGTCCATTGTATGACTTTTGTACAAAGTCATACACCTTGGTAATATAGCTAATGCTAATGTACATGTTCCATATTTTAGCTGGTAAATCACACTTCAGCTTGTTTATTTAGAAAATTTTACATTTCTCTATTTATTAGGAATATCCTGTCTGTGTATGTTAATAATTTTACATGTTGGTCATAAACAGTTCATAGTGCTCATTCGTACATTTTCAATGTTTTTAGGAAATTTTTGTTACTTTTTGCATGATAAACAGTTTTGGTATTGTGTTTGGTTGCAACTTGATGGCCAGGGCTGGACTGATAATCTGGCATACCGGGCATTTTCCCGGTGGGCCAACACACTTCGGGGCCAATCTGGGGCGTACTGGCCATCGGAAGAACCGAGCGGGCTGGTGGATCAGCTGCGAAACGGGCCGAATGGGCCTCACTAAGCTGAAATGAGCTGGCGTTTTATGCAAAACAGACCACAAAATGGCCCTCGATATGCAGAAAGGACATCGAACACCCACCACCCGCATGTGGCTGTTTTACTAAAGGGGAATATCCCTATTACTTTGAGTTTATGACAGGTGCAGATAATAAATGCATGTCTGAAGCACAAGTACGTACTCAAGCATTTGACATTGCAACATACACTTTTGAGAGAACACAGGTGTTGTTCCCACCGAAAGTGTTTTTGCGCATGTCTGCACTGTTTAATTTTTTGTATAATGTAATCACGCACTAGACGGACATATAGTCATGACTACTGCAGCCCATCTTGCTATTTCTTTCTAGTAAAAAGAGCTTCAATATTTAAAATGCACCTCGAGACATCTGCGTTCTGTTTCATATTTTGCACCACATCTAGCTTGCTTTTAGCGCAGGTGTCACTAAAATTCGATGTTCTGAAGAAGTTCAGGTGTCAAAGAGGACTTTATGTAACTGTTGCACCAGTACACATGATTCCAGATTGTAAAGTTTCAGTCCAAATTAAGTCCAGTTCAGTCCAGTTTCAGCACATGATAAACAGTAAGCCAATATTTTTTCCCTTCTGCTCTGATTTTTTGAGGGGCCACTGTGCCTTGTTAAAACTGTTTACTGTTACAGAAACTACTCTATGACTATAGGGCCCTTGCTGTGAACTAGGCATCTAACCTCAGGTTCCTCCATGACAACTGTCCCTGTAATGGCTGTAATGTCCTGCACATTGGATGAAAGAATTGGCCGAATGACAATCTTCTATACTTAAATTCTAGTCATTAATATGAAGTTGAACGTAGTATTCAACATATATTTAATTAAATAACAAATGTAAATTGAAAAATAAAATGGATTACAAAAATAATACCAGTGCTATTTGCATTGAATGCCATTGGAAAAGGTCCTAAGCAACCCACATTTCACATGATGAGTGTGTTTTTTGACCCACATTTGCATTCTGAGGTTACTCAAATAAAAATAGTTATATGTCCTAGTGTGATTATTAAACTGTGTCATTATTAAACTGGCAATTTAATTAAATAAATACAGTCTGCATGTGCTGTGTGCTTCAGCACACCACATTTTATAAGCATCAGATGCTGTGCTTGTTGTAGTAGATGACAGAAGACATCAGCACATTTACTGTATTCATATATATATATATATATATATATATATATATATATATATATATATATATATATATATATTCATATAATTAAATCGCTGCACTTTAGGCTTTAATAATCACACTTGTCCATATAACCAACATCTTAACCAGAGGTGTAAAACTACAATCAAAAATGCATAACCGAAAAGCCTTCACCTTAAAATAAAAGTTTAATTTACTGTAGTGATAATAATAATAATTAAAGGGGTCATGCAATGAGGAATAACATTTTCCTTGATATTTTGGCATATAAGAGTGTCTTTCTACTATAAAAATATACTGTAAATTCCAGAACTCAAAACTTAATCCCTATACAATAAAAGCATTTATTGAATCCAAGCTGCTGAAACACCCCATTTTCTACTTCCGCGACTTCTCTACGTCACTTGGGGTACTTAATAATTCAAGATGGCCTTTGCCTATTTTAAAATCATCGCACCCATGGCCCCACCCACTGGTGCTCACTTGGCTTGTAAACAGAGGCAGAGAAAAGGACAAAAGGCTTGTCTGTGGCCTAACCACTCCTGGTCACAAAAGGTGAACCATTTGGACTATTTTGAATTATTTCAATATATATAAAAGACGCTGTGTCAAGTTTCAACTCATGATGCATTTCATCAGCTGCTGTGGTTCCTGTTGTTTTGTTGCTTAAACTGCTCAACAAACTGTTCTTTCGCCTATCAGCGCTATTTTTAATTGTTGGTGTATGTAAGCACGCACTAGATGGCCATCTTTGACCATTTTGATTTGTTTCCGGAGATGTGCACCTCAGTACAGGATGATCAACTGGATGCGTGCATCTTGTGAAGCAGTTAAAAACAAGTCTTTGCCAACGATATGGGGTAGTTAAAAACACTATTGGACCCGATCGAAAATATTAAACAGCTTCATTCATTAATATTTCAAATGTCAAAATTGTTTATGAGGCTGACGCGGTCTTCACCAGACGTGCCCGTTGACGTGATGCGACACAATGCAACGGGATTGAGGCCGTCTACACTGGGCATATCCATTGATGCAGTGCAATGGCTTGAGGCTGTCTATGCCAGGTGCATTGACACAAACTTTCTGAAATCTTTCTTTGTGTTGTTGGCAGTGGTCGTGCCAGCGCAAAATGGAACGGGACACATGTTTGCTGTTGGCGTGATGCGCTGCAACGGACGCTTCCATTGTAGAGCATCCATCATTGATTATAGCGTCCGGTGTAGACCGAGTTTGAGTGTTAACCGTTGTGCGTGAGATGAATAGTGTAATATATTCTGATTCAATGTGTTGGATGTGCATTATGTGTAAACTGTGAAATGTACATTTCTAATATTTTGGTGCTTGTTTATTCTCTTCCGGTGGAGTTTCAAAAATGAATTTGAGGGACTGCACGCTGTTAGCCAATCATAACAGTGGGCATTTACATTAAAGTTTAAAGGAGGAGCTGAGGCAAAAATCAAACACAGGGAACCTGGCACAGGGCATAAACAAAAACATTCATACATGCAAGAACTGACACAGGAAACAGGGAAACCAAGGGCTTAAATACACAAGGGAATAAACAAGGGAACGAGGAACACCTGGGGAAACAATCAGGGAATGAGAAATAATCAGGGAGAACCAATCAAGGAATAAAACTACAAAGGACTACAAAACTAACAGGAAACAGGAACTAAATTATTTATCAATCTATTTCTGCCTAAAGTGCGAGTTTAAGAACTCCAGCTTTAAGAGCTTTGCACTCGTGCTGCTCTATCCATTAGGGCTGCAACTAACGATTATTTTGATAATCGATTAATCTGACGATTATTAGAATGATTTTTCGACTATTCAGCGATTATTACAACGATTAATCATTAGCCCTTAACCAATTAGTCAGCATGTGTCCTGATCTAAAAGGTTGTATTAAATGTGCTTATTAACTATAAAGACTTTTAAAAAATACCTCTAAATGACATTCACTGAATTAAAGGGGAATAAAATTATTATTAAGTTTAATGTAGTAAAGAAAATCATTGCACAAAAATCCTATTGTTATCAAGTGTTTTTATCTGGTTTTCCATTTAAAAATGTCTAAAAATCCTTAAAACAAGATACATTTACTTGAGAAGCAACATATATGATATTTAGACTTGCTTTAAGAGAATGTATCTTAAATATAAGTGTATTTTGTATATAAGTGTATTTTTTACTTGTTTATACTTCTGCGAGTGCAGTAAAAACTAAATATTCTCGTATTCAAGATCTGTTCGTTAAAAGCAAGTCTAAATATCTTAAATGCTGCTTCTCAGAGAAATGCCAGCTTTGGAGTTTGTAGTTATTTACATGATCTGCTTCGGTATTATTTGAACTTTAATAAAGCTATAACGCATTAAATATAACTGTATTTAAGATGTAATGGCGGGGTGTTTCTTTTAAAGACGCTCGACACGCAAGTTTTGCTTCAGCAGAGCGGCAGCTCCAGCTCCAGCTCCAATTATTCCACAACGAGAGTTCTTCTGTATTTACTTGGTATTTTTACATTATAATTCCCTCATACTTTGCGATCTACATCACCTGAAGCTGTTTGGAAGGTTTAGAGTGCATCTGGACTGTGAGCGGTTTAATTGTTCCTCTCCTCAATCAGGCTCGAGCTGCAGTGCTGCTCTTGCGCATCATTATTAGAGTTTAATGTGATCAAATGAGAACATTTTTGTCAAGAATAATTTATTGTCGGTGTTGTTGATAATATTTTAAGCCCTACTATCCATTGAGACGTATCCAACTACAGAGCCATACTTTGAATGCCCCCATTGAGAATCCCTTATATAGACAGACAAATCCAGTGAGATTAACAAACACATAAACAGTAGAGACATGCCAACATTTCAACACACAGACAAGGTACTTCCTGCTCTGTGCTGCACTGTTTTGTCTTTCTCAATAAAGTTTCCTAATTTTAACTGCATTGTATTTGCATTTTTTCTTAAAAAAAATGAGTACTTTAAATGAGTATAAATGAGTAAGAATGGGTGTCTTTGTGTGTCTCTGTCTGACATGTGAACACCAGATTGAGAAATACATTAAGCTCATTCATTTACTTCCTCTTCATGTGGTCTTTTTTGTCTTAAGTCTCTCTTTTTGCACACACAGGCACAATGCCAACAAAGTGGCTGTGTTTACAGGAGGTTCCCCTTCTGTCGCTCTCTCCACGTTGTGTCGGAGAAGCGACACTAGGGGTGTCTCTTGAGCGCCGATATCCACCTCTGATCTATGAAAAAAGGCCAATGAGAGTTGGCAGCCAGTATTTGCATGTCCCGCCCCCGGACATACGGGTATTTAAGCGGCGCAAATACGGGAGTTCATTCAGAAAATTTCTTCGGAGCCGATGGTCTGTCTGCAGTTTGCTGCGAGTTACACACCACTTTAAACGTTCCTGTTTCCTCTGACGATCTGCATGCTGTTGGATCTCTCACTGCGAGAACATGACCATGACCACGTTGCGGTCGCGGCTTGCTTTCTTCAGAAAGCAAGCCACCCCAGCTGCACCCCGCATTGCTCCTTCTTCCCACGGGATTGAGGACGATGCGGTTGGCGCTGGGGGCGATTTGGGGGCGGCAGCGGGTGCAGTTTCGCGGGTAGCCCCCGCGAACCTCCCGTTCCCCAACACGCTCGCTGGTCCCCGTCTACTCTCGCGGCGATAGCGGCTCGCCTCACGGCCCGGCTGTCTATCCTCCTGAGCCTGAAGCAGATGAGCTCGCCGCTGCATCGGAGAGTGTGATGTCTGATGCCGAGGACTCCCTGGACTGCCGCCGGGCCAGTAGGCCCAGGCTGAGGCCGACGCTCAGATGTCTGACATGCTTTCCGGGCGCCGTGAGCGTGGGGTTGGATTGGAACCCTCCATCCTCCCCACAGCCTTCACAGTTGGATGACTGGTTCCTGGGGGCAGCGCCGTTCGCGGCCTCGTATCCCCTCGGTCCCGTTTTTCCGGAGGTGCATGACGAGCTGACGCCTACGTGGAGAGCCCCGCTCTCCGCCCGTCTAGGTGCCACCCGCTCCACTCTCACCACCCTCGACGGCGGAGAGCGCCACGGATACGGGGCGATTCCCAAGGTCGATAGGGCAGTTGCGTACCATCTATGCCCCGGTAGCCCTACCTCCTGGCGTGGCCGCCCCGTACTCCCATCCAAGCCCTGTAGGACAACATCTTTGCTCAATGCGAAGGCCTACAGTGCAGCTGAACGCGCTGCCTCCGCCCTGCATGCGATGGCCCTCCTGCAAGTCCACCAGGCCAAAGCACTCAGAAACATGCACGGAGGTGGACCTGATCCTGATGTGCTGCAGGAACTGCGCTCAGCGACCGACCTCACCCTGAGAGCGACGAAGGCCACAGCGCAGGCACTCGGACAGGCGATGACCACCCTAGTGTTCCAGGAATGCCATCTTTGGCTCAATCTGGTTGAGATGCGTGAGGCCGACAAGAACCGCTTCCTGGACGCACCTGTCTCTCAGATTGGCCTTTTCGGCGACACCGTCGAGGACTTCGCCCAACAGTTCTCCGCAGTGAAGAAGCAGACGGAGGCCATCTCTCACTTCATGCCTCGCCGCAGACCTGCCGCTACGGGCCCTGCCCCGTCTGCCCGCCGAGGGCGTCCCCCTGCGAAGAAACCAGCTCCTGCTCCGCCTCAACCCGGGCCCAGCTCTCAGCCCCAGTGTCGAGCACCACGCAGGCAGCGCACGCCCCCTGTCTCACGAACCCCCTCTAGGACCCGGAAGGCTCCCAAGCGTTCCTGAGACAGCCGACCCAGAGCCGAAGACGTTAGCTCCGGAGGTGGTAAGACCGCTCCGTCCCCCGGTGGAGGGCCGGGTGGAGAATACTTTGTTTTTTCATTTGCCACACCCCCTGACAGGGGCTGTGGTACCCACATTCTCAATAAAAGAGCTATTTCCTTTGTCTCTGTGTCACCTGGCCCGGAAATGCCATTCTCACGGCAATCTGCTTTCAGATTACGACAGTCCCGGTACACCGGACGCGGCGATCCCGCCTTCCGCCTGCCCACGACTGTCCCCCGGCCGGCCGGTTCAGACGAGTCCAGAGGACGCCAGCATCAGACCTCCTCCTCAGTCATGAACCCGCCCCTGCCGGGTGCGCGGAGCAAGGTAAGTACTTTGAGTCTATTCTCAGCACCTCAGCCTCAGGCCGCAACGAAGCCACCCGACGCTGCACTACCTGTTCCGCCCGCTGCGAGGCACCGCCGGGTATGTCCAAAATACTTGTCCCTTTGGTGCCCCTAGCGCAGAGCTGGGAAGCGTGGCTTTCGCTTCCCAACGCATCACGCTGGCTGCACCGGACCATTGGACTCGGTTACGGACTTCAGTTTGCCCGGCTCCCGCCCCCCTTCAGGGGCATCCATTTTTTTCTGCAGTACACGGCGAGCATGCCAGTTCCCTGCGCACGGAAATCGCGATCCTCTTAGCCAAGGGCGCGGTAGAGCCCGTCCCTCCAACCGAAATGAGGAAGGGTTTCTACAGCCCTTACTTCATTGTACCCAAGAACGGCGACGGCTTACGACCAATCCTGGACCTGCAAGTTTTCAATCGGGCCTTGTTAAAACTCCCGTTCAAAATGCTTATGCAGAGAAATATTCTGGCTGGTGTTCAGCATCTAGATTGGTTCGCAGCGGTAGACCTGAAGGACGCGTACTTCCACGTCTCAATTCTGCCACGACACCGACCCTTCTTACGGTTCGCATTCGACGGCCAGGCGTTTCAGTACAAAGTCCTCCCCTTCGGCCTGTCTCTGTCCCCTCGCATCTTCACAAAGGTCGCAGAGGCGGCCCTTGCCCCGCTACGCGTAGCCAACATCCGCACAGAGACCAGGTGCTCCGGCACCTCAGCCGCTTGGGGCTTCAGGTCAACTGGGAAAAGAGCAAGCTCACTCCGGTTCAGAGCATCTCTTTTCTCAGGTTGGAGTTAGACTCTCACGAGCGAGCGTGCTCAGTCGGTGCTGGACTGCCTCGCTTTCTTCAAGCCAGGCACAGTGGTCCCTCTAAAACTTTTCCAGAGGGGTTGATGCATATGAGACCACTCCAGCACTGGCTCCAGACTCGAGTCCCGAGACAAGCATGGCACCACGGCACGCATCGGGTAAGGATCACCCCGCCTGCCTCAAAACACTCCGACCCTGGACAGACCTCTGCTTTTTACGGGCAGGAGTGCCCCTGCAGCAGGTGTCCCGACGCGTTCTGGTCACAACCGATGCATCCCGGTCCGGGTGGGGTGCCGTGTGCAGCGGGCACGCAGCAGCGGGCCGTTGGAAAGGGGCCCCCGCTGCGTTGGCACATCAATTGCCTGGAGTTGCTGACCGTCCTTCTTGCTCTCAGGAAGTTCCTCCCGTTAGTTCGGGACAAACATGTCCTCATGAGATCGGACAGCACCACGGTGGTGGCGTACATAAATCGCCAAGGCGGCGAACGCTCCCCGCCACATGTCACAACTCGCCCGCCGTCTCCTCCTATGGAGCCATCAGCGACTCAAGTCGCTGCGTGCCACTCATATCCCCGGCAAGCTCAATGTCGTAGCGGACGCGCTATCACGACAACGCCTGCCTGGTGGGGAGTGGAGGCTTCACCCCCAGTCGGTCCAGCTGATTTGGGAACGGTTTGGCAAGGCCCAGGTAGACCTGTTTGCCTCCCAGGAAACCTCCCACTGCCCGCTCTGGTACACCCTAACGGAGGCTCCCCTCGTGACAGACGCGCTGGCACACAGCTGGCCCTCGGGGCTGCGCAAGTACGCATTTCCCCCAGTGAGCCTTCTTGCACCGGTGCTGTGCAAGGTCAGGGAGGACAAGGAGCAAGTCACGTTAGTGGCCCCCTACTGGCCCACTCGGACTTGGTTCTTGGAACTCAGACTTCTCGCGACAGCTCCTCCCTGGCGAATTCCCCTGAGAAAGGACCTCCTCTCTCAGGGACGGGGCACGCTCTGGCACCCGCGCCCAGACCTCTGGAACCTCCACGTCTGGTCCCTGGACGGGATGCGGAAGAGCTAGCCGGCTTACCGGTGACCGTTGTGAATACAATTAACCAAGCCAGAGCCCCCTCTACCAGGCACCTTTACGCCCTAAAGTGGCGCTTGTTCGCAGTCTTCCTGAACTGAAGACCTGCAGAGATGCGCGATCAAGTCAGCGCTCCTGTTCCTACAGGAGAGGCTGGCAGGAGGCTGTCCCCGTCCACCCTCAAGGTGTATGTTGCCTCCATTGCCGCCCACCACGATCCTGTAGACGGCAAGTCTTTGGGTAAGCACGACTTGATCCTCAGGTTCCTGAGAGGCGCCCGGAGGTTGAATCCCTCCCGGCCAGGCCTAGTTCCCTCCTGGGATCTTTCGGTAGTCTTGGCAGGACTCCAGAGACCTCCCTTCGAGCCGCTTGAATCAATTGGACTCAGGGCCCTCTCTCTTAAGACGGCCCTGCTGATCGTGCTCGCCTCTATCAAGAGGGTCGGGGACCTGCAAGCGTTCTCTGTCAGCGACACTTGCCTGGAGTTCGGTCCGGCGGATACGTCTGTGATCCTAAGACCGCGATCGGGCTATGTGCCCAAGGTTCCTACCACACCCTTCCGAGATCAGGTAGTGAACCTGCAAGCGCTGCCCCGGGAGGAGGCAGACCCAGCCCTTTCGTTGCTATGTCCAGTGCGCGCCCTGTGCATTTACCTGGACTGCACACAGAGCACCAGACACTCTGAGCAGATCTTTGTCTGCTTTGGGGGACGGCAGAAAGGGAATGCCGTCTCCAAACAGAGGCTCGCCCACTGGGTTGTCGACGCCATCACACTGGCTTATCACACCCAGGCCGTGCCCCTACCCTTGCGGGTCCGAGCTCACTCAACAAGGGGTGTTGCGTCCTCATGGGCACTGGCCAAGGGCACCTCCCTAGCAGACATCTGTAGAGCTGCGGGTTGGGCAACACCCAACACCTTCGCGAGGTTTTACAACCTCCGCGTCGAGTCGGTTGCGTCTCTTGTTTTGTCAGGTCCGAGCCCGTAGAACTCGGTAACACGTAGACCGACCGGCCGGGTGGATCGCTTGCGCCCAGCGCCCTTTTCCTGACGTCAAGGTAAAGTAGTGCGCCTTCTTCCCAGGGTGCCCCACTCCGAGTCGGGACCCTGGTTGATTCCTCCCCAGCCCTCCAGGTCCGCGGTTCAGCGGAGGAACTCGCCGACCCAAGCCACTGCGGGTACCGTGATGGCTACCCTTTACTGGTATAGGTGCTCCACAGGTAAGGCCTCCTGCTCGGACTCCCCCTGTGTGTAATTCCACGGTTCTGCCCCCTTACGAGCGGACTCCCGTGTCTCCCTTAGGCAGTTACAGCTGCCCCGGTCGCCGTGCTGTAGCAACTCCCCCCTTTCGAGGCTGGATCTACCACCGCACTGTTGGGTATCCAGGTCAGGTTTGGGGAATGTATGACTAATATTAATGATAGTAATCAATGATCAATCATACGATGTGACCCGGACACCAATACATGTAAAAACATCCCAAAAGGGCTTATATAGTCCAAGAGTCTGCTTCAAAATTATATAGATAATTAAACACGACGAATCATACTTAATTAGGAATATACATTTTATGCAGACAGGCTATATTAATTTTAATAACCCCGTAATGGAATTGACCCGTAGGCTACCGCAACCAGTCAGTTCGTCCGCCGAACCACTTTATTTGGTACTTTGGATCAATTCTCCAGAGGGGTTATGCTTAGTTGTAAGCTTACTCATCAAAAGCACGTTAACTTACTTTGATAATATCAGCTCGTAGCTTAAAATCGCACATTAAAGAGGCTTTGTTTTATGACCACCAAACACAGACAATTACGCGTATAATTGATTTTAATACAAGGCACTATGATATATCACTACACTTGACAAACATACATGTAACATAGAATAAACATAAAATAAACAAAATAAATGCAGTAAGGGAAAGTAAAGAATTATTAGAGGTATGGCAAACTTATTACAACAATTAACCCTTTGAAGCCAGCAAGGAAATTACACACTGTGATGCATTTAAATTTCAATGGAAATACTTGCACAAATAGGCCTTTGCGTGTGGCTAAGGCTGTGTGTATGCCGTGTCCTTGGGGCGTCCGTGAGATGGAGGATTTCGGTTTGGTGTTTCCAGCACGTGGAGTTGAAACTCACTTGAAGAGGAATTGAAGGGTTGTTCCAAGAACTTCGAAGCGTCTTAGGAATACTTGTTGAATAGTTGGCGAGTGTTCCGGAGGGTTGCAGAAGATCGGGAGAAGAAATGAGAGATGTAAGATGGCTTGAAGAGGTCCGGGAGAAGAGAGGATGAAGAGCGCAGCAAAAGAAAGTTGAAGTAAGAGTTCAAAAGGAAGAGAAGAGAAGGTCCGTTGTTGGTGCAATTTATGCCCTTAGATAACGTGTCCCACCTCTCATTGGCTCGACCAATAAGAAGAGTGGAAGTTTCAGGCGGGAATTTGGTTTATTGCCCTTTGTTCTGCGAGGGGTGGTAGCCGATGAAGAAACTAGAAAATATTCTTGTAATACTATGTTGTTGTTATCGACATATCATGTACACAGTCATTTCAATCTTCAAAATACCAAGTTATAGAGACCAAATATGCCACACATATGATTTCGGTTAACCATAGTATGCAAAGTCTGAAACATTAACCCATTAGAGTTTGCAAGAAAACATAGATCAAGCAACATTTAAGGGAAATTGTGAGATGGCACATTAGATACATGTCAATATTTTTACCACATGGATTATATATATATATAGAATATATAGGATTAAAAGGGGTTCATTTCTCCTTCTCAGTACGAATTTGGTGAGAATCAGCCCTGTCTGAGCCTTCCTTTGGGGGTCATAAAATTCTCCTTCCTTTGGGCAGGAGAATGATTCCTTTGTCCCGTCAGGCTCATTTGCATGTTTATGACTGTGTTTATGACGGTAAGAGATTTTGGGCTGAATGACTCAAAAGATGGTAAACATAGCCGAAATACAATTCTAAGGTGATCTTATATTTATATTCAGCTAGGACAAGTCGTAAGGTTTAATTTGATACCAAGAAAAGTATATTTGGTACCCTTAAAAGTGGATATACACTATGAGGCTGTTAGATATACGGCCTCAGAGTTTGAACTCTACAACAAAACAAGTTTCAACTATTTTTGATCTAACATCAGAAATACACAACAAATTAAACGTATTTTCTTAAGAATAAAACATTTCTAGGTTTTAACTGGAAGACACACACATTCTCTGTTGCCAACTTTTCACGTGCCCTTTTCTCACGTGGTGAAGCACAGAGTGTCACATGTGCGGGGTTTTTAGAAAGCACCACGAGGATCCTCTGTCAATAGTTCCTTGTCTCTTTGTCAATAGTGCATTGTGCTGTGGAGACTAGTCGGCGCTATTGCAGTAATTAGGGGAGTTTTAACAGTAAGTTCTTGTTTGTTCGGAACCTGCTGAGTTAATGATTATCCTTCATTGATTCCTCCAGACGCTACAGCACCATACTTTCCACACGAGCCCTAAGACGGCCGTGTGACGTGTCTACCACTTTTCCTCCCCAAGAAAAAGGGCAGGTGTGGGCTCCGCAGGGTCTGGGTAAGACCCCCTTCCCTATATGCGTGTAAGGGCCCCTGATTGCTCTATGCGAGAAACATAGAGCGAAAAGAGGCCCAGCCAGGCTGGCCCGTTCCCATGTTGGCAAACATCGCCTTGTTCCCCTTCCAGGGTAACTAGAAGGATTCCGATGTTCTAATGGGGCATTGGGGAAGGGTACGTGCAGCCAGGTACAGACGATGCGCGGCACTGGATGAAATCCCTGCCCGCCTCTGTATCGGCGGTTCACGTACACGGTTCAGCGCATGGCAAGATTGGAATGGGTCCCCTAGTATCGCTTCTCCAACACAACGTGGAGAGAGCGACAGAAGGGGAACGTTTGGTTACGTATGTAACCTCCGTTCCCCGAGGGAGGGAACGACACGTTGTGTCTTTCCTCCGCCATGTCGCTGAACCGAGCCACAGTTGTGGCCGGACCATTTCCGGCTCCTCAGAAAAATCCTGAATGAACTCCCGTATTTGCGCCGCTTAAATACCCGTATGTCCGGGGGCGGGACATGCAAATACCGGCTGCCAACTCTCATTGGCCTTTTTTCATAGATCAGAGGTGGATATCGGCGCTCAAGAGAGACCCCTAGTGTCGCTTCTCCGACACAACATGTCGTTCCCTCCCTCGGGGAACGGAGGTTACATACGTAACCAAACGTTTTCCCTCTAACCGTGGGATCTCAAGACTTTTGACTTACTCAAGATTCTGCACACTTTGGTGCTGTGGCCTAGTGGTTATTGCATCAGCTTTGACAATACTATTCTATTCTATAACTATTGCAGGTTGGCACTGTTTTGACAGCACAAGGGAAACCCACACAATATTAGGCAGGTGGTTTAAATGTTTAAATATATTTATGATGTAAATGTAAATACGAATACATACGTAATTAAAAAAAATATTTAAGTCTTAAATTACAATAATTCCTTTTTTACCTTGGAATTGGAAGGGTAAAATGTGCTTACTTGTCATGAAACTAATGACAATGCAAAAAATCTTAATAGGCTTAAAATAGGTGGTTTTGGGGTGAAATATGGCCTGGACATGATCATCTTGACAGGTCTCTTGAGATTCACCCATTTTAACACACTCCCTGTCTCTCTCTCTCTCTCTCTCTCAGAGAGAAAATGGCAGTATGGATCCAGGCCCAGCAGCTGCAGGGAGATGCTCTTCACCAGATGCAATCTCTCTATGGGCAACACTTCCCCATAGAGGTGCGACACTACCTGTCCCAGTGGATAGAGGGCCAACTCTGGTATGTGAAGTGTTTGCTTGAGTGAATTTGAACTGCAAGTGCCATTTTGTCATTTTTTTAAATTAACAATATATTGTGTGTGTGCTCTGTCAGGGATGCAATAGATTTAGAGAACCCTCATGAGGAGATTAAAGCCAAGCGTTTATTGGACAATCTGATCCAGGAACTAGAGAAGAAAGCAGAGCATCAAGTAGGAGAGGACGGATTCTTACTCAAGATCAAATTAGGACATTATGCTTCACAGCTAAAGGTAACACACAAGCCAGGGTTCCCACACTCATGGAAAACCTGGAAATGTTAGGGATATTTTTAAATGTTATTTTCAGTTTATAGTGAGCCTGGTCTCATTAAATATATGTGAACATGATGACATTTTTGCAATTAAAAATGTGCATGCTGTATAAAACCTTTGGCTGCAGGTTTCCATTAAAATGTCCAGCTAGAGGCACCAAAAGCAAGAAAAATGGTGTCATATTCAGATGTGGTTTTAAGATTAATTTTAGATATTTTTTTAAAACATACCTATCTAACCTAATACTTTTACCTGAATCTAACCGATAGTGTTTTAATAAATAATACTGTACTATAAATGAGACATTTAAAAAAGACATCCTTACCAAATCAACACCTAAACCTAACCATTAGTATTTTAAAATGCAGAAGCTAAATGAAAAAGCACATTTACTGAAGCAACCACATCATTCCGTGCTGCTACTATGACACTGTCATGTCACCTGTCAGTTTGAGTTCATGGCTGGTCTTGAACCGCAGTCCCCGACTCTTTAATCACATGAGCTATCATGCCAGCTGCTAATGCTGGAATAAGTCTAAATATGTAGGTGGGTCTGTAATACATTCCACAAGCATTATAATGTATTGCTTTTCAAATATGCATTAGAGTATAAGTGCGTCGGTATCATAAAATAGCAATAGTAAGCAAGTAATAGAGAAAAATATTTATAAAGTCATTATCAGCCATCCCCGCGACCCGACTTCGGATAAGCGGTTGAAGATGGATGGATGGATGGATTATCAGCCATTAAAGTCATGGTTTAGACACAAATCAAATCACTGTATTGTCACTCATTGCAGTACCAAGCAACATTGAAGTCATGATAGTGAAGAGACATATACCAATCTACAATAAACATCTAATTTACACACAACATAATTTACACACAACACAATATAAACATAATAATATACAATATTCACAATATAAAATACACTGTATACAATAAAAATACAGATGCAGTAAGGTGTTATACAGTAAGACACGTATAACAAGTTTTGCAAAAAATGTCACATTTTCACTATAAGACCAGCTTGCGTGATTTCTAGGCCTGGAAGTGTTATAGAAATTAGTACAATCTTAAAAAAAAAATTACTTAAACTTTTTGGTTTAGCTATAGCTATAAAAATATTTCATTAGCTACAGTAGATATTGCTTTCTGTGAGTTCTTGTGTAGAGTAAAAGCAAACTAAACCATCAGACATCTTTATTAATATACTCTATACTATACTATCTATATTAATAACTGTAATCAGTTAAATGTATTCATTCCAAAGATATATGCCTGGCGTACATTATACAGTTATCAGGAACTACTAGAATGATCATGAAAGTGTCATTTGTGATTTTTATTTCCTATAGACATGCCCTCTCTTCTAGCTACTGTTCACTTAAGTCAAATTCCATTGTAAGATTAAGAACAGTTTGTAATAGTAATGTTGTGTCTAAGAGCACATGCTCATTATGGGATATTCTGGGATATATATATATATATATATATATATATATATATATATATATATATATATATATATCATTATGGGATATATAGTTTGGTAGAGTAAAAGTGTGTGCATGTGTGTGTGTGAGCGAGTATTTATCACTTTGTGGGGACCAAATGTCCCCACAAGGATAGTAAAACCCGAAATTTTTGACCTTGTGGGGACATTTTGTCGGTCCCCATGAGGAAAACAGCTTATAAATCATACTAAATTATGTTTTTTGAAAATGTAAAAATGCAGAAAGTTTTCTGTGAGGGTTAGGTTTAGGGGTAGAGTTAGGTTTAGGGGATAGAATATAAAGTTTGTATAGTATAAAAACCATTATGTCTATGGAAAGTCCCCATAAAACATGGAAACACTACGTGTGTGTGTGTGTGTGTGTGTGTGTGTGTGTGCGTGTGTGAGCATGTATTTATCGCATTGTGGGGACCAAATGTCCCCATAAGGATAGTAAAACCTGACATTTTTGACATTGTGGGGACAATTTGTTGGTCCCCATGAGGTACTAAATTATGTTTTTTGAACATTTATAAATGCAGAATGTTTTCTGTGATGATTAGGTTTAGGGGTTGTGTTAGGTTTAGGGGATAGAATATAAAGTTTATACAGTATAAAAACCATTATGTCTATGGAAAGTCCCCATAAAACTTGGAAACCCAACATGTGTGTGTGTGTTCGCGTGTGTGTGTGTTTTCAGAGCACATATGACCGCTGTCCATTGGAGTTGGTGAGATGCATCAAACACATTCTATACACAGAGCAAAGACTTGTCAGGGAAGCAACCAATGTGAGTAGCACTGGGTTTGTTAATGAGATGGTTAAAAATAATCAAAAGTGCAAGTTAAGTCTTATTTTTTGTACTGACATATTTTCTTAACTACAGTACTGCTGTTAATCACTAAGTTTTCAAATAAGTTATAAAAAGTTCATCAAGGGTTGAATTGTTTATTGTTCCTGGATGTCATCCACCTTTTGGTTTTACTCGAGTAATTTACCAACACTTAATGAATCGGCTTAGATGAATCTTTAAAAAGAACCAGTTAAAAACAAAACAACAATCTGGTTGTGAATCTTATATTTTAGGTTCAAAACTAAATGTTGGTCATGAATCAGACAGCACAAACACAGAGACAGACATTGACATTACACACTTACATTTTACAATAACAAATTCATATAAAATACATATAAAATACACACATGCATGCATGCATATCACACATGCATGCAATGGAGCGAATGCTCCATTTTGCGAGAGCAAAAAAGGAAATTTCAGATTTTATTAGATGAACTGACATCTCACATAAATCTAGATCTAGAAGTCCCTATAAACAAATATACATGAAAATGCACACTCATAATCTATTGCCATAAACACACCTATACACCCACTCAAATACGTTGTATGTATGTTCACATAAAATGTGTGCACAACACAAACAATATTTTGTTTGTTTAAACATTCATTATCATGCACTCAGTCTTGCGCGGGTGTACAGGAATATGTTGTTCAAACACAATGGGACAGAGACGATAAAGACTTCAGCACATGTTGGAACTTTCTTTATCTTAATAGTTTAAAAAACAAAACCAAAACAAAACCGCTTTGGTGAGTGAAATCCTTAACTAAAAATCTCCACAAATGTTTACTTATGCAGAAATCTCTAAAGGATTCACTGATAATGTACTGTCATCTATTTAAGGACTCCTCTGAATCTCTGAATAAAAACATGGTACCTTGCATTTTCAAGGAACATATTTGTGTACAATTTTTAATTATTACTTGCCCCAATGGCTTACAACACGTTGTCAATTAATTAGTTAGCACATATACATATATAAATATATATATATATATATGGTGATTAAAGTCCTGGCACTTTAATCACCAAATTATGTCCAGAAGGAAAATTCACAATAATTATTTCCCCATCATTACTAGCTTACATTATTCTCCTTATAGGAAGTAAATGTGAATAACCCATTTAGAGGGTACTGAAGTACTGTAATATTCTCCACATACAATGACTTTTCAACTTATGATTAATTAAGTGTTAGAGTTGGTTGTCACTCATATGTGTTTGTGACTCTGATTTGCAGTCAAGTTCACCGGTGGGCGGATTGATGGACAGCATGTCGCAGAAGTACCATCAGATAAATCAGGTGTTTGAGGAGCTCCGAATATTGACTCAGGACACAGAGAATGACCTCAGAAAACTACAACACAACCAAGAATACTTCATTATACAATACCAAGAGAGCCTCAGGATACAGGGTATGTACATACACACAACCAGTAGTACACCCAGACCATAATGCACATGCACTTACATGCAAAACTGAGTATCTCATTATTCAATTCAGCTTACAGCAAAATGGAAATTATAATTTTTTTACTTGAGCTGAAACGAAGAGTGACATTGTAAAACATATTTGTCTGACATTTTTTGTCAAATAAATTGTTAAATGACAGTAATTTGATTGAAAACTGGGGAGACTATGAATCAGATTTGAGGCAAATGATTATCACAATCACTTGAAAATAGAAAAGTATAATTTGATGTGTGTAGTGCAAGTAAAAGGACTACTAAAAAAAATCACGATGATGCTGTAGCATATTTAGGAGTTTCTATGAAAGTTTGTTGTGTTATGCTATTAGTTTAGCTGTACTGTGTTTACAATATGGTGTTGGCAGGTTGCGCATGCGCAGTAGATTCCGGAAGAATCTCTTTAGGACTTCCCGTGAACTTTCAGTGCCATAGCAACCAACACCAGTGATTTGTGATCTGGGTCAACACTAATGAAAACAGATTCATCGATGCCTATGAACATCAACGCATTCCACAATGCAAAAATTCAGTAATCAGTTAAAGAGTCCAGATTCTCACACCAATATATGTAGCGAATTTGGTATGATAAATATACATTGTACGGGTTAAAGTGTCATGTACGTTACCATTGTTTGAAAGGGAAACAGTATGTGTGTGCTAGGAATTAAATTAAACGGTCCTATTTCTACATTACTATGTAAGGAAATTTATAATGGAATCAGTCACGTTTAATAAATGTTATAATTTGGATAAATGACAAATAACTAGATTATTTGTCTGAACAAATTCTCCACAATTAAAATCGTAATACAACGTCTCATTGCATCAGGTCACAATTTATACTGTAAGGAATTAGCTTTAATAAGAGAATTATGATTCTTTTATTGGAGTAATATTATTCTCATGGCTTATTGGCAATAATATTACACATATAGGTATAGCTTTGAAGCAAAATCTTTTAGAAACAGGGATGAGATTATTTAATTTTATTTATATTTTGAGATTATCAAAATATACCACAGTCAAAAATATCTTTAAAAGTGAAACATGAATAATCAATCATAACTCGTTATAATTAATTTTGAACATTTGGATTGGTTAATAGAATTAACTTGATGTAGATGAGTTAATATTACAATCAATTATCTGTTCGTCCAGTGAACACTCAGTATTGATTGTCTTATCAATTCTCAGAAAGGATATTTTTCGTGGCCACACAAAAATAACTTTTACTTTGATTTACAAGCAGAATCAACTCGCAAGAATGTACACCTAAGTTTATTTAACTAAAATACGAACACATAACTAATCTAAACAAAAACATAAACAGAAAATCACTCATACATGGGAAAGAGACAAGTGAAAATAAAATGAAACTGGAACAGAATAAGGGAAATGCAGTTATGAAAGGAGTAGTTTTGATCATCTGAGAGAATCATCGAGCTCTTAATTTAAAAGCACCTTTTTTACAAAGGGGTTTTCATCTTATACTAAAACTATGTTCAGTTAGTTACTGGTACAATACTTGTAATTGCCTTGGCTGTTGAGAGAGCCCGGATGCAGTCGCAGGAGAACGTCTTGATTGTTCCTCAAGTCGATGGTGTTCAAGTTGCACATGGCTTGAGGTGTTGAGGCCTGCCTGCCTCATGGTCGGGCCAGGGTCCCAGTCCCACACGAACAGCAGCGGGACGTGTCTTTTAAATTCTGCTGGTGGTCCCTCCTCTCGAGTCTGGCTTGACCAATGAGAAAGATGCAATTTCCAAGCGGGAAATGTTCCTTTGTTTGGAAGCTGACTCGTCTGCATGATTGGGGTTAATTTATAATGTGTGCCTGTAAGGGGGTTAAGATGGGCAAGGAGGAGGCGAGAACCGGCTTGTCAATATAAATAATAATTTAATGAAAACTTAAACCAAAACACACAAACATAAACACACATGACGGACATGCCCTTAATTCTCTCTCTCTCGAACCGCCGTCACCGGCCGCCTTTATCCCTCGCGCGCCCCTATCAGGCCGATTGGGGACCGGCGTGCGACATTCTAGCCCAGCCCCACCCCCCTCCGCTCCACACTCCTCCCGGCATTACCTCAGATTGGGGTGCCACCGGCATGACCTACACCCCCCCTCTATTTCCCTGGGGAGGGGCGTGCTTTGCACCCCATCAGGTCATCCCCGCCTTCCTCGACCTGGGAGGAGACAGGAGGGGAAAACCACAACAACAAAAAAACTAAATAGGCGAGGGAAAAGGCCAACACGGTGTGAAAGAGAGAGAGAGAGGAGAGAGAGAAAAAGCTCACTCACCGGTTCTCTGATGTACTGTCGCGTGGTCCTCGAACACTCCTCCACACTCTCCGGTGGATGACAGCCACTCCTCTCCGGGCGACCCGGAGTCAAACCTCCAACCCCCAGCGGACAGAACGCCTCTCCGTTTTTCTGGCGGCACGTGGGGACACTCCTCCGCCCCTGGCAGCAGCCCTACTGCTCCAGGTGGTCGGGGAGTTGCTTCCCTCCTCCCCTCGTGGACGGCGGTCTTTTCTCGACCCCTCCACGTCTCTGGGGATGGCAGGGCACTCCTCTGCCCCCGGCAGCAGCTCCCTCACTCCAGGCACGGCAGCCGTTCTCCGCGTCCGGGCTACTCCATGACCCGGCAGATGGCAGCGGCGCTCCCCTGGTTGGACGGTAGTGTCGAGGACTCTGCGACAGGCATCCCTCCTCCTTCCCGGGTTTTGGCACCAATGTAAGGGGGTTAAGATGGGCAAGGAGGAGGCGAGAACTGGCTTGTCAATATAAATAATAATTGAATTAAACTCAAACCAAAAGCACACAAACATAAACACACATGATGGACATGCCTGTAATTCTCTCTCTCTCTAATCGTTGTCACCGGCCACCTTTATTCCTCGCGCGCCCCATCAGGCCGATTGGGGACCGGGCGTGCAACATTCTAGCCCGGCCCCACCCCCCTCCGCTCCACAGTGCCCCTTTATGCTCTGATCAAAATAGCAAACATACAATGCATGTTGTCAGAATTATATATATATATATATACCATTGTTCAGGATGTCACACAATGATTCATTTGGTAGGAAACATGATAGAAATCATTTTACATTAGCTGGTAGTCCTGTCATAAGTCATGCATAAAACAGTATACAGTACAAACAACTTTACAAGACAGTAATGATCCTATACACAATGTCCTGGGGATACACATGTGAATTTAATGAAGGAAAGTCTGTTGTTCTGGGCCATTTAACATATCTTATGGGGGAAAGATTGCTCTGGCATGTAGCTAACTTCCCCCACTTGGAATGTCACTGGGGGTCCACTCTTTGCTGGTCCAGTAAAGACAGTCTTGACAGGCTTGATAATGATCAGTGGGGGAGCAGACATAACAGAGTCGGCTTGGGCTTACTTGGACCTTTTCCTGTTACAGTCTTGAGACATCTGTTGGCTTATTCATTAAATAATAAATAATTGTGTGTCTGATTGGTCCAGATGCTACAATGCAGTAAACTCTTTATTTACTATAGCCTTTACTAACGCCTGAATTAATTAATGTTAAGTAATTCGCTTTAATTTACCTTAGAGCAAATGTAGACGTCCTTGCTGATGTTATACATGTTCATTAGGGAATGAGGGCTGACACATTTTAATCATTAGTATACTCTTCTCAATATTTATTTAAAGACTTTTTTAAAAACAAAGAAAAAAACAGAATGTGTATCCTCTCTAGGTACCTCATGTCACTATTACAAGTGACCCAGCAAAAATGTTTCTTTTTTTTTTTATCATTTCTATAATTCAGATTAAAACTGCTCAAACACACATTACTCCCATAGACTCTTGTTGGAAAAAAGCAAACAATTGTCAGAGACGCTTTTAAGGTGGGGCTTAGCAACAGACAATTATTAAATTCTAATCAAACTTCTATTCTTCCATAAACTATGGGGTCTGTGGTTGTGATGGTTGATTTGTAAAATAAAATATCCAATCTAGCTATATTCAGTACAGCCCACTTTAGTACTGTGGTAGTACGAATTTAGTACATTCAAGGTTCAGTTGCCAGCTAGCATCAAGTTGATTCTATAAAACTGCTTCATAAAACAATATGCCAAAATTGCTTTTTTTGTTTGGAAAGCTTGTAATTGTTGTCTAAGCTGTCCTCTCTGTTGTGTGCAGCTCAGTTATCGAGTCTGGCTACGTTGCCCCCAGCAGACAGACAGCTCAGAGAGCCCAGTCTGCTCAGCAAGAGAGCCACTGTAGAGGCCTGGCTGACCCGAGAGGCCAACACCTTGCAGAAATACAGACTGGTACACATACTCATCAACAAACACACAAAATTACATAACATAAGGGGCCATTTCCTATATTTTTGTAGCATTTATTTTTTTTCCCCTAAAATAATGATAGCTCACCTAAAAATTTAAATTATTTCATTATTTACTCACCATTCCCTTTTATTTCTTCTTTATGAATACAATGAAAGTGAATGGTGACTGAGAATGTCAGTCCCTTGCGTTCTTCCCATTTATACTTGATGCACATCGTGTTGCACTCTTCACCAAACTGCAGACGGCAGAGCAGAGAAATATCAGCTTATCCAAAAAGAAACAGCAGTGAAGACGTGCTTTGCTGAACTTTACGTTTACCTAGCCAGGTATAATAAATAGTTAGTTCACTGGTTATATGCAAGAGGTGAACAAAACAAAAACACTGAAGAATTACTATTAGGATATTTACACTGTCTGGCTGAGGCTGTTTTATATTGTATAGCCTGGTCAAGATAATAAGTCCTATATATGAAATAATTGCATTAAATCCAATTACATTTAAACAACCCTTAATAAAATGTTTTTTTGTTCACTGTTTAAAATAACAAGAGCTGTTTAGTTTTGTATTAATGAAACCAAACTTTAGTGTTTTGTTTAGACCTTTTTATTCAGTGTACAAAAGGTTGTGATAAGTTGCTTGTCTTTCAAAACAAGAAAAACTGAGGAAATGCAGCAGATAATTTCACTGTAAAAACATCGTCCTTTTAACATGATTTACAGTAGTTTGTAGGGCCCCGCATGTAAAGTTACCAAAATTGTCATGTGCTCTACTATGCAAAACGGAGCCTCGACAAGGCTAGGTGACAACCGCAATGACATCACTTTTTGCACGTGAACCCTCGTGATCAAGGAACATATAAACCAGGCTTCTTAATATAAATTACATCTGTTATGATTGGTTAATTTCTTTGTGTGTGAAGTCTTGGATCTCTTTCATTTCAAAATGCCAAAAATCTGCTTTCCATTATACATATAATCATTTATCCACGGAGTCAAGTGGGCTGTAATTATTTACATGAGCACAGTACATATGTTTCAAGTCTATATGTAATGCTATATAATACTGTGTTTGTGCTCAGGGCCTGGCAGAGAAACACCAAAAGACACTGGCATTGCTACGGAAACAGCAGACGGTGATTCTTGACGACGAGCTGATTCAGTGGAAGAGACGTCAACAGCTGGCTGGCAACGGAGGACCACACGAGGGGGGTCTGGACATACTACAGTCATGGTACGCACACACTAAGAGAGTTATGTAAACAGTGGGAAGCATGTGCATGTTGTGATTTTGCACAGAGCATTTGCATTTACATCACATGCACACACACACACACACACAATAACAACACAGATAGCAGACTTTTCTTTTATGCTTTTGTTTTAATGTCAAATTATTTATATTAAAATATTTTTCAACTATGCAAAATATACAAATATAATAAAAAGAAAAATAATTAAAGAATGTCAAATAATAAGAATAAAATTAGAATAATATGAGAAAAATAAGATGACAGTTATAGATAGATAGATAGATAGATAGATAGATAGATAGATAGATAGATAGATAGATAGAATATTTACAGATATGTTATGTTGAAAAGTATAAGTGGGATAAAGTGTATATGCATTGATTATTTGGGTGTGTGGGTGTGTTCAGGTGTGAGAAGCTAGCTGAAACCATTTGGCAGAATCGACAGCAGATCCGGAGGGCGGAGCATCTGAGACAGCAGCTGCCCATTCCTGGCCCCATTGAAGAGCTGCTCACCGAACTCAACAGCACCATTACAGACATCATCTCAGCTTTAGTAACCAGGTGTGTATGTGTGAGAGAAAAGAGGTTCAATGATTATTGCCATGAAACACACCGAACACACTTGTCTGTCAAATGAACTCTTGAACTAAAGAATGTCTGCAAAACAAAACATCACATACAGAATGAACCAATCATGAAGCTTGTAACATAAAACGTATTTAGATAGTTTCTCACATGTCCAAACAGAAGCCAAACACTCCTTCTCAATTTGGGCATAACGCCTTTCTGCCGTCCTAAGAGTTCGAGAACAGAAGGCTACTGGGAGCATCTTTCCATCATGCTCTTGAAGCAGGGCACCCCCTATCCCATAACTACTGGCATCAGCAGTGATGACTGTCGGCTTTCCCACGTCATAGTATGTCATGATCGGGGCTGCAACCAGCATTTCTTTTACTTTTGCAAATGCTTTCTCCTGGCTTGTGTCCCATCTCCACCTGCATCAGCTTTGAGCAGCTCATTCAGTGATTGAATTATGGTAGCACTGTGCGGCACAGCTAATCATGCCTATTATGCTTTTTTTGTGGTTTGCTGAGCTGGATGGCATGGACATTTTCTGGCCAATGATGCATTTTTCCTTTCGAAGTTTCAGCCCCGAAGCTTGAATGGTCTGCAACACTTCACTGATTATTCCATGCAAGTGTGACTGTAGACTAGAATATTATCCATGTAGTAGCATACTCCCTTGACATCAAAAAGTAGCTCAGCCATTCATTTCTGAAATACCTCTATTGCACTAGTTATGTCGCAGGGCAAATGACAGAAACAGTATCTCTTATAGGGGGTTATAAAAGTATTCAGCCTCTTACAAGCATCATCTAATGGAATCTTCCAAAAGCCGTTGGCAACATCCAGCCTTGAAAAGACAGTTTCCCCTGCCAACTTGGAGATGATGTCATCCAAGGTTGGCAGCACATACTTTTCATGAATGACAGCTTCATTCAGTCATTTCAGATTGACACATTTGAATGTCTCTGTTCATTGTGGTGACGAAGGAGTAGGCTCATAAACCTCCCCAATCATGCCCAGTTGCTCCATTCTATCCAGTTCTTGTTTGAACTTTGTTAACAATGGGAGAAACACCCTCTGAGGTGGATGCTATATGGCTCTGCTTTGCTTTTGCACATTATTGTAACTGGTTCGCATGCCATTAGTCCCAAGGAGCCTAACACACTCTCTCTGATATCATCCATTATTTTTATTAGCCCCATTTGAAACTGCATCCTAGAAAATTATCAACATGGCCCCTCTCACCACTTAAACGTCCATCCAATATGTTTCCTTGTCCACGCTTACTTTTGTTTTCAGCTGGCCCATACATTCCAACATACCCCCGGGACTATTCCGGATGACATTTGTTTTGCTCAGTGATACTTTGTTTTTCAGGCTTTTGTAACTTTCCTCAGATATCACTGTAGCATCTGCACTAGAGTCGATTTTGAAATTTAGCATTTGGCCTCCCACCAGAATATTAACTCTCCATGGTGGAATGGTATACATTGGTTTTCCACAGAGCCCAAGAACATTACTGATCCATCATCTCCATGAGATGTTACTTCCCGTACAGCTTTCGTGTGGCACACCACAGCAAACCTGCCCACCTTTTTGCACTTTTTTAGCTGGACAGTATTCTCTCTGGTTATGTGTTTTGTTGCATCTAGAGCACGTTCATTTCTATTGCCCGTTTTCCATCTATCAGCATGTATGTTTTGGCCTCTGCCATGGTTTCTTTGAGAGAATTTAATCTCCTCTACTTTGGGTTCACCATGTACAGACTTTTGACTCTTAATGAGTTTGTGATTACATGCTTCCTCAATTGGTCTCATAAACGCCAATGTTCCTTGCAGCTGCAGCTTTTCTGACAGTGATTTATCTCTCAGTTCGATGACTATCCTGTCACAAATGTATTTGTGTTTTATTTGTCCAAAATCACAGTGCTCCGCGAGCTTGCAACATCCTCTTACGAACGTTTCCACTGACTCCACTTCTCTCTGACACCGCTGATGAAAGCGAGTACGTTTGTAAATAGCGTTCCTACAGGGAAAGAATTTCTCATAGAATTTCTCTGACTCGAAGTTATCACAGTCATCATCTTCCTCAAATGCAAATGATTTAATTATGTTCTTTGCCTTTATTCCTCATTGAGTAGATGACCTGCACATTGCCGTCCTCCAGTGACAATTTGATCACTGTTCTGTAGTGTGTTGTCCTCCACTGCAGTTGACCCTATTCACTGAGCAATTCTCACAACACTTCTGACACCATGTCATGAAACACACCGAACACACTTGTCTCTCAAGTGAACTCTTTACTAAAGAACTTCCACAAAACAAAACGTCACATTCAGAATGAACCAAGCATTAAGCTTGTAACTTAAACAATATTTATCACAATTACAAAGTGCAGAGAAACAACCAATATCCTCCATGTAATCAGTATGAACATGATAAATGTTTGTTTATATGTGCCCTGTCTAAGCCCTGTTAGAATTTCAGTGAGGACCTCATAGTACAGTTCTACACTTTGTAGAATGAGACATTCGCCTCCTTCTATTACCACCACCTGCCCACAAATACTGATTTTGGATCATGATGGCTGTGACGTAAACCAAAGTCTATTGGCTAATTAATAAAAGGGACAAACCCTTTGATATGTACCATCCAAAATTTCTGTTTCAATTGGAAGTACGTCAACACAAGAAAGAAAACTGCATTCAGGGGGTCTTTAAATTACAAAAGGCTTGTTGATGTAATTTCTTGTCAGAGTTTTTATTCTTATTATTTCTAAGAAGAAATTTGCCAAAAATTGCTAGATAGCTTTACAACCTAATTTGCACATCCAGATGGTTCTTCTACATTTAAGAATATTGATTATTTTCTTTGTCGTTGTTGGTTTTTGTTTTGTTTGTTTGTTGATTCAAGGCACATATCAGTCGCAATATTTGTGTGTTTGTGTGTTTGAATGTGCTATGCTTTCTAGTCCCATTCTGTTCAGTGATGACCTCACAATACAGATCTATTTTGAGTGTATCATGGTTGTCATGACGACTCTTCCAACCATACATTCAAAGATATACATTCTCTACCTTCCTGTTGTCTGTCTCTGTGTGTGTATGTGTCTTTTATCAGTCAACATTGGCCCAATTTTAAATGTCTAATAGGTTTCAGGTTTTACAAACTAGATGTAAAGAACAATATATTCAATGAGTAATCTGGAAGTTTTGATTGCAACAGCAAAGACTTACCTGGTAGAGGATGTAAGGCAGAATGTTTACTATTCCTCAGTCGCTATTCGCTTTCATTGCAATAGCATACAATGAAAGTGAATTGTGACTGAGGCTAACATACTGCCTAACAACTACTTTTGTGATCCATGAAAGAAAGATGATATGAGGGTGAGTGAATGATGGCAGAATTTTCACTACCCATATAATTTCATTGCATGTTCTCACACCATGAGTTCAAAAGATAAGCATCTCAGTGGCAAGTAAATGAGTATTAATGTATTACTCACCCTGCATGTGCTTATGTGAATGTGTGAGTAATGAGAACAAATGCTGTGTGTCAGAGAGTCAGCTCATCAGTGCTTCACTGGGGAATGTCTACAAACTTAGGCTCTCCTTCAGTCTCTTTGTATCAGCTCATACATCATGCACCTACCACAGGAGATCAATGTGGGGTTTCGTGTGTGTGTGTGTATGCTTGTTGTGTGTTTAGTGCCTCAGGCCATGTAGTCTATAAAACACTGAGCTTAATGCGAGCTGTGCTGCTTTTAAAGACCATCAGTGTCTGAATAGATTTCCAACATGCTTAGAAGTGTTATTGTGGCTCTGTGGGTGTGTTTTTTCCAGCTATCTAAATGGAGAGACACCATGCACTTCTGATTATTTTCATTTTGATCTAACTCAGATTATGACAGACTAACATTAATCAAAACCCTAAACCTACTCGTAATTTGTATTTATTATTTATTAATTTTTAGAATTAAAATTTAGTTCTTTTTTTTTTTTTTTAAAGGTGCTAGCCTGTGCAAAACTCCCTGCTGCTATACTAGTGTGTTGTGAATGGTTGCCAGACCTTTGCTATGTTCTGTGTGGTTGCTTGGTGGTCCCTTAATGACATAAGTTAGAAGTGGGTCATCCTTCAATGAGGTCTCTCCTTTAGTGTAAATCTATGGTGTCTTGTCTATGTTTTACTGTGTGCCAGGCCAAAAATGTAAGCCTGATCACCTAAATGCAATCACAACAAAGTGATCGTGCACCTCTCCCCAACAACCAGTACAATATATGAGGTATCTTTCATTTCCAGAGCACAAACAGTTTAGGAAGAAAAGTTTAAGTGAGCCAAAGTTGAATATTCTGTAAGGGTTTTGTTCAAATCTGTAACTCTTGGTAATAGCAATAATAATATATATGTTTGCCTTTATTTATAAACCAGTATACTCCTTGAAAACATACCCAAAAGTGGTTTAAGCTGCTGTTTTTTAACCAATGTGTCCCTGAAATATAGCAAGGTTAGAAATGCATACAGTATGTGGTCAAAGCTATGGCTTAGTGGTTAGTGCACACAATGAGCCATGGTGCTCCACATGCCGAAGTGTCCTTGGGCAAGACACCGAACCCCAAGTTGCTCCCAATGGCAGGCTACCGCCTTGCATGGCAGCTCTGCCCACATTGGTGCGAGTGTGAGTGTGAATGGGTGATTGGGACACAGTGTAAAGAGCTTTGGTAACCTCTAAGCTTAAAAAAAGCGCTATATAAGTGCAGACCATTTACCATTACAAGTGTATGTGTGTGTGTTTTCTCTGCAGTACCTTCATCATTGAAAAGCAGCCTCCTCAGGTGCTGAAAACACAAACTAAATTTGCAGCGACTGTGCGTTTGCTGGTGGGCGGGAAACTCAACGTGCACATGAACCCGCCACAGGTCAAAGCCACCATCATAAGTGAACAGCAGGCCAAAGCTCTGCTCAAGAACGAGAACACCAGAAAGTGAGTAGAATCAACACACACACCAAATTCACACCTTGACTACGTTCACACCACAGCTGAATGTGGCCCATATATGATTTTTTCACTCAGATATTTTAAATGGATTACCATGTGAACAGTCAAAAGCACTTTGAATCTGACATTTTCAAATCAGATCTGGGCCACTTTCGTTTTAGGAAATAAATCGGATAAGTATCAGATCCAGGTCAGATTTAATTTGTAATTTGTGCACATGATTTCCGTGTTATGGTTTAAAACTTTTAGATCAACTTTTAATTGGGAGTCATATCTTTTGTAGTTAATGCATACATTTATTTTTTAAGGAAAGAAAATAAAATTAATGGCTCACATAGTGAAATAGATTAATATAAGTGCTTACATTGACATTTTTAAACTTTACATTTTTAATACAATTTAATAGATTGTTCATATAATAATGTTGAACATGCCAGAGTTTAATGCTCAGGTCAGTTAACAAGTGTCGGCTGTTCAGACTAGTATTTGATAAGGGCTACATTTAAAATGCCATGTGATTTGAGCAGAAATAAGATTTGGGTCAAACGGCGGTGTGAATGTAGCCATTGTATTTAGTAACTCATCTGTGTGTTGTTGATGAGTTATTGTGAATTGAAATAATAAACCTGGAGCTGCTAACAGGACCCAGAGCATGTTTTTTAAGGCACTAAACAGGCACCACCCTTGATCTGCCATCTTATACACATTTACTGATATAGACGCACATATACAGCAGCCCCAAAAAGTAGTTGGACATTTGAGCCAAACTTTAAAATATATGCATGTCATTGTATTACATAACAAAATATCAAACTATGTGGAATCTACCTACAAGAGAAATAGCAAACGCACAGTTTTCAAGCAAACCATTTCACAAAAATACATTTGTAAGTGTGTTTACATTCATAAAACAATAGATAAACTGTTCAAAATTAAGACAATTTCAGGTTGTTAGATGTTAGTGGAACATGTCCATATTTAATGTGATGAACTATACTTGTAGTTACTCTGTAGTAGCTCGAAGGGAACTGCCTTTATACTGTACATACAATAAAAATGCTATTGAGACCAGCTGGTTTAAAGTAATTGCAAAAGTTAATTTAAAAAAAGTGCATTTAGTTCTGAGAAAAGGTTTAGCATAATTCTTTTGCAGATGCCACTTGGTTTGATATTACATAATCCAATGCACTGACATTCAAACAGTGCATTGAGTGAGTTAAAAAAATAAATAGTAAATTACATGCAGAACAATTTCCAGAAACATCACACCTGTCTTCGTAACAGCGGCAAAAAATATAGTTTGTTTAGCCAATCAGAAGACTTTCTGCCTGTAAATCATTGTGCACGTTCACAGGATATCCCATATATGCTTGTACAAGTGCATGTACTGGTAACCTGCTCCCACGAAATACTCATTGTTGGATGGCGAAATGCACCCCCGCCTTTCATCTGCTCTAATGCAATGGTCTCCAAGTGTGTCTTTGTGCATACACGTTTCTTTGGTGTGCAGGGTTATGGAAAGAGGGAGCGTGGCTAATTCAGCGGATATACTTGTGGAAGTTCAAGAATGGCTAAAAGGGCTTATAACAACTTTTAAGTGTCCAAATACCCTCTGTGCACACATTGATCTGAACTTAGATAAAATGCGTATTGCCAAGAGACGTCTCCATCTTTCTGGCTATAAAATAATAATGTCTCTGTGTCTGTCTTACAGTGATAGCAGTGGAGAGATCTTGAATAACAACTGTGTGATGGAGTACCATCAGACCACAGGCACATTGAGTGCACACTTTAGAAACATGGTGAGTGCAGTGTTGCCATCATTAAAGGCTATCTTTGCCATCTTTCTTCAGTTTTTCTTTATTTAAATTTTTTTTGTTGTACAATGCAAGACATGTAAACAATTTGAAGTGTGGCTTAAGTGCCCAAATACTTTTTGGGGCCACTGTACTGTATATGCAACAAACCCTAACATTAAAGCCTACATTAAAGTCTATTTTTCTTTCCCTCTCCTTATCATTTGTTATGTAGTCTTTGAAGCGAATCAGACGCTCGGACCGTCGAGGAGCGGAGTCTGTTACAGAGGAGAAATTCACCATTTTGTTTGAGTCACAGTTTAGCGTTGGGGGGAATGAGCTGGTATTTCAGGTTAAGGTGAGATTCAGAAGTATTTTGGTTATGAGCTACTTACCATTAAACGTACAGTAAAATATATATATATTTTTTTAAATCACATAGAAGGGGAAAACAATCATTGTTACTTACTCTACATTGGTTCGAAAAAGTACTTTACAAAGATCCATGCCTTAGTGTGTCCTCTGCCTTAGTTTTCATATTGTCCCTAATGTCCTTGAAATTCCATAATTGTGAACACATTCACACACAACGCACAGTGATCTAGCACAGTACAGTGTAGTGTTTACACTTCATGTGACTAATGTTGTTTTTAAGTTCATTCCGTTCATTCAAAAAATTGTTCATTCCAGTACAAAACAAACCATTATAGCTATTATATTTATATGTAATAATTTTATGTAACAAGTCAAATCTAACTTGGTTCATCCCTTTTTTCTCTTCCACACTTTTGTCCCAGACCCTCTCTTTGCCGGTGGTGGTGATTGTCCATGGAAGTCAAGATAACAATGCTACAGCCACCGTTCTTTGGGACAACGCATTCGCTGAACCGGTTAGTAACAGATAACATCTGTGCATCTTGGGTGGGTGGGTGGTGTGGTGTTGTGGTTAAAGACTTCATTAAATTGCTTGAGCATAGTTTTCTATCGTTGTTGATGTACATTCTTTTAAAAAGGTTAGGGGGAGGGAGATTCTCATTTTAGAGAGCATTTGATTGGATAAAACTGTGTAGTGCAAGATGAGCCATCAACATTTTTGGTCCATTTTCCCATAAGAGAAATAGGGATAATTTTTAATGCTTGTATAAAAGTTAATTTTGTTAACTTTCAGGAGTATACTAGCATATAGATGCTATAGATGCTTCAAAGCTAACAGACATGGACTAAAAGTAATAAAACTCCAATGCTGATTTGAATTGTGTCTCAGGGTGGGAAAACGGAAGGTTGTTGGTTTAATCCCTGCAATGTGTGAGCCAAGATCTATCATCTTTGTGCACTTGAGCAAGACACCTAAAGGAATGTTCCGGTTTTAATACAAGTTACGCTCAATCGACAGCATTCGTGGCATAATGTCGATTACCACAAAAATTAATTTCGACTCGTTCCTCCTTTTCTTTAAAAAAGGAAATATCTGGGTTACTGTTAGTCACTTACAATGAAAATGAATGGGGCACATTTTTGAAAGTTAAAAGTATAGCCACAAGATGTTCGTGTAAACGTGATTTTAGTGTGATAAATAGCTTCACATTCCTGTGTTTTAAACCCTCCAAAAATTGGACACATTCACTTTAATTGTAAGTGCCTAATTTTTTGTTGTAATCAACATTATGCAACAAATGCTCTCAACGTGGGTGTTGATTGGATGGCTTGTTGGGCATTTGGGGGCATTTTTAGATCTGAAAGTTATACTATTTCATACCAAATCAAAATTTGGTTCCTCATGATTTGACCCCTTTGAAAAAAGACTTATAAACAAATGTAATTGTGAAACAAGGTTTGATAGTGTGACTTGAAGCACACCTGATGAGATACACATTCCAAATGACAAATGTTAATGGAGCGTTTTTGAATTGGGTCCTAATTGTCATGTCCATTCCCAGGGACGAGTGCCCTTCATAGTTCCTGACAAGGTGTTATGGCCGCAGTTGTGCGAGGCTCTGAATATGAAGTACAAGGCAGAGGTGCAGTCGAATCGAGGTCTGTCTGAGGAGAATCTGGTCTTCCTCGCTCAGAAAGCCTTCAGCAGCTCTAGCGTCAACCCTGAGGAATACCGCAACATGAACATGACCTGGTCACAATTTAATAGGGTAAGAGAATACACTATCCACACTTCAGAATAACACTGACAGTAACCACACCTTCATCAGGGTACTGGACTAAACTGCCCTGTATTTAGGAAGTCAAACTCTGTTTACTGTCAGAGTTTGGAGTTAGCACTCATACTCTGACACATTGAGGTGTGGTGCCTATGTAGGTAATGCCCCCTTCATATCTTCATATCTTCATTGTTAGGAATAAAACTCGGATCTCTTTGCAGTTATTTATACAAATTTTGTAACTTGCTCTGCCTTTGAAACTACTATGCTTTTCTGCTGACTTCAAAAATCCCTCTTTCTTTTCAAGCTTCTGTGATATGTAATGCCCACTTTTCATAATCCAATCAAGTCCCATCAACAAGGAATATGCCAGATTACAGAATTAAAATGGGCTGTTGACTTTAATAATAATAATAATAATAAGTTTATTTTATATAGCGCCTTTCACAAACCCAAGGTCGCTTTACATAGTGGAAAGGCAATGAAACACAACTGCAAACAAACCAAAACAATTCAACAAAGACATGTTATCTGTATGATGCTATGAGTTTGTTGTGGAGAAATGATCATTAAACAGAAAGGTTTTGAGATGTGCTTTGAAGAAAGGAAGAGAAGCACAGTCACGAAGAGGTTGTGGGATGCTGTTCCAGAGTTTGGGGGCCAATGCACTGAAGGACCTGCCACCCAGGGTTGAAAGTCTGGAGCGAGGGATAGCCAAGAGATTTTGGTCAGAGGATCTCAGTGAGCGTGAAAGAGTGTACGGGGTCAGGAGGTCGTGGATGTAGGGGGAGCAAGGTTGTGGAGGGCTTTGAAGGTGATTAGTAGTACTTTGTATTTGATCCGGGACGGAACTGGTAACCAGTGGAGTTGGTGGAGAATGGGTGTGATGTGTGCTGATCGTCTGGTACGGGTGAGCAGCCTGGCTGCCGAGTTTTGAATATATTGTAGCCTTTTAAGTGATTTAACAGGGAGACCAAGGAAAAGTGCGTTGCAGTAGTCAAGACGGGACATAATGAAGGAGTTTACCAAAATCTGTGCATCACTAGCAGAGAGAAAGGGTTGGAGGCGAGCAATGTTACGGAGGTGAAAGAAGGCAGTCTTAGTGAGTGATTTTATATGAGGATCAAAGCTAAGGGTGGAGTCAAGCAAAATGCCAAGGTTTTTAACAACAGGAGTTTTTTAACACCAAATAATCATCAAATTTAATCAGGATAAAGCTACTGTACACAATTCACATCCGAATTGCTTGTGTACCAATCATGTTTACACAAAAAAAGGTTTATATTTACGGATATTGATTTCAGCTTGTGGTTCAAAGTTTAAAATGGTCAATCACACATTTTTCTTTACTTACCAATGTTCTTAAGAAACAATTTGTCAGCCAGTTATACTACTGACTGCTCAATTTATATAAAAAAAGCTCACAAATTAATTCTTGCTTACAAAATGATAACTTTGACGGTTCAAAAATGTTGAAAGCAGCTTGGCCTGCTACTATGTAACAATAACTCTGACCGTGACTTTGACCTGTTGTGTGTTACCCAACAGCACTGTCGAACGATGTTCTCACAGATGGTTTAATCCTAAACTAGCCTCTCATGATTTCTGACTTAGCTTTTTTGATATTAAGTGCCGAACTTGCTGACCCAGGCAAGATTCATTTCTATAGTTAATGGTTATTCAGGAAGTGAGTTTTGATCAGAGAGCTTTTAATGTCCAGGCCTAAGGCTGTGGCTGCCTTTGAAATGGCCCTGTGCTGATCTGCTACATTGAGCATGCAGTGTTCCTAACAAAGGCCTGTGGAATTTAGGCATCTTTTATGTTTCTATTAGTTTATTTACACATTATAATTTATTGTTAACAATTGTAACACTTTACAATAAGTTTCCATTTGTTAACATTAGTTAATGCATTAGATGTCATGAACAAACTATTGGAACATTGTTGTAAAGTGTTACTGACATAACCAATACCTTTATATTATGACAATATTGTTATCTTATTAAAAACATGCAATGATTTAAGGCATTTCCGACTTGTGTTTTTGTCATTTACTTTTATATTTATTAATTTGGCTGACGCTTTTATCCAAAGCGACTTACAAAAGAGGATTACATTGTAAGCTAATCATCTTAAGGAGACCGTATTACAAAGTTTCACTAGCATCAGAATAGTAGTATTCAAGACAGATTAAAAAACAAGAATTTTGTATTTTTTGTGACTGGTAAAGTGCTCATGGAAAAGATGTGTTTTTAGCTGTTTTTTTAAGTCAAAGTGAGTCAGTTTCACAGATTGGGGTTGGGAAGGTAATTTCACCAATGTGGTACGATGAAGCTGAAAGTCCAGGAAAAGTGTGTTGGTGCCTCTGTGTTTTGGTGGGAATGTAGCTCTGCAGAAATGATTTTAGGTATGCTGGAGCAGACCCAGTGACTGTTCTGTATGCCAGTATCAGAGCCTTGAATTTTATATGTGCAGCAACCAGCAGCCAGTGAAGAGAGACAAGGAGTGGTGTAACATGTGCTCTCTTTGTTTCATTAAAGACCAGGCATGCTGCTGCATTCTGGATAAATTCCAGGGGTCTAATTGCACCTGCAATGAGAGTGTTACTGTAGTCCAGTCTAGTTATGACAAGTGACTGAGCAAGAAGTTGTGTGGCATGTTCAGAGAGGAAGGGTATTATCTTCCTGATATTGTAGATCTAGAACTACATGATCGTGCTGTCTTTGAGATGTGAAATTTAGTTGGTTATTGATGGTTACCCCTAGATTTCTGTGAGTTGCTGTAGTGCTTAGTCTTTCCAAGACAAATGAGGCCAGGAGAGCATGAAGTTCAATGGGGCTTGTCTTGGTGTTTGTTGAAATCTCCAAGAACCACAAGTGGCCTACCATCCTCCGGGAAGGAGGACAGCAGGACATCATATCCAGGGTCTAAAATGAAAACTAGTCAAGTGCCAAATGCAAGTATAAATTGGCTTTGTCAAGGAAATACAGCTCACCAGTTACTCGCCAGTTGGCTAGTAACTTTATTTAGAAATGGGTTCAAATCCAGGTGTTCATGTGTACCTGTGTGCATCCATTGGTCTGCTATGCTAACTGTTATGATTAGGATTCATGATGCCTTGTTCTAAGAAAGAGAGTGATAAAAGAGAAGAACACTTGTCCTAAGTACTGTGACTTTGCTTGTGGATCAGTGATTAAAAACTGAGTGAACATGAGGTAGAGGATCATGTTCTCATTCAGATAGTCATGCCTGCATTTCATAAGCCCTAGACCTTTCCTTTACCACACTCTCAAGCACCAAGTGCCTCACACTTAAGCTGTTTACTGATTTTCCACTCTGTCCATTTCTAATGAACACAATGCTAATGAGGAACATGTACCAGGAAAACAACAGTTTCTGTACACTGTTTTGTATATTTCATAACTGACATGCATTTGGTGCACACTCTTATCCAAAGTGACTTATATGTTAGTCTGTATGTTAGTTCAGTCACAATTCACTTTCATTGCATCTTTTTCCATGCAATGAAAGTGAATGGTGACTGAGACTAACAATCTGCCTAACATTTCTTTATGTGTTCCACAGAAAATAAAAAGTTATACAGGCTTGGAACAACATGAGTAATGATGGCAGAATTTATATTTTTGTGTGCACTATACCTAAAGGTATATATTGTATCAATACATGTACTGTATTCCCTAGGGATCAAATCCATGACCTTGGCATTGCTAGCTCCATATTCTACAGGAACATGATGCTTAGTCTTAATAAGCACTCTGTTGACCTTAACATGTGTAAAAAGATGCTTATACTCTATATATTTGCTTTGTCATTACAGGAGAGTTTACCAGGCAGGAACTTCACTTTTTGGCAGTGGTTTGATGGTGTCATGGAGCTTACTAAAAAACACCTGAAGCCTCACTGGAATGACGGGTAAGGTGACTGACATTATCTTTGTGTGCACAATAAATACCCAAATACAGTATATATCATACACAAACACCTACAGATTTAGCGGTCACGGCACTGATTATGATTCATCCACTTGTGTATAGTCTGTCCTTTTATTATCGCAAAATATTTTGAAGTGTTTGAACCTGAAGAGGATTATTTTGCGATAATCACCAGCTGACTGTACATCATCCCACTTTTGGTTATTTATCAAATAATTAAAGAAATTGATGTGAAATGCGTATTGGAGTTTACATTACTTTATTATATGAGAAGATTGAGACTGCTGAGTGCTGTGAAATACTGAAACAAATAAAGCTATTAAGGAAAGCAGTTGCCTGGGACACAGGCCAATAATTCAGTTTGGTGGTAATTATACAGCAGCATTTAATGGCAGACTACTGTAATTGACCAATCAGAATGAAGTATTCCAAAGAGATGATCTGGAAAAGATCCTTTTGTTGCTGCTTGGTCAATATATTACAAAATAAAAACAAGCAAGTAGATTAAAGAAAAACTGAATCTACTCTGTCTGACCTAACTGCTCTAATGGACACTTAAAGGGATAGTTCAACCAAAAATGAAAATGCTGTCCTCAATTTCTCACCCATATGTAGTTGTAAACCCATATACCTTTCTGTCTTCCGTAAAACACAAAATGAAATGATGGGCAAAATTGCAGCCTCAGTCAACTTTCAATTTTAATGAATGAAAAAAGATCCAATGAAAGTGAATGGAGACCATGATTAACATGCCCTTTTGTGTTCCATGGAAGAAAGTCAGTCATAGAGATTTGGAAGTTATTTCTGGGTGAAACATCCCTATAAGAATATAAAGTGATTGGCCTCAGCTTGCGAAAGGGCTGCGAGTCCAACAAGCTTACACTGACTCTTAATTGGGCAACCTGTTAAGGCTGGTTTATACTTCTGCGTCGAACCAAAGCTGTAGCCTGACGTGCACCTCTTCAAAATGTAACTGCGCGTCGTGTCGATGCGGACCACAACAGCTGTGATTGCTCCATTTCGTAACCAGAGACCACCCCCCGGGAACGATAACAATGATTTTTTTAGTTAACGTTGCATTTTATCCAAGATTATTGTAGATCTATTCATCATATCACATTGTATTTGGACTCAGTACCATTAAAGCAATTTTCTTAATCAGAGCATCTGCTGGTTTTCTTTTCTTTTTTGTTTCATGAAGTTACAAGCATAACGGTTCTGTCTTTAATCTGTGTACAGCTTATATACTCAACACTTTTTTTAACTTGATATTTATTTGATATCTGAGTTAAAGAATATGTTGTATTCTACTTGGGCTCTTTCTGATCTGCGCTATGTTTTGACCGTATATTTGCAGTAGTGTACAGCAATGATCACATTTCATAAATTATGCAAACGGAACACTTCTAATTTGTCCGAAAATGATTATGAATTATTATTATTTAAGCAACTCAAGAGAAAGCATACAGTAATTTTCTGCAACATATAAAACAACAAATAATATTTTCTTAAATTTCAATAATTTGAACTTGTTTTAATGTTAAAATAATGTAATCCTTGTAATCCACGAATTACGTTGCTTACAATGGCATTATTTATGAATGTATAATTAGCAGTTTGGCTGTGTACTCGCAGAATGATGCAGAAACACCAAAGCCGAACTATAAATGCAAACCAACGAAGTAGCCACTTCACAGAGCCTATTCTGCAGTTTCGACACAGAAGCATAAATTAGTCTTAAGCCAAGCCTTATGTGCAGTCATGTAATAATACAGCTCAGTCATGCTTATGGTTGAATTTGTTATACATTGTTATCTACAATATGCCTAGATTCTATTGATGTCCCTCTTTGTAAAGAATGTAGTGAAGATGTAGCCTAGTATTTAAAAAATACATCTACCTTATGTTGATGTAAGATGTTGTTATATTCTTGTTCTTTTGCTCCTCTCTTTTTTCTGTCTTTTTTCAATCAGTATTTAATGGATTAACCTCATTGTGGAGTGATTCTTTGCCATGGCAACTGGCTGATTCTGAGATAGGGCTGGTTAAGACTATACATTAAGGCAATAAGCCATGGATGGATTAACACAGTAGCAAGATCTAAAGACTTTTTGCGGGCTTGATAAGATCTTCACGCTCTGTCCGTGTCTACCTTTTGCTCACCCCCCACCCCCAATCCCCCATATCTTGTTATTCTTTGTATAATAATCGCAATAAACCAATACAGTACACTTTGATAACAGCTTCTCTACATTTTCTGTGTTAATGTCCATCCCAGTATGCATGTTTGTGTACACATGTGTATTCATGCTCTTGTGTGTTTGTATATTCCAGGGCGATTCTTGGCTTTGTGAACAAACAGCAAGCTCAGGACATGCTGATGTCCAAACCCAACGGAACCTTCTTGTTGCGCTTCAGTGACTCGGAAATAGGTGGCATCACTATAGCCTGGGTGGCAGAGAACCCTAACAAAGCAGGTAGAACCATTTTTTATTGCACTTCTGCCATTCCTGAGAGTAGAAGTGTCATACATTAACATTGCAAGAATGTGTCTTATAAAAAAAGCTGAAGCATCATAATAGATGTAATTGTTTTTCAATAGTTTTTCTATCTACACATGCGCTAGATGGACATCTTTGACCATTGGGTCTCGCTGTTTTTCTGCATCTCACGCATGAACACTGTTTTGTAGATGGCATGCCATTTAAAAAGAGCCTCAACTTTTAAAAACACGTCATGAGATGCCCGCGTTCTGTTTTCATTTGTTGCACTGCATCTATCTTTTTTTAGTGCAAGAACACATTCGGTGAGAACAGCCCCTTAGACATCTTGGGAATTTCCTGTAGAGCTAGCCCCTGAATTTGGCCACCTCCAATCCCTTCAACCACACACCCTCTTTCCAAAACACAGCCCTCCCAAAACATGTCAGCAAACCTTATGTGAGTCAACTCAAAAATGCGAAATGATTTACGGTCATTGAGGTGCTTCCAAGTTTTCTGATTGGCTAACACAGTCAGTCTAGGACTGTCAGTGAGGCAGGTGTGATTTCTCAGTACATCTTTTTAAAACTATAAAATAATTCTGAGTTTGTGTTCTTCACAGGAGAAAGGATGGTCTGGAACCTCATGCCGTACACAACCAAAGACTTCTCCATCCGCTCTTTGGCGGATCGCATCAGCGATCTGAACCATCTCTTGTTTCTCTATCCTGACCGGCCCAAAGACGAGGTCTTCTCCAAATACTACACCCCTCCGCTGTGTAAGTGCCCTCACTATTCTCACTATGCACTGACTGTGTATGAATAAGGGTACTACAGTTTTAGTGACAGGGTTTCCACAGTCATGGAAAACCTGGATACATCAGGGAATCTTAAAATATTTTTTTACTCATAAAGAACTTAATTGTTATTTTGAAACATGTATAAAGATGAAGACACTAGTCAGATCAGTAACCTTATAAAAGCTGCTTAAATCTACATGGGGAGTCTCCTCATGGGGGCTGCCATGTTAGGATCACATGACCAGCCACATACTACTCGCTTAATCTCAGTAACCACCTTGTTTTTGGAAACTTTTAGCCATTGATGAAATTCATCATGGCTGACTGTAAATAGTGAATTTCTAAAATGGCATCGGTTACTATAAAGTATTGCGTTTCAATGATGCTGCATCCACTCCACTAAGTGTCAGTGTAAGTCCATGACGTCATGCATAAAACTGACTGAGTGCACCTTTAAAGGCTGATGGAAAAATCAGTAACACTTTACAATATGTTTGTATTTGCTAACATTAGTTCACTAAGTTTGGTTACATTTAGTTTTCTCAACACTTATTAATTTTGGTTTGTGTTTATTTTAACACACACTGATACATATTTAACATACATTTGTTTTTATAATTTAACATTATTTAATGCAATATGAACAAACATGAACTGAAAGTGAACCCTATAGTAAACTTGTGTACATAGCAGGATGTGTCAATGTGATGTTATATTACATAATTCATACATCTGTTTATCTCTTACCTCTTCAGCTAAAGCTGTGGATGGATATGTCAAACCACAAATCAAACAAGTTGTTCCAGAGTGAGTACACACAAACACACCACAACCCCTTCCTCTGTCTCTTTGAGTCTCTCTGACCACTCATTACAGGTCTTACCATCTTTCATATTCAGGCAGCTAACCTGTCATCTTCGAGCTGTGAGCCTAATTGCATGCATATTAATGCTGGCTTTTCTCAGCAGGAATTTATGGGTTGCCATGGTAACTTAAGACCCAGCATATACTTAGCTCTGTTAGCCTCGTTAGCAGCATTATTTGTCCATAGGTGGATGAGACTCTAGCTTGTTAGCGAGGCGCTCACTTTAGTCAAACTCAGCAGGGGGCGATATGTCATAAGCGTGTGATAATTTTCTTCTTCTCATAAGCATTCAGAGGTAGTGATTATCAAATTTGGAGAATTTGCAAATGACGTGACTGTACCCAGAAGAGCTTAAAACAGCTTTTGTGTCCTTTTAGATTCTTTTTATTACACTTTTATTGTGAAAGTAGATTGATGACAGGAAATGTAAAAGGAATGGGGATTGTGCAACATCAATTAGATTCAACCCCATGTCATCCAAATGAGCACCACAACATAATATGTTTGGAAGACCTAACCGCTAGACCACAGCTCCAGTTAATTAAAACAATTTATTTAAAGGAATAGTTCACCCAAAAATGAAAATTCTCTCTTCATTTACTCACCCTCATGCAATCCCAGATGTGTGTGACTTTCTTTTTTCTGCAGAACACAAATGAAGATTTTTAGAAGAATATCTCAGCTCTGTAGGTCCATACAATGCAAGTGAATGGGTGAATTTTGAAGCTCCAAAATCCATATAAATGCAGCATAAAAGTAATCCATACGACTCCAGTGGTTAAATCCATGTGTTCAGACAGAATATGATAGGTGTGGGTGAGAAACAGATCAATATTTAAGTAATGTTTTACCATACATTATTCTACCTGCCCAGTAGAGGGCGATTCATCTGGAGTACTTTTATGCTGCCCTCATCTGGATTTTGGAGCTTCAAAATTTTGGCACCCATTCACTTGCATTGTATGGACCTACGAGCTGAGATATTCTTCTAAAAATCTTCATTTGTGTTCAGCACAAGGAAGAAAGTCATACACATCTGAGATTGCATGAGAATGAATAAATGATGAGAGAATTACAATTTTTGGGTAGACTATCCCTTTAACAAAGGATTTTTTTGATGATGGTAAATAATTGTCTGTTTTTGTGTACGTTTCTGTAAATGCAGGTTTGCGACACCTAACCCTGATCCAGCAGCAAACCCCACCTACATGGACCATGTGGCCTCTCCAGCTGTAAATCATCCTCATAATTATGGACTCTATCCTCCCATGTGAGTTCACAGATGTGTTTTTCTGTATGTTTCAACATACCACATAGCCCACATCAACACTAATCCGTGTTTAGTTTTCCAAAGTATGTGGTAATGTTGAGCGTTTTCAAAACGCTCTGATTTCAATGGAGGAAAACACTGTTTTAGTGTGGATGAGGGTGTAAATGTAGCTAAATCAATGTGTTTCCAAACTAAAATGTATTTGTGTGGAAGTGGCCATAGACAGGCTCAAACGGAATCTGAACCTGCAGATTTCCCCAGAGTCCCACTCATATTTTGCATAATTTGATAATTAATTCAGTTACTATTGCTAATGAGAGTGTAGTTATTTTACCATGTTAAAGTGAAATCTGCACAATTTCTGCAAATTGTTCCTCAAAATTAGCATAAAAAAGCCTGCAGATAATGTATAATAATGTGCGACCATCTAAAATGTTATCAAACAACACTATCTGGTGTTTATTTGACTTAACTTCTTGTCCCCCTTTAGTGGTGACCCTATGCTGGACGCTGATGGTGATTTCGATCTTGACGATACCATGGATGTAGCCAGACATGTGGAGGAACTTCTCCGTCGACCAATGGAGGGCCAGTGGAGTGGCCAGCAGTCATGACCTCTTGACTAACGCCTGTGACGTCTCTCTCTAAATATTAATGTTTTTTGTTTAAATTCATTACTCTTACACCTTCTTTACCCCCCTCTCATTGTGGGTCTTTATGGTTCTTTTCTCTCTCTCTCTCTCTCTCTCTCTCTCTCTCTCTCTCTTCTTTCTCTCTCTCCTCTCTCTCACACTTCCTCTTTCATTTTCTTTCTGTTCTTGTTCATTTTTAGTTTACCTCTTTTTCTTTTCCAGTAAATGTTTTTTTCTATAGAAGAGAAAGGAACTAATGGAAGAAATACTATGGGCCTTCCTGTTATTAAATACCACCAAACAGTATTGTAGAAAAAAGAGAGAAACATGTAATCTTTTTAACTTTGTGTTGATTTTATTTTTCAACTTTCGCAAGACGGCAAAACCCTTAAACTGATATGTTCTACTGTAAGGAACTTTCTTTTTCAAACTGTTTTGTAATTTAATTTTGGGTGTGTTCAGATATCTATTGCATCTAAAGTAAATACATATTATCCTTTGCACTCTTAAACAAATGGATTCTTGCAGATGATGGCATTGTTCCCATGGCGATTGCAATGTAATGCCTCTGTACACTAAAGAGTGTTTAGGCTGCAAGGCTGTTAATATTCGACACACATGCACACAAACAATGCAAAAACATTTTCTTAATCAGTATTTTTGTCTTGTTTTCCAGTCAAATCAAAAACATCCTTAAAACAAACATATTATTTATCATTACGTTTGTTAACAGACTTATAATTATATTATGTAAGAAATTATTGGGGAAGAATTTTGTTTTGTTTTCAGGGAATATATATATTACCTTCCATTTATTTTTCTCACCCTATTTGCAAAATTGTTTTTCTTGTTTTAAGCATTTAACTCACAAAATTTTGTTAGATTTGGGCTTAAAACAAGAACAAAAAATGCCATTGGGTTGAGAAAATAAACCCAAATCAAGATACATATATGCTGAAAATAAGAAGCACAATTTTGCTTCTCTAGTAAAATTATCTTGTTTTAAGGATGTTGAGATATTTTAGCTGGAAAACAAGACAAAAATACAGATTGAGAATTGTTTTGCTTTTTTTGGCATGCGAGTACACCCCATCACCACAGCACCACTTGAACCAGCAGCACACAACCTAACATCTTTTAAAGTGAGGCGCACATGACTGAGAAACACGCACACTCACACACCTGCTCTTGTTTTGTCCCCTGAATTGGGGAGCACTGTTGAGGTTCTTGCTGCAATGGAAACACACAGGGGGTACGCTACACTACACAGGCTCTCACTGTCTGTCTCTCAACAACGCAACAGGTGATGGCTGCTCTGACCTCATTCTTTCCTCTCTGAACATGTGCAAAACAAGAGCCCCTGTTGTCATGGTTACACAAGCTGTTCATACGCTTTTAACTGGCCATCCTATGGTTGTAGTATTTCTTGATGTTACCTTGTTACCAACCTGCATTATCTTTTCTTTTCTTTTTTTGTTGCACAAAAGCCTTGCCCACTCAGGACATTGACACACAATTTATGTAAAATAAAAGTGTTAATAAAAAAAATTTAAAACAACTAACAAGCATAGAGGAAAATCCATATATCCAGTATATATGAAATTATTTTTTGTTAACATAACTATTTTATTACTGTGCACACTATGACTCTGTCCCACTGTGTCTCAGTAGAGGACACCCTGACATGCTGATCTGAAGTCTGTTTCTGCTATAAGCCTGTCTAAAAACCTCTTTGATCATCGGAGGTTATGGCATAACGAAGCCATCTCTGTTTCCTTTCAAATCTCAGCTGAGCTTTCATAGAGTGAAGACGTTGAAATTAGCATGAAGAGACGTTTCCTGTGTGATTATATGTTACCTGCAAATCCAACTAATGAAAATTACTAATTTTTTATGCCTCGTTCTCAAAAAATGGTTTGTTCCTCAAATTGGATCTTGTGTTCAAGTTTCTTTTTTTTCCTACTTTCCTTCTGCACAAAGTTAGCAGAGACAAATTGGAAGTTTTGTGATTTTTCTTCATCTTTTTTATTGTCAAAATGATCTGTCTTGTTGTGTACACTTTCAAACTGTAGGTGTCAATGTTTTTGTATGTGTGTGCATGTGTTGTATTGTTCAGCTCTGATCTGTTTGTGTTTGTATCATGTTTGTGGTTTGGCTGTAGAAAAGAACAATTTAATTAACAATCAAGTTTTTTTTTATAATTTGGACTCCAGCAGAAGTGGTGTGAGCATGATGTCTTCTCTGTGAAAATGGAGTAAACTTGGGTGCATACTTGTTGATTTCCTTACATTGAAATGTAACATTGGAGAACCGTGATATTTGAAAGTTTCAAACCATTTTTAGTCTTTGAATGTGATCCTTTGTAGTGAATGAGTGAATGCAGCATCTAAGAGCAATTTTAAATCATTGTGTGTCCTCACAAGCACTTCACAACCTCTCTCCTAAAATGTTTAGAAGAAACTTCCTCTCCACGTTTTAGGAAGAATTTTTCTTTATAAAATAAAAAAAGACAATCAGGTTTACGGAGAGTACAACCTGGGCAGATTTCAGAGCTGTTTTTCTCCTGAAATTCTTTTTTTTTTTTTTTTTCACAACAATCATTATATTTTCATTTATATATTTTTTATACTTTTATCTGCCTTATGTTCTGATGTCTATTTGATGGTTCACGGCATAATACACAAACACAAAAATATGCCTCCAGATGTTATTTTTAGTCATTGTTATTCGGATTTTGACCAGTGATTTTAATGGAAGTGAACTTGGGCCCTCTTTTGGTCAAAGTGTGTAAATGCAGCTTATGTGGCGCTCAATGATAAAACCATTAGGGCCTACTATATTAAGCAAATTAATCAACCGAGTAAATTATTTGTACACGTAGTAGTCCAAACGAGGAAAAATACCTCGTCACTGGGAAAATTGTTATCCATTCCAGCGTGATTTATTGGTACAATTTATTAAAATCCTCTGCCAAGCAGCCATTCGCAAATGGTTTATGTGTCTAATTGTTAATAGAAAATTGCTTGAGGAAAGATCTCATCTGTTGCTTGGATACAGAAACCTGTGCTGAACAGACCCATACTGTATATAGCTGAAAGCAGTAATTAAAAGCTGAACCGAATGTTGAAGTTCCGCTGTTTGACCCGGAGAACTAATAAATTCAATGAATCAAAAAAAATGTAATCAAAGCAGACAGTGCCAGGATGAATTACTTAGGGGGGTGTTTGAAATTTCTAGGGGGCACACATTCACTTTACCATAACTGCAGCTACTATAATGTGACTAAAATGACTGGTGGTGTTTAGGGATGTTGTCATTATACAGTTTCACCATTAACCATGCTTAAATATGGCATGGTTAATTTAAGAAAGAAATTATTTATTTACAAGTAGCGAAAATACTGTATGTAACAGGTAAAGGATGGGCAAGGAGCTGGGGGGAACTGGCAGAACAGTCAATGTAAACTTTAATGACAGAAATGAACTTAAAACAACATGAAACACATAGACCCACACACACACAGCGGCCGTGTGTATCGCTCTCCCAAACTGGCGTCTCCGGCTCCCCTTTATCTCTCTCTCCGCTGATTAGTTGACTCTGTGTAGGCCATGCACCCTCACGGCCCGGCCAAACCCTTCTCCTTGTCATACGCCTCCCCCACCCAGGGCCAGGGTGCCTGACATACATCGAATTTCTTTAATAAACTGTTGCAGAAGAAAAACCTGTGGGATGCCGTAAAATAGGCCTACATGTTGCACACCTCTATTCACCTAAAATAAACTTTTGAAGTGACTCCCAAGTTCTCCATGTGCTCCAGAAGCACAATATTCTACGCCCGTGATGTTGCCTTACGTTGGAGCATCTCTTTTCATTATAAAGTATAAAGTAAGGTAAAAAGCACATTTTATTTTATTTTCTCCCAAAACACATAATAGCATCAAAAACTACCACTGGACATTTCTTAAGAACTGATGATTATGCTCCTATACACAGATGAGCTCTTCGCGATATCTCTTTGTCTTAATAATTAATGATGCATTTAAATCTTTCCGAACTCCAAACAAACACTGGTATAATATGATATAAAAGATTGTATCAAATCAATCACGCAGTGCATCTAGGGTGGATGTGGGACAAGCTGCAGTGCATGTATCTCTCCTTTTACAACATTAAAGCGAACATGATTGGTGTCCAAGCAGGGGTGTCAAGTGATTGAAATCACGTGAATTTGCGGAAGTGATGTCATAAATGTGAGCGGGAAAATCGTCAAAAAGGAAATACCCCTTGTGAAGTCCACTCAAAGTTCAATGACAGGATTTAGACCAAATTTATGTTAAGGTTATAAATCTGTTATAAATAAAACAATGTTTTAATTGTTATCAAATTTTGTTTGTGATGTGTTTGTACATCAAATGATGCAATAATATTGTGAAAATTTGTTAAAAGTATTTTCTATTTGAAGCAATCTTTGTCATCCCACTTTAGAAAATTTTGTTTCGAAAGTGGGACAACATGTTTTAACTAATGTGGGACAGTCATATATACTACACTCACCTAAAGGATTATTAGGAACACCATACTAATACTGTGTTTGACCCCCTTTCGCCTTCAGAACTGCCTTAATTCTACGTGGCATTGATTCAACAAGGTGCTGAAAACATTCTTTAGAAATGTTGGCCCATAATGATAGGATAGCATCTTGCAGTTGATGGAGATTTGTGGGATGCACATCCAGGGCACGAAGCTCCCGTTCCACCACATCCCAAAGATGCTCTATTGGGTTGAGATCTGGTGACTGTGGGGGCCATTTTAGTACAGTGAACTCATTGTCATGTTCAAGAAACCAATTTGAAATTATTCGAGTTTTGTGACATGGTGCATTATCCTGCTGGAATTAGCCATCAGAGGATGGGTACATGGTGGCCATAAAGGGATGGACATGGTCAGAAACAATGCTCAGGTAGGCCATGGCATTTAAACGATGCCCAATTGGCACTGAGGAGCCTAAAGTGTGCCAAGAAAACATCCCCTACACCATTACACCACCACCACCAGCCTGCACAGTGGTAACAAGGCATGATGGATCCATGTTCTCATTCTGTTTACGCCAAATTCTGACTCTACCATCTGAATGTCTCAACAGAAATCGAGACTCATCAGACCAGGCAACATTTTTCCAGTCTTCAACTGTCCAATTTTGGTGAGCTCTTGCAAATTGTAGCCTCTTTTTCCTATTTGTAGTGGAGATGAGTGGTACCCGGTGGGGTCTTCTGCTGTTGTAGCCCATCCGCCTCAAGGTTGTGCGTGTTGTGGCTTCACAAATGCTTTGCTGCATACCTCAGTTGTAACTAGTGTTTATTTCAGGCAAAGTTGCTCTTCTATCAGCTTGAATCAGTCGGCCCATTCTCCTCTGACCTCTAGCATCAACAAGGCATTTTCGCCCACAGGACTGCCGCATACTGGATGTTTTTCCCTTTTCACACCATTCTTTGTAAACCCTAGAAATGGTTGTGTGTGAAAATCCCAGTAACTGAGCAGATTGTGAAATACTCAGACCGGCCCATCTGGCACCAACAACCATGCCACGCTCAAAATTGCTTAAATCACCTTTCTTTCCCATTCTGACATTCAGTTTGGAGTTCAGGAGATTGTCTTGACCAGGACCACACCCCTAAATGCATTGAAGCAACTGCCATGTAATTGGTTGATTAGATAATTGCATTAATGAGAAATTGAACAGGTGTTCCTAATAATCCTTTAGGTGAGTGTATGTTATTCATTTGAGAAAATGGGCATTATATAAGTTAAATGCCCTACATGTATTTTTGTTACATTTTTGGACTTAAAATGCAGCAATATTTTTTTCTCATGATCAGGATTCAAAACCTTAACATGAGTTGCCAGATAGATAGCTTATGGATTAGAAAATGTTGCACTATTTGGCACGAGGAACACTATATGTGCCATTATCCCTTTGAGTACAATATCTGAAAGTTGTCTTCTGATTTAATAAGGGAACATCTTGGGGATTTCATAATGATTTAAGGTGTTGATATATTGTTTTGGCTTCATATGGAAATATGGTACACAAGTCATAATTGCAAAAAGTGTCCCACATTACCCTAATCCACCCTACATGCACAGACTGATCAATTAATAAAAATGGAGGGCACTATTCCAGCTAACAGATCAGCTCACCATATGTGAAGAGCAACTCCATCCTCCACTTCTTCATTGAGTGCAAATATACAGTAGGCTATGTCCTTAAGTTATTCACTTCTGATCCTTCAACAATTTGGGTTTTATTGATATTTGGCAACATTTCACTGTCTTCGTCTGTCACGTTAACGTCACATTCTGCAACATTTTTGGTGGAAACAATTGACTTTGCATCATTTGAAACAAAACTTTGTATTATTATTATTATTGTTGGTCAGTTTACTAAGCGGATCCTTGTCTTGAGCTGTCAGCCTCCTCTGGCATTTATGCAACACCTTTCAAACTCACCTGGGCTATCATCACATATGAAAGATAATACATTAAATACACATATTAGCCTATAGGCTATTACGCTGATCAAAAAAACTGTTCATTTTATATCATTTAAAAATATTTTTTTAAGACTCAGCTATTCTTGCTACATGTGATGGACTGCCAATACAAAACTTTACTACTGTTATCACAGGACTGCCTGCTGTTCGTCTACTGTGAATGTCGCCAGGCAGCGAGAAACGGTTCAAGTTCAAATACCGAAAGACTCCAATAAACCAAGTAAAATCACAAATGTACAGCAGTGCATGTACTGTATATGAGAAACTAGACACATTTTATTTTGTGTCTATTTAGCAGACAAAACTGTGTTCAGGTTCAAATGACCTTTACTAGTCATTCTCAAATACAATTATTGGCTACTTTATGACACATTTTGGGACAGTGCTTTTTAAAACACACTTTATATTCTTGCATTAAAATACATTAAAGATGTAGGTTTTATGTATCTTTTATGTTGGCTTGACAAACCTTGAGACAGAGTGTCAGATAGATAGATAGATGGATGGATAGATCTAGCATTAGCATTCTGTTGGCCCATTTGAACATTCTGTCAAAGTAAGTCTACAAAGCACGCCAAAGCACGCCTCTCCCTGGCTCAGTTTCCCCTGTGCTGGACCCTGCTTCTGCTTACTGATTGTACAGCTGAGAAGAACATGAGAAGAACATCAGTAATAAATATGACTAAGAATAATACATTTTCTAATTCAATCTGTGCTTCAGTCAGGTTATTATCTAGTATGTGGAACTATTGGCATTTTATCCTATATGTAAATATGTAATATAGTGCTGTATTTTTCTATTTTGTATGTGTGTGTGTCCTTAATAAAGCTTTGATTGATTGATTGATTGATTGATTGATTGATTGATATGCCTAATATGATTGCCTACCCAGCCTTGCACACTGCCCCTCTACCTGTCTGTTTCCTGGTTTCTGCTGCTCCTCCGCCTCCTCCTCTTCTCTCTTCCTACATTGGAATTCTACCAAGCCATGTAATAAATGCCTATATTTAAATGCAAATATAAACAATTTCAGTGTATAATAAATCAGTAATATATCCCTAATCGTGCACCTGTCCTGTCCATGCTGCTGGGTCCTTCCTCATCTGCACCTCCGGCTGCCACAGCACTCTTTCCACTACGGAAAAGGTCTGTTAATTTGGCGCATTTAGCTGCCTCTTGTGCCAATTTTTTTTTTCTTTTTAATTCTTATTTTTTCGGCCCCACCCATTTCTTTCTCTTCTTTCCTTCTTTTTGCCATTTTTACCGTTCGTATCTGTTGCATTCAAACAAACCCGCAAACATGACCAAAAGTAAACTCCTTTGATCGGCGCCTAGTTTGAGCCAATCGGATGTCAGGAAAAACGAGGATCAGTCCAAGTTGGGAGGGGCCGCTCGTATCCCCCCTCAGATTGAATGTATGGTCTGGCCCGGTCTGAATCTCACACACACACAGCGTTCCGCTGCAGCTGAGAGGTCGGTTAGGCTGGTCGCGTATCATTAAAAAAAAAAAAAACTCTTTGACCACCGGCCAGTCTTCGGCCTGAAATGGACCGGCCGTTCGGGATTGTTCCCGGTATTCCCGATGGCCAATCCGCCCCTGCTGCTGTCTAACCTTAAACAAACTAAGACAAGCAAATCAGCTAACGAAATACCTAGCTCAAATGTCAGTTTCAACAAAGGTAAAAAAAAAAAAAAAAAAAAAAGTCTTGTCGGCAATCGTGTTTAATCTTCCGTAACTTTCTTTATGAAAGGAGTTAGTTGCAGCGAAAAAAAAAACCTATTATTTCCCTGTTTACCAGCAGCTGTCACTAAAACACTTATAAAGTGTGAACTGACACAAACTTTTCATGAGCCGTCCTCTATGTTAATTTCTCTTCCCTGCTGTCATTGAGTACATGTCATGATCTTGTACCTGTCAAAAGTCATTCAGACCTTAATATAAAACACTGGATGAGATGAGCTGGGTGTTTGTGTTGAGCCAATGCAATTGAGCTTTTCTGAGTTTCGTGCGGCTTTTCTCCGTGGTTTCGGTTTCATGTTTATTTTTGCAAGCCTTCCAGAGTCAGATCTGTTTTTATGTGTAGACTAATTGTGTGGCTTTCGATTCCTCATTCTGTGATAAACGAATGGCACACTTACAAGAAAGGCAGATGCTCACAGGAAATAACACCCTGGTGCTCTCTCACTTCTTTCCCCTTTTAATTTTCAGTTGATATACTGTACATAGTGTTTATCAGATCAGTTACAATACTATTAGAACATAATGTTCAAAATACATTTACTAGTTGTTATTTTTTCCACCTGTTACTTGACAAAATTATTCACTTATTCAATATTCACAAAAAAATCCTTCTGCAGTGACTTTTTTCCACAATTACATGGGTGGAAATGTTTGTTGCAGGGAGATAATATTTGTTAAGGTTTCTTGTCTCTTTCACAAGAAGATTGTGCATTACACGCTTAATGCAATTGATTGATTGAAAATTCATCTGTGAAACGGATGCTTTCCATAGCATGATTTTCACATGTAAATGTTTAGTATTGGGCATTTGCATAGGTGGAGTCTGTACTGATATGTTGTGCTTTGAAACAGTGGAGGGTGGAGAATAAATATCTGGCCAACTTCCTGTCTCAGGATGTTATTGTTAACAATGGTGAGCAATTTATTACCAACAGAATCTGATATGCCTAAAGAGAGATCTAATTGATAAGATTCTTCTTCCATGAGTTAAAATTGCAATGATAAAATGCTGTATATACACATTCAGACCCCTTCATTTTTCACATTTTGTTGTGTTGCAGCCTTACTTTAAAATGCTTTATTATTATTTTCACATCAATCTACACTCCATACCCCATAATGACAAAGCAAGAATAATATTTTTGATAACTTTATTTTTCTACACTTTCAATGGAGTCCAACTGTGGCAAATTAAATTGATTGGACATGATTAGGAAAGGCACACACCTGTCTATATAAGATTTCACAGCTGAAAATGCATATCAGAGCATAAACCAAGCCATGAGGTCAAAGGAACTGCCTGCAGAGCTCAGAGACCGGATTGTGTCAAGGCACAGATCTGGGGAAGGGTACAGAAAAATGTTAGCTGCATTAAAGGTTCCTAAGAGCACAGTGGCCTCCATAATTCTTAAATGGAAGAGGTTTGGAATAACCAGGACTCTTCCTAGAGCTGGCCGCCCGGCCAAACTGAGCAATCGGGGGAGAAGGGCCTTGGTAAGAGAGGTGACCAAGAACCCGATGGTCACTCTTGTTGAGCTCAAGAGATCATGTGTGGAGATGGGAGAAACTTGCAGAAGGACAACCATCACTGCAATACTCCACCGATCTGGGCTTTATGGCAGAGTGGCCAGACTGAAGCCTCTCCTCAGACACATGAAAGCCTGCTTGGAATTGGCAAAAAGTCACCTAAAGGATCTTGAGACTGTAAGAAACAAGATGCTCAAGTCTGATGAAACGACGATTGAACTGTTTGGCCTAAACTCTGTGTCATGTATTGAGGAAACCAGTCACTGCTCATCACCTGCGCAACACCATCCCAATGGTGGTAGCATCATGCTTTGGGGGGTGTTTTTCAGTGGAGGACTGATCAGGGTTGAAGGAAAGCTGAAAGCAGCAAATACAGAGATATCCTTAATGAAAACCTGGTTCAGAGAGCTCAGGACCTCAGACTGGGTCAAAGATTCACCTTCCATCAGGACAATGACACTAAGCACACAGCCAAGACAATTCAAGAGTGGCTTAGGGACAACTCTGTGAATGTCCTTGAGTGGCCCAGCCAGAGCCGGACTTGAACCTGATTGAACATCTCTGGAGAGACTTGAAAATGGCTGCTCACCGATGGTCCCCATCCAACCTGACAGAACTAGAGAGGATCTGCAAAGAATAATGGCAGAAAATTCCCAAATCATACCCCAAATCACTTGAGGCTGTAATTGCTGCCAAAGGTGCTTCAACTAAGTAGAGTTAAGGGTTTGAATACGTCTGTCAATGTGATATTTCAGTTTTGTCTCTTTAATACATTTGCAATGTTAGTGTAAAGCAGTCAATGGAAAAGAGGAGGCAAGAACCGGCTTTTCAATATAAATAATAGTTTAATTTCAAACTCAAACAGAAGACAAACACACACTCATGACAGACATGTCCATAAACTATCTCTCTCCAGTCGACCTTTATCCCTCTCGGAGGCTTGATTAGCCTGATAAAGGACCGGGTGTGTAGAATCACGACCCGGCCCCGCCCTCCACCCTGCCACAGCTATCAAAAATCTTTTTTTTTGCTTAGTCATTATGGAGTGTAGATTTATGTGGAAAAAATATATATTTTAAGCATTTTAGCACAAGTATAGCACTGTAATATAACAAAATGTGAAAAAATAAAATAAAGGGGCCCGAATACTTTATGAAATCACTATAAATACTTTTAGTATATATAGTGATTTCACTACGTGCACTAAACATTCAACAAAACATAAATTAACTGTCTTTTTCAGATATATAAAGGCTGCCCTTTATTATCCCCCTTTAAAGTTCTTAATTGACATGATAATTTACATACAATTGCCAACACATTAATATACACAATAAAAGCATTGGAAAAAAGGAATCTTTACAGTTATATGTAGATTTACATTGTTATTTAGCTTTTATCCAAAGCAACTTACAAATGAGAAACATTAGCAATTTTTCATATAAATGCTAACAATATCTGCAGTATTGCACTGCCAGACACGCAGTGAATGAAAGAAATAAGCCAGTAATAAATCAAATCAAATCAAATAAAATACATTCAACAAGACATTAAAGGAATAGTTCATTAAAGGAAAAATTAAAATTCTCTCTTTACTCATCCTCACGCCATCCTAGACGTGTATGACTTTCTCAAATTAAGATTTTTAGAAGAATATTTTAGCTCTGTTGGTCCATAAAAAGCAAAAAAGTGAATGGTGGCCAGAACTGTGAAGCTCCAAAAAGCATATAAAGGCACCATAAAAGTAATCTATATAACTCCAGTGGTTAAAACCATGTCTTCAGAAACGATCTGATAGGTATGGGTGAGAAACATCAATATTTAAGTCCTTTTAACTATAAATTATCCTTCCTGCCCAGTAGATGGCGGTATGCACAAAGAATGCAAATTGCCAATAACAAAAGATCTATTGGCTTTTGGGTGCTTTAAAACCTCATACACATCTGGGATGGAATGAGGGTGAGTAGATAATGAGAAAATTTTCATTTTGGGGTGTTCTATCCCTTTAATATGAAGACATTAGGAATAATGTCACAGGCTATACACAGACAACCCTTGAATATGTTGAACAGAGCAGGCTGGTTTTCGAGTGTGTACAGCTCAAAAATGAGTTTCTCTGTAACAAATGCACGAGTGTCCTCCACAGTATACTCGCATTTGATCTCTACTCTCTTTCTCTCTCTCTCATACAGACATGGTGCAATCAGAGGCCTGAAATTCCGATATGGGAAATGTATTCTCTCACTCTTCCTCTCCCCATACACTCTCTGTGTTTCTCTGCGATGGGTAGAGGCCTGTCATAAATTTGCTGATTTTATTCTTCTCTACCGTCATCAATCCCTCTTTTAGTATTCTCTCTGTGTTCCTCTCTATCAACCACATCATTCAATGAATCATTCCTTATCAGAGAGAACTTCTAATGAATCAGTGCAGTACTCATGACCATGCCCCATGCCGCCTTCAGCAAGATGCCAACCCGGGTTGCTGCCAACTTATAGTGACTTAGGGATGGTCTTTTTTAAAAGTAAGCAACCATCTTGCAAGCTTTTTTAAAGCAACACTCAAGAAATACCATGGCATTTTGATCAAATACAAGTTTAATATGAGTTTTTCTCTGTTTTTTTTTTTAACTCTTTGACTTGGGAAAGACTTAACTGAACATAACAGGAAGGTTAAAAGTCAGAATTTAGTTAACTGAATAATTTCATGTTGTTGGAAACTTATTTACATTTCGTTGAGCATTAATTGTGCATACGCTTTAATTCAAAGTAATTTAAAAAAGATAAATGCAACAGAAATAGCTAATCTTAAAGAGGCAGTATCACAACTGCTCAGAACTAAACAGAAATTAAAGTGAGAGACAGTGAGACAATATTGAAATATTGTTTAAGAGGGTTTTTATTTTCTATAATCCTAGAAAATGTGCATGGATAGAATTGAGACAGGACTGAGACAAGTGCCCAGAGGTATGTTTGTTATCAATAATCATCTTATTTGTGTATGACTTTCTTTCTTTTGCATTTCACAAACAAAGATTTTTTGAAGAGTATCTCAGCTCTGTTGGATTTACAGAATGCAAGTGAATGGGTACCAAAACTTTAAAGGTCCAAAATGCACATAAAAGCAGCATAAAAATAATCTATGCCACTCCAGTGGTTAAATCCACGTCTTGTGAAGCAATATGAAAAGTGTGGGTGAGAAACAGATCAATATTTAAGCACTTTTTTTTCACTTTCATTTGAACATTCTTCTTTTGTTTTTGGTGATTTGCATACCTACTGGGCAGGGAGGAGAATTTATAGTAAAAAAATAAATAAAATGAAGAAGACTTGTTTGAGCTGTTTCTCAGGAATCATATTGCTTCAGACAGACATGTATCCACTGGAGTTGTATGGATTACTTATATGCTGCATTTGTGTGCATTATAGTGCTTCAAAGTTCTGGCCACCATTCACAGTCGGAATCAAAACAAAGACATTTCCAAGCAAAACAGATGTAGCAAAACAAGTAGCCTAACATTTTTATGTAAATCTGGTAGGTTTTTTGGCTTTGTTTTGATCTTTTCCTTCACTTAACGTGAGATGGCGATATTATGCAACCAAGTGTCAAGCCTGGACTCTCAAATTATGTCTTCACTCCTGCCACAAAACATCTTCAGTCATCTTTGATGGGTTATGCATGGAAAGGCTTTTGCCTTGGAGGGAGAACAAAAGTGACTGAATGCACACGGACGGTACTGAGACAGCGGAAATCCTTCTCTCACAGCTAACAGAGCGCCTGGCAGTCAGGAGACATAACTAGGCTAATTGGCCCTCACAACCCGGTATTATCTCGGTAGTTACGGACGCCCACTGCCGAAAGCCGGCAGTACACGGTGAGAACACCATCTGTGCGCTTTATTTTCTCACAGAGAGCCCGAGCCAGTGGAGACATAGGGGGAGACATAGAGGGAGGGAGAGGGGAGTTTGAATCTATCCGCCCGCACAATCTATTCACCACCTCCTCTAGTAAAGGATGCGCGGTGACTTCTCGGTTCATGGATTTGACGGTTTCACTCCCGTTCACGAGGACGGAATTACAAGCTCACTCACTCCAATGGTGAGTTTCTTGGCATAGCTAAAGGCAGAGCGCGCGATGGCTGAGCCGCAGGCTTTCGAATCCGTGGCGGGACCCTTGCACGAGCTCGCCTCCGAAGCGAACACTCCGACCTATGACTCTGCGGAGATTGCAGCGGCGGCGTCGGCGCTTAATATCCGCGATACCCACGCCGCGGGCACGCGAACATACCCGGACTTGTCGGCGGCTGCCTTCGCCGGTAGGTACCCGGTGTACGAGGGCGAAGGAGTGTACTCGAACGGACGGTACAGGGAGCACATCAGCCCGCGGATCGGCACCGGAATTCGTGACAGTTCTGCTGAGAGGTGTCCAGGCACCGGGAATCCACCTTGCGGTATTATGAAGGTGAGTGAGTGTCATCACTTTGTTATTGATTGAGGACGGACTTTCAAAGCACTGCAGTAGTAAACAGTATGCATGCGTGCCTGTGCAAACAGTCACTGCTACAGAAACACGTTTTGTTGCTTTAGTGTAAACTAAAGTGTTCGAGTATAAACACGTTGGCTGTCTCAAAACCAAGTGAGTTGCCCTGCATAGACAGCATTTTTTTTAAATTATTTTTATTTTATTTTATGTCAAATAACCATTTTATGTCCTTTGTTTTGGACATCCTGTGCTACCAACCGAGAGAGAGAGAGAGAGAGAGAGAGAGAGAGAGAGAGAGAGAGAGAGAGAGAGAGAGAGAGAGAGAGAGAGAGAGAGAGAGAGAGAGAGAAACCAAGCCTATCCAAGCCGATTGGCTGGTCTTGGCTGATCACCCAGTTGCTGATATTTTAGAGGAGTTATGAGTACTTTTTAGCTGGTCAGGCAGGGAAACCAGTTAGACCGCCTGGGTGACCAACTAAGACCAGCCAGCTGGCTTGGGCTGGTTTTAACCGTTTCTTTTTCAATCAGGGTACATTATGAGACCCAGTGCTTTTAGATCACATTTTTGGTGTTCTGTTGAAAGTTAGGAGTGAAATGTTTGTATTGTATGCCTGTATTACGCACATCCTGGATCATAACTTGTTTTATTATTTTATTGATATGTATTAAAGGAACATTTACCCCAAAATGTAAATTCTCTTATCATTTACTCACCCTTGTGCCACCCAAGATGTGTATGACTTTCCTTCTTCAGCAGAACACAAACAACAATTTTTAGATAATATCTCAGCTCTGTTGGTCCATACAATGCAAGTGAATTGTGTCCAGAACTTTGAAGCACCAAAAAGCACATAACAACAGCATAAAAGTAATCCATACGACTCCAGTGGTTAAATCCATTTCTTCTGAAGCGTTTTGATAGAGGTAGGTGAGAAACAGATCAATATTTAAGTCCTTTTTACTATAAATCTCCACTTTAACTTTTACTTTCACATTCTTCTTTTGTTTTTGGTGATTCACATTCTTCGTGCATATTGTCACCTACTGGGCAGGAGGCAGATTTACAGTAAAAGTACTTACATTTTTATCTATTTCTTACCCACACCTATTATATAGCTTCTGAATGTATAGCTTTAACCACTGGAGTTTAATGGATTACTTTTATGCTGCCTTATGTGCTTTTTGGTGCTTGAAAATTATGTGCATTGTGAGGGGGACCAACTGAGCTGAAATATTCTTCTAAAAATCTGTGTTTGTGTTCAGCAGACGAAAGAAAGTAATACACATATGGGTTGACATGAGAGTGAGTAAGTGATGAAAGAAGTTAAAGTTTTGAGGGTGAACTTTTCCTTTCAAACATTTATATGACAGCTGCATAGCACAGGTGACAGTGCAGTTCACTCAAGGCAAACCTTAATCGCATCAGTGACTGAAGCACAGCTGCCAAACCTTGTTTTAATTGTGAAGGTTATTCATTAGAGATTAGTGAAAGGGCTCTTTCAAGTTGGAACCGTACAGATTGATGTATTTTAATGGATGTTGACAAGAGTGAAAGGCTTTGTGTTGGATCAATTCATCTATGTGATCGATCAGTTGACATCTTGCACCAATATGTGATGGAGTGGCTTAGTTGTCAAAGCACAAAAATGTGATGGTAATCAGTGCACTTTGACTAATTACTTATGACAATTTAAGGATTGTTTTCAGTTCAAAGGAGAGACAAAGGGAGGAAAGAAGAAAGTGAGAAGGAGAGAGAAACCTAGAGACAGTTTGTGGACTCTGTACAAATTACCTTTTGATCAATTACCATAGTCCTCAATGGTGCGTTTTTCCTTGATGTGTCGTTGTCGTTGTCGTTGTTGTTGTTGTTGGGCACTGGGCAGTGCTGCTTTATGAGATTAACGAGGAGTCAAACGTCAAATTGTCATTGTGTTAATTCGTTTTTCTTAGCAACTGACATGAAACAGCACTGTGTTCTCCCGTTCCCTGACTTGATTGAGTTCCAATGTGGCTGTGTGGGTGTCTTAGCACACACAAGAGGGCCTGGATGACAGGGAAATGAGCGGAACATTTAATGTGTCATCATATTTGCTCTTCAAGTTAACGTGTGTTTTTGATGCTTATGTAGAAGGTTTAGCAACCTAGAAATAAACAAGCATTCAGTCTTTACTCAAGACACCCGCAAAAGTGTTAATACAGATATGATCCCTATAGGATCAAGATGTGTGCAGACAGCTTTCATATAGTCGTGGATAGACATACTTTTGACTTGCAACAAGAAGTCTGACCCTCATTGCAGGCTATTCTAGCCAAGAACTGCTAACATAGACAGTAAGAGACTGCCTGGCACACATATAAAATGACCTACCAAAAACAGCTCTTCCTTCACAGTTCGTTTTTGCGTGCCATTTAGGGGCAGGATTATCTGTAGTACATAATGCTATAATGATAGACTGAAATTAATTTTCTCCATGATCGATTGAAAAGAAAAAGCTGTTAAAATAGTGAAAAATGTGTGTAAACTCTTGTCTACTCAGTACTTTATTTACATGACTTGCCGTGGCACTTGACATTTTTGCATTAGTCCATTGGTTCTCAACCTTTTTTAATGAATGTCCCCCTAATTCATTCCATTGAGCCGCATCAACCTACAGAGCCATCCAGGTGCATTAGCCGAGATTGTGCCTCCGCCTGAGCATTTGATGCTGCTCAGTTAAATACTTCAGATGCATTGCGAGACTTCAAAATCAGATGAACCATGGTACAAATGCTTACCAGCCCGTTTAATTGAGAACCAACTGATATACTCCAAGGCTAGGTAAACGTTTAAATGCATGGGAACTTGATGATATATTTGATTATCATGCGCCCCATTGTAACCTAACGCCCCCATCTCTACTAATTTCCTCTCAGCACCCCTGGCCTCATTTGAAAGCCCCCATCCATTAGATGGTCCGTGTATGGACCATCTGAGGCCTGAATTAACTTTCATATACTCAAATATCTGCTCCCCAGCTGTAGATTGGTAAAATTATGGAAGCACAGAGACAAAATTTGTGTGCCAATACGATATCTGATTATTTATAGCAAAATCTGCCAATACGGACATTGATTGGTGGTTTTGCTTTTTTGCTACCTTGTTTGCTTTTTTTCTACCTTGATAATGAAACAATTTCAAAAGAAATGTAAGCTCATAATTCTCCATACGTCTTCCATGTTTCAGAGCAAAACATTGAGCCCGTATACATGCACACCAATACACTGACTTCTCACAAACATCAGCTTATTTAAAAAAAAAATCCTAAAAAGCAAGAAATCTCAAAAATCACAATCTTTGCTTCAGTAATTCAAACAGACAAACACACAATTTCCTCTTTATCAGGCAAATTTTCTATTTCTCATTTGTATTAAAGGAAGGTGATTTCTCTCCTGGGATTATAGGTTAGAGTTTTGTCAGGTGTCATGGTATGAGCTTTCGTGTAATGAGTTGGTGTAAGCGTGTAATATGTTATTACGACCTTAAAACTTAGAGGCAGTCTAACTGAATACTTTGTCCTCAGGTAAAACTGATCCTCTCAAAGTGCCCAGGGCCACAGCGATCCATAGAACAGAATATTCTCACTTTCCTCACCTCTACTCGCGGTCTTACCTTTTCTTTTTTTGGCCTAAGACTTGTGCTTTGATTTTAAAAAAAATCACCTAGTACGGTATTACTTTCATCTATGAGGAAAGTAAACCTGACTATGAAAGTAACAGGAGAGCAGTGTGCCTCAAAAATAATGATTGACGGCTATAAAACTTAGAGCTGTCAATCACAAATGTGTCATGCTTCTATTACAGCACAGCACTAAAAATAATCCTGCATTAGTGACATTTATGTTACTATTGACCATCTTTCTTATGAGTTCATATCAGCACCCAGAAAATAGCAGTGGAAGATTTTTATCAATAATACCATGAAAGAGAAAGTGAGGGTTGCATGTGGTTGTTATTCGTTCCATTGAGCGAACCCAGGAACGCTTAATCAAATCAGATGCTGTTAAACAGAGCAAATGTCATTGACAAATGGAAAAATATCTAGACTTGGTAACAACGTGCAGCACACCTCTGCATATTAGGAAACAACAGAGAAGGTGAAGTCAGGCCACAGCGTACGAACAAATGTGACTTTTTCTGATTATGGTATTAAAAATTGCATACCGGGTGTTTATATAATTGAGTTCGTGTTGAGTGGACATTAATTATGACATTGAAAAGCAAATGGTTGTGGATGTAGAACAGCTTCAGGCTATAGTTTATTGTTTTTTACATTTGCTAATATACATTACTTCCAATAGGAAAGAAAAATCAGATGAGAATCTCTATAATATGTCAGTTGTTTCTGTGCACAGATTTGGCAGAATGTTCAGTAAAAGTCAGAGATTTCAAAAGGAAATCAAACATTCCTAATAAAATTCTTCCAAAACCAATTTATCTGAGCTATTCTATCACCATGTAATTTATAGTTCTATACTATTACTGTATGTCAGTCATTGTATAAAGATTACACAGTTAAAGAATAAAGTTTATATCAAAATACACTTAGATGGTTTGGACAGCACCTGTTTTTGGCCAAGTGAAGTTGATTACTGTTATAGCTTCTTTGAAAAGCTTCAGGAGCAGCTCAGAACAACAAGAAATCAACTTTGACAGTAGGCTAATTATGCTTTCTCTGTTGTGTTTTTCTGCTTACTGTTTTGACAAAATTCCAGTCCTGAGAATAAATGCAATGTTGGTGTAAACAGCCCACTTAAATCTATGCTTTAACATTGATATTATTCAGTGTGGTGATAGATTTAGACCGTGAATGGTCCTCTCTGTAATCTCGTTTTAGCAGAAATGGTCAGGATGACTGCTGTCTAGAGGTTTTGAGATTAGAATGACTGTAGTAGTGTTGTCACAATACCAAAATTTCAGTAGTTGCTACCATGTAAAGGGATTAATGGAAAGGAGGAGGCAAGAACCGGCTTAACGATATAAATAATAGTTTAATGAAGAACTAAACAAAAAGACATACACACAAAGGTGTCAGACAGCTGCCTGTAAATCTCTCTCTCTGTCCCACTGCAGTCTCCTGTCAACCTTTATCCCTCTCTTAGGCTTGATTAGCCTGATTAGGGGCCGAGTGTGTAGCATCACGACCCGGCCCCGCCCTCCACCCTGTCACATACCTGTGGAATTTCACAGTTTTTTATACCAATTTGCTAATATGGTAATGTGCTATTGAACACACTCCAATAGCCTGTTTAAAGTTAAATTCTGCATGCTTCACAGTGGATTAGTGCTCTGCTATATCATCTCATACAATGTGAAGGATTCTCAATGTCTGTGGAGTTTGGAATTATGAGCAGTCTTTTTCACACATTACTTTAAAGCATGCAGCACATGCAGACTAAGATTGCAGCGTTTCGCGGTTTAATAATCACACTAGGACATATCACAATTTTGATTTCATGTATTGTCCATTTCAGTGTAAACGGAGTAACAGAGCACATGGAGTGGTGGTGGCGTAGTAGACTAAAGCACATAACTGGTAATCAGAAGGTTGCTGGTTCGATCCCCACAGCCACCACCATTGTGTACTTGAGCAAGACACTTAATCCAAGTTGCTCTGGGGGGATTGTCCCTGTAATAAGTCGCTTTGGATAAAAGTGTCTGCCAAATGCATAAATGTAAATGTAAATATAGCACATGCTCATAAGTGTGTGAGCATTTGAAAGCAGTCATGTGTCAGTTAGATGTTATTGGATTGAATCGGTTCTTGGTAATACCAGTACTGCTGAAACACTGATATTTTAGTATCAACTTGGTACCGGAGAACTGGTACATTTGACATCATTAGACTGTTGCAATATGTGTGTTGGAGAAATCACCCTCTGATCACATGTTGTTCTTTTACTTTGGTGGCCTATAGGGCCACGCATGAGAATGTAAATCTGTGCCAAAACGTATTGAGCTGCCTACTGCCTAAATAGGCAACTACCTTCAAAGGCTACATACTAAACCTCATGGAACCTCAAAAGTGACCTCTTTTGGATGGTCTAGCTATACAGACAAGAAACCATAGTCTTACCAAGAGCAGGAGCAGAGAATGTGTCTCATTACAAGAGGACCCGCTTTTGCATTCAAATAGAACTGGACAGAGCAGCTGGATGGATTTAAATTTCAACGTACGTTTAACACAACGGCCGAAAAATACAGCATTTACGGCAGAATACACTTAAAGAAAATATGAAAGCCATGACGCAAGTGAGCTCCAAATGCGTCCATCTGACACGGGTATATAGACCAACAAATATAGCAAATATGGAAAGCAAAAAAAATATTTTTGTTTTTTTTGTTTTGTCAAATCAGTGATTTACTTGTCTACCACAATAATGTAATTTATCTGAATTAACTGTGTGGGGTGTGTACAGACATGGCTCTGGGGCCAGATGGCTTTGCCGCTGTATTTTTTAGATCTTATGCAACAGAACTGGCTCCAATTTAGCTAGAAATGTATACAGGATCATTAAAGTATGGAAAGCTTCCGCCAACCATGATACAAGCCCGGATTAGTCCGATTCTTAAAAAGGACAAAGATACAAGTGAGTGTAAGAGTTACTGTCCAATTTTCCTGATCCAGCTAGATATAAAAATATTGTAAAAAATTCTGGCTAACTGATTAAGTAAAGTTATGACATCTCTCATACTAATAGATCAGGTGGCGTTTATTTGGGGCAGCAGCTCTTCTGATAACATTAGGCGTTTCATCAATATTATGTGGTTAGTTAAGTTACACCCCGTTATCTCGCATTTTCACTCGGTATGGGCAAAAGTGTTCAGAGTGTTTAATTTGGACATTTATTTAAATGTTGCCTGAAACGTATGGCTGAACCCTAAATTATGTAATAATAAGTCTCCTTTCTGCTGGTCAGAGTGGATTGTGAGGAGGGGTTACTACAATCTGTGACCTATATGAGTGGAGTGTTGAGATCTTTTGAAAATTTGGTTCAACATTTTGGGATTTCCAAATCTCAGTTCTATATTTTTTTGGGAGTAGCACACACCCACCTAAAGTGGCAGATACTCTAGGAATGGTGATTACTGCTTTTGGAAAATGTCATGAGGCATCAGTGATTTACTCCCTGCTAATTCAGAGTCTGGGGTTCGGATCTTTAACTTCTATCAAGAGATTATGGGAGAAAGATTTAAACTTGATATTGGAGGAGGGAGTGTGCTAGGATTCTAAAAACATCAAGTCTGCAGCTAGAGACACAAGGGAGCACCTTATGCAATTCAAGATTTTACATAGATTCTATTGGACCCCCTCTAGATTGTATAGGATTGTTCTTAAAGACACACCCACCTGCTGTCAATGCCAATCAGAAGATGGAGACACAACCCATGTTTTTGGGGTGTGTTAATATCCAAGCATTTTGGTTGAAGGATCGAAGTTTTAGTTATGTTTTGGGTACTAAAATGTTACTTTGCCCCAGACTCTGTATATTGGGTGATGGGGCGGTCATATATTTGGGGGATAAATGCAAAAAAAATTAGGTTCTGACCAGTATCATGATTGGCAAGCAAATTATTTTAAGGGGATGGAAGTCGGATGGAGCGCCCTCATTTCCAGAGTGGTGTGTGGAGATGGGGAGGGTGGCAGCTTTCGATGAGGTGGCAAGTAGAACGCTGGGGCTTTGGGACTTGTTTGATAGGTATTTTGGGGATTTCTCAGCAAATAATTTTATGCGATTTTGATTAATCTGCACATCATGTAATTATTTTGATAATTGTTTTATGAATTTTAAATCACACTGAATTAAAAAAAAAAAAACATTATTATTTTAATGCTTCTCCACAAAGAATACATGTTACCTTGGATGTTATTCAAAACAAGATCGTAGGAGGCATAAATTGGATGCCCACCTAGCGGAAGAGCCTTTGTGTTGGGTACATGCATATGATTTCTTAAAATGCTGCCTCCATAGGCTACTCACTAGGTTTTCAAACAGCGCAAGTGTGGTAATGCTGTGTCATACAGCAATTTGCTAAACTAATTTGTGCATAGCACTACCCCACTCTGCCCTTATCATAATGGGTTTTGGCTTCACTGTTGTCTTCATTCATGTACAATTGGACGACAACGATGGCAAATAAGAGTATGCTGGGAATCTGGGTCAGTGGTCTCTTGAGTTCACACATATGCCTGTGCGGAGATATCAAACATACTTCCGCAAGAATGTGAAGTTTTGTCTAGTAACCGATTTCCGTGACCAAACAGACTAGCTTTTTGAGGGATCTCAATATTTGTCTTGCTGGAATAATTTTCATGTTGTAAAGTTTGTGTGTGTGGGTGGGTCGGGTTTTGCCTACAGTGTGGGGATAAAATACACCCACAAGAATAGTAAAACCTGAATTCACCTACACTGTTTTCACTCTAGGAAAACAGCTTAATAAACATATTGAGTAATGTTTTTAATTAAACTCTAAATGCAAAATGGTGAGGGTTAAGGTTAAGGGAGAAACATAATTAGCTCTGTATAAAAACAATACAAGTCAAGTCAAATTACCAACATAAAAATATATTTTTTTTTATATATATATGTGTCTAGATTAGAATAGTTGTGTGTTATGTTTATCATTAATAATGTTTGATCACCATGCCCACAAATTTGCCAAAGGGACGTGTTCACTTGTACACTATTTCATAACACCAGCCTTGGACAGCTGCAGGGTCCAGCCAGTGTGTGTGTGTGTGTGTGTGTGTGTGTGCACTCGCATGCAAATGTGCATGAGTGCATGTTGTCATGATCGGATGTGGATCAGGTCTTGCCTAAATTGTGGGGACTGGCCAACAGTGACTACAAGCATAATACAGCATAATAAACACAGTAAATAAGTAAAATCTAAAAATGCAAAAAGGTTTCTGAGAGGGTTGGGTTTAGTGTTAAAGGATTAAAAATAGGGCTGCAACTAAAAATTATTTTGATGATCGATTAATCTAACAATTATTAGAACGATTATTCAACTATTCAGCGATTATTGCAACGATTAATCAATAGCTCTTAACCGATTATTCAGCTTGTGCCTAGACTTAAAAGGTTGTATTAAATGTGCTCACTAACAATAAAGAGAAATTATTTTTTTAAATACCTTTAAATGACATTCACTGAATTAAAGGGAAAGAAATACTTTTTATTAAGTTTAATTCAGTAATGAAATTCACTGCAAACAAAAACTATTGTTATCAAGTGTTTTTGTCTTGTTTTCCATTTTAAATAATCTAAACATATAAAATATTTAGACTTGCTTTAAGAGAATGTATCTTAAATATAAGTGTATTTTGTATGTTTGTGTATTTTTTACTTGTTTATACTTCTGCGAGTGCAGTAAAAACTAAATATTCTCGTATTCAAGATCTATTCGCTAAAAGCAAGTCTAAATATCTTAAATGCTGCTTCTCAGAAAAATGCCAGTTTCAGAGTTTGTAGTTATTTACATGATCTGCTTCCGTATTATTTGAACTTTAATAAAGCTATAACGTATTAAAATGACTGTTTTTAAGATGTAATGCCGGGGTGTTTCCTTTAAAGAGCTCCGGCTCTGCTTATTCCACAACGAGAGTGCTTCTGTATTTATTTGGTATTTTTACATTATAATTCCCTCATACTTTGCGATCTACATCACCTGAAGCTGTTTGGAAGGTTTAGAGTGAATCTGGACTGTGAGCGGTGTAATTCTTCCTCTGCTAAATCAGGGGTGAGCTGCAGTGCTGCTCTCGCATGTCAACATTAGAGTTTAATGTGATCTCATATTACGTAAAATGAGATCAAACGATTATTCGACCAAAATGTTTTTTTGCGTTGACGTTGTCGATAATGTTGTCTTATCGTTTCAGCCGTAATCGAAAATATCATTAGGTCTTCATATAAACAAAAGAAGTAAATGGAAATTTGCAATCTTAACCTTTTCATGAGTATGGTCTAAATTCCTCAGCAGTGACCCCTGGAGTGAGTTATTTTTGCACATGACACTGCACCGCCGGTAGAGGGGGTAGAGTGTAGACAAGAATTTTTTAATTTTGATTAAAATGTTTGATTTCTTTTCATTAAAAAAAATAGTGTATATAATAAAGTAAATGTGAACAAATGGGTTGTCATCTTTAGTGTTTTTGTTTTATTTATTTATTTGTTATAGCTGTAAAATAAATAACTGAACAAATAATATCAGCTGTCCATTTGCCTATGCACTCTTTTACATCTCAGACATTGTTTGTGTGTGTGTGTGTGTGTGTGTGTGTGTGTGTGAGCGTGTATTTATCACTTTGTGGGGACCAAATGTCCCCATAAGGATAGTAAAACCCGAAATGTTTGACCTTGTGGGGACATTTTGTCGGTCCCCATGAGGAAAACAGCTTATAAATCACACTAAATTATGTTTTTTGAAAATGTAAAAATGCAGAAAGTTTTCTGTGAGGGTTAGGTTTAGGGGTAGGGTTAGGTTTAGGGGATAGAATATAAAGTTTGTACAGTATAAAAACCATTATGTCTATGGAAAGTCCCCATAAAACATGGAAACACAACGTGTGTGTGTGTGTGTGTGTGTGTGTGTGTGTGTGTGTGTGTGTGTGTGTGTGTGTGTGTGTGTGTGTGTGTGTGTGTGTGTGTGTGTGTGTGACAAGCGCTACTGTAAACCGACTTGGCTGTGTGCATCTGATAATCGCGCTCAATCAGGATGTTTTCACTGTGAGTTTATGAGTATATGAAACTGTTTTTGTAGTGCTTTTATGATAGTTAGTCTGTTTCAGAAAACAAATGGATGATATACTTGAAAAGACTGTTTGAGTTGCTGTCTGTGTGAATGAAAACCGTATCTGCACCTAATTAGCAGATGTGGCTGCATGCTTTGAAATATCGCATTTAGATATGATGGCTGTGCATATACAAGCTGTGAACTGTTATTGTGGTACTTTGGTGATAATTTGGCTGTTTGTTACATAAAATATACATATTATGTGCTTGAAAAGACTCGGAGTAGTTGTTTGTTTGACGAATGACAACTGCTACTAATGTAAACAAAAGACAGCACGCATCGGAGATCGCGTTTGATGTATTGACTGCGTGTATAAGAGCTGTACACTTTTTAAATTGGTACTTTGTTGGTGAGTTGGATGTATGTATATAAAATAAATGTATTCTGTGGTTTAAAAGACTATATGGGTAACTGTTTGAGCGAATATAAATAACAGATGCTTGACCAGTGCAGCCTGTGAATCTGGCTGCTTATAACAAGCCACGGAACTTGCATTTTAAGTCTAGGCCTTTAGTGTGATTCATGCCATTAAGAAAATACAGTTTCACAATGAATAAGACGCTGTTTGCCTATCATACATAAAGTCGCAGCCAACTAATAATACAAATTGACATTTTAAAAACATATCCATGCACAAAAGCCAGAACCATGAAGGTATAATACCAAGAAAAAGCTCTAATAATATTTGCGATTAAAATGTTGCTTGCAATAAATTGTATGACAGGGTACACAGTTAGATACTAAATGCTCAAGCAGCATAATTTGCACTTCGAAAACTCCTGATGTTGCTATAACAATGCAAAAAGCACTTACCGATTTGCTTAAAATTAAAATCAGTTCTCCTTTCCTGTTTAATTAATCAATCGCACAATCATGCAGATTTTCTCAGGTTTTTAAATCCATAAGGATCACTTTCTCAATGGTGATGTGGCAGTGATGACAGCCGACTCGTCAGCAAGATCTTGCGCTCTTCGTTTTCAAATTATGTACATCCCTTAAAGCATGATTGCGTCACTCAAGGCCAGCTTGAAATCCTGGACTGGGACATATCCTAAAGACCACACCCACCAAGAACAAATAAATCGATCTGATTGGCTGATGAATCTGACAATCAGACTTTAGATGCCCATTCACTGCAGTGTTGAGGGATTCTGTGGAAATTCTGAAGGCCTGACGGAGTGGAGCTCAGACTCACACGCTGCTTCAGCTTTGGGCATGCGATTTGCAAAACAGTTGTCACACTTTGCTTATAAGCATAGAAGAATAAATTCTGATTGGAAAAACATTTTGTTTTTTGCTATTCATTTGTAGATGAAATAGGATTGGAAAATGATTTGAAAATACATAGGCAAAAAGGTCAGTGATAATGAAAATATATTTATTTATTAGAGAAGGCTTTGCTGGCCCTGAGAAATCGCCACTGCTTGTAACATAACTGGCTGTTTCAGAAACACATATGTGTGACGCTACTCTGCGGGGCCCAGTTATTAACCACCACATATGTGTGACACTACATATGAAAGGGATAAAAGGATAGTTGATTGACCCCAAAATGAAAATTCAGTCATTGTTTACTCACCCCTGTTTTGTTATAACCCCATATGATGTTCTTACTTTTTCAACACAAATGGAGAAATTGTGAGAAAATTTTGTGATCAATGATATCATCCAATGGCAGTTTATGGTGACCACCTCTTCAAGCTTTAAAAGGACGTAAAAGTGTAATTCAGAAGTCTAATTAATTATTCCATGAGACTCCTTGTTCTGAAAGCATCCAATAAGCTTTGGTGAGAAAGGGGTGTTCAAGCAAAATCGTATGTTTATCTAAAAACAAATGAACCACAGTGATAGAAAAAACACAACACAACACAGCTGCACACAAACCAGAGAACAGAACTTACTAAACATTTCTGAAGAGTTTTTAGTCCATTTTCCATCCATGATGAGTAACAGGACATTCAGTAGATCGCTTGGCTTCTATTTGCGGTGTCGTGCCTTGTATTCCTGTCTTCTGTGAACTTGCATCAGTCCAAAAACTTTCTCATAACAGTGTATTGAAGCCAGAATTTCACAAAAACTACTTGACTTTGGCAGAAAATATTACACTAACCGAATGTTTCGCTGGGTTATCGCTGTCTTCAGGTTTTGTCTCACACACGATTCAGGCTGAAATTGCAGAATGGAAAATACGTGACACACCGGCAACCTCCGTCTTTATCTCCGGTTCATCCAGTTCAATTTCTGTAAGTGAAACATCCAAAACCTCAAAAACACTGCAGTCTCCTGTACTCTATATCAGACTCTAGCATCTGGGTGTGTATGTATGGCTGCGTTCAGCCTCATAGCTCTCGGTTTTATTAAGAACTTGATCTGTTTCAAACAAATAAGTCTGGATGTAGAAATGCATCTATTCTTTGACAACAAAATCTTCAGACATGATTAGTACATTCGGTTCTCTGGTTTGTGTGCAGCTATGTTGTGTTCTGTTGTTACTGTGGAGGACCTGTTTTTAGATAAACAAAGAGTTTTTGCTTGAACACACCTTCTCGCAGGCGGAAGCAGGATACTGTTTCTCTCATGCAGTTTCAAGAGCAGTGGTCGGTCAACATTTCACTAATAATACAACATAATACATTCAATTTCAGTTTGTTTCTCACCAAAGCTCATTGCATGCTTGCAGAACGATCGTGAGTCTCATGAAATAATTTGTTAGACTTAACATACATTTTTTCAAAATTTTTCCCTTTGTGTTAAGAAAAAGGAAGTCATATGGGGTTAAAACAACATAGGGGTGAGTAATTGAATTTTCATTTTGGGTTGAATTAACCCTTTAAATCTTTCTCATAGTCATCATCAGTTCACCATTTTAGAGAGAGATTGAGAGAGACCGACAGACAGTCTGTGTATCTGAGGGTCCATTGTATGTGATGTGAAATCTGGTGAAACTCGCTCTCCACTTCCCAGAAATGACCTCATGTGTCCCAGATTGCAACTGCGGTCCTTCTGTCTGTCTCTTTCTATTTTGCCTGTCACCTCCCCCCACTGAATTGTTTCCCCTCATTCCCCTTTCAGGAAGTGGCTCTGTCCTCCACAAGTTTCTACATTCAGTCTGATCTCTCAGAATCCAAAGAGGCTGTGATAATACTGGATACTGCCACAGCAAGAGTTTGAGGTTTCAAATGACATAGTTTTTCTCACTCATATTGCCTTAGCATCTGATATGGGTTAGTTGGATGTTGTTCTGAAGAACTAGCATTGGCATTATGCTGAAACAAATGTACTTTGCTGCATCCCAATTCACAAGTATTTATTTTTCTAGTGAAATGGGAAAGTATGTACATTCTGAGCATGTAGTAAGATAGTACGCCATTATTGGGACCAGAGGGTCAAGGTTTGTTTGTTTAGCTTCGGCAGTCAGCCTTTGCTGGTAGTTGGACAAAAAGCATAATTCTCCATTGACGGCTATTCAAAAGTGTCTGCCATATTCTGACAAAATATAGATAGCAACATAAACATTTTCTAAAGTATGTGTTATTGGAAAGCATTTTCAACATCACAAGTCACGTACTTCATGCACCAGCCATGCAACTGCCATTGAGATGAATGGGATTCTATTTTTAGCTTACTACAATTTGAGATGTACCAATCCTAAATTCATAAACTATATGAGTTTAGGACTCTTCCCCCTAAACATTTTTGATTGGTGGTCGAATTACGGGTTTTTAGGTGGTTTTAGGTAATCATTTTTTAATTATTACATTTTGTCCCCACAAACCAGAATACATGGTTGCAGTCTTTGTATTTACGGTATATCCCTGTAGAGTCATTTAGCCAATATGAAGCTGCACAGTAGGTTGATTTAACAGCATGAGGGCTTAGATTAGAGCTACTTTACACCCCATATTAGGTACTTTCTCTCTGTTCTTTTCCATTCCCATCTTTTTCCCCCGGAAGAGACGTAGATGAGATATCTACTTTCTCCGGCGTAAACTCATACCAATCATTGTGCACTTATTTGGCGCATAAAAAAGTGGGAGGTAATTCAAGAAACCAGATTTTCCCTTGCTATCTGTTTAAAGCCTCTCATATTTTATCCTCTCCAACTGACAGCAAGCAAGGCAGTTGGCTGCAGGCCCAGTCTGTGGCACTTTTTCATAGAACGAGCTTGGTGGCTCTGATCCTCAGTACATCGCATACTGTACTTCAAATCACAGCCGTGACTTCACTGAAGAAGCTGGAGTTGTTTACAGCCATTGTAGTTGGCTGACCACACATCTGTCATCTCCTCCATGAGCGGTCTGATCTGATGATGGCTGGGTTTTAGATAGAAACTGTGGGATTTTCACCACTATCCATAGATGATGAAATTCTAGTAATGGAGATTCAAATATAGAAGGTAGTCAGGGGAGAGCAGCTCATTTGATTAACAAACATACCTGAAGCTTATTGGTTGGTCAGTTTAGATGCTGTGACTGTAAAGGATTATTTTCAGTAGTAAAATGATTACATTTAGCCAACTCTTAGCATCTCTCTCATCTGCCTTTTTTCCCAATTGCTTTTTAAATGTGCAATCCTACTTGGATGCTGTATTCAACTATCATATTGTCCTAAATATTAGTCTAATGGTAGTAGCGTTTTCAAAGCCTTTTCCAACTATTTATCCTTCACAAAGTACTTTGCAACCAGCTTAAATATTTAATTTCATCTTAACATTATTGCTAGGGCTGTGTATTGATACAGATTTCCTGACTCAATTCTGATTTCGATTCAATTGGATATTGATTCATATGGGTATATTTCAGTTATAATGTCCATTTGAATTACTTATGAAATAAATTCTCTCCCAGCTAATGCTGTTAGATGTACAGGGGACATTCTAATTACCGGTAGGTACATTACGGAAGTATACATTTTACAAATTTATCCTATTTTATTAGTTTTTCATTATTTTGGTCCCAATTTAGCTTTTTAAAAATGAACAAATCACATTAATAGTACATTTATATTTACCTTCAGTCATTCAGCAGACACCTTTATCCAAAGTGACTTACAAATGATGAACATAGCAAACGATTTGTTGTGTAAAAGTCAACAGTATCTGCAGGATTGCACTGCCAAGTTCTCAAAGTAGATGGAGTAGTATAGAAGCTAGTGCAGAAGAGAGACAGACAAGGATATTTTATTTAATTGTTATTATTGTTGTTGTTAAATAGTAAGTGCAATTAGTGTGGATTGGTTCAATTTGCATGAAGTTAAAGGAATAGTTCCCCAAACATTTAAATTCTGTTAAAATTTACTCACCATCATGTTGTTCAAACCCATATAACACAAAAGTATAAACTTAATGAGTATTATGGTCAGTTTTTTCAATATAATGGCAGTAAATAGGGACACAGTTTAATGCTTAAAGAACTCAGAAGTATAATTTAAGTAGACAGTGCCATTTATGCTTTAAGTCTTCTGAAGGCATACAGTAGTTTATGTTGTGAAACATACCAACATGTAAGTACATTTTCAGTAAAAATTTTGACATTCATTGTGGGTTCATGTACATTACATGGTTATTACTTTGTGTTCCACATACGAAAGTCATGAGGATTTGGAATGGCACGATGGTAATTATGACATAATTTGCATTTTTTGTTGAACTATCCATTTTAAACTATTTCATCACTAACAACAGTTATGTCACTTAATGAAATTGCCAACTCTCACTGAATATAAACGACTATTGGATGATTTCACACTGCAAATAGTTCCCAGTGTGAAAGAGATTTGTGCTGTACTGTCTGAGCTAGATTGACATATTAAAAGACGGATGCTTGTGAGTCTATTTAATAAGGGAAGACCATTGTCTCTGTCAAGGTTACTGTATATGCCTTACAAAAGTGCAAATAATTTTTTTCAATCTCAGTTAATCGTTAATCAATTTAAAAGTCCATAAATGCATACAGTACATTATTATATCCATCCATCCAGTTGAAAGTTTTGAGAACAGAAAGAATGAGATGAAAATCAGATGTCGGTAAAGAGTGAGGAATATTATCTCAGAAAGAGAGAGAGTGTATGAATCCTAGAAAGAGATTTATACTCATTCATTAAAGCCCCAGCTAATGTCCCCACTGATTGGTTTGTTTACTTAGACTGCTCAGTGCATCTGCATTTTCTCTCATATTGGCCCCATCCTGCTGTCACATGACGCAGTCTTGCCTGGATGAGGAGGGCATGAGGCATGGAGGAAGTTGGATGGCTCTCAAAAAGAGAGAAAAAAAACAGGAAATGAGAGTAGTTATCAGAAAATTGCAGTTCATGTTTCTGCACTGTATGTGTTTGTGGTTTTCACATGAATGGATAAACAGCTTGTCTTTGCCTGTAACTTTAGATTTCTTATGTACTTTATTTTTGCCTTAATATTTGCATTTTAAATGGTGCTAAGGCTAAATCAAAGTCATACTTTTTTATTATTTTTTTACATTTTATTTTGTATCCCTTTTCTCCCAATTTGGAATGCCCAATTCCCACTACTTAGTAGGTCCTCATGGTGGCGTTGTTACTCACCTCAATCTGGGTGGCGGAGCACAAGCCTTAGTTGGCTCCGTTTCTGAGATATTAAATCTTAGCATCTGATCACGTGGCTCATTGTGCATGCCACTGTGGAGACTCTGCTTGTGGATGCTCATGCTACTCTCCGTGATCCATGCACAACTTACCACGCGCCCCATTGAGAGCAAGAACCACTAATCGTGACCACAAGGAGGTTACCCCATGTGACTACCCTCCCTAGCAACAGTACCAATTTGGTTGCCTAGGAGACCTGGCTGGAGTCACTCAGCACACCCTGGATTCGAACTTGCAACTCCAGGGGTGGTAGTCAGCGTCAATACTCGCTGAGCTACCCAGGCCCCTAAAGTCATTCTTTTTAACAAAAACAAGGGATAGTCAGCCAAAAATGAAAAGAATGAAAGTTTCATGTGTCATTCAAACCTGTGTATACATACATGTATGATTTTCCTTTCTTCTGTAGAACACAAAAGTTGTAATTTGCCAAATTTAAGTCTAGCTCTTTTCTGTACAATGAAGATGAATTGAATGTGATTTACACTGGTGAGCACCATAAAGGGCATGTTGTAATTCAGCAGTTGTACATGTCCAGGGGAAGGAGACTATATCTGATGCTCACAAACTATCTTTTTTGAGGAGACAGCTGGTTGCATACTCACTCACTCACTCACTCATATATATAAAAGGCACCTCACCTTTTCTGTGTCCCGCATCATTTTCCTGCCACTCATGATGCACTTGTCCGCAAAACAACTTTCACATTACCAACTTTTCATGCGAAACATGCTCTGTTTCAGACTAAACTACCAGTGTGAAAGCCCCCATAGATTTATTAAAAGGGCTTTTTCTAAGGACTCGTCAATGAAAACATGCATCAGACGTACGCTTTTGGAACATCTCACTTTGGTTGCATGGCATCATAAACCCAGCTGTGTTAAAATGCAAGAACGTGTCCTCATCTTGTGCTGTCTGCTGTCAGTCTGGTTTATTGCCTGTACAGCTGGATTTGCGCTTACTGCCCCCTGCTGAAAATATGAAGGTGGACATTCAAGCTTGAATTGCTCTGATGATTGATGACGATGACATATCTTATTGCATTAATTTTACATTTTCTTAACACTTTATTTTTATATAATTAATTGCACTGTATTAATGCATTATATTGACAGCTCTAATTAAAACACATCACAATATGTCATTAGACATGCAAGCATGGATCTGTATTTTTTCCCCTTACCTGAACCCAACAAGTGTACACACAGGGCACACAAACTCTTGTGGTTGAATTCTGACCACATTCATTAAAAAAACTATTCTCAGATCAGTAGCTGTAGGGTAACTTTATCTGCGCTGTGCTAGACTCTTGGCTCAGCACACCAAAGACATTTGTTCCCACAGAGTAAAGAGCCGCAGGAACACTCAAACACTCTTTAAAAGTCCCAGAGACACAGTCTTGACAGTACGGCAACGCCCTCAGCCAGGGGCCTGGAGTCAGATTTTAACTTAGTGGCTGGTGAATGAGGTTGTGGTTGCAGTGAGTAACAAACTGATCCAAGAACAGATCTGCAGACTAATTTCATGGGGTCTTCCCAAGGAATTTCCACGATGTCATTGGCACTGTGTTGTAGAGAGTGCTGCATGTTTGAATGTTAGTTATAATGTGCTTTATGTGTCTGTATGCCTGATATACTACAATAGACATAATGGCTTGATGAAACAGTTTTATTGCTAATAAATCTGCCCTGTGTTTGTAGGCTAACAACTGTGTGACATTTGACTTAAGTTGTTCCACTGTAATAGAAATGTTGCAGGACAGTCCATTATATTCTGTTTCTTATACTAAAAAGACATGCACTGCAGAAAGCAGCTAATGTGATTAAATAAATACCTTAAGGTGGTTCAAATTTCAAAACACAATGAAACAAGACAGTGTTCAACCAAACAAACAAGTAAATACAAATTTTAGCAGGAGCATGTAAATATATTCACTTTAGTGTTCCTGTAGCTCGACTGATAGAGTATGGCGCGAGCAATTCCCACGTAATTGAAAATGTCTTGGGGGCGCTTACACCGAACTTGTTTTTGCATCCATCTGTGCTGTTTAATTGTTTTGTCTATGTAAACATGCACTAGACAGACATCTTTGATCATTGCAATTGTGGCATGTCTTGCAGTTTTTTCTGCATCTTTTGTAGCTGAAAACATCAGCATCTTTTGTAGAGCATGCCCGGTCCCCAATCGACCTGATGGGGCGCGCGAGGAATAAAGGCGGCCGGTGACGACGGTTCGAGAGAGAGAAATTACGGGCATGTCCGTCATGTGTGTGTGTTTATGTTTATGCTTTTGGTTTGAGTTTAATTAAATTATGATTTATATTGACAAGCCGGTTCTCGCCTCCTCCTTGCCCATCTTAACCCCTTGCAATTTCACTGTCGACGAATCCCCGACGACTCTGTTTGGACTCCAAATTACGTTTCACAACAGAGTACACGCGAGAAGTGATTAGAGATACGAAAACAAATGCACGATGATCATATGTTATGCATTTCAGAATATGATGTATGATTTAATCAGATATTTTATTGGTTACAATATGAAAAAGTACCTCCTACAGAAAAATCTACTTATTTGCTTTCCTGACTGTCCAAGAGAATTGGCAATTTCTCTCCAACTCTTCTCTTTCTCCACCCGGTTGTGGTACAGTTCAGATGAAACATCAAATATGCACTGGTGCTCCTGCCAATGTTCCACTAATTTGTCCTCCATTTCTTCGGTCCAATGAGACTTTCTTGATACCGTAGCCATGCTAGTTGATGTTCTGATGCAGGTCCATCAGGACTCCTCCCACTGAAACTTCCTGTGCCCCATTTCTTGCTCTCTCATTTTCTGTAGGTCAATGTTGCAGTTGTATTCAGTCAAAACACAATTCACATTGTGCGATTTGGAATTGCAGACAGGTCCAGATATTTAACATGCTAGATTTCTCGCTGACATCAGTGACGCGTCGGCGCTTCTCTCAGATCACGTCTTTTGATAATTCATACATTGCGATCGTCGCTCACGGTAGCAAGCTCTGATTTGTCTATGATTTCAGGCTTTTGTCTGCGATCTCCACAAAACTGTCGGCAAGTGAAAATCAGGCCTAAAATCATGTAGTTTAAAACTCGGCATTACTGGATGTTTTTGGAACCAAATTTTAGAGACTGTTGTGCATGAAAATCCCAGGAGATCAGCAGTTACAGAAATACTCAAACCAGCCTATCTGGTACCAACAACCATCCATGCGATTATCTAATTAGCCAAACGTGTGGCAGCAGTGCATATAAGCAGGTAGATACGGGTCAGGAGCTTCAGTTAATGTTCACATCAACCATCAGAATGCGGAAAAATGTGATCTCATTGATTTGGAGCGTGGCATGATTTTTGGTGCCAGATGGGCTGGTTTAAGTATTTTTGAGACTGCTGATCTCCAGGGATTTTCACGCACAACAGTCTCTAGAATTTACTCCGAATGGTGCAGAAGTGCAAGCATTCCCTTTAGTTGTTTGCATTAAAGTGCAAGTCCCTCGAGTTTTAATTGAGTCTCTGGGTTTGTAATCTGCGGTAGATAAGCATCATGCCTATCTGACATAGCGATGCCAGGTCCCTTCTCTATCTTTCTCTCTCTTGTGGTACACAGATGGCTCAGATATGGTAGCAACTAGAGCCATGAAAGTTTATCATGGTGTGTGTGTTGTATGTGAACACACATGCTGTGTGCGTGTCCACACTTTATGTGTGTAGGATTTGGTCATGTGCAAAATGGAAACAGCAACCTTGTTTTTGGCTGCCGTGTTGATTCAATCTGTTGCTCAATGTTTTTGGCGAGATCTTGTGTGTGTGTGTGTGTGTGTGTGTGTGTGCGTGCGTGTGTGTGTGTGTGTGTGTGTGTGTGCGTGCTCTCTCCAGCAGTGCAGCATAATTATTTAATGTAGGCTTGGAATCTGCAACTACTACATCTACAACCTTCTGCTGATCTCAGGACAGTCCTAAAAAATATTTCCATCTCTAAAAGACTCTTTACAGTCCACTACCTGAGGAGCTGCATGTTTCTGCAATGTTCTTCATCCTGACAGTGCAAAGCTTTGCTTTGCTTTTGGACTTGTGGTGTTTTTTATTTAAATTATTCAAGTGATAGCCCACATTCGTGATTTAGGATGTTTGCTATTAGTTACAGATGAAGTTGATGTGCCATGAGTTTTATGAAGTTGCAAATGTACACTGCATGGCCAAAAGTATGTGCACCCTCAAACACTTCACCCATATGTGCTTTTGCATTTAATTTTACATTACATTTTTAAAACCATGTGCATCAGGTTGGTACTCCCTTCCTGCAATAACAATTTCCCAAAAGGTTTCAGAGGTGTTCAGGTCTGTGTTTTGTGCAGGCCAGTCAAATTCTTCCAAATCAGATTCCCACCAGTAAACCATGTTACTGGAGGCATCCTATGCTATCACAGTGCTACTTTGAATGTCAATGAGATGTTTGGTATGAAAAAGATTAGCAAGGTATGATTTTCAAAGACATACTGCATAGTCATGTAGTGTATTTTCTTATTTTTTATTGCAGGACATTTATATGATTTATATGATGTATTTTTCTTGTACATAGAAGCACACTGTCTCTTTTTGGCTGTGATATTTGTGTGTGTGTGTGTGTGTGTGTGTGTGTGTGTGTGTGTGTGTGTGTGCTCAGGGGAAGCACTTGGATTAGTTCTTTTAAACAGAATATATCCGCTCTGTTCTAAACCATCTGGTGTGTGTGTGTGTGTGTGTGTGTGTGTGTGTGTGTGTGTGTGTGTGTGTGTGTGTGTGTGGAGTAGAGTACAGTAGGTACTGAAGTTAAAGCTAATTACAGGCAAGTGCATGTTTAATGTGACTGAACTGGGTGTGTGATGTAAATGTGGTCAGCTCCTTTGTCTCTCACTCAAAACACATTTCACTTATTTCTTGTCAAACCTTGTACGCACATGCAGCAACTTACAGCGACAAAGCGACTAGTTCTCATTAATTTTCAATGAGAGCTGGTGACTTCCAGCGACATGAGCGACAGTGACCTCTGGTGACTCGATACATTTGGGAAAAGTTTAACTTTATGCAAATGAGGAGAAACTTTTAGGAGCGACAACCAATAGGCTGCAGGTTATATAATATCTATATCTACCCGCCACTGTGACGGGCTAACTGCAAGACATCTCGGAATGACACATGACAATAAATGCTGTTAGACACAAAGACACGTGCTTGAAGAAACACCGTTTATTATATTTTAAAGAACAGATGAAAGAAAAGCCATTGAAGTGCGTGTCTGTTGCACTGTTTGTTCAGATGTATGCAGCAGGAGCGTGTCTCGTGGAACATACGCAAGAGTTCTCACTCTTTTATTTTATTTTCCAGTCATCTGAAAACTGTTTGCAAGAATAATGTAATCTATAACAATTCTGCAAATGACCTCAGACTATCTCAGAAGGTGCTTTCCACGGAGCTGTTCAAGCTTAACATATGCATTGTGAACGCAATTCTTTTGGCTCACTTTATAAATAGCCTATATTTAATATTAATAAAACACATCCACCTTGAACCTAAATGTATTTATATTTAAATTATTATTATTATTATCATCATAATTATAATTATGTTTACATTTATAATCCTGGAAGAGAGTAAAAAAAAAAAAAAATGTCCATAGAATTTTCTAGGTAGCGAACGTTTCAGTGCACTGGAACGGTTTTGCGATTGAAACAGCCCTAGAAATGGCCGACTTCCTGATCAGTGCCCTGACTACTGAACTAGGGAGCTGATTAAGACTTACTCATGGACTAGGAACTTTTTGGTGTCTTTAAAAATTATATCAATATTTTCAACCAATGGTGTGATTTGGGTTGGGACTATCTGTTTGTACAACCAATGGGGAAGTGGGAGTACAGATTTTAGAAATTCTTTAGGTCATGTTGTGGCATAGAAATTACCAACAGGATGTGATTTGCATGTTGCTTCCGATGCTTCAGGTATCCTAGGATCAGCCACATTTTGAGGACTCGCAAGCACCATCTCCTATCAGACATGTTTGCATCGGCTCCAGTGTGTTTCCCTGTGGTGCAAAGGGAAGCACGTCACGTCAGCAGCATGGGAGATCCGGGTTAACCAGGATGTAATCGTGTTTGCATAATCAGTGAAGACCGTGATACGGATGTTGAATTTATACCTCTAGCATTACATTTTTTGCTTCACTGATGGTTAGATTTAAGGGAGTACAGTTTTTAAAATGTGCATATATCTTGCTTTTATTACTGCCTGTGTAGCTGAAAACAACTTGCTTCACAACTCCCTTTTGGTTCAGTGAGTTATTACACCTGGAAAATGGAGCTCACACATTCCCATACTCCCAACAACACTTACTGCTTTGGCCACTCTGGGCAGTGTTTCGGTCCAAAGATAAGTCAACCTACCATTTCTGATTTCACTGTGAGATCAGTCTGAAACTACACACTTGAGCTTTAACATGAAATGTGCTTTTTAGTACTTTTTTGGTTCTTTGGAACTGTGCCTCTTTATTCGCTTTTAAGAGGTTAAATTCAACTGAACCTGCAGAACGATCGGTCCTAGAGAAAGAGAGAGAGGGAGAGGGCAGAGACTGGTCACCATTCCATTAGTGCTTTTATTTCCATTTCCAAAACGGATTGACCTCAGTGACACACACACATCCTGCCACTGAGTGACTAAGCATGTACTGTCAACTTCATATATCAATGTCTCCTCTCCTTTCTCCTCTGGTTTCCCTCTCTTTCTCTCTCTGTCCTCTGCAGTATAATGACGATTGACCCTTGTATTTCAACTCATCCCCTAAAAATCTGCTTTTCTCAGCTGGTAGCACACAAATCTTTGATCACCCCATCATGATTTCTCTCCATGTTTACTGAAAACAGTTTGAAAAATAGATTCTAGCTACCAGTACATTTAGTCAAGTTATTAGGTTCCAAAATGTTTTACAGATCGAGTGAAATGTGCGCATGGTTACAGGTGCTGGACAGTGTGCTTGTACATTTTCTTGATCATATATTATAGAAGAAAAGCAAATGTTTCATTTCAATTGATTTAGAGGGTTAGAAGGAATTGAAGAGAGGGGAAAAGATGGAATTTATTATAACAGAATGCCTTTCCTGCCTAAGATCGTTTCTTTGTTTTCTTCATTTTTTGGATGAGTCACAATGCCCATTTTCTCTGTCAAGCTTCTGTATGTGTGTGTGTGTGTGTGTATGTGTTTGGCTGGTTGGCAAGAATGTTATCCTGAGGCTTCTCAGCTGCCAGTCCGGCCTTCATCACAGCATCTCTAGTGGATGTCTGTGTGTTAAAAATGTGGAAGGGTTGAGAACTTGAGGTATTGTTGATGACAATGTTGACTGTAGGCATTTTTGTGTGTTTGCATGATTGTGTGTGTTTATTTGTGTTTGTACAGAGATGTATTTGTTATTATGTGATCTCTCTGGACTGAACAGTGATTGAGATCCCCACTGAATTGTAAGCTCAGTGTTGACACACACACTTGTGTTTGTTTGTAGTTGAATCTCTCAAGCAGAAGCAGCTGACTACCAATTCAACAGCTAAAGATCTATGACCCGCTCTGTCCCACAGTTGGGTGATGAAAATTAATACAATTATTATAAAGAGGGACTTTAAAAACTCAGAGTGAGCAAAAGAGAATGAGCATAGGATATGTTTTAATTTTGTTAGTTTCCTGGACCACAAACAATGCCACAAGTATCCAGATGCATGCAAAGCGGATGAACATGTTGAACCTACAAGAGAGAACCTGTTCCAAAACAGAGACAGCATTTTAAGGCATCATAGATGCCTCATAATTTGTGTCGCATGCAGAGGTCCTACTTCTGTAGATTGTTACAGATTGACCTCTTATGAGGTTTAATGACAGTAACAATGACAGCAAGGCAACACTATAGGTTTTGGAACACAGCAGTTAGAGAATCATAGTCACAGTGCACATGCACACTGTATTTGTTATCAGTTTACTTTTGTTTTATTTTTCCCAACTATTAGTATGTTGGCCTATGTGGACTGAAAAATATTAATTAATAATGGTGACCTGTAATCACAGCATCTGTTCACTCTTCTCTTTAGTTTGTATATGATGAATATTAACATGTTTAGACAGATGTCGATTGTACGTGGAGGGAGAAGAGCAATGGAGAGAGGACGGGGGACTAAACATACAGAGAATGTGAGAGGTTGTGAAATCAAAGGGGAAGAATGGTGCTGATTTGCCAATAGTCAACTCATTATATTAGAGGATCAACAATTAAATCCGGCTAGGAGTACATTTATCAAACATCAGTGCAAATACTCCTAAACACTCCAGATTTGCCTGATAAAATAATGTATGTAATAACATGAGGTTATGTAGCCTAAGTACAAGTTGCTTTCTCAGCATTGCCGCAAGGGGCTCTATGGGAGGCATTAGCGGAAACTGTCTCCTTCAATGGTCATTTTTGAATCTGTCATCTGATGTACGTTCGTGTGTAAATGTGTGTATGAGTTTTTGTGAACATTTGCAGTGAAATAAACTGTCGCAAGTTTTCACTTACTAATTTTCTGTGCAGGAAATTAAGAGTATGTGTTACTGATCTATACACCATCAGCCAGTGAAAGCATCACCAAAATGTAAACCATCTCTTCAAAGTCCTTGACTCTGGAAAAAATCCTTTCCATTTCCTTTCCTTTCTGCAGGTTCCAGGTTCTTAATCTTAAAAGGAAATTCCCACACACTTTTATTCACTTCACAGTACAGCTGAAAATTGGTAAACTAATAAATACAGATGATCAAATCAACTTGTTTTTGTATCAAACTGTTATTCAAGAAGCTGCATGAGTAAATCCACTCTCTCTCTCTCTCTAAAGTCCAAATTATACTTTGATTTTCAAACTCCATTAGGCTGTGTGGGCATACACAGGCAGTTGCATGTCCGCTACGACCGTTATAAGACACCTTGCTATTTCTCTTCAGGAGTTAAGACCCATAAAGATGTCTTTATATTCCTTCAGACTGGAGTTATCAAGTCAAATGCAGGTATCTCCTGCCCTCCTCATACAAGCGCTCTTGACGTGCACATCCACTGTTGTTGTTTTTAACCTTCGTCTCCTGTTATTTACAGCGATTACATCTTATAGCATTATTTTTTTCGTAACAGCAATGGCTCAAATATGAGTATTGCCATCTTGTGGTCCCAGTAATTAAATATTTCCAAGCATATGCGCAGTCTGCACGTTTAACAATGGCGGATCATCTAATGGTTTTTATGGGAGTGTGTCCTGGGGGCCAGGGCACTAGAAGGCCCATGCAAGCAAAAAAAGCTGATATAAACAGAGACGGTGTGCAACAGCAAAATGCGTCCGTATAGCTCATGGTTATAGGGTAACCCCCTGTACCAGCTGCATGGTGATGAGAGAACACCAGTTACATCTCTCATCTCCATCTCTCAAGAGGTCCATACAGGGTCGGAAATTAATAGGGGACTCTAGGCAAAAATGGCCCTGAAATTCAAAATATAGGGGCAAAAAATGCCCCTGCAAAGAGTTCTTGTTGTCTTATTAATATCATCTGATATAGTTCCAAATCTATACATTGCGATCATCATTTGATTTTCGCTAAACATTATTTGTTTCATGCTGTCCATTAAGCAGATGTTGCTGAGTCAGTGGCGGATGCTCTTGACATAAACGAGCACTAACAGGCACTCTGGGTCTCAAGCTCTGCATCAGTTTGTGTTGTGCTCCCGCACTAAATTACACGACTGTTCGCTCCTTTAATTCAAAATATACTGTTACATTTACATTTATGCATTTGGCAGATGCTTTTATCCAAAGTGACTTACAGTGGACTTATTGTAGGAACAATCCCCCCGGAGCAACCTCGAATTAAGTGCCTTGCTCAAGGACACAATGGTGGTGCTGTGGGGGATCAAACCGGCAACCTTCTGATTACCAGTTATGTGCTTTAGCCACTATGCCACCACCACTCTACTGTTCTAGTGAGTAACACCAAAGTCTTGTTGCTCCCTGTGTAATAGCCTACATCCCTTCCCACTTATCTCACATATGCATCTGTCTGTTTGAAAAGCCTCCTCACCAGCTAGAAGCCGAAAGTGCAGGAGGGGTGAATGTTATATATTTAGTGAGTTAAACCAGTCTGAAAAGGCTAAATATAATGTAAGCAAATGCTACAATGTAGTTAATAATAATATTAACAAAAATTATGTCTGGATGTGTTAAATAGCCTTGATGTTATAGAAAATGCCATTTATGATACAATAGTAAATTTACAGAATTACACATTAGCTACTTTTAGAGTATGAATCATATCTCTTAATAATGTTCATTGTGAAATGTTTATTTTTGCATTGTTTTATTCAATTGGCATGAAGGAGTGGCAATGTGGAAATATGCTGTCATCTCCTCTGTGTCGGTGCATTAGTTTTGTAGGCTATGTTAAATTAATAGCCAAAATATTTGGAATTATGTGAATGAGAAAAAAGATTTTGTTCCAGTAACAATGCACATATGCAATGTAGAGATCATGTAATTTTTCAAAAATGTTATTATTGAATCATGCAATTTTTTAAATTGAATTAATTGTTTAAAGTATTTGACATAAAAAGGATGATGGAGTAATTTTTAAGGTTAGAAAAGGACTTGTTAAGGTAAGAAAATGCCCCTGGAAATCAAATATTATATCCCTGAAATTTCACCCAGAAATTTAAATTATCTCCTCATTTGCTCACCCTCATGCCATCCCAGATGTGTATGACTTTCTTTCATCTGCTGAACACAAGTGAAGATTTTTAGTAGTATATTTCAGCTATATGGGTCTATACGATGCAATTGAATGGATGCCAAAATTTTGAAGATCCAAAATACACATAAGGGCAACATAAAAGTACTCTACACGTCTTCTTAAGCGATATGATAGGCGAGAGCAGAGGTTAAATTGGTATTTTGGAGGTGGGGAACCCTAAAATCAAAGTAGATATAGCTGCAGGCTTGAGACCTTCAAATGAGGGTGGAATCTCCAAAAGAGGGTGGGGTTAATCCAAAAGGGGGTTGGGTTACTCCAAAAGGGTGTTGTGCCAACTCCAAACAGGGGCCTCACTTCCACACACGGTTAAGGTTAGGGAAAGCGTTAGGTCAGGGGCTCCCTATATCTTCAGTGGCGGTTTGGAGCGACAGACCCTTTTTGGAGTAATACCTGTAGTTATTTTGTAAAATACATGGATATCTAAATCTTATGGATATATAAATCTTATAATCATATTTATTAATATGCCTGTATGCTATGTAATTCATAGAAGTTTTTTTCTTTCAGATAAATACATTTTACTGGGATAAAGATATGTCAGTCAATATTTATGGATCTCATTATAACTTAATTGTATAAATACATACTTGCATGGAATATTTGGTTTCATATTTACATTAGAGGACAAAAACTTGATTAAGAATTCCATCAAATATATTTTATTTATTTTTTAAAAAGACAGCTGGGACAAGTTAACTTGAGGTTGTATATAACACGCTAAACTTGAATCTAATTATGTTACAGTTTTAAAGTAAATACACATTGTTCAAACAAACACCTTCTACACAACTACCTTTTTACTCAAATTGTAATGAAAACAGTTGCATTAATTTATAAAAGAGTTTAAAATTCTTCAAAAAGCATTTTCATTAGTGAACAAAACTGTTGATAGAGTGGTATTTTGATCTCAAGTTGTATGATATATTGATCAATGTTATTATTGCTTTGGATGCGAGTGATTTCGAATACAAAACCCCTTTGTGTATAAAATGTTTTAACAACTAAGCAAAATCATTAATGCATAATAGTGTATCTAAGAAACAGGTGAGCAGTTGATGCAATTCTTTGAAACAGAGATCACGTCTAAATGCGGGGGCGCACAATCTCATGCTGCTCTCATATATTGTGCCCGTAACTGACTAGAGGGTGTCATAATGAACTTGAAGTATTTTTTTAACATGTACACTCACTAAATAGAGATTGAATGTGTCAAATGAATCAAACAAAAACCGCATCGGAGAAAACAATAAATGGGATGGATTAATTTTTTTTCTTTTCTTTTTTTTTTTTAATCGAAGGTGCGGAACACCTTTCCTGACCATACCAGCCCTCCTGGGTAAGAGTGAGAAACAGATATTTACATTGATTATCCATCAATGTTTTTAAAATTCACTAAAAGACAGTGTTGCTGTCCTTTTCTGCATATCGCTGACCCAGCACAGAAGGCCAAAGCAACAGATATATAACCAACAGAGCAGCTCATTTCTGTCTACTGTACATCATTGGATAACATATATTCCTGTCAACAGTGTAGGATTGTGTCTGTATGACAGATCCCTTTGGGAATTACAGTGATTTAATATCCACTTCAACCTTTCACATTGTTTTGCCAGGAGGCAGGTTTAATAGAGGTGTTAGGATTAAATTATAGGCCTATTGTAAATCATTTCTATTATTTTAGTGGGATAAAATGTATAGAAACTTGAAAAATATATCAAATTAATTATATTTTTGCTATTTTTAAAGCAATATCACACACTCATTCATACAGTGATAATAAATATCAGCATGACTGTCATAACAGACAGCCAAATCACAGCCATGCCAAGTACAACAGCGTGAATGTGAAATTTCTTTTATACAACTGCTTTATAAACAAAAAAATTATATTGAGTGACTGTCAGCCAGATATTTTATCTATTTTTGCACTGGTAGCAAAAAGTAGTTCCAAACAAAGACAAACTTACTGTTGTATTATATACAATAAGCACATTTAACAACCTGAAATAAACAGGAATTCTGTTTAATGACGTGAAAACTGTGGTTTACGACTAGGGGTGTCGGGGAAAAATAGATTCAGCGATGCATCGTGATTGTTTGTCAAACAATTCTGAATCGATTCTCAAAAGAATCAGAATCAATTCTGAGTTCAGTTTAAACCATGGCAGCGCAGTGGCATGCATCAGAGATAGATGTAAAAACAAAGCTGTGCACTAATACACTAAAGTCAAGCACATAAACATGACTATTTGCAGATTATGTGTATCAAACAAATGACCATCATGGCCAAATGAAACTACGATCCTGAAATTCTTTCACAACCCCACGCACATAGAAACGGGAGAGTTTATTTGTGATAACATGCCAACGAACAACATGAAAAATGAACTTGCACCAGTTATTGCACTGATTTGCACATAACGTGGGGAAAAAACAGCAGAAAATTATGAGGCGGCAGCGGTTCAGGAGACATTGGTGATGTTTTCATTTAATGTTTTTCCCCCCAATGCCTTTCTCCTCTTTTGCACACTCTCCATTTTGTATGCTTTTGCTTATTGCCAGTCACTCAATTGCCAGGACAGTTCGCACACCTGATGATAAGGGTTTGAAATCCATCGTAGCATTTGCAACAGGGTCATGCAATCTTCAGCTCGCAGAGAAAACAGATGGAGCAGTGTATATGAAATACATTTCAGAAGCAGCAACCACACTATTTAAACCAACCAGGAACTTCCAGTTGTGGTTATAGTTCAAAATTGAGATGAATAGGCATGGCATAGATTAATTTAAAATAATAATTAAATACTATTAAATCATAAACAATGCTTTAAACTATTTTTATATAATCAGTTAATGTTTTTAATAGTTTTCAGTGTTTTTTGATAGAGAACGGATATTTTCTTTCTTGTGCTTTTAAGAGATTTTTTTATAAGGTTCTAAAGAAAGAAACTGAAAAATTTTGAAACTCTTCTAAACTATAGAACCATTTTTTCACAGCTTGTTCACTTGCTCTGATTTTTGAAAACAGCTGTTAAATAAAAAGCTGAAAGGGAAAAAATAGAGTATTAAACATACATTTTGAAGAAACTAAAAAAAAGAACTTGGACGACAAGATGAATTGTGATGCATCGAGATTCGTTTTATAATCGTTACCCTTTGATCGAATCGTTAGGCCAGTGAAGATTCACACCTCTATTTACAACATATAATGAATGGCATATTATGCATATTTCATTGCATTCTTTCAATATAAGCAATATAATTTTTGCAATATGTTTAAGTTGTCAGACCAACCATCACTTTTCAAACATTTTATTTGATCAAGAGTCATAAAACTGGTGGCCTATGATTCTATTACACAGTGATACTAAAATCCTAGTGTTGATGTGGGGTGCTGTAGGCAGGTGAAGTGTGGTTCTGTTGCATTTTTCCTTTTGTACTTAAAGAGCTGAGAATAAGGGGATAGTCTAATGGAGGATTCCTCGAACTTGCCATGTCAAGCATGCTTTCAAAGGCAGCGCCATATTGCCTAGCAACCGGACTTTCGTGTACTTCCTCTGCTCGCTGTTTCTTGAATAATAGAAAGGAGACAACACAACTGAAACTGGTTTGCCTTGCAGTCCATCATTATCTCCCTGAAAGAATTACGGAAATATCTGTAAATACATTTAAATTAGAAAATGTCTAAATTATATGTTTGTAAGTATTTTATTTATGTAAGGAGATGTTAGGCATTATCATAGGTATAATGCCTCAGGCACAATTTACTATCATTGTATAAAAAAACAAACTTTTCATTTTTGGATGAACTATCTCTTTAAGATGTTGGGCAGAGAGAGCTGTGACGGGCCTACATAGTGTTTCCTGTCAAGATCAGTTTATATAGTACATTTTCTGCTGAAAGTCTCATTAAGACATTTTATTGGAGCATGCATGCTGTCTTGGTAGGCTGCTTGCTAGGGTTGGAAACCATGCCAGAGTATTTGTGATGTAATTGTCTGACATCCATCACTCCTCTAGCTGTAAAGCATTCTTGGCTGGCATTCATGATTAGTGCTTAATACTTTAATGAGATTGACAGCTTCTCAGATGCGGATTTCCTGTTTCCCTTCTCTGCGTGGCCTCTATTTGCCAGTTGGTAATTTTTAGAGCATGACAATGAGTTGAATTGACTCCATTGAAACCTAAAGGCAATAGGAAAACAAAATAGACCCCATTTACTTTCAGAATGCACCTCCCTGGTTTTATTGTGCACAATTCAGTGTTACACGTTATTCCAAATTAAATAAAAATGGTTTTCTGCAAAAACTTGCTCCACCCGGAGAAGAAAAAAAAAAAAGGTCCCCTTTCAGCTGATGAAAACCCTCTCCCCTTCAACTACCTGACTCCATTCTGGTATGCAATGCCCACTTTGCATTTGTAAACAATTCTGGATGGATTAAAGGAAAATAAATGTCTTCTAAAGAGATACAGTCACTTTTTTCGTGGATGATGTTTATGCTGACTGGCTGTGATTTTTGGAGCTTCAAAAGAGAAATCTCCATTAACTTGCATTTTAAAGACCTACTGAGCGAAGATATTATTAAATTTTTCTTCAAATGTGTTCTGGTAAAGACAGAAAGTCATACAGACCTGGGATATCATGAGGGTGAATAAATAATTAGAGAATTTAAATTTTTAGGTGAACCATCACTTTAAGTGTAGCCTATACCTAAAATGTCCAAATGTACAAAATTTCCTAACATGTTTGTTTTATGTAGCAACAGTGTAGAGACCAGAGTAAAGACTGCATTAAAGGAAAAGTTCTCACAAAAATTCACATCTTCATACACTCATTCCATCCTAGCTGTGAATGACTTTCTTCTTCAGAACTCAAATTAAGATTTTTAAAAGAATATTTCAGCTCTGTAGGTCCACACAATGCAAGTGAATAGTGGCCAGAAATCTGAAGGTCCAAATATAATATAAAGGCAGCATACTGCTCAGCATACAATTGACTGACTAATTGCTAATGGCGAGTGGTTGATAATCTAATTCAGTGTCAATTCCAGCATGCACAATTTGCAGAGAGACAACTGACTTGTGTGAGTGAGTGTGTGTGAGTGAGTGTGTGAGAGTGAGTGTGTGAGAGTGAGTGTGTGTGTGAGTGAGTGTGTGTGAGTGAGTGTGTGTGAGTGAGTGTGTGTGTGAGTGAGTGTGTGTGTGAGTGAGTGTGTGTGAGTGTGAGTGTGTGAGTGTGTGTGTGTGAGTGTGAGTGAGTGTGTGTGTGAGAGAGTGAGTGTGAGTGTGTGAGAGTGTGTGTGTGAGAGTGTGTGCGAGAGTGTGTGTGTGTGTGTGTGTGTTATCTACAGGCTTCTGGATTGCATTCACTTGTTGTGAACTGATAGTGCTTTAGTGTCCAGTAGGCATGTGACGGTATAAAATTTTCACATCACAATAATTGCTTAAGCTTTTATCACGGTATATGGTATTATCAGGATATTTAATTACATGGCAAAAACAGGTTGACCAATAAAAAAACATAATTGTTGTTCTCTTAATAACAAGTTGAATTAATTTTTCAATACCATAATGGCCTTTAAATTAATAGATAACAAAGAACTTTAAACAAAACCCTGAAGGTTTAAAAAACTGCTGTCAACACCATAGATACATAGCCAAATATAACATTTAGTTCAATACAATAAATCATAAGTACAAAGTCATTGGGAACAACCATGATTTTCTGTTATTTTCATGCAAGCATGCGCTAAGTCTGAGCGCAAGTAGGTTTAGTGAAATTATATGTGCAAATGGGCTGGAATAAGTGAAATTTAATTCTGAGGTTTTCTGCAGTATGTTTAGACATTAATGGCTGTGTGTGGAGTTATTTTGAGGGGACAGCAAATTTATGCTGTTATACAAGCTGTACACTCACTACTTTACATTGTAGCAAACTGTCATTTCTTCAGTGTTGTCACATTAAATTATATAATCAAATATTACAAAAATGTGAGGGGTGTACTACATTTTGTGAGTTACTGTGTGTATATATATATATATATATAAAACATATATAAAAACATATACACTGATGAAAGCCATTTTTGTATTTGAATATGTTGAAAATGGCAAGGCCACACCCTTAATTTTATTCCAGACACATGCTTATTAGGACTCTGATTTCTTTAGTGAAATGGCTAAATTCATTGTCTGTTTTTGCCCTCTGGAGGGAAATTTTTTAAAAGATTTTCTGCCTTTGGCTAATCTCAGATGCCTAGGTCATTTTGTATTCTTATTATTCATAGAGCAACTCATTATCATCTAACAAACAATCTTGCTGCATGCTCATACCCACATGTACATGCATACTTAATGAAGCCCTATAAAAGGTTGACAGAATTCTGTTCTGTGGCTCATGACAAATGGTTTCTTACAAAGAGCGGACAGATTAATAATTGTAGACTGCCTATGAACAATAATGGAAAGAGGAGCCTAAAATGTCAGTGCAGGAGATTTGCATTTGACAAGGTGCATGTATGCATTAATGTATGTTTTGTAATTGCGTTCATAGTTGTCTCTATGTAAATGGCTTGTGATTGGTTGACAACTAGGGTTGGGTATTGCCAGCTACCTCACAATACACATAATGATACATACGGCACGATTAGTGATGCACAAAATGAAAATTCTGGGCCGAAACGGAAAATTCAGGATGCACTTGGCCGAAAACCAAACTTTTTTTATATAGTTTTTTTATATAAAATATATAGTTTTTTTATTTTTTATAATTGTATTAGTATTATATTTTTTAATTAATTTCATGAATTTAATTCATCTGAATTGAAAAACTACAAACCTATATTATTCTTTATTCAGTTCTTTAACATTCAAATTTAACAGATATTTTTTTTTACCAATTATCCAAATAATGTAACGTTCTAGAAAACTATAATGATATGCAAAACAGCAGTCAAGTAATGAACTTAGCAGCTCTAGTATAGCATCTTGCAAATACAAAAAGTTTAAATATGCTACACAGTGATTTAATGAAAACAACAGGCAAAACACAGAAAGGCAGAGGGCCTCTATTCTGTTTATGTAAACGTATTTCCACTTTAATATAAAATTATTGTGCAAAACAACAGTGCAAAACCGCAGTAATAGAACTAAAACCAACCTCAAACTGTAAACGACAGATGTAGCCTCAAGTGAAGAACAAAGTTTTTCAGGGCTAAACCTATTTTAATGTAATTGCTATACACATAGCAAATTGAACTGCTTTCTATTTAAGTAAAAGTGGCAGGTTTCTCTTCAAGAACAAAAGTTGCTCAGCTTTCTGGCAGCAGAGACGGTTCCTCTTCTCATCAAGAACATGAGATGCTGCACTGAATAGTCTCTCTCTCTCGCTCTCTCTATCTCGCTCTCTCTCTCTCTCTCTCTGTGCTGGTGCTTGGGGCAGATAAATACATGCGTGCAGTCCGCGATCTTTGTTCGTGTACCAGTCGTCAAGAGCATTGTCGCGTTCACGTGATATGAGCTTGAAGCGATCGTCTGTGTTCTGCAACTGCTTTCGGGTCCTTGGATAACATACAACGTGCGAGTAAGGGCAGCCGGTGGACTTTCTGGTGCCCCCATAGGGAGATGGTGCATTGGTTACCCTACGCAGATTGCGTAGTATGCGTATAGGGAGCGACGGTACTGCTTTGAAGTATTTCCACACCGCTGATAGTGCCATGATAATGGCTAGACCTTTTTTTGCCAAAACAAAAAATGTCATTTTCGGCCGAAATTTCGGTGCATCCCTAGTCATGATACGATAAATTGCGATACATCACAATGTCATGGTTCGATATCCTTGATTCACATGCTCTCAATTTAATTCCAATAAATATGGGTATTTCAGTTGTAAAATTTTCTTACAAATGAAAGAAATCAAATGAAATCAGCCAAGACCCCAGAAAAAACTGTGGACTTCCACAAGTCTGGTTCATCCTTAGGAGCAATTTTCAAACACCTGAAGGTACCACTTTATCTGTACAAACAATAGTACGCAAGTATAAACACCATGGGACCATGCAGCCATCATACTGCTCAGGAAGGAGACACATTCTGTCTCCTAGAGCAGTGGTTCTCAAACCTTTTTGTCCCAAGGCACACCTTTGTAAATATTACATTTCCAAGGCACACAATTTTTTTCTCAAAATACAATGATGCTTACAACCTCATAAAACCTATGCTATCTCTGAAACACAAATCAAAAAATTAAAATGAACTTGAATCCTTGTTTTAGCAAAACAAGAACAGATTTAATTTTTAATTATATAATTTAAGTGCTTTTAAATGTTGAATTGAACAATACAGCATGTTCCATTAACTTTCATTAAGAGCACTAACCCAAGGCCAACAAGGCAACCACACACACACACACACACATTTCAAAGCTCTCCTTTTTTTTTACTAATTAGTGATGAAACAAAATATTTAGGCTGAAGTGCAAGAAAACTTGTCCTCGTTCTTTCGGGAATTAGTTAGTGACTGATATGAGCATGTCTCTGTGAACAGAGTTTCTTGATACATGTAGGAACAGCTGACAGTGCCACTCGCATGTCCTCCTCCACCAACAAGCATTCTCTTCTTTTGTTTTTTATGTACGTCACTGATGGAAAGGCCAGCTCGCACAAGTAGGTTGTCGGGACATGTAACAGAATGGCAATGGGGCCTATTAATCATATAGTGGGTATTGCTGCACTACCCGCAACCAGAATGTGTCATAGGGCAAATGGGCAAAGTCAATTTTAAATGTGTAATCTTCCTTCAGTTCCACAAATTCCTCTTGTTGTCTCAGTGATGGTTTCTGTGCAGATGCGGAGAGTGAATGGAATGGTGTGAAGACCAAATCGTAGTCTTCCTCATTTGCAGAAGTGAAGTAGGTGAGTGTGGCAGGGCGGAGGGTGAGGGTGGGGCTGGGTTGTGATTCTACAATCACAACCCAGTCCCTTATTAGGCTAATCAAGCCTCCAAGAGGGATAAAGTCCGAGTGCGGAAGATGGTGCGGGAGAGAGAGATCGTTTACGGGCATGTCCGTCATGTGTGTGTTTGTGTCTTTTGTTTCAGTTTATCATTAAGCCAGTTCTCGCCTCCTCCTTTCCATTGGACTGCGTTACAGTGAGGAACCTCTTTTCCAGCATGTCTAGGTGTTTGCCTATGAGATTGGGCAATCCTGTTTTACCCGTACTGGGTGACAATGTTAAGGGGAACATTTCAATGGACACACCGACCACCCTCTCTCGCCAGAGGGCCAGTTTTGAACAAAATCTTAAACGAAGATAATCAATTTATCTGTTGCAGTCAGAATGGTCTCATTTCCCCCCTACATTTTAATGTTCAGCTCATTCAAGTGGCTGAATATGTCAGCAAGAAATGCCATTCTTGCCCACCACGAGTCATCTCCAATTAGATTCTTGTGAGGCAGTTCGTTTTCCATTGCAAAAGCTTTCACCTCCTCCCACAGCTCATATAAATGGGACAGCACTTTGCCCCATGAGAGCCACCTCACCTCTGTGTGCAGTAACAAGATCTGGTGCTCCGCTCCCATCTCTGCACATAGAATGGAAAAGAGTCATTTTTTCAGTGGATGGGATTTAATGAAGTTCACGATCTTCATGCTCTGTTCCAGTACCTCAGTTAATTCAGGTGGCATTGTTTTGGCTAAAAGAGCTTTGCGATGCAAGAGGCAGTGAATGGCAGGATTCTGTTCCTTCACTTTACTCACAAAGCATTTGACTTTCCCCATCATTGTAGCTGCCCCGTCTGTCACCCATAGCCCAGGTGAGGTTTTGTTTCTGTCAGGTAGGCATCCGTCACACAAAATATCTCATCCCCTGTTGTGTGACTGGGCAGCCACTTACAGAAGAGGATATTCACCAAGATTGAATCCCCATGCACATACCTAACGTTTGCGATCAGTTGGCAGTATCCACTGAAATCAGTTGACACATCGATCTGCTGGGAAAACCTGCAAAGTTTATACAGCAAAGGACCTTGTGAAAATGCTGGAGGAAACAGGTAGACAAGTATCTACAGGGCTGTAGAGTGCGACCAATTTGGTCGCACATGCGACCAAAATTTGTAAGGGTGCGACTAATTTTTTTCCTTGGTCGCACCGGTGCACCTAACGTCCTCGCACGCATCCGCTGCTTCTCGGCGAACTTTTTTTTTTTTTCCCGCGAACTAAGCGTTTGTTCTCCTAGACAGAACTCACTCATGGTTGGATCATATTGTAGTCTAAACCAATCAGAGACAGAGATGGGGCGGGTCTTTGCCTCTGATTGGCTGTGGTCCGGATATTCATGTCGGCTCTGTGCTGTGTGATTGAAATTGCGACCGGAGCAAAAGAGAATCAGTTACGGCAATCAGCATCAGCAAAAAAAAAAAAAAAACTCAGAAGTCGAATAATGAAAAGAAATAGACCCATAGAGAGTTTTTCCTGTAAGAAAAGTAGGCCTGTTCCTCTCTACACTCTACCCGGTCAATTCTCCGACAACAGCCCAGACACGGAGCTACTTCAGCCAGTCTCCCCAGTCCCTGGTAAGATGCCAAGTCCTGGTCCTTCGTCGGAGATGGCAACCGACTCAGAGACGGAGGTAGAGCCTAACGTTACCGGGCCCGAGATAGAGACTCAAAATAAAAAGGGAAAAACATATATATTTCGTAAAGACTGGTTAGACCAGTTTCCCTGGTTAAGGTTTAATAAGAAAGAGAACATAATGCACTGCATTTATTGTAAAGAATGTGGCCAGAGCATGGCAGGGAACAGTGCATTTGTAAGTGGATCAACAACGTTTCGAATCGAAACGCTGAAAAAGCACAATATTTAAAAAAAACACACTTCATGCCGCGATAAGTGTGTGACTAAAGTGGCTCCTCTTCCGGCTGCATTTCAGCGACTGGCAGCAGCTATCAGGTCCTGATAGCCGATAGCCATGAAATGTTAGGTCTCAGTTCAGGGAAGTGTTGAAATGTTTTATTTTGCTTAAATTTTTTTAGTTTGGAAGCTCAGTGAAGCACTTTAAACATTTTTTTTTATTTTTTAAAAAAGATTTTTATATGCAGCATAATTGTGCTTCAAATAAAAAAAGTATTTACCTACACCTTATTCTTGTTTAAAATCATTTACATAATATATGAATGTATATGGAGCGTGATAAAAGGTGACCTTGAAATTGTGCCGTTAAAGGCGACGCAAACCGAGGAACAATTTGGGTGCACCTAAATTTTGTGCTGGTGCACCTAAATAAAAAAGTTAGGCGCACCAGTGCGACCAAGGCAAAAAGTTAATCTGGAGCCCTGATCTATATCCACAGTAAAACAAGTCCTATATCATCATAACCTGAAAGGCTGCTCAGCAAGGAAGAAATCAATGCTCCAAAACTGCCATAAAAAAGCCAGACTACAGTTTGCAAGTGCACGTGGTGACAAAGATCTTGTCTGATGAAGCATAATTGAACTTTTTGGCCATAATGACCATCATTTTGTATGGAGGAAAAAGAGTGAGGCTTGTAAGCTGAAGAGCATCATCCCAACTGTGAAGCATGGGGTGGCAGCATCATGTTGTGGGGTGCTTTGCTGCAGGAGGGACTGGTGCACTTCACAAAATAGGTGGCATCATGAGAAAAGAAAATTTTGTCGATATATTGATCAACATCTCAAGAAATAAGCCAGGAAGTTAGAGCTCAGTTGCAAATGGGTCTTCCAAATGGACAATGACCCCAAGCATACCTTCAAAGTTGTGGCCAAATGCATTAAGGACAACAAAGTCAAGGTAGATGTCCAAGTAGAATTACATTTTTATTTTTGTTGTTTGTTTTATCAACATCTAACTCTGAAGACCAAAGAGGGAATTATAAGAGACATTATCATTGACAAATGGATTACGTGGATCTCATCTTTGGCCACACATTACAAGGCAAACCAAACTTTACTGTCAATACGCAGCAAAAGGATGTTGGACTGGTGAGTGAAATCTGAAATATTACCAGGCAGTGGCCAATTACCGACATTTTAAGTCCTGTATACAAGTGATATACTCTCATTTTAAAGCGCTGCGCATAGAGTAAAATAATTTTAAGAATCAATACCTATATAATCAAATGAAATCAGAATCTGAAAATTATTATTTTTGCACAGCCATGGTGTTAAACCTGTGAAAGACCAGTGTGTCCGCGAGAGAAACTGGCTCTGTCTTGTGCCTCATAGAAGCATCTCTGTGTCACGAATGTAAGGCAATGAAGGCAGACGAAGGTTGAGGATCCAAATGCAGCTTACTTTATTACTAACAAAATACAAAGAAAAGCCCTCAAAGGGGAAATAAACAAGAACAGAGAACTCGGGCAGGGAACACAGACCAGGCTAACTACATTCACAAACATTCAACAATAGACAAGGACTGAACCAAAAACCGGGGTATAAATACATGAACAAGGGACAAAGGGGCCAATGAACAAACAGAACTCAAAACAAGATAACAAGATGATAACAGAAGCAAATGGCAAACTAATGAGGACAGGTGAAAACAATGACAGAAAACACGAACGCTAACGCGACTGTGGAGCTACAAAAGGGACAACAGTGAAAACTATGGAATAACAAAAGGGACAAAAATAAAAAAACAAAGGGTCAACGGTAAAACAAGACAAGGTCATACATAACATAGCCCCCCCCTCTAAGGATCGGATCCCAGACGATCCTAAAAAAGAAAAAAAACACCAAAAGACAAAAAGGAACCCACAGAAAACAAAATGATGGCACCGGGGGCACAGAGGGCAGGCAGGAAGTCCAATGGGGCACAGAGGGCAGGCAGGAAGTCCAAGGGGGCAACGAGGGGCAGACAGGCAGTCCAGGGGGCAACGAGGGGCAGACAGGCAGTCCAGGGGGGCACAGAGGGCAGGCAGGAAGTCCAATGGGGCACTGGTCAGGAACGGGGTCAGGGGCCCTGGGAGGAGGCCACAGGACAGGAACAGGGTCAGGGGCCCTGGGAGGAGGCCACGGGACAAGGACTGGGTTAGGGGGCCCGGGAGGAGGCCACAGGTCAGGAACAGGGTCAGGGGCCCTGGGGGGGAGGCCACAGGTCAGGGGCCAGGTCATGGCGCCTGGGAGGAGGCCCTAGAGGCGGTGACCTGGAAGGCTCGGGAGGCGGAACCGTAGGAGGCTCTGGAAGCAGAGCCGTAGGAGGCTTCGGAGGCGGAGCCGTAGGAGGCTCGGGAGGCGGAGCCGTAGGAGGCTCGGGAGGCGGAGCCGTAGGAGGCTCGGGAGGCTCAGAGGCTTCAGGGGGCGGAGCCGTGGGAGGCTCAGGAGGTAGAACTGAGGGAGGCTCAGGAGGCAGAACTGAGGGAGGCTCAGGAGGCGAAGCCCTGGAAGGCTCTGGAGGTGGAGCCGAGGGAGGTGGCGCCATAGGAGGCTTTAGAGTCTCTGGGAGCAGGGCATAGGAGGCTCTGGAGGTGGAGCCGTAGGAGGCTCAGGGAGAAGGGCCATGGAAGACTCGAGAGGCTCTGGAGGCGGAGCCCTGGGAGGCTCAAGAGGCTTGAGAGGCGGAGCCCTGGGAGGCTCAAGAGGCTTGAGAGGCGGAGCCCTGGGAGGCTCGAGAGGCTTGAGAGACGGAGCCCTGGAAGGCTCGAGAGACGGAGCCCTGGAAGGCTCGAGAGGCTTGAGAGGCAGAGCCCTGGGAGGCTGGAGAGGCTTGAGAGTCGGAGCCCTGGGAGGCTCGAGAGGCAGAGCTCTGGGGAGCTTGAGAGGCAGAGCTCTGGGAAGCTCGAGAGGCGGAGCCCTGGGAGGCTCGAGAGGCTCGAGAAGCAGAGCTCTGGGAAGCTCGAGAGGCGGAGCTCTGGGAAGCTCGAGAGGAGGAGCCCTGGAAGGCTCGAGAGACTTGAGAGACGGAGCCCTGGAAGACTCAGGAGGCGGAGCTCTGGGAGGCTCGAGAGGAGCCCTGGAAGACTCGGTAGGCGAAGCTCTGGAAAGCTCGGAAGGCGGAGCTCTGGAAAGCTCGGGAGGCTCGGAAGACGCTGACTCTTGGACGGGCACGACCACTGGCACTGGCTTTGGACGGTCATGGCTACTGGCACTGGCTCTTGGACGGTCATGGCTACTGGCACTGGCTCTTGGACGGTCGAGGCTACAGGCGCTGGCTCAGGGACGGTCGAGGCTACAGGCGCTGGCTCAGGGACGGTCGAGGCTACAGGCGCTGGCTCAGGGACGGTCGAGGCTACAGGCTCTGGCTCGCTCACAGTGATATTTGTGGGCTCTGGCTCGCTCACAGTGATATGCGTGGCACTGGTTCGCTCACAGTGATATACGTGGGCACTGGTTCGCTCGCCGTGGTCGGCGTGAGCCGGGAGGCGAAACCCTGTCTTCTCCTCCTCCTCCGGGCAGACGAAGTGGACCGTACTTGCTCGCTGGCCGTGGCAGGCATGAAGGGACGAACCACGGGCGAATGGAGTACCAACACTGTGGGAGGGGTGGCAGGGCTCTCCTCGATGACATCCACAGTGTATGGTGAAGCGCAGACCAGCAGAGTCTCCTCAATGAAGTCTTGGAGCGCCCAGCCGCAGCGCCGTCGATGGCAACCGCTCCTGGAGCACACAACTCAGGTTGGCCCGAAAAACACCACCAGGTCGGAGTCTGGGAAGTCGGTGGCACCTGCAATTGCGAGGAAATCGCGGGTGTAGTCCTCCAACCGGACGGTTTCCTGCATGAGGCTAAGCAGTTTGCAGCTTGCTCAGTAACAATCGCTGGATCCATGTTTATGGTCTATTGTTCTGTCACGAATGTAAGGCAATGAAGGCAGACGAAGGTTGAGGATCCAAATGCAGCTTACTTTATTACTAACAAAATACAAAGAAAAGCCCTCAAAGGGGAAATAAACAAGAACAGAGAACTCAGGCAGGGAACACAGACCAGGCTAACTACATTCACAAACATTCAACAATAGACAAGGACTGAACCAAAAACCGGGGTATAAATACATGAACAAGGGACAAAGGGGCCAATGAACAAACAGAACTCAAAACAAGATAACAAGATGATAACAGAAGCAAATGGCAAACTAATGAGGACAGGTGAAAACAATGATAGAAAACACGAACGCTAACACGACTGTGGAGCTACAAAAGGGACAACAGTGAAAACTATGGAATAACAAAAGGGACAAAAATGGAAAACAAAGGGTCAACGGTAAAACAAGACAAGGTCATACATAACACTCTGAATGTACAGAGAAATGCTGCTCTGAGTTTGCACTTATTTAGATGACCTGATTCATCTTTATTGAAATGTTAGACATGATGTGAATACAGAGGTAATTGAATAGAAATATTAATACAGGGATCTAAAGTATCGATTCAGTATTGTGAGAAAAAGTACACAGCAAATTGGCCAGTGTACTCCACGGGTGTTACATTTCACACTTTTCTGGTGTCTATATGAGTCCCACTTGCTTGGTGTTCAAGTAACCCTTTCAAAAGAGTTTAATATGTACACTGCAATAGTGTTAAATATTTTCTGTACTCTGTACAAGTGTACATTAAACTCCAATTTAATGTTTAATTAAAAACATGAGTGGTGGAGTGGAGTGGTCTAATCACATAACTTGTAATCAACTGGAGTGGTGGTGGAGTGGTCTAATCACAAAACTTGTAATCTGATAATCAGAAGGACACTGGTTCTAGCCCCACAGCCACCACCATTGTGTCCTTGAGCAAGGCACTTAACTCCAGGTTGCTCTGGGGGGATTGTCCCTGTAATAAGTGCACTGTAAGTCGCTTTGGATAAAAGCGTCTGCCAAATGCATAAATGTAAATGTTTAATTTTACACTGACGGGGTAAATATATACTCCCTAGCACACATTATTTTTCTCTGAAAAAGTGTATATTTCTCAACATATATACTGACTGCATTTAACACCCTTATGAAAAATGTAATTTCCATGCAGTTCTCTATACATTACTCAGCATTCTTCAAATTATTGTGTATTCAATATTTAAATAAAAAACACAAGCTTCCAAAAGAGCTTGATTTATTTTAATGCAAGGCACAAAGGCCGCAAACATCTGTATAACTTTGTAACAATTATAGTTTAGTATAGAGGGTTTACCACATTAGGTACAGAAACATTAGAGCATTTAAACAGAGCACACTAAGTCAAACACTGCCTTGGCTACAGGTCACATGTACTTGTTCTAACACGAGTGCCCCATAACATGTAACATCGATAAATGTTCGTTCGTTAAACTCTGTGATCAATATAGAGTCAATCTTCCTTTCAGTTTGTCCAAACATACGTTTCATAGTTTTCGCTGTGTGAACAATGGACCAAACTACTTATCTAAGTTCCCATATTCATCTTAACTTGGTATTTCAAATACATTCATCGGCTGCCAAACTGACCAAAATTCCCGGCAGTTTTTCAAACGGAGTTCATATTCGAACACAGAGCATGTCGTCTCAATACAAGTTACTATATGTAAAATAAACACTGAACTGGTACTGAAACCTGCATTGTGTGTTTTCATCATCAAAAAGAAATAAAGAAAAGAAAATGTATGTACAAGAAAGGTAGTTCCACTATGAAAAAAAACAAATGTGAATCATATGAACTGGGGGGTTTTGGTTAGATGTTTTTTGTTTAAAATATTTTTCACCAAAACCAACCATTTTTAGTCAAACATTTATGTCAAGCTTGTGTATGAGCATGAAAAAAATTAGGCAGCTACTATTAATTGAAAATTACGAGTCACACCTGGGGCTTATTATGAAAGGAACGTTTCAGGTGTCTGCTCACAGGCACCGATTTCATAGTTGAAGTTAAATGATGGGATGGCTTAATAAAGATTCAATAACCATATAAAACAAAATAAAAATGTAAATCTTTCATCATTTGCTTTCATCTCAAGTTTCCAATGAAATATCTGCCATTTTTTTTTATTTGAGTTGCACATCAAACGTGGACTGTGTTAACTCAATTTACTTCAAATTCCCGTATGTCAAATAAACACAGAATGGATGTTCTGAAGCGCAACACCAAAAAAATCACACCACTAGAAGGTACCATTTAACCCAGGGGCGTAGCACCAAATTTTGGGCCCTGGGTACAAACCATCTTGCTGGGCCCCCGTACCAAATATGTATGTATAGAAAACTGACTTCTAAGGGGCCCCCCCTGCCTCGGGCCCTGGGTACTCGGTACCCTTTACCCCCCCAGTCCGACGCCCCTGAGACCCGATCTGAGGTTATTTGAAGCATGTTCACGAGGATTTTAACACTGAAACACTTTAGGGGCTTTCACTGAAATTTTAACACCACAGAATTTATATCATGATATATCGATATTTGATAGAATTGGCACAGCCCTATTGACAACAGTGATGAGGGAGGGACAACAGTGAAGGAAGGAAAGAGGAGTGACAGAACGAAGGAAGGAAGGAAGGGGAGGGAATGGGAAGGAAAAGGAGGCAGGAGGCAATAGGAAGGAAAAGGAGGGAATGAATGCATGAAGGAACAGGAGGTAATGGGAAGGAAAAGGACATTGGAAGGAATGGGAAGAAAAGGGCGGGAAGGAAGGAAGGAACCAGGAGGGAATGGTAAGGAAAGAAGTCAGGAGGGAAAGGGAAGGAAAAGGAGGGAAAGATAGCAGGCAGGAAGGAAACAGGAGGGAATGGGAAGGAAAAGGAGGGAAAGAAGGCTGGAAGGGAATAAGAGAGAATGTGAAAGAAATGGAGGGAAAGAAAGCAGGCAGGAAGAAAAAGAATAAAGTAAACAGTAGAAAATAAAGGAAGAAATTGGATTGGAAAGGAAAGGAAAGGAAAAGGAGGGAAAGATGGCAGGAAGTAAGAAATGGTAGAAAATTTAAGAAAATGGGTAAAATTGGAAGGAAAAGAAGATAAAGGATGTAGGAAGGAAGAAAAGGATGTAAATGGTGGAATATGAAAAGAAGGAATGAAGAAAGGTGGAAAGGAAGGAGAAGGATGGAAGGAAAAAGGGAAGTATTTAAAGGGATTGAGATAAGCTTTAAAATGTCACCATTGATTTATCATCCTCCTTAGTGAGATTCATTCTCTGTATCTCTTCTTTCACTATTGCCTCTCTTCTATGTCTCTTAAACATTTGGAGGACATTAGAGGGGAGGTTGTTGGAATGTTGGGAGAACATTAGTGTGGCATTTCTTCCTCTTATTAATCAATTTTACTGTTGTACTCAAATAAGCCTCCGTCAGCCCAGTTTTAGAACATAACAGATGACAGCAGACTTTCAGTCTCCCTGAGCGTGATATGGCTCTGTGTGCACGGATGACCTTGTGTGGAAAAAAATCTTAGCAATACAACATATTTGAAATCATGTAGTCCTGATCACTGAACAGATGGTAGGTCTCCAGAAACAACAGTGAGCACACCTGAGGTAGATATTTTCTAAAAAAAAATTAAAATAATGGCATTGTTTGTGTACTTTCTATTAGAGGCAGTTTCCTGAGGTCTAACCCTATACCAAAAGAGAGTGTTTGTGTGTACGAGTAGAAGGCTCAGACCGGCCTGTCTAAAAATACCCATAACGCACCAGATTCTTGACAGGTAAAGACCTCTGGCAAATACATAAGCAAATATTATTATTTCTACTGCATAACACTTGTGTGTGTGTGGGTGTGTGGGTGTGTGTGGGCAGTTTAGTTTGTTCTATAGAATAGAGGTCGGTCCGTGTCGAGAAAGCGAAAAAAGAATATTTGTTTTCAGTGAAAGGCTGGCAGCATCTCAAAGCTTTAGACAACACCTCTGCAATCACCCACAAACATCTCCCTTGCTCTATTATGTCTCTTTCTCTTCCCCTATCCCAGAATAAACTGTGGCTGTGGTAAAAAAAAAAATACTGTTTGTGTACTATGAGCAAAAAAGGTTTTGTTTTAGCACACAGATCTTACCTTTAGCCACAGGGAATAACCAATAATAGAACATCAAGAGTTCATGGACACACTGTTATAATGCAGTATTCATGTTACTGTGTAATTATTTAAATCCGTATTAATGCTTAAAGGAATGTTCCTGAGTTCAATACAAGTTAAGCTTAATCGACAGCATTTGTGACATAATAATTATTACAACCATTTTTTTTTACTTGTCTCTCTGTTTATTTAAAAGGTGCACTCTGTAATTTTTCCCCAATAAAAAGTTTTATTCCTAAAGAAATTAACTGTAATTTTGTAACATTTGTATAAAATCATGAGCACTCACATGAGATATCTGTCTTATCAGTAACCTTATAAAAGCTGTTTTATACTACACGGAGGAGGTGTGCGCTCATGGGTGCCCTCATGTGATTCAATTTAGAATCACATGACCAGCTGAATACTACTTGCTTAATCTCAGTAACTATCATGGCTGATTGTGAAAGTGAATTTCTACAAAGGCATCAGTAACTGAAAACTATTGAATTTGAATAATGCTGCATCCACACCACTAGGAGTCACATTAAATCCAAGCTGACACAAACAAAAAGTGCACCTTAAAAATGCAAAAGATAAGTTTAGGGCAATTAAGATTAAGGCAATTACTATGGAAGTGAATGGGCCAGTCCATAAATGTTCAAATACACACTGTTTTAAAAGTAAAGTCATAAGACGTAAACTGTAAACTTCAAACATTTTCAATATGGATTTAATGTGATAAAATTGCTTACTAACCTTATCTGTGTAAAGTTAGATTAAAATATCAAAACTGTCGTCAAGACAATGTAATGCTAGTAAACCCTGTAATATGGCAAATGCTGTAACACTGTATATCCCTGATTTTATCACACTAAAAGCATGTGAGTCGAAATGTGAGCCAAAAATGTCATAGAAGGATTGGACCAAAGTTTGGTGTTTCTTCAGCAATTGGGTTTTTCATCTCACATTTGCTTTTATGATACTGTAATCTTTTTGGGTGTTCGCTGTTCTTTTCTGCATATTTTTTGTTTTAGTTTTATGGTCCGTTCTGCATAACACAGCGGCTCATTGTTGCTTATTGTGGCCCATTCGGCACGTTTCGCGGCCAAAGCGCCGGCCCGCTCAGTTCTCCCGATGGACATTCCACCTCTGATCGGCCAAAAAGTGCGTCAGCCCACAGGGGAAATGCCCGGTATGCCAGATTAGCAGTCCAGCACTGTTGTCAGCACATATGCACATTAGGCAACAAAAGCAATTGAAAACTGAACGTTCAAAGAAAAGGTGCTGAAAAGTTTGCTTTTATTAACTATTCTTGATGTCTCAAATGGCGTGTTTCATCTGTTAAGGGCTAGGGTTTCAAAAGAAATTATAGCATGAAACTGCAAATATCCAGATTATATTTGGTTCTATACAGCTGTGAGTCAGCCCTCTCAAACACGAATAGCATCAACTCAGTTTGTTCTTCTTTTGCCAATTATTATCTGCAGTATCTGGCTCTTGCACTGGCTATTGTGTGCAAATTTGCAATATTTGTAGGACTAAGAGCATGATACGTTATAAAGAAAATGGAAGAATTTACATTTTATCTCTTTTATTTTCTTTTCAAAAAAGCATTTTTAAGTAAACATGACATTTCTATATGACCACTGTTTTCATATGTGAAACATTACAAAACATGTCTTATACAGTAAGTATTCGCACTCTTCATTCAATAGCATACAATGGCAATGGCAGCACAGGGGCTTTTTGAAAAGTTGGGTTACTTCCCACCCCCAGTCTGAATGCTGGCCTAAACTCGACACACACAACCACCTCATCTGAAACACCATCATCAGAAGCAGCTCCACCACTGTTTTTTATTAGTCACGTACAGCCATTTACCTTCTGAAAGATACAAACAGGTCCTCTTCAGTCCCTAGAGAGCTCTGACTAATGCTGTGCTTCACTATGTGTGACCATGTGGGTGAGTGTGTATATGAACGGGCATAGAGCAAGAATCCTTTCAGCATGCTCATCTCTGGCTCTTAGTGTTTTGAGTTTATTTCCTCTTTGCTGTCTCTATTTCTGTCTTTGTGTTTATGTTTTTCAAAAAACGGGATGTTTGGACAATTAGAAAAGCACCTGCTGTCTGCTGTTACTCACACTGTGCTACAGTGCTTGTGTTTGCTGTGTGAAACAGTATGTGAAGTAGAAGTGAGCCCTGCAGGGGATACTTTTTGGTATACACGGATACTTCTTGGATATTTTTTGATTCAGGGTGTAGTAAATTGGATATTTTTCAAAATTCTCTCTCTCTCTCTCTCTCTCTCTCTCTCTCTCTCTCTCTCTCTCTCTCTCTCTCTCTGACACATGCTCGCTCGCTCGCTCGCTATGTGATTGTACTTTGTTGTTCCACTGAATGGAAGGGAAATTGCAGCTTTTGACTCTGTTAAACAAAGACCTTTATTGTGTAGGACCTGTTTATTTAAATAGTGATTTTTATTTGTATTTATTTGGGTCACAAACACTGCTGTTGGCATGCCGTTTAAATCAGAGATGGTAGAAAACCTATTGTACCTGAAATAAGAATTCACAGAAGCTAATGTATATGTATTCTCACACACACACACACACACACACACACACACACACACACACACACACACACACACACACACACACACACACAGTTGTGTTTCCATGTTTTATGGGGACTTTCCATAGACATAATGGTTTTTATACTGTACAAACTTTATATTCTATCCCCTAAACCTAACCCTACCCCTAAACCTAACCCTCACAGAAAACTTTCTGCATTTTTACATTTTCGAAAAACATAATTTAGTATGATTTATAAGCTGTTTTCCTCATGGGGACCGACAAAATGTCCCCACAAGGTCAAAACTTTCGGGTTTTACTATCCTTATGGGGACATTTGGTACCCACAAAGTGATAAATACACGCTCACACACACACACACACACACACACACACACACACACACACACACACACACACACACACACTAAATTGGGATTCAAAATATCTAACATTATTTAGCATTTTTCTAATTCAGTCATTTCTTTTTCGTTACACATAATATTATTATACATAATAAAACTTTCATTTTAAAATGTCTTAGTGTTTGGTTATGGCCCCTTTTTGTTATAATGACAACACCTGAGCTGACATAGACTCCACAAGTTTGTGCAAAACCTGGTTATCCATGTTATCCAGCCTGATTTGAGAATGTTCAGGGAAACAAGGAAACCTGTGAACATGATCAATGTCACAAATTTGCCTACAGTTGAAGTCAGAAGTTATACAACATAGCCAAATACATTTAAACTGTTTTTCACAATTACCGACATTTAATCGTAGAAAACATTATCTGTCTTAGGTCAGTTAGGATCACTAATTTATTTTAAGTGAAATGTCAGAATAATATTAGAGAGAATTATTTCTTTCAGGTTTTATTTCTTTCATCACATTCCCAGTGGGTCAGAAGTTTCAGGTAGCCTTCCATAAGCTTCTCACAATAAGATGCTGGAATTTTGGCCCATTCCTCCAGACAGAACTGGTGTAACTGAGTTTATAGGCCTCCTTGCTCGCACATGCTTTTTCAGATCTGCCCACAAATATTCTATCAGATTGAGGTCAGGGCTTTGTGATGGCCACTCCAATACCTTGACTTTGTTGTCCTTAATCCATTTGGCCACAACTTTGGAGGTATGCTTGTGGTCATTGTCCATTTGAAAGACCCATTTGTGACTGAGCTTTAACTTCCTGGCTTATGTCTTGAGATGTTGCCTCAATATATCGACATAATTTTCCTTCCTCATGATGCCATCTATTTTGTAAAGTGCACCAGTCCCTCATGCAGCAAAGCACCCCCACAACATGATGCTGCCACCCCCATTCTTCATGGTTGGGATGGTGTTCTTCAGCTTGCAAACCTTACCCTTGTTCCTCCTAACATAACAATGGTCATTATGGCCAAACAGTTCACCTTTTGTTTCATTAGACCAGAGGACATTTTTCCAAAATGTCTTTGTCCCCATGTGAACTTTAAAACTGCAGTCTGGCTTTTTATGGCAGTTTTGGTGCAGCGGCTGAGCAGCCTTTCAGGATATTTAGATATAAGACTCGTATTACTGTGGATATAGATACTTGTCTATCTGTTTCCTCCAGCATATTCACAAGGTCCTTTGATATTGTTCTGGGATTGATTTGCACTTTTTGCACAAAACTACGTTCATTTCTAAGAGACAGAATGCGTCTCCTTCCTGAGCGGTATGATGGCTGCGTGGTCTCTTGGTGTTTATCCTTACATACTATTGTTTTTACATATGAACGTGGTACTCCAATAAAGTACACCTCCTAACAGAAGCTAATATACTAATTGTCTAAAGGATTGACCTCATTTTCTGGAATTTTGCACAGTAAACTTAGTGTACGTAAACATCTGACCCACTGGAAATGTTATATAGTCAATTAAAACAGAATCAATCTGTCTGTAAACAATAGTTGGAAAAATTACTTGTGTCATGCACAAAGTAGATTTGCCAAAACTATAGTTTGTTAATATTAAATCTGTGGAGAGGTTAAAAAATGTGTTTTAATGACTTCAACCTAAAATTATATATATATATATATATATATATATATATATATATATATATATATATATATATATATATATATATATAAAGTGAACTAGATAAATCTTAAATATTCTTTTTGTTTTAAGTAACTTTTTCATTGTTTTAAAATCCTCAAACCTTGTTTATTTCCAGGTTTAAAAAAAAAAAAAAAAAATCCTTATTTTCAGTGTGGTCTCAGACTTTTGGTCACCACTGTGTCTAAATGTGAACTGATGTTGGACATTTCTCTGCAAATGCTAAATGCTGCTAGGAGTATCCATGAAACATTAATCCATGTTAACCTGGGTTCTCCTTCAGTTCGGCTAACATATACTCCTGTAATGGAAACTGTGAAGTGGAATTCAGGTCAGATAGACTTTGCACTGTTTGTTCTCTTGTGTCCCTTTGGTTAACAAGGTGAGAATAGGATTTACTGTTTCCACACTTGCAGATGTACTCACCGGACGTCCACTCGGTTTTCTCCCAAAGGAAGTGCAAATCTGTACAGGGTTACCCAGCGCCCTACTTCCATAGGGTAGGTGGCCTTGATATACGGTCGCTGTGCATACTGGGTATTCAGTAGGTCACCTTTACTGTATGCGGATGCTGTGTGTCATATAGACAGTTAACTCAGGCACAGGGTCACCTTCAGCCAGTCAAATGCTCCATTCAGACAGGAGTTCAAGATACTTTGTAATATATTTTACTGAATATTTATGTTTAAATTTATATTTAGTAAGTCTTGTGGGTTTGGAATGGCATGAGAGTGAGCAACTGATGACAGATTTGTAATTTTTGTGTGAACTGTCCTTTTTAAATTGGTTCTGCTTCAAACAACCCAATAGTATAGGCTGCTCAAATACAATTGATGATATCTAGCTGATAACACCATTTAAACTTTATAATTTAGGCTTCTGGATAAGACACACTCTTTCAGAATTCCTGCAATGCACCAAAAGAAGCATGTTTACATTTATGATTTAAAGAACAGTGCTGTCAAAATCAGGTGTAAAAGAACATCAACATCAAACGCAAAGTGCACACACAGGGCAATCAGCACAACAAGGAGTGCAAGTGACAGTTAACATAGTGCATCTATCAAATCAGTTCTGGTTTATTGTCATTCTCCTCTGGTTGGTAAGAAGAGAAACTGTATACAGTTGCGTTTGTGTTTTGGCAGCAGATTCAGCAAGACTATGAAAAAGTATTTTGCTCTGGGGGCTGAAGTTCTGGTCCATTGGAGCGACAGTAGAGATCCAAAGGCTCCAAGGTGCTCAGTGGGCTGAACAGCAGTATTGCAGCCTAGCCGTGTTGGGTGTATATATAGCAGCGCGTGGGCTATGCCATTGCAGGGGCGGATTGCGTCATATGCTAGTGAATCCCTCATGTAAAATGAACTAAGCCAAGACTTTTGTGCTAAATAAAGACATGCTTAAATATTCCCACTCTTAAAACACACAAAGAGATCGTTAATAGTTCTGTCTCCATTATCTATCTGTCTGTCTGTCCGTCCGGCCAGCCTTCCGTCCCACTCTAGAACTCCCACTCAGGTGCTTTTAAGTCACAGTTTTCAATTATTCCACCCACCAGGTCCCAACACTCAGGGTATGTGTGTTTGAACAGCAATTAAGGAGCGTTTGCATGCAGCTGTATTTAACTAAAATGGCATTACAGATATTGAAACAGTCCAAAAGAGAATAAGTCAAAACACAAACCAGGGAAGACAACATTCAAACCCTGTTTCCTTTGGGCCTATATTTTTACAGATATTCTAAATTAATTTACTTAATTGGTTATCAGTTCTTCTGTATTGGGTCTTCCGATTAATGTCCCCTCAGTTGTCAAGGAACTTAAGTATTATTTGCGTAAAATACTCAAACTTTTACGTAGTAACAATTAATTCTTAAGCTTAACAGTTAAACAACCCAAAACAAAAATTTTAATAAATTTGTGACCATTTAAATCGCAGCGCATAAATATAATGACATAAATCATTAGATATTATATAAAATATTTATAATGCATGTATTGGTTTTATTATTTTAGGATCTACAACCTAAAGAAATCAGACCAACATATCGGTTAACAGACACTTATAACAAATACAATTTTATACCAAAAATAATTGTTATTGGTCATGGAAAAAATATAGGCCTATATATTGGTCGTTCTCTAAGGGTAATTATTATCAACAATATTGGTATTCATTCTAGACAGAAATAAAAAAATAAAAGGAGCTGAGAACAATATTAAGGGATGAGTACAGATACTGTATACAAGTCTCCTATTCTTTGTCCTGCAGCCATAACACTCTCTCTCTCTCTCTCTCACACACACACACACACACACACACACACACACACACACACACACACACACACACACACACACACAGCAATGCATTAGAAGCAGAATTGGATTATCTGCTGTCTGTCAACTGCAGTGAGATGATATATGAGGAATGAAATAGCGCCTGACCTGTACAGCTGTTTTCCTCTAATCAGAATGGATCTGCAGCTATAAGATGCGAATGAGCTGAAAATGGGCTGTGGTGCAGGAAATTTGTCTTATATTCACATTTAGTTCCATGTCATTCTGGCTCTTCACTCACCTATGTATAAGAAAGAACTCTGCAACATTCACAGTGAACTGAAGGATTGTTGAACCCATGTTCTAGATGAGGGATGAGGTAATGCAATTGCTATTTAAATGTATTTTTGGCTTAATCGTAGTGAGTAGTCAATCAATATGGGTTTTGTATGTGTTTAACAATATCTAGAGATAAATATACAGTATAATGTATAACTAGAATTTTCTCATAATGGTGCCAAAAACAAAAAACATCCTGTGAGGGGATGTTCTGTGTACGGAAATGCCTTGTTGATGAGAGAGGTCAACGGAAAATGGGCCTTAAAATGAAACCCAACCCATACCCGAGACCATGTGGCCTGACCGTACCTGGCCCAAACAATACCGTCAGATTTTAAGCCCGAACCCGAAATCGCTTACTATCTAATTTCTTCTCCTAGCAAGTACTCTTGCAATAGGCTGTATTTTATATAAGCATATAGGCAACATTCATAACAGTATTGAAACAGCAAACATACAGTTTTATCAAGGCATGGCAGCCCCTCAGTACACTAGAGCAGAAGGGAAAAAAGGAAGTTTATGTGCTAAACTTCAATGTCGAATAATATGAAACAATGCAACAGTCCCCTCTTTACAGCCTGAACTTCTTCAGAACGTTGAAGCTTTGTGATAAATGCACTAAAAACCAACTAGATACAGTGCAAAGAATGAAGCAGAGCACAGGTGTCTCAACAAGCATTTTTGAAAATTTGTTTAAAATATGCCAGTCCCATGTGAGACTCTGAAGAAAAATTGAGACACTGAAGAAAAAGCAAGACACAGTGCAACAGTCAAAGACATTCATCCAGCATGTGTTTAAACAATGGGAAAACAGAACAGACGCAAAAACATGTTCGGTGTGAACAGCCCCTAACTCGTCCGTTCGCGCATGTCTGTGAGTGAGAGTGCGTCTGTGCGCGAAACAGATTCGGTAGGCCTGTTTATTTTTTAATTAATTATAAACCCGAACCCGAAGAACCCATACTCAAGTCCTACTTGAGTAACTGACCTCCATGTAAGGTCGCATACCGCTAATATATATATATATATATATATATATATTCTCTCTCTCTCTCTCTCTCTCTCTCTCTCTCTCTCCTAATTTTATAAACATTAATTTGTTATATTGTTATTGTATATAAGCAATATCACATTCAATATTGCTTAAATATATAAAATAAATATATATATTGGAAATATTGATTCATACTGAGAAATATCATACATTACTATAGTATAGACTAGGAAAATTATACAGCTGGGAAAAATCTTTAGAATGTAAATTGTTGTTTTTTACTAAACATGTATTGAAGTTTGGATGAGTGGGAAATGTATTTTTAGTACTTGACATCATACTCTTCATGATAACACTCACTTTTAATCTGTCATGTCTTTTCCCTCCACTCCCTTTTTTTTCTCTCTTTCTGTGTCTCTCTTTCTCTTAAACAGTTGGTCTGCAGTCTGGCATCATGTTTAATTTCCTCAGTCTGTAATTTTAGCAGAGTGAGTTTGCTAAAACTGTCTCTTACATTTATAACATGCATACTAGAAATAACACACAAACAACTACAAAACATCACTAAATACTGTTTATAATTGCTTGAAAGATGAGTGCTCTTTATGCATATGTGTAATGTATAAGGTCATAATGTTTTGGCTCATCAGTATATTAAAGCAATACAGTAAGTCAGGACTGGACTGGGAAGAGAAATCGGCCCAGGATTTTACATAGCAACTGGCCCAGTTTGTTGTTGAGCGGGGGGGTTGTAGTTCGTTCTGCATAACGTGGTGGCTCATTTTAGCTTATCGTGGCCCATTCGGGCCATTTTGCAGCCGACCCACCGGCCCGCTCTGTTCTCCCGATAGCCAGTCCACCCCTGATCCAAAGTGCGTCGTCCCAATGGGAAAATGCCCGGTATGCCAGATTACCAGTCCAACCCTGCAGTAAATCAATCATTGTACTGTGGCTCATCCAATCACAATTTAGAACTATCCGTTTTATACAAATAGAAACTACTCTGCTCATGTTTTATGGAATGTAATGTAAATACCATGTCAAGCCATACCATTACAGCTCTGGTTTTACGGAGTGACACGTTGTCGAAATAGCTCTCCCACATGGAGACCACTCTCAGGTTCATTTATAGATAAGACGCAGGCAAATTATTTATACATTCCTGAGGGATAATTGCATCGTAATGCATATGATGTCAGGCTGCCTGACTAATCGGAGGACTTAGACAGACCATAGACCAGCGTGCACTTATTGTAGCTGTGCCTGACTGGTAATAGACACTAAATCTGACCAAAAAGGTAAAGTACAAAAAAATTAAAATAAACATCATCTGCTGCTTTTAATGGAGAAATGCACAATGAGAGAGAGAGACTGCTAAAGTATGTGTATTATGGGATGGATTAATAATTCCCATTGCCTATTCCTCTGCAGAAACCTTGACTGTAGCCTGCATTGCAGTTGACAGAGAAGAATCACACCAGAGCTTGAACACTCACATAGATACCAGGAAAACTCTCTCACACACTCACGCACACACCTAGAGACTTACAGGCACTGAGACATGTAGCACTTGAAAGTGTGCACGTGCATTAATGTATATGCACACTCGCACAACACACATAATTGAGCTGGTAGGACCAGTGAGGTGAATGCTCTAATTGGTCCCTTTTGAGAAATACCATGCCCAAGCTGGAAAAAATAAATAAACATAATGCCAATAACATTGTATAGAATAAGCTGAATGCACAGTCACACAACTCCAGAGAGACTCCTTTCACTTTCTTACACACGCTGATCACTTTATTCTCTGTACAGTTTAGATTCTGTGTTATGCGAGTGGGTGGCCGTGTGTGTGTGTGTGTGTGTGTGTGTGTGTGTGTGTGTGTGTGTGTGTGTGTGTGTGTGTGTGTGTGTGTGTATAATATTCTCTAGTCATGGTTTTCAATCTGAACGGCTCCCACGCAGAGGTTGCCAGTGTGTGACTTGTGGTGTAGTGGATGTGTGTTTATTTGTAATATTACCAATATGATTGCAAAGCGTAGACCTCAGAATCACTAATGCTTTCATCAATGTTTTATCCTTTTTTTTCAATGTCCTTCATGTCATTAAGACATGATAAATGAACCTCTTTGATCTTGTCATTTTGTGTGTCATTCCATTTTGAACCACATGACATATCTGAATTTAATCATCAAAGTTCTTTATTTAAGGACAAATACTTGCGTGCACACACACACACACACACACACACACAAAATAAATCTAAAACAAAGTAATACAATTTGCTCGCTCCATATTTCATATTTCAATCATCTGCAGTGCTTATCAGAAACACAGATATTAATCTTTAAACGCAAAAGCTCCTTTTTGATGTTCACCCATGTATTATTCTTCAAACTAAATTATTATTACCCTTGTTGGCAAATTTAAAGGTATGTTGTTGTTTATATACAGGTAATACAGCCAGTGGCGGCCGTGCATTAAAATTCTAAATCACTACCTTCAGTGTGATTCATGCCATTTAAGGAAACTCAGTTTCACAATATATAAGACACTCTATGCCTTTGGATATCATATATTATGTCACAGCTAACTAGTAATACCAATTGACCTTTTAAAAACACCTTCCTCCATGCAAAAAAGGCACAACTAGAACTACACATAATGCTCAAGCAAGCATCATTTTAACTGCAGCATGACTGTTTTGTGAAATGAACGTCTCCCGAACAGACATTCATAAATCATAATTTTTCATATGAATCTACCAAGGAGGTCTATAATACCTGGAAAATCTATCTAATAATATTTGTGATTTAAATGCAATAAATTTCATTTCGTCAGGGTACACGGTTATGATGCGTTCCATTCATGTTGTATGTGGAATATTCCTACTTGATATCTCCGAACATAAATGCATTCCATTGCCTGATATTCGGAACTGCAATGCTCCCTTTAGTTTAGCAGGGGTTTGACTCTTATAGAGATGTCTCCTATCAACCCAACTGATAAACAATGCTGCAGCACTAGCATTTGTGCTTCAGGTGTATGATTATCAAAAGAGATTATAATGTTTTATACACCTGTTTCTGCAGGCATTTGTTAAACAAGCTTTAAAACCATGTAATGTGGAAACAAACTCATTTATCGATATTATTTAATAAAGTGAATGTTTAACAATTACTTTGTATATCTTCCTTAGTGTCGACATGTTTGTGTGACATCATGCACCTGCATCTCGGCGAAATTGGACTTGAGAATTTATGCACGAGCCTACAAGTTGTAATTCTGCCTTAAAGATGCATTCCATTACACCTTTCCTTGCAGGGAGTTGTAAAATCCGACTTTCCGAGTTGAATGGAATGCAGCACTACTTTTCAAAACTTGATCCGACACTGAATGCTTAAGCAGCCTAATATACACTAATAAACACCTGATGTTGCTATAAGAATACAAAAACACTTGCCAATTTACTTGAAGTGAAAATCAGTCCTTTCCTGTTTAATAAATTAAACAATCACACGGTCAAGTAGAACATCTCAGGTTTGTAATGGCGATAGCGGCAGTAATGACAGTCGATTCGTCATCAAGATCTTGTGCTCTTCGCTTTCAAATTACGTCACTTAAAGCGTGATTGTGTCACTCAAGGCCAGCTATAGTTCTGGACTGGGACATATCCTAAAGACAACACCCACCAAGAACAAATAAATCAATCTGATTGGCTGATGAATCTGACAATCTGACTTTAGTTGCCCATTCATTTGCACTGTTGAGGGATTCTGTAGAAATTATGAAGGACTGACGGGGTGGAGCTCAGACTCTGTCGCTGCTTTGGCTAACGAGCTTGGCTTTGGGCATGTGATTTGTGCAACAGTTGTCACAATAATAAATTCTGACTGGATAAAGATTTAATTTTTCTCTATTTGTTTGTAGATTAATTAAGAGTGAAAAGCTATTAAAATACAAAAAGGTGAGTGTATTTGGCATGTAAGGCCAGCAGAGAAGGCTTTGCTGGCCCTGAGAATTCGCCAATGTGCTACGCTACCTATACAGCGTTTTATGTATCCCATAAGTTACATAACCAACTGAATGCAAACTCAATGTCAACTCTAGATTGATGTAACTAAACAAACCTTGGTGATGTGCTTCCAAAGGAAAATTGTATTACTCAGAGATTGCTTTTTCTATATCTCAAGCGACTTAATGTAAGGTCTCCTCACTTTTATTTAATTTCAGTATCAACTTTGTCTCAGATTTTACCCCTTAAATTTTATAGGAGAAATATAAATAAATGCAAGTGAGTTGTTGACATACTGTAAAAGTATAGCGTTATAACATTAAAATGCATAGTAAAGCCTTGATAAATTGGCTAGTCTTGGAAGGAATTTAATTGTAAATTAATATAGTTCCTATAGAAATCTGTTAGTTTTGATTCCAAACTTTGTATCTGCGTACAGTTTGTGACATTGGTGAAATCTCTTCTAAATCTTGTGAGATTAATAGTGTCTTGTGCACAAGAGATATCTGAGAAGTAATAGTATTGAAGGTGAAGTGTGTATTTTTTGTGATAAATTCTTAATATGTTTAATAACTTCATACTTATGTTTAATATGCAGAGTCGATTATAAGTAAGCCATTTGGAGGATGATTTCCCCGAAAAGCATAAACACTGGCACGATCAAACATTGCTTTGTTTGTTTAAATATTTCGATCAGCCTGATATTGGCTCAACCAGTGGTGTGACTTTGAGGTGGGACAATCTGGTTTTTGACCAGTGGAAGACGGGGAGTGATTATTTTCACCATCAAATATTTTTATGTTAAATGGAAATTACACATTTTTACTTTAAGTAAAAAAAATCTCTATTTGCTTTCCATTTAATCTCATTGCTGGCTCAGAGAAACTATTGAGATTTTAAAGAGATATAATTTGTATTTTTTCCCTGTGCGCACTGATGCCGAGAAACAGGCTATGCTTAAAATGAGTGTGTTTGTGCATTCCTGTGGTGCACACACAAACAGAATCACACCTTGATTAGTGTAAATTGCTGTCAGGGAAGACAGTTGTGTTCCTTTTGCATGTCTCGTGTGTGGTTTTGCGCAGGTTGTGTTCTATTATCCAAGTGGCTGACAAATAGGGTTGGGAACTGAGAACCAGTTTCATTCTTTAAAAAATATTGGAATCATATAATCTTGATTATATTGTGACTTTCGGTTCTTTTAATGGTTCTCCAGCTTTAAGTTTTCCTCCGATGCGGCTGGAACACCATCCTGAAATACACTGACATTGTTTCCAGCAGCAAATTTCTGCAGCAGCGCTGCCCTCAACTGACTCTACAGCATAAAATACAAAGCTCTACCAGTGCCGGCTCTTTTGAATCTACAGCGTGAAACATACACGCTTCGGTATAGTTCAATTCCCGAAAGAATTATTAAAAGGAGCTGGTTCTTTTGAATATACAGCGCAGAACATATGGTGCTTCCGGTATAGTCTGATCCCGAAAGAACCATTCTAATAAGCCGGTGCTTTTGAATCTACAGTGCAAAACATACAGCGCTTCCATTTATAGTCCGGTACAAGTAATCTTATACTGATGTTTAAGTTATGAATGTCAAACTCTAAATCAAATAAGACTGTTGAAGTCTCACAAGCCTGAAGTACAAATTTGACTACAAAACATGGTATAAACTGTCACTGGAACTGTTACTGTTTATTTAACGATGACCGGTGTCTCTTAAATAAAGCAGGGCAGTTACTGACTGGTTGTTCATATGACAATATATAATGAAAGATACACAAGTTTTGTTGTAATAAGTGGAATTTTTTGGAACCAGAATTGTTATAAGGAATCGGAACCGGATTCGTAAAATTCCTTACGATTCCCAACCCTACTGACAAAGGTCAGTTCGCAATCATTCTGTCAACTAATGCTCTCTCACCCTTAACCTCTCTCTCTCTTTCTCTGCTCATCTATCTATCCCTGCTTATCATATGGAGGCACAATCAAACACACCCTGACATCATCATTCCTATTCAACCTTCACCGGTTCAGTGCAAACACAGATTTGTTATGAAACACGGCTAACATGCAGACGACCCTCACGGATCTGCTACCAGTATCACACACATGGCTTGGTGAAGTGACATCCTGTGCAGTGATACCCAAGAATTTTAAATGCCCACATAAGCTCAGAATGTTACAGGAAATGAGATACACCCCTAAACATTTTAAACTAAATTGCCTGATAAAAAAATAGATATTGGCCATGCCCATTCTCTGTTCGTGGAGACATGTGAGATTACTAGGGTCTTCTGCTCAGGAGAAAAATCGGAAAGCAGAAGACTAAAGCAAAAGTCTCAGTTTATTTTTGTAAGTGGTAGCTTGACCATGTTTGTTGTGTGTGTTCAGGACCAGTGGCGGCTGCTGGTCTTTCAAAGAGGGGAAGCTCATTTTCGGCCTACATTATAAACTTATTTACCCTATTTTTTGCACTAAATCAATCTTAGGTGTTGATCTGCCCTGCTGTTTAATTCTAATTTTTTCCTCGTAAGGAAGACTTTCAAATGGCTTCGCCAAAATCAGGTCGACAATATTAGCACCGTCTGCCATCGTAGCGCAGTTTCACCCGTACGACGCTAGCCTAGCCTACTGTATGAATGAATGAATGAACGAACGAACGCTCTAAAACAAAATATATTGAACTTGGTAAAACTGAAACAAGGAATGTGGTGTATAATTGTGTGAAATGTATTATGCAAATTGACTAGCAATTTCGCCAAACAAATATAAAGAAATAGGTTGCAGCAGTTTGTCTTTCGACTACACTTGAGAAATCCATGATGGGACTGAGCGCGAAATAGCTTCAGTGACTTCTTATAGTACAGATTCGCTGTCAATCAAAAGGAGATGCTGTCTTTCGACAGATCCTCCAATCATCACGCGGAAACCCGGAGTCCGGGCCAGCCCACTCCTCATTCACCCCCAGAGACGCTGAGCGTCCGTGGGCGGGACATAATCGCAGCATTTATCCAATGACCGCCTATTTTCGGAGCACTGAAAAAACTGTTCAGAGCAGCCCCATTGAAGTCAATGGACGCTCGGCTTCAACAGGGAAATGCACTGACGCTACGGGAATGTATGAGAAGTAAATCGAGTCAGCCGACCTGCTATATGTAATGTAGCTGATTCTGAATGAACTCGTCTTCGAGATGAATGTGTTCTAACGCATTTTTAGTCAATAAATTGTTTACACAATAGTACATATTTGACCATTATTTTTTTTGACATTATAGGGGAAGCTGAGCTTCCCTTGCAGTCTTAAAGAAATCCCCACTGTTCAGGACATAGCTGTGCTTAGCGTGAGTGTGTGAGTAAGTGAACCTCAGCTGTCATAATAAACTTCTTAATAAGACGTGGGTTGATATAGACTTTATATGGTTTTGATCTGACTTAAGACTCCCCTGGTATTACTGTGTGTGTAGAGTAAGTGTGCAAAATGCCTGCTTTGACTTGGAAAGGCTCCAGAGTAGTTCATATTTCGTAATCAGACATATTCGAATGTTTCCTCTGGCTGTGAACATCTTTGTATTATTATCTAGTGTGTATGCATGCTGTGTTTGCTGGTATGAGAGTGGCATGTCTGGATGTGTCTGATTTAACAGTTTTCTCTGTGAGGAAACTTTATTGAAGCTGGAAAGTACAACTTTTTATCTTTAATAGTTTAAATACCACTACACTCTGTATAACTTTCTATTCTTCTTTAACCATTTGCTTGTAGATGTATGTAATTGGTGTCTTTAAAAAGGTCACTGAATGGCCATTATCAAATGCTACATTTTAAAAGCATGATTTAAGTGGCTTATCTGCCATATTCTAATCTCTCTTTTCTGTATAATATTGATTGCTCTGTGATTGATTACACTGACCTGCGGTCAAATGAGCACTTTATTTTTCATACAGCTGTGGTAAGGGTAGACAGCACTTTATTTATGCTTGTTTCCTTTATATATTTTTTCCACTCTGTGGCTGTTAAAAAGTAGCTTTGGTACATGCCTTGTGAGCACTTTGTCTCACAATGTCTACTGTAATTGCACTAATGTGTATATATAGTTGTGAATTTGAGAACTTTATATTACACGTTGTCGCTATTTTGCACCTGACATCCCCCTCAGGAATCAGGATCTTTCCTGGAACAAAAGGAGTAATGATTTTTGATAATTTTGCTGAACATACAGTATCAGGGTTCCCATAGTCAAAGAAAACATGGAAAATATCAGGAAATTTCTAAATTGTGAATCTTAAAAGGTCATAGCAATTGAAACCCAATTTATGCATATGCAAAAAAAAAAACTTTGTTTATATTTTTTCTTTATATACTTTCTTGTCTATGTTATAAATACTCAATAGACTTCTGTTTTTTCTGCAGGATGGCTCAAAGCAGAGGCAGTCAAGAAAGAAGACCGTTTCCTTCAGCTCCATGCCAAGTGACCGTAAGATGAACAGCACAGCCGCCTGCATGGCCTTCATGATGGAAGGCTGTGAGATGAAGAAAGTCCGCTCCAATTCACGCATGTACAATCGTTACTTCCTGCTAGACCCTGACATGCGCTGGCTCCGCTGGGAGCCATCCAAGAAAGACTCAGAAAAGGCCAAGCTTGAGATCAAGAGCATCAAAGAGGTTCGATTGGGCAAGAAAACACCTGTCCTGCGCAACAACGGACTCTCTGATCAGTTCCCGGAGGAGTGCGCTTTCTCAATTATATATGGAGACAACTATGAGTCCCTGGATTTGGTTGCAAGCACAGCTGATGTAGTTAGCACCTGGGTGATGGGACTGCGGTACCTGGTCTCCTATGGGCGGCACATGGTGGGTGTAGTTGAGGCCAGTCAGCCCAGTCTAAGAACGTCCTGGATTGGCTCAGTGTTTGAGCTAGCTGATCCAGAGAGGCAAGGATACATTGATCTGTTTCGGGCCACCCAAATCATCAAGGGCCTCAACCCCGGTATGAGGGAGTCTCGCATTGAACTGAAATTCAAAGAGCTACAGAAAGCCAAGGACTGCTATGGCGAAGGCATTGATTTAGACACGTTTGTAGAGGCCTATTGTGAACTGTGCACACGCCCTGAGATCTTTTTCTTGCTGGTACAATTCTCCAGCAACAAAGAGTACCTGGACTCCAAGGACTTGATGCTATTTGTTGAGGTGGAGCAGGGAGTGGAGGGAGTCACAGAAGAAATGTGTCGGGAGATTGTACATAAGTATGAACCCTCTGCTGAAGGACGCAACAATGGCTACTTGTCCATAGATGGCTTCACACACTACCTCCTGTCATCCGAGTGCCACATTTTTGACCCGCAGCACAAGCGTGTTTGTCAGGACATGACACAGCCCCTTTCACACTACTACATCAACTCTTCCCATAATGCCTCACTTTTGGAGGATCACTATTGGGGCTCGTCAGACCTCAGCAGCTATGTCAGGGCGCTACGCATGGGCTGTCGAAGCTTAGAGGTTGTGGTTTGGGATGGCCCTGATTGTGAGCCTGTGGTATATGTTGGGAGTTCCGTTGCCTCCCAGCTGGCCTTCTGTAAAGTTCTGGATGTCATTAACCAGTATGCCTTTGAGAGCTCAGAATATCCAATGATCCTCTGCCTTGTCACACACTGCAGCGTCCCCCAGCAAAGGGTCATGGCTCAACACATGAAGAAGATTCTTGGAGACAAACTGCATTTTGAGCCTCCCAAAGCAGAGGATCACTACTTGCCCTCCCCTGAGAAACTCAAGGGAAAGATACTCCTCAAAGGGAAGAGGCTGCCTCCAGACTTGCAAGACTCTGAAGGGGAAGTAACAGATGAAGAAGGGTTTGAGATGTCTAGAAGAATGTTAGGTGGAGATGATAAAGATCAGCTCAATGGGATCGGCTGCAAACGGTTGCGGCTCTGTAGAGAACTGTCAGATCTAGTCACCCTCTGCAAGTCTGTACAGTTCAGAGACTTTGAGATGTCGAAACGGGAACAGAAACATTGGGAGATTTGCTCCTTTAACGAGGTTGATGCCAACCGCTTTGCCAATGAGTTTCCCGAGGACTTTGTCTCCTATAACAAGCGATTCCTCTCACGAGTTTACCCTACACCCATGCGCATTGATGCTAGCAACATGAACCCACAGGATTTCTGGAAGTGTGGTTGCCAAATTGTGGCCATGAATTACCAGACTCCTGGACTGATGATGGATTTGAACCTTGGCTGGTTTAGGCAAAATGGCAACTGTGGCTATGTCCTGCGTCCAGCCATAATGCGCGAGGAGGTGTCATATTTCAGTGCCAATGCTCGTGACTCACTTCCTGGAGTGTCAGCCCAGCTTCTGCACATCAAGATAATTAGTGGTCAAAACTTACCAAAGCCTCGGGGCTCAGCTGCTAAAGGCGATGTTGTTGAGCCATACATATATGTGGAGATCCATGGAATTCCAGCAGATTGTGCAGAACAACGAACCAAGACTGTCTCGCAAAATGGTGACAATCCTATTTTTGATGAAAGTTTTGAATTCCAGATTAATCTTCCTGAATTGGCTGCTTTGCGATTTGTTGTCCTCGATGATGACTACATTGGCGATGAATTTATTGGCCAGTACACCATTCCTTTTGAGTGCCTGCTTCCTGGTTACCGGCATGTCCCATTGCAATCACTTATAGGGGAGTTCTTGCCTAATACCACGCTGTTTGTTCACGTTGCCATTACAAATAGGCGAGGTGGGGGCAAGGCCCATAAGAGGGGTCTTTCTGTGAGAAAGGGCCGCAAAACAAGGGAATACACCTCCACCAAGACCACAGGGATCAAAGTGGTAGATGAGCTCTTTAGGGCATCAACACAGCCACTACGTGAAGCAACAGACCTACGGGAAAATGTGCAGGTATGGACTTTGATTTTATTAATTATTTTCACCAGGGTTGATGTTTTTGAGACAAGAAATACCATGCTTCATTGTTTTGGACAGGTTTGCTCTGCTCTAACATATTTCTTTGGCTAGAAATTGCTCTTCATTTGTCTGATACGTTTCTTTAAAATAATAATAAAAAAAATTTAATGACTGGAAAAATAGGAAGTTACATGTAAATAAATTGGTCAAAAAGTGTGGGAACCCTGTTTGGAGATTTTGCTGCTGAATCTGTTTGGACACTGATTCAGGGTCATGCTTTTCAGGAATGTTGATTTAAACCTTTCAGATTCAGATGTTTTATTGGTTCTGATGGGGTTGAAATTATACATACAGTTTTACATACAGTATTGAGTTATTGGTTTGCCAAAATATGAAATTAAAACTCTGACATCAAGTATTGATATTCAAATTATTATTGAAAATATTTTGCATTTCAAGATGGAAAGATCCTACAATTTCTTCCCTCCAGGAGTATTCGATGAGAGTGTGGCTCAATTACTGTAATTTTAGAAAAGGAGTATTAGAAACCAACACCTCAGAATTTTTTTAATTGCTTTAAAATGTTGTGAGATGGTGCTGTGAAAAAATATTTTCTCATTAGAGAGCAGAGGTATGAAAATATATTGGCCGAAGCAGTCTTAATAATTGTAGCCCCATAGCATTCAAATTAAGTGTGTGAGATCACTTGTTCTTTCAGAGTTAAAGTGAAAAATACATTTTATATGAAATGTGACATTTGCTTTCAATGTCAAGTGAAGGTCTTTTAATGTAAAAAACAAAACAATTGTACATTCTTCCCCTGTTTACTGACATCAGCTGCCACGTTTAGTCTTGTAAGCTGTTTTGACCCTGCAGGCAGTTCAAGGGAGGCAAACGGGAGTTAACAATGGATTATGGCAGTACAGTATAAGAAACACAGTAAAAATTACCAGTGAGGTCAGGGACAGGTATAAAGTGAGACAGTGAACATAATATAAAGATCTGGAGAGGAGAGCTTTGTTGTTCATCTCATTAGTAATGCCCCAAAAGCAGCAGAAAAATACGGTTTGTGCTCACTAATGCAGTGTTTTCCTCAGAAGGCCATTATTACAGAGTATTCACATCTTTCACAAAAGGCACAGCACAGATGAAAGAACTGTGTGAGACTACAGATGTTTCTAGAATGCTAGAATTTAAACCACACTTTGTCATTGAAAGCTAGTGGAGGGGTAAAATTGCTGGATTAGAAAGATAATACATCATTCCAGGTCACGTCATGAAAGATGGGAGCAAGCTGCAATTTATATTGATTTCAAATGACTCTTGTAGCCCAGCAATGTAACATGCTGTCCTCTACCACATGGTCGTAATTTAAAAAACTAAAACCTCAAAGGAAATCCCATTAGATGATTAAAGACTGAAATCCGGCTCTGGCTCTCTCCCGCTTGTCTTTAAATGTGAATGCGTTTGTGTGTAGTTGTGTTATCGCATTTTTCAGAATGCTTTTTCTCTTGTATCTCACAGATAGATCCATTTTGGCATACTCTTGCGTCAACCTTTTTTTCTACACAGGTGATCGCACAACACAACTGACCTGGTATTTTATTTCTAAAAATATTATCTGACATGTTTAACTGTTGTAAGGATCAGGATGCACCCCCAACCCCCTAAAGGCAATCAACACAAAAGGTTTGGGGGCCTTAACCTCTGCGCTCTGCATGATTTTTGTACTGACATCTGCACATTTTCACACTCAAATTTATAAGCTCCCTGATCACACATACAGTGGACTAATTTAATACAAATTGTCTAATTTTACAGATAACCCCCTACATTTAAGAAATTATTGCAATAATTAATAAATAACATTGAATATTTGTACAATTTTATGATAAAAAATATATTTTTTATGTCTAAAGTTTAAAAGCATGCCATTTCAGTCATGTGTGACGTCTATTTTCAAGCAAAAAGTGTTATTTTATTCCTCTGGATGGCAGCAAGTATATATTTTTTTCCTCTATCACCTTCCATCACATTATTCTGATCTGAAATGTAGTTGGTGCTCTAATGTATTTTAGTGCTCTTTTTTTTGAAGTGCTAAGATACATAGGTGTCATTAGACAGAGAATCACAGCTTTACAATGCTTTGAACATTTAGTCTTCAAGAGATTTTGCTGATGATTTGTTTCTCATATTTTTTTACCGAACTTCATATTTTGTTAAAAAAAAAAATGTTTGACACAACATTCAATTATTCACCCAAGCATGCTCAGAAATAAGTAAACAAGTAATTTCTTTAACTCATTTTTAAGCTAACAACACAAGGTAAGATTTGATATAAAGTTTGTGGCTATTTGGGGCTACTGATCTGTGGTTAGCACAGAAAAAAAGAAACAAAAAAGTTTGCATTACAAAACCAAAATAAAATGTCACTATTTTTTTTTTTTTTTTTTTTTATAATTCAAACTGTGGTATTAAAGTAACAAATTAAACTGTTCATTTGATATAGGACTTGTCTATTTAAGTGCTATGTGAAGGACTTTTATATTAATTTAAAAATGTATACCACATATGCCTAGATTATGCATCCAGGGACTTCAGTGTTAAAGTGATAAAATGGCTAAAATTGTCATATAGCACCTCCCATCAGAGTTTAAGAGGTTAAAGAAAAAGTTAACCCAAAAATGAAAATTCTGTTATCATTCACTCACCCTCTAGTTCTCCTAAACCAGTATGACTTATTATATGTGAAGTAATGGCAGAATTTTCATTTATGGGGTAAACTGTTCCTTTAAACCGCATGATCTTTATGGTCTCCATGGCTTCACAACAATCCAGCTGGGAGTCTTCTTTGTGTAGAATAATCTGTCACTGTGCTGTGGGCTACACTCTTTCACTAATGAAATATCTACTAACAACAGACACACACACACACACACACACACACACACACACAGAGCATGAAGCAGATGATTATTTTTATTCCTAAAAGTGCATTTTGAACTATTCAGACTCAAAAAGGCAGTTGTAATTGCTGCATGCCCATTTTAAATGTGATCTTTCAAAGTAAGAAAAAGACATTCTGCTGTCAGACATGTATTGCAACCATATTCAAAAACCTGTTTCTCATTAAAATCAGCTCTGCATTTAACATGAACATCTTAGTGTGAACAACCCTCCGAGAGATTACTATGCACATTGTAAAGTGGTGAGTCAGCGTTTTTGACAAGCATAGAATCCTGTCTAAACATAACAAGCCTGTTCTAGCTTGAGTTGCATAATTGGATGAATTAGGTTTGTGCTACACTATTTAATGGTTAAATATGAGTATTTCATGGCTGAGGATATCAGTAATAAATAAGAGCTGTCTTAATGTGAGAGCTTTAAGTGTATCTGTGGAGTTTCATGATGAAGTAGCTACTTCTATTTTTAACTTCAGATGTGCTCTTTCAGAGGAAAATTTAATTGCTCAGAGTTTGCTCCTTTGTATATCTGTAGACATTATTTTTTTTAAGTGCTTAAGTATTAACTTTGTCTAAGATGTTTATCTTAAAAGATAAATAAAAACCTAAACAAATGTGACATTTGTTTACATGCTATAAGAGTGTACATCTATAAAATATATGTGGTCTACAATGTAATGTGGTAAACTTTGGTCACTCGCTATTTGTGATGAATTTGATGAGAAATGTTTCAGTACACATTGAAATCTCTGATGTTTAATTTCAGCTTTTGGTATCTCTGCAAACCTGAGCACATCTAAAATAAACAAAAAATGAGAAACACGAGGTTACTAGGGTGTTTTACTCAGGAGAAGAATATTAGAAGCAAAAGTCTTCAATTGTTCTCTATTTAATCTCATTACTGTCTAGAGATTTATTTCCTATGGTCTCACTTTTTATTTTGAAAAGCCACAATACATTTTACAAATAAGATTTTATTATCTATTATTCTACATGACCACAATTATTTTTTTACCCAGTATCTGTGATCACATTAGCCTGATTTTACCCTAAATATTTCTGATTCATTTTCACATTAGAGCTCAGCTAGCATGAACACCCAGCCCTCCCCCATCTTCTTGACCCATGAAAAAACACAAATGCCCTTCTTTTCACAAGCACAGGACAAAATGTCTGGAACACATTATCCAAGCACGTGCCGGAATCGGCTCTTTCCTGCGCTCTTGTCCCGCTGTTTGTGTGTGAATTTAATTATGGAATTTGGACCATGCAGCAAAGAGGTCATTACACTAAAAATGACTGATGAAAGTCATCAAAAAAAGATATCATGAAAGTGCATTAGACAAGATAGGGCTGCATTTTGGCCATTGTATTTGTGTGGGTGGGTGTGTGAGACTGCTAATAGCTCTCTTAAATTAACTAATTGTCCAAGTCTGTTCTGAAACAGCTTGTACAGTATATTTAAACAAAACACTAATATCACTTGCACACACACACACACACACACACACATGTTGGTCTACCTATCATTATGAGGACTTTCCATAGACATAATGACTTTTATACTGTACAAACTATAGATTCTATCCTCTAAACCTAACACAACCCCTAAACCTAACCCTCACAGAAAACATTCTGCATTTTTACATTTTCAATAAAACATTGTTTAGTATGATTTTTAAGCGATTTGAATTATGGGGACACTAGAAATGTCCTCATAAATCACATTTATAGCATAATACCCTTGTAATTACTAATTTGTAACTTACAAAATTGTCCTCGTAAATCACAAAAACACGCACACACAAACACACTTCAATCTTAATTATAAATGTGTGTCATTTTGCTTCTCAAGTTAGCTCATACAACTGAGGGAGCAAATAGCTGGGAGGTGTGTGTGTGGGGGCGGTGGGGGTGTATGTTTTGGTATTATTGTGGGGACTGCATTTCTGAAAATGTCCCAAGTGAATTGCAATTCTGTTGAAAACACCTTGCGGGGATGTCCCCAAAAAGGAAAAACATTCAAAAAGGCATTGTAGTTTCATAAATGTGTGTGGGTGAGTGGTTTTACGTTTGGAGACCATTGTTGACTAAATCTGATGAAACCTCCGATTAACGATTGATAAAGTAAATAGTGTGTGTGTGTGAGGGTCACCTTTACAGTTTCTCCTTTTGGGTTAGGGTTAGTCTGTAGTATTTAAAATTGTCTTCATATAAAAACAAGATAAGTCTGGTTTGGTATGAGGTATGTCTTCATATAAATTAAATGCTGTATATAACCTATTCAAAGTTTGTCCACTCACAACCTTCCTTTTCTAGTTGATAATTAAAAGCAGCTCTGATGTGAAGTCTGTTGATGTCTGGATATTTCACACTCTCTGATTTCTGACATGCATGTGTAAACACACACACACACACACACACACACACACACACACTCACACTCACCACTGTGTGAAATGAAAGATATAATCTCTCATGGCATGGTGTTTTCTGTGCATTGGTGTGTATCAGGAAGCCCCTGGTGGTGATGAGGTTTATGTTTCTGGACAGGGTGTGCAAGTGAGTGATGAAGCTGGAAAAACAGAATTGTTATGATGACATGGTTATGATCAGTGTCAAAGGCTCACATGCAGCTTTCCACCCTCTCACTCATGGATCAAAACACATGTGCCTAATTGATACTCTTGTTAGCACACACACAAACACTGCACCAGACTGCAAATAATGCAAAATACAGTTGCTTGAAATGTTGAAGTAAAAAATGAAAATTCTGTCATCACTAACTTAACCTACACTAATGTCAATTTAGACCGTGGAACACAAAAGGTGAATTTTTAAGGACTATACTGGACATACTTTTCCATTGAATGAAAGGGGACTGGGAATGTCAACTTCCAAAATGACAAAAAAGCTATATAAAAGTATCATAATAATATCATAAATGTAGTCCATTTGAATCTTCTGAAACTATAGGATAGCTTTTTGTGACAAACAGGCTTTAAGTAAATGATGACAGTTTTCATATTATATATTATTCAACTATGTCTTAGGATCTGAAATTATGCTGAGTTTTCATATGGATGCTTTAATCTTCTCTCAAAGACATTCTGTGTTTGTACTTTTTTCCCCAAATGCATGTGATATGATCACTAATAATTTCCTGAACTAAGGCAACATTGTTGATGAGAGAGTTTCTCAGAGAACTCCGAGTGATTTAGCACTTTAGCATCTGATACTAAAAGGCAAAGCTTTGTCCTTTCTCTGTCACACTGGGACACAAAGAGCTGAATATGCTTTTATATGCTACAAACTAGATCTTGACTTTGATCTAGCCTCCAACTATACAGAGAGTGTCCTCATATGCACAGTTTGCATGTATTGAACATAAAAATTTCAATTTCCTTGGGTATGGTAAACATGAGCTTCACCTTAGTTAGAGGTAGTTATCTTTAAAATATCACTAAGAGGTAATATCCAGAGTGCTCCCTGGAAATGTCCACAATCCAATTAGTTCGGTAGCTGGCAAAAAGTCAGCTGGACTTAATCTGAACATATCTAACATGTATCTTACCATTACATCCTAAAGCGGATTTTCAATGGGTGCCGTGCACCCACAGCCAATTAATTGTGGGTGGCTCATGCTAGAGAAAGCGTTTGATGCATACCATAGTCTGCGCAAGATGCACTTTGAGGGTGTAGACAGAGCCAGTGATTAAAATAATATCCGAAAGTACAGCTGGACACAGCTCTGTAAATGTATCATTATTCAACAGATCATGTCAAAATATGTTTTAATATACCAGTTTATTGTTCACTGAGTAAAGCATGTGTGGGTTTACCTCCCCAAAAGTGTAAACACTGAGCCTCCCAGGCACTATCAAAATATAGATGTTTATATTTTGAGCGGCCCACTCAACGCCACCCTTCCCTTTCTATCTAAACCTTTAGCATGAGTTTTGGGTGTGGCTACTTGTAGTTAACTGTTCAACCGGGAGAATATGAATGTCCATGATAGATGTTTTACAGAGAAAACAAAACTTAGCTTCGGCAAAATTCGAAGACTTACCAAAAGACAATGAGACGGAGTAAACCCTGAGTGAACATTTACAAGGTGGAGGACTTTGAGGGACTTTTTGGGGTTCGATTCTTGCTGTGTTGGTTCTCGACTGGTAAGCTACACTCTGATATTGCCACACAAGTTAGCTCATTACTGTCAAGCTTAAAAAAAAATTGTTCGGAATATGTATCGTTACACTTACTACACTTCTGGTAGTTACCAGAAGACCTGTCCTACCTCATCTGCTAGATACACCGCACACCAGCTGCCGTTCAATCCGGCGATGTTATCAGACGAGCCGATAGTGTATTGATGTTAAAAAATAGCATTGTGTGAGGAACAGGGCAAAAATAGTTTATAACCTGATAATCTGCCCTTCAACTCATGATTTGTGTGAAGGACAATAAAAGTTTTTGTTAGAGCCTTTAGTGTTTATTTCACCAGGAAAGTGCTGCGATACGTACAACGTGTGTTCTCTGACGCAATGTCAATTCTGGTCTGTACACCAAGCTGACAAGACATTGGAATGTATGGTGATATTTGGAAAAAATAGCTGCAATTTCTAGATATTTTCCATTGATTTCCTCATTGCAGCTATTTGAAATGGGTTTTAAACAGTTCCTGGAGCTTGCACCTAACCCAGGATTTCTCACTTGCAGCCACACACTGAAAAGACAAGCTCTGCTTTGATAACACCAAACTAAAAGCGACCAGCAATTTTCACAAAGATTTCTGATGTCCTCATGCAATCTCTTTATAGAATGCCATGGTGTCGTTCAAGGAGCTCTGCGGGCTGACTCCAGCTGCTAATATGAAGCAGTGTATCCTGACTGTGTCCTCCTGGATGATAAACAGCGAGCGGGCGCTGCGGGTGACAGTGGATCTGAGCGGGGCCTACCCCACCATGGAAGCGCAGGGCCCCATTCCAGAGCTACTACGCAAAGTGCTCACCGCTTATGACACGGTACGGAGAAATTCTGCAGTGTGGTGCAAAGAGTATATAACACAATGTGCTAGCATGCTTGTATGTCAGTATTACACCATGGTAGGCCAAGGTAAATAGTACAGGAGTACACAAACACAACCTAATGCTGATACACTACACAGTTTAGCTCAAATATTAGTTTAAATTGCTTTAGATAGTTGATTTAATAATAAAAAAATTATAATTTTACTCAGCAAAATAATGTTCTAAATGCATAGGCCTTTTTTTCTTCCATGGAACACACATGGTGATGTTAGGCAGAATGTTAGACAGTCACCATTCACTTTCATTGCATCTTTTTTCCACACAATGAAAGTGAATGGTGACTGAGACTAACATTCTGCCTAACATGTCCATGTGTGTTCCATGGACGAAAAAAAGTCCTATGCGCTGAAGTCCTGCACGCAAAAGTGGCGCAACTCTTTAGTGAATTCACCCCTGAATGCTACATTGAGTCCTCGCCATACAGCAGTGATAATTTATTCTGTTTAGATATTAATTCAACCATTAAGTAAAATACATTTCCTTTGGCTAGAACTGAATTAATTTATTCAGTCACTGCCTTCAGCTGGATTGCAGATAAATATTCTCTACCTTGCTTGTCCTTCTGTATAATAGGACTGTAGTACAACATTTTAAATGCTTCAAAGATGTGAGTGTGATTTGATTCTATCACATACACACGGCAAACCCTGCAAAGACGCTGTATTAAATCATGCTGTGTGTTTCCTCTTCATGGCACAATTCCATTTTGATATGTGTAGACATCCTCATATATAGTTTATGCAGGGATGTACTGTATAGGTCAGCCAAAGCAGCTTCCCAAGCACAGAATAGCAGTTAATGTCTTCCATCATAGTTAAACTACATTATGATGTGTCAAGTGCCATAGCATTTATTAGACTGACAGCAGGGAAGTACAGTTGAAGTCAGAAGTTTACATACACTTAGGTTGAAGTCATTCAAACAACCACTCCACAGATTTCATACACATTTTTTAACCACTCCACAGATTTCATATTAGCAAACTATAGTTTTGGCAAGTCGTTTAGGACATCTACTTTGTGCATGACATATGTAATTTTTCTAACAATTGTTACACAATTCCAGTGGGTCAGATGTTTACATACACCAAGTTAACTGTGCCGTTAAGCAGCATGGAAAATTCCAGAAAATGATGTCAAGCCTTTTGGCAATTAGCCAATTAGCTTCTGATAGGCTAATTGGAGTCAATTGGAGGTGTACCTGTGGATGTATTTTAAGGCCTACCTTCAAACTCGTACCTTTGCCTCTTTGCTTGACATCTTGGGAAAATCAAAAGAAATAAGCCAAGACCTCAGAAAAAAAAATATTGTGGACCTCCACAAGTCTGGTTCATCCTTGGGAGAAATTTCTAAATAACTGAAGGTAGTATATTCATCTGTACAAATAATAGTATGCATGGGACCACACATCAGCCAGGAAGTTAAAGCTCGGTCGCAAATGTGTCTTCCAAATAAGCATAGCAAAATGATTTAAGGACAACAAAGTCAAGGTATTGGAGTGGCCATCACAAAGTCCTGACCTATGTCCGAAAGTTTGTGGGCAGAACTGAAAAAGCGTGTGTGAGCAAGGAAGCCTACAAACCTGACTCAGTTACACCAATTCTGTCTGGAGGAATGGGCCAAAATTCCAGCAACTTATTGTGAGAAGCTTGTGGAATGCTACCCAAAATGTCTAACCCAATTTAAACAATTTAAAGGCAATGCTACCAAATACTAACAAAGTGTATGTAAATGTCTGGCCCACTAGGAATTTGATGAAAGAAATACAAGCTGAAATAAATAATTCTCTGTACTGTTATTCTGATATTTCACATTCTTAAAATAAAGTAGTGATCATAACTGACCTAAGACAGAGAATGTTTTCTACGATTAATAGTCAGGACTTGTGAAAAACTGAGTTTAAATAAATTTGGCTAAGGTTCCTGTAAACTTTTGACTTCAACTATAATGTGGACACTCCTTTCTAATTAACAGGTTTGGTGTGTGAAAACCTTACTACTACTGCTGAAAAATTGAGTGTGTCCAGCTTTGTGGCAACAGTGTGAGTCGGGTCCTTTTCTGTTCCAGCATGACAATGACCCTGTGCACAAAGAGATGTCTATAAAAAAATCATTTACTGAGTCTGGTTTGATGAGCTAGACTGGCCTACTCAAAGCCCAGACCTGGCTTTCTGCAGGAAGCACATTTATTCTTGTCTGGCCTATGAAATGCAACTCAATCTCCTCTGTCAATACAGCGTATTACTTGGTGTGTGTGGATGTTTTTGTGTGTTTGAACCTCTCTGGAGGGGGATTGTCTGATCTGAAAGTCTCACTTCCTTCTTAGACCTGACTTCCTGTTTCCTGTTGTTGGTTTCCCATAGATGATCCAGACGAGTCGCACGCTGATCGAATCAGCCGACGTCGTATACTCTAAACTCACACAAGCACAGCGAGCAGGTATAGTTGTGCACACACACCCGTCTGTTTCTAAATCATGATAGGGATTTTCCATTGTTTTTATATTGAGAAAATTATATTTTCTAACCCTACCTCTAAAGCTAACAAACCTTTCAGCATTTTTACTTTTTCATTAAAACATCATTAGTAGATTTTAATCCACTTTCCTCGTGGTGACTATTGGATGGTCCCCACAATGTAGGTGTGTTCAGGTTTTACTTTGCTGTTACTACTATTTGACATTTGTTCACCAAACACAAACACAGTAACAGGACAACCACAACTTCATGGTTCATAATTCAACTGCAGTTTTTCACTTCACATTAATTAGGCAGTATTAATGGCTTTGTAAGTTAATTATGTCTGTTTACTCACTGAGCAACAGGAGCGCTTGGAAATGTGGCGTAAGGAAGCACACAAACATTCTCTCACAGAGTCAAAGATCAGCCTACCCTCACTAATCAAGTGCTACTTTAGTTTAAGTAAATTATTCTCCTCTAGAGTTCTCCCCCAAAGCTAAATTCTTCTGTCAGCTTGGGCCTGTGTGTAATTTTATACACTTGGCCTTATGCGGACAGTTTTGATGATCCTGGGAGCTTTTCTATGTGTATATATATATATATACCTACTACTGACACAAAACCCCACAATACAACACACACAATTGTGCATTTTTTTGAAGGTATGCTAGAGATTTACCCTAAAGCCTTTTACTGTGTTTGAAAGAGAGACTGAGAAAAAAGGAAAAGAAAGAAAGAGACTGAATGAGAGGCTGAAAAAAGAGACAGAAAAAAGATAAAAAAGGAAAAGAAAGAAGGAAAGTGGAGAAAAGAGAGACCACAAAAGGGAGACAGAAAACAATTTAAAGAAAGAAAAAAGAAGAGAGACTGAAAAAGAAAGAAATAGACTGAAAAAAGAGACAGAAAAAAGGAAAAGAAAGAGTGAAAAAGAGAGAAAAAGAAAGAGAAAATAGAGACTGAAAAAGAATGGGACAGAAAAATTTTAGAAAATGGGAAAGAAAGAAAGAAAGAAAGAAAGAAAGAAAGAAAGAAAGAAAGAAAGAAAGAAAGAAAGAGACAGATTGACAGACAGACAGAAAAAAGATAGACAGAAAAAGTAAGAAAGAAAAGCAAAAAATGGTAAAAGATAGACTAAAAGAAGAAAGAGATACTGGAAAGACGGACAGAAAAAGAAAAAGAGACTGAAAAAGGAAAAGAAAGGAAGAGACAGAAACAGAGCAAAAAAGGATAAGAAAGAAAAAGTGAGACTGAAAAAAGAGACAGAAAAAAGAGAAAAAGGAAAAGAAAGAAAGAGACTGAGAGACAAAATAGAAAGAGACGCAGATGAGAAAAAGGAAAAGAAAGAGAGATTTAAAAAATAGAGACTGAAAAAAGAGAGAAAGAAAGAAAGAAAGAGAAAAAATGGGATTGGGAACCCTTATTAATGTTCTCTTAACCCCTGTTTGATCACATGTCACAGTGAGTGTTTTTACATGCTAAGTCTTACACTGATCATGCTTTATAAGCCTGCAATTTATGTAGTCATGTAAACACCTTAAACAGCTTTCCTTTAGTGGTGTTTGGTCATAAAGTGTTTAAGCATAAACTATTAAACGCACAGATAATGGCCCATTTCCCAGATTTTGTGTTACATGTAAATACCTTTTCCCGGGATTCTTAACAACTGATCCAAAGTGTTGTTCACATACCTGTATATGTTTTGACATCAAAAGAATGGGCAAGAATGATCCGAAGTCTCATGGAAACACTGTTGTCTTTTTTTTTTAATAAACAGGTTTTTGCTAGTTATAAGCATGTTGGTGTGCATAGAAACACACTGATTGTTAATGGAGCAATTTTCTATAGGGAGTGAATGATTATCAGTCAATTAAATAAGGTTGTCTTGATAGCAATGTCTCCTGGCCTGCTCTCCCTCATCTTATGTTCTTCTATCTCCCTTTATCTATCTCACACTAGTGGATAGGTTGAATCACGCCTTTGCCAATGACCTTCTCTGCTCTTACTGGTTTTGACTCAAAAATAAACACGTTTCTACAGCCCTCACAGTCTTTCACATCTCTCACCCATTTGCTCATGCAGATTTGGACTTGTCTAGCTGAGTGTCACAGCTGCCAATCTGAACCTTAATTAGCAGAATGAGAGGAGGGGGCAGCTGTTTGAGCAAGAGAGAGAGAGAAAGAGCAGTTGAGGTGCTGATAGCATTGTCCAGAACCTCTCCATTCTAATAAACACTTCAGTCAGACTCTGCTAATTAAAAGTGAGTTAAGTTATTATGATGGAGAGAAGGCAAGACTAGGCAGAGAGAGGTAGAGTAACTAGAACTGACCATTCCAGCTCACATGAACATGATTCTTACATTTCATGGTTGGGCAAGGCCAGAAACACACTTTTCAGTAGTACACAAATACAGACATTGAATGATTAGTTGATGGATGGATGGATGCATTGATGGATGCATGGATGGTCATGCACATGTGTAAAGTATGTTTTGGCCCTCTTAGACTTACATTTATGGAAACAGATATAAATACCCAGCTATATGGATTCAAACACGCATGCATCAATATAAATAAAACGGAATGCATTTAGTTATATTCATGATAATCTGCTTGACATGCCAGTTAAACCATTTCAAGGACTCCTATCATCTACTCATTGAGAAGGCTAAGCAATACTGCCCGTAACTAACAATCTTATTTTCTATTCGTCGCAGTCACTCAATACTTTGTCCTGTTACCTCAATCCTTTATATCATTTCTTCTCTTAATCCTTTTCATTATTCCTCTTTTTTTCTGTGCCTTCACAGTGACACATCAGATTCCACCCCAAACAACAACATGTCACATCCAATCATCCAATCAGGAGGCAGCCTATTCTGAGAGGATCACCATATATCACTGCCATTGCCATAGCAACCACATTAAGTGTAACTGAGTGACTTTATCTGTCATTAAACACTCTCATCTGTATCAAACTTCAAAGGCACAGAAACACAGAAAAATGTACCAACCTTCTCATTAAACAACGGCTCAGAGCGATACAAATGATGCCTTACCCAGCAAATCTTTTGTTATTTGCAACCTTATTTCTCTTTTGTCCTTGTTAGGGATGTCAAAAGTAGACAGTACAATAGATTGTTACCAAGTCGATACTGAAATCAAAATAAAAAGTAACGATTCCAGTCTTTTTATAGTATCGCAATACTGAGGACTGACTCAATTCAGTACCCGAGTGCTGTCTCGCTGCTTTTGAACTCTCACATGTGTATGTGCATGCAGCAAATGCACATCTTGGTCAAAATGCATGTCCTGGTTAGAAATTCACGTTAACACATTCGGGAATGCTTTCGGTGCACAGGTTTTGTGTCAAAATATGGGATTATTGCACCAGTGTAAATGTATCCTAGATTTTAAGCATATCTGACCTGCTGCTGTCTATTATGTTGTTACTGTTTATCAAACAACAATATTGTCAAGAAAAGAGAAAGCCACTTGCTTCTTTTGATTAAATAACTGTATTTGCTTTAATAAGCTCTCTACAATCAAACATGAACACAAAGATAGGCCTAAATTTAAAAAACAAACTGTACAGCTTATATTATCTAGATACTGTATGTACAGTTTGTCAGGATGTAAGAAAATACTTGAAGGCTACATTCCATAGTTTTAATTAAATATTATTATTATTATTATTTATTAATGAAGATTGTTCACAGAGTTTTTTCTGTGACATCAAAATTGTTATAAAGAATTATAAAAATTCACTGGTATTGGTATGGATCAGGATCAAAAATTTACTTTTTATTTTCAGTTGTTACCTTTAAAATTAAATCAGCATCAACTATTTTTTGAATAAGCCTAGAATAATATATCATACAGACACAAATAAAAATACAGCAATTGTTGGGCTTCAAGTCTTTTAAGAACTTTCAAAGTATGCAAAAAAGGAATGTTTTTGTATATGTACTTTGCAAGTAGCTGAATTTACAAACTGGTGTTAAATATGACTGATGTCTTGTGTTCAACAATCCTGAAACAGGGTAATTGTTATGGTGGTCTTTTTATTTTTAACTGTTATAAAGCCACAAAGCACCCGATCTCCAAAAATGTTTTTAGAAATTTGAATATTTATTTTTGGAACTATAGGCTTTTGGATACACTTGGTCAAACCCACATGATAAATGCAACCCCTAAATAAATAACTACAGTTCAACTTGTCTTTGATAATTATTTACCTAGGGAGTCCTAGATGTAGTTCACAATAGCTGGTAACATTGGATAATATACAAACATTATACAGCCATTTTGCTGAAGTTTGATTGGCTGCTGGTGGCCATGTTTTTTTATTTGTCTAGATCATATTGTAGAATATGTTAGAATTTGGCTCCTACAAGAAGCATACCAATTTTCAACGTCATTCATTGTAGCGCCCCCTATAGCCGAATGTTTTCGCGATTTTGTTGGCAGACTCAAAATGTTGAGTCTGTTGTATGTGTATCAAGTTTCGTAACATTTGGCCTTTTCATTTGGTAGATATTGATATTGGACCAATCCGTTGGCTTATATATTCGCAACACTTCGACAGATTAAAATTCCTTATGTCTACTATGAGTGTATTGATTGAGGCAGCGAAGGCAGACGAAGGTTGAGGATCCAAACGCAGTTATCTTTATTGATTAGTAGACAGGCAAAACACAAAGGAAAGCCCACAATGGGGAAACAAAACATAAACTAGAGAACTCGGGCAGGAGGATACATACCAGGCTAACAACATACAACGATAGACAAGGACTGAACAAAGAACCAGGGTATAAATACATAATCATGGGACAAAGGGGCCAATGAACAAACAGAACTCAAACAAGATAACAAGGTGATTAACAGAAGCAAAATGGCAAATTAACGAGGGCAGGTGCAAACAATGAACGGTGAACACGAAAGCTAACAAAGAGACTATGGAGTTACACAAGGGACAAAAGTGAAAAACTAAGGAATGGAAAAGTGACAAAAATGGCAAACAAAAGGGCAACAGTGAAACAAGACAAGGTATACATAACAGAGCCCCCCCTCAAAGGATCGGATTCCAGACGATCCTAAAGAACAAAAAACCAAGGACAGAAAACCCACAAAAAAAAACAAAATGAGGGCACCAGGGGCAGACAGGCAGACCGGGGGGGTACAAGAACAAGGCAGTCCAAGGGGCACAGAGGGCAGGCAGGAAGTCCAAGGGGCAACGAGGGGCAGACAGGCAGTCCAAGGGGGCAACGAGGGGCAATGAGACGGTCCACGAGGGCACAAAGGGAAATGAGACAGTCCATGGGGCCAATAGGCAGTCCCTGGGGGCACAAAGGGACAGGTTTGGGGGCCAGGGAGGTATCGACCGGGCAGGGACAGGTTTAGATGGCCCGGGGGCTGGCCATAAGGCAAGGGCCGGCTCAGGGGGCCTAGGAGGAGGCCACAGGACTGAGGCTGGTTTTGGTGGCCTGGGAGATGGCCGTGGGCCAAGGGCCAGTTCAGGGGACCTGGGAAGTGCCCACAGGACAGAGGCCGGTTTTGGTGGCCTAGGAGATGGCCATGGGGCAAGGACCGGTTCAGGAGGTTTGGGAGCTGGCCACAGGGCAAGGATAGGTTCAGGAGGCTTGGGACCTGGCCGCAGGGCAAGGACAGGTGCAGGAGGTCTGGGAGCTGACCTCAGGGCAAGGACAGGCTCAGGTGGCCTGGGAGCTGGCCATAGGGCAAGGATAGGTTCAGGAGGCCAGGGAGCTGGCCACAGGGCAGGGACAGGTTCAGGAGGCCTGGGAGTTGATCACGGGATGTGGGTAACCTTGGGGGACCTGGGTGGTGGCCGCAGGATAGGGGCCGGCGGAGCCAAGGAGGACTTCGGAGGCTGAGCCATAGAAGACTTGGGAGGTGGCGTAGGCAGGACCCTGGGGGGCTTAGGAGGCGGAGCCGAGGGAGGCCCAGTAGGCGGGGCCGAGGGAGGCCCAGGAAGTGGAGCTGTAGAGGACTTGTGAGGCGGAGCCAAGGAGTGCTCAGGGGGCAACGCCGAGGATGGCTCAGGAGGCGGAGCCGGGGAAGGAGCCAGAGGCTGGGCCGAGGGAGGCTTGGGAGGCCGAGCCGGGAGAGGCGGAGCCGGGAAGGAACTAGGAGGCGTCGGAGGCGAGGCTGAGGGAGGCTTCGGAGGCGGAGCCAGGAGGGGCGCCGGAGGCGGAGCCGAGGGTGGCTCTTGCGGCGGGGCCGAGGGAGGTGGCGCCGTAGGAGGTTCTTCAGGCGGTGAGCTGGAAGGCTTCGGAGGCGGAGCCGAGGAAGGTGGTGCCGTAGGAGCCTCTAGAGGCGAGGCCCTAGGAGTCTCTGGAGGCTGAGCCGCGGGAGGCTGAGCCGTAGGAGGCTCGGGAGGCGGAGCCGTGGGAGGCTGAGCCGTAGGAGGCTCGGGAGGCGGAGCCGTGGGAGGCTGAGCCGTAGGAGGCTCGGGAGGCGGAGGAGGCTCGGGAGGCGGAGCCATAGGAGGCTCGAGAGGCCCGAGGGGCAGAGCCCTGGAAGGCTCGAGAGGCTTGAGGGGCGGAGCCCTAGAAGGCTCGAGAGGCTTGAGAGGTGGAGCTCTGGGAAGCTCGGAGGGCGGAGCTCTGGAAAGCTCAGGAAGCTCGGAAGGCGGGGCTCTGGAAAGCCCGGAAGGCGGAGCTCTGGAAAGCTGGGAAGGCGGGGCTCTGGAAAGCCCGGAAGGCGGAGATCTGGAAAGCTCGGGAGGCGGAGCTCTGGAAAGCTCGGGAAACTCGGAAGGCGGAGCTCTGGAAAGCTCAGGAAACTAGGAAGGCGGAGCTCTGGAAAGCTCAGGAGGCGGAGCCCTGGAAGACTCGAGAGACTTGGGAGGCGGAGCCCTGGAAGACTCGGGAGGAGGAGCCCTGGAAGACTCGAGAGGCTTGAGAGGCAGAGCCCTGGAAGGCTCGGGAGGAGGAGCCCTGGAAGGCTCGAGAGGCGCTGGCTCTAGGACGGGCACAACCACTGGCGCTGGCTCTTGGACGGTCCTGGCTACTGGTGCTGGCTCTTGGACGGTCACGGCTACAGGCGCTGGCTCAGGGACGGTCACGGCTACAGGCGCTGGCTCAGGGACGGTCGAGGCTACAGGCGCTGGCTCAGGGACGGTCGAGGCTACAGGTGCTGGCTCAGGGACGGTCAAGGCTACAGGCGTTGGCTCAGGGACGTTCGAGGCTACAGGCGCTGGCACACGGATATCTGAGGCTACAGGCACTGGCTCATTGACGTTTGAGGCTATCGGCACTGACTCATTGACATTTGAGGCTATCGGCACTGGCTCACTGACGTCTGAGGCTACAGGAGCTGGCTCACTGACGTCTGAGGCTACAGGAGCTGGCTCGTTGACATCGGAGGCTACAGGTTCGCTGACCGTGGCTAACGAGGACTCAGGCTCGCTCACCGTGGTTGACGTGGCCGCAGGATCGTTCACCGTGGTGGGCTCAGGCTCGCTCACCGTGGCTGACAAGGACTCAGGCTCGCTCACAGTGACATGCGTGGGCTCTGGCTCGCTCACAGTGACATGCGTGGGCTCTGGCTTGCAGACCGGGGCAGGCGTAGGCCCTGGCTCGCAGACTGGGGCAGGCTCTGGCTCTGGCTCACAGACCGGGGCAGGCGTGGGCCGGGAGGCGGACGTTCGAGGCTACAGGCGCTGGCACACGGATATCTGAGGCTACAGGCACTGGCTCATTGACGTTTGAGGCTATCGGCACTGGCTCATTGACGTTTGAGGCTATCAGCACTGGCTCACTGACGTCTGAGGCTACAGGAGCTGGCTCGTTGACATCGGAGGCTACAGGTTCGCTGACCGTGGCTGACGAGGGCTCAGGCTCGCTGACCATGGCTGACGAGGACTCAGGCTCGCTCACCGTGGTTGACGGGGGCGCAGGATCGCTCACCGTGGTGGGCTCAGGCTCGCTCACCGTGGCTGACGAGGACTCAGGCTCGCTCACAGTGACATGCGTGGGCTCTGGCTCGCTCACAGTGACATGCGTGGGCTCTGGCTAGCAGACCAGTGCAGGCGTAGGCCCTGGCTCGCAGACCGGGGCAGGCGAGGGCTCTGGCTCGCAGACCGGGGCAGGCGTGGGCCTGGAGGCGGACGGTCGAGGCTACAGGCGCTGGCACACGGATATCTGAGGCTACAGGCACTGGCTCATTGATGTTTGAGGCTATCAGCACTGGCTCATTGACGGTTGAGGCTATCGGCACTGGCTCATTGACGTTTGAGGCTATCGGCACTGGCTCACTGATGTCTGAGGCTACAGGAGCTGGCTCGTTGACATCGGAGGCTACAGGTTCGCTGACCGTGGCTGACGAGGACTCAGGCTCGCTCACAGTGACATGCGTGGGCTCTGGCTCGCTCACAGTGACATGCGTGGGCTCTGGCTCGCAGACCGGGGCAGGCGTAGGCCCTGGCTTGCAGACCGGGGCAGGCGAGGGCTCTGGCTCGCAGACCGGGGTAGGCGAGGGCCGGGAGGCGGACGCCTGTCTTCTCCTCCTCCTCCGGGCGGACGAAGTTGGCCGTGCGGGTTCAAGGGGAGCCATTGGCGTGGAGGGTTGTTCGCTGACAGGAGGGGCTGGTGTATCAGGTAGCGGTGAGCTGCACGCTAGTAGGGTCATTTCCAGGTAGTCGCGGAAAGTGCAGCCGGGCGCTGCCTGTGGCACCCACTCCCTCAGCGAGGGGTTCAAGCTGTCCTTGAAAAAGACCATCAATGCAGAGTCCGGGAAGTCAGTAGCGTTCGTCAGGAGGAGAAAGTAGAGAGCGTGGTCAACAAATGGGTGGTCTTCTTGCTGCAGGTTGAGGGCGACATTTGGCCCGAATAGCTGCTGGATCCGTGTGTGGTCTATCGTTCTGTAATGATTGAGGCAGTGAAGGCAGACGGAGGTTGAGGATCCAAACGCAGTTATCTTTATTGACTAGTAGACAGGCAAAACACAAAGGAAAGCCCACAATGGGAACAAAACATAAACTAGAGAACTCGGGCAGGAGGATACATACCAGGCTAACAACATACAACGATAGACAAGGACTGAACAAAGAACCAGGGTATTAATACATAAACATGGTACAAAGGGGCCAATGAACAAACAGAACTCAAACAAGATAACAAGGTGATTAACAGAAGCAAAATGGCAAATTAACGAGGGCAGGTGCAAACAATGAACGGTGAACACGAAAGCTAACAAAGAGACTATGGAGTTACACAAGGGACAAAAGTGAAAAACTAAGGAATGCAAAAGTGACAAAAATGGCAAACAAAAGGGCAACAGCGAAACAAGACAAGGTATACATAACAATGAGGGTTCATAGTAGACATACCACAATTTCCGTGCGAATCGGTCAACGGTTTAGGAGTTATGGGCCAAAATGTAAACATGACCACTATAGCACCATCTTGAGGCTGATCAGGCAGAATTTTTGATATGCTGTAGTACTCTGGGGGACTACCTTCCCTCAATGTTTCAGCTCTCTACAACTTACGGTTTTGTCTGCATGATCAGTTTTAGGGCAGAATTATAATAAAAATAAAATTCCTTACAATTACAATAGGGTTTCAGCCCTTCAGGCTTGAACCCCTAACAAGCGTGATCTCATGAAGTTACTGTGTCAACATTTTTGCTGAACAAAATTATGTATTACTCAACCATGTCATTTTGTGACACTTTTGGCTCACGTGTCAGCTAGCGCAGGTGAGCTACCACAGAAGCTATTCACATTGGAATAAGTGTGTAAATGTTGGTGGGTCTGTAATACAAGCATTAACATTTTTAGTTTTTCAAATGACGCGTTAGAGCAAAAGTAAGCCAATATCATAACATAGCAGTGTGTGAGCACTGAACAGTTGTTGTAGAGTCTCTAGTGGAAAGTACGTGGCAACTCAGTTTCCAAAAATGTAATAAGTATGTTAATTCTATGAGACTAGGTTGCACAAAACAGAATTATTACGAGGACATTTTTTGCCAATTTTGGGAGCATTTTTGTCCATTTCGGTGGCATTTTTACCCTGAACCCCCGTTAATCTCTGACCATGGTATTGACTACTGAAATGTTGGTATTGTGACAACCCCAGCCCTAGTCTTGTTTTTTTTTGTCCTCTCCTTTCCTCGTTCATTTCACAAGCGCTTCCTCACTGCATGCCTTTGAACAAATTTATAAAACGATGTTGTTAGAAAACTGACATAGTACGCAAATGAACTTGGAGTTAGTACAGCTGTCTTCTTATGCAGATGTGCACTTGTAGCCTCATGTCCTTTATGAAATCATATGAATGCGGAGTAACTACATTCAGTTTGACATAAAAATAGTGTTTATGATTTGCAAGCCTTACAGTAGCAGTGTGTTTGCATAAATTTTGCTTTGGCTGTGGAGATGAGAGGACCTGTGCTTGAAGTGAATGCCAGCTGAGCGAGGTGGACAATGAGCAGGTGTTAGGGAGCATTTTGACACCTCCAGGCTTAGTGCCTAGAGAGGCAACATCTGAACTTGCAGCGTTGAAGTGTTTTCAAACATAATTCACACCGACAGTTCTCTTACAAACACGCTCTGTCCACTTCAGTTGAAGTACATACTGTATCTTGTGTTGCATTGATAAAGCATGTCTGTGTCACAAGTGTGTGTTGATGTCTGTGCATTTGTTCATCTGGGTGTTTTTAACCATGAAGCCAGCAAACAGGCAGTGGACTGAAGAAACGAAGTGAGAAAGCAGGTCAGAAGATATATGGTGTAATTATAATCCATATGCTGTCACTTTTAACCTTTGTATATTTACGTAATAATTTGACAAAACATTGAAATAATTTATTCACTGTATGTTTTCCCAAACCTGTATGGCTTTCTTCTGTGGAATATAAAAGATGTTAGGCAGAATGTTGTTTCTCATCAGACAAAACATGGGTGATTAAATGATGACAGAATTTTCCGTTTTTGTGTGCATTATTCCTTTAATCCCACAGAAAGTCTGATTACACATTACATTTCTTTGTTTAGATATTTGTGCCAGAAATCACTAACAAAAAGGTACCAAAGATTTTGGGCTATGGTACCATGGCAATGCAATGATTTTTTTTTGGACATATTTCATGGAAATACCATTTCGTTTTTAACATTTAAAATGGTAGGACCATGGCATTACCATCTGATATCATCATTGTACTGCCATTGTACTTTTTGTAAGGGAATGACTGCTATTGCACTGCACTGTTGATCATTTGTAGCACTTTTAAATAGTTTTATTACAGAGTTTTGGCGTAAAAAACGTAAAACCACTTTTTTCTTACCAGCTGTCAGATTGGCTCACTTACTGACACCATCCATACACCCGTCCATCCATCCATCCGTCCATGTGCTCTGTTTTTTATTCTCCGTACTGGGAATGATATATGGAGTGAGTCACGGATGTGATTTGGTTTCCCTGTGGCAGCTTTTCAGAAAAAGAGCAGCCTCTAACAATAACAATGCTCTTATTTTCTTCTGTGATATCGTTGCCCATATCTTTTACAAATAAAAAGCAAATTCTTGAGCTTCACGTTAGGCGGGTTAGTTGCACGACGGAATGTTGATTGCTGGAATTGCTGACAAATTTTGTCTTTAACTGAGCTGAAACTATTCCCTCAGGGTTGGACTTTCACGAGGATCTGCATCGTATCGGGGTGAGGGAAGGACTGAAAGGGAGGAAGCTACAGAAGGCCATGGAGAGTTACGCTTGGAACATCACTGTGCTGAAGGTTTGTATTTACAGAACTGGATAGGCCATGATATTCAGAATGATGTAACTGAAAGGCCAGCTTCATTCTGCACAGGATCTCACAAGACTCATGGGTTCGGAATTTGCAGATGTGAAATTCTACTCTGAAAATGTATTGCACTCTACTGAAACACCACTGGATACTGGGATATTCCCTTCTCTTTTTGGGAAGGTACAGAAATATTGGCAATAACATTGCTGAATCAGTTTTACTCTAATAGAAAAAAATATTGACGATAGTCTCTCAGATATTTTTTTCTTTTATCTAATTTTGCACCAGGAAAACACTTGTGTGTAATGGACAGTCATTACAAAGGGTCGCTAACAGGTTTGAATTCATTGTTGCCCCTTAGAACATTCATCAATATAATCATTTATAAAATGTCTGTATAGATTACATTACTGCACTAATTATAGTTAGTGCAGTAATGTAGTTAGTGCAGTAATGTTCATGGTTCCATTGTTAGTAAGGCTTGATAAGAATTAAATACTTTTCTGGTAAATGTATAATTACGGCAACACGTCCAGATCCATAAAATGTAGCATAAACAAAATAATAATAAAAACAAAATCAATTTGCTCTTTAAGCAACCACCTATGTATTTACCACCAAAAGCAATCTAGCAATGCCCTAGCAAATACCCAGAACACCAGAAAAACCAAATAGCAACACACACACAAAAAAAAAAAACTCTTAAAACACCTTAGCAACCACAGGCAATGCCCTGGCAACCACCCACAACATCTTAGCATATTTGTGGCGAGTTTTGCATGGACAAGCACCACCCACATTTCTTTAGAAATTATACAAATCTGGTTACATATATACATGTGTCACCATTAGTATTGGGACCTTGCTGTCTGGGCTCTTTTATCTTACAGATTTATACTTTCATAGTTGAGGATCCAGCATCTGGTGGTCTTTCAGTAACAGCAGACATCAACCATATAGCACATATTGTGGGAGAGAATTAATCAGCTATGACGCCCAAAGGCCATTCAGCCCTCACCATTCTTCCCACCTACACTGTGGTAATTAATTTGTGCAGATCGCTAACAACATTGTTAGAGATCTTTATATGTAGTCTTGGCAACTTGATGACACATAAGAAATCTCCATTTAGTGAAAACTTATTTTTCACTGCTCAAATCTAAACAGTTTTTAACATTTCTAAGTACTTTATTGGCTTGATTTTTTTTAACATACATTATTGTTAAACCATCAGTACATACACATAAAAGAATACGGTGCCAGTAATAGTAATAAAGTAATAGTGTGACATATACAGTATACAATCAAATAAAAAACAAGAAATCTCTCTCCTTTTACAGTTTTGTTTTTCTCACTCTTCAGTCTTATTCTTGGTCCCTATCTCTCTCTTTGGAGATGTGTTCTATATTTATGGTGTTTATGATCTGATAAACTTTCCCTAAAGTGTCAAGTTTTGTGACATTAATTGTCTCTGTGCTAATGGAAACACAGATTAACTGCACACAGAGGGAAGTCTAGCAAACAGAGATTAGGATATGTCACCTTTAGTGATGGCGTTAATGAAAGTGTCAAATTGCGGAATAACGTTATGAACTGGATTCTGGTCTAGATTAAGAGTTTGTTTGGGGAACCTGACTTGATTTAGAGCATGTTCTGTTTAAAGTCAGTTTGGAATTAAATAGAAATTGTGTAGAGAGCATCAATCTGAAGGTCGGTTTGCATGTCAGTTTAGAGCAGGTACTGTATGTAGCACAGGTGTGGGCTGGATTGGATTCTTAATTAAGCCTTCAATTAATTAGGACTCAAGAATAAACCACTAAAGACGCCTAAAAGGCCATGCACTGTGTGCATCTCACACATACCATCCTATTTGTGTGTTCTAGTCTAATTATTAGGGTGATTTTTTTAAACTTATGGCCACATACAGTATTGAGGTGCTGCATTTCATTCTAAAACACAGAGTTGAATGCAAATACACACATGTATTCTAACATACACAGTTTATGGGTGCAGTTTGGTTTATTTAGAACTACATTAAGAATTAAAAAGAATAAACCACACACATAAAGTCATTTTCCAGGTGCAAGTTTAGCCCTATCAACAGTTGGCTTAAAGGGATATTTCACCCAAAAAATTAAAATTCTCTTATTGTTTACTCACCCTCATGCCATCCTAGATGTGTTTGACTTTCTTTATTCTGCGGAACCCAAATTATGATTTTTAGAAGAATATCTCAGCTCTGTAGGTCCATACAATGCAAGTGAATGGGTGTCAAAACTTTGGCACTCCAAAAAGCATATTTAGGCAGCATAAAAGTAATCCATACGACTCCAGTGTTTTTATTCATATATTCATAATTTATATTATAGGTGTCGGTGAGAAACAGATCTTTATTTAAGTTATTTTTTGCTAGAAATCTTCCCCTCTTCCTCCTGCCCAGTAGGGGGCAATATGCATGAAGAATTTGAATCACTAAAAACACAAGAAGAAAATGTAAAAGTGAAGGTTTATGTGGAGATTGACTGAGCAGGGAGAAGTTATAGTAAAAAACGACTGATCTGTTTCTCACCCACACCTAACATATCGCTTCTGAAGACATTGATTTAACCACTGGAGTCATATGGATTACTTTTGAGGTGACTCATGTGTTTTTTGTTTTAGCTTCATTTTGGCACCCATTCATATGGAGCAAAAGATCGGAGTAATTCTTCACAATTTTTTTTATTTAAATTCAGCAGATGAAAGAAAGTCACACACATCTGGGATGGCATAAGGGTGATTAAATGATGAGACAAATTTCATTTTTGGGTGAACTATACCTTTAATCCCTATATGTGACATAAACATTAATATTCATACTTTTGAAAGTATAGCCACATAATTTAAATACCATGAGACTCCTGTGGTAAAAGTGCTTACTAACCTTGTGTGTGCAAGTTACTGTATATAAAGTCTTTGAACTTCATGACTACGTAAAGCCAGTAAACCCTGTAAAACCCTTTGCACAATTTGCGCAATATTCCAGAAAGGGCAGTGACATTATTAAATAGAAGTAATGTTTACATTTAGTAAATTTAGTGTAACACGTAAACACGTAAAGTTCATATCCACCTATAAAATAGTCCCACTTCAAACAGATGATTTAAACAACTTTTTGCCTTAACACATTTTGGTATGGAAGAATTTATTAAGTCCTTTAACAAAAATACAAGTTGCAAATTTCTGCCTTTAAACCCTCCCAAATGCCTTGTCCCATAGACTATAATTGAAAGTGCGTTACTGAAAAAATTATTTTCCTTTGTCTTCTGCAGCTAAATGATGAGTCAAAATGATTTTCTGTGAATAAACGACAGCAAGCAATCTTGTATTGGACACAGAACATTCTTTTAAAAGCATCTCTGAAAATAGCATGCTTCATTGTGCTGGTAGATCAGTTCAGTCCACCATAGTCTTACTTTGTGACAAAAATAGATAAGTTTGACAAGTCCCAACTCTATCCAGGAAATGACATCAAACTGTCACCCGAAGCATAGAAGTGTTTCATACAAACTTTATAAACTATATACCACCTTGTCTCTCTGCAATGCTCTTAGCCTCTCTTCTACCACAGCCTAAGAGACTATATGCGTCATGCCGGTATACATAATTCATCCGTTTTAAAATATATCATTTATTTATGGCAAAAGGCTTCTCTATCCAGGTCAGGGAGCCTCTCCAGCTCTGGGCACTCATGTAGATTCTCTCAGATGGTCCATAGTGGAGTAGATGCAGGTATAGCATTCATCTGCCAAAACTACTGGTCTCACCTGTCCTGTCTTTTTTTTATTAGGGCATTGGAAAGAGTTGAGCGCCATTGCAGTCTGAGTGGGTATTACGCAGTGCAGCTGATGTTGCAGTGCTCTTTCTCTGGGAGTTGAGTAACATTGAGTAAAGTTAATTCTGTTTCAGTCTGGTCCTCAATTAGGAATGCTCAGTGACCACACAATGCACTTCTCTGCCTTGTCTGCCTGTGCTGCTCGCTTGGGATATTTAATTGGCTAGCTGATGTATGAATCATAAATAATAGCAATGAGGCCATCCCTGTGTGAATTACAAACCTATTTTTGAAGATAAAATGTATTCACATATTGATTTTAACTCCAATCAGTGGACGAAATTAGTTTATATCTGCCTCATTAAAGGGAAAGTGTGTAATTTTGTCAAATTTGAAAATCCTATCCAAGCTTAAAGGGATAGTTCAACCAAAAAGAAAATTCTCTCATTATTTACTCACCCTCCTGGCATCCCAGATGTGAATGACTTTCTTTCTTCTGCAGAACACAAATTAAGATAAAAAAAAAAAAAGTCTGTAGGTCCTCACAGTTGAAGTGAATGGGTGCCAACATTTTGAAGCTCCAAAATCCACATAAGGGCACCATAATAGTGGTCCAGACGACTCCAGGGGTTCAATCCATGTGTTCAAACACAATATGATAGGTGTGGGTGAGAAACAGATCAATGTTTACGTTATTTTTATTTTAAATTATCCTCTCTGCCCAGTAAGGGACAATATGCATTTAGATTGTGAATTAACAAAAACTAAAGAAGAATGGGAACGTGAAACTGAAGTGGAGATTGCTGACTGAAGATTGCTGTTTGTTTGAGCATCCCGACCAGCCCAAAATAGCAACTCTGGCTTAACTAATGGTGTGAGTTAAGGGCAGGATTATATTTGTCCAACCAATTGAAGACAAGGGGAGTGTTTCCTAAGCCTGTTTAAAAGCATGTCATTATTTTTTGCAATTCCATGCCACTAATGGTACAGAAACTAAGCACTTCACATTGAAATTCAATCAAACATGGTTCTTTTTCAAAGTCATACTCCCGAAATTAGTAAATTTCAAAGTGGCATTGTGAGGCTAGTATGTCCAAGGCAACAATTGAAAAGCAAGGTCTGGGAGAAAGATAGGGAGTACATTTATGTCTGAATGTTTTTGTTGGTGTGAGGTTTGGAACGGTGTCTTCCTATTTTAGTTCCCTCCAAAATGTGCTGGATAAAGAAATACACGCACACACACATAAAACATATAAATTCCCTGGGCACACTCTTATTAGGGCATTCTTTACTCTCTGGGATGTTTCTAGAAAGAGACCAAGAAGACAGTGTTGGTATATGGAGGATATTGGGAGGATTCTAGCTGTGCTGCTTTGTAGCAAAACTATATTTGCAGTGCCATCAACTGCATGTACTCATTCACTTTGGGTTAGACTGACCCCTGCAGGCTGGATCCTTGCACTGACTTTAGTGTTGGTGCATGGACAGATTTATACTCCATATTTTCATCTAGCACCTGTATTGTATTAGGGATGACTGGGGCTAATTGTCACAAAGGCTATAAGTAACTCTAAGGTTGAGTCAAACGACTACTTACACAATAGTTATTCTCTGAGCCTGTTTTCTTTTCTTTTTTTTTCAGAATTAATTACGGTTTAAATGATGCCAAAAATGAATATAATATGTAGGTTGTTTAACAGCAGGTTCTGTTGCGACAGCTTACTCCATATAATGCCCTGCTTTTAGGCCTCAAAAGGTCAACGTGTTTAATGAGCTGTATCTTTATTCCTGGGCAATAATGATGCAAACGTTCAATTCCTTTGTTGTAGCCAAGACTTTAAGTTATTTGCAGATACAGAAAGTGACTTTGAAAAATAAACCTACCCTGATAAATATTTCCATGAGTAAAATGTGTGACAACTAGCCACGATCTCCTTTATAATTCTATATTTTAAATGAAATTTTAAATGGTTAACCCTCTCTTTTTTCTCTCTCTCTCTCTCAGGGCCAAGCAGACCTGTTGAAGCATGCGAAAGGAGAGGTAGTAGACACTTTGCGACAGATTCACTGTGCTGCTCACTCATGCGGATTGGTCAAGAACGGAGCCTCTACATGCCCTGCGTCACCTCTACTGCTGGCCCACTCACGTCCCCTCCACACCATCCACGAGTCTGAGACAGATAACACCACTCTGCACTGATAGAGAGCCAGAAAGAAAGAGAACAGAACAAATAGCAACAAAGAAAGATGAAACAGCAAATAAACAGTTTTCTCAGTTTATATTGAGAAAAAGGTGTTCTTTGCCTCTTAGACCAGGGTTAGGAAACCGAGAGTCGGGTTGGATGAGTCACTGAAGGAAACACAGGAGACAGTTTTACTTTGATCAGTGTCAGGTCTGAAATCGTTATCCCCACCATGGAGTCACATCTTAAAGGATTTCACTCTCCTGCTTTCCTGTAATGGAGCTGCTGTAGAAAAAAGCTGTGATTTGCCATGACTTCAATCAAATGCATACCCCAAACTTAAGCACAGTGGTTCTGCAATTGGTTTTGCTTCAGGACCCAGAATTTACATTGGACATCAAATACAGTTATTATTGTACAAAAGAATCATTGAAATGTATTAAAATAATTGTGAATAATTGCACAGGCCCAACAATATGCCAAATTATTACCATGACATTGGCTGAACAGGAATAGCACTTTTTAAATGCTTAAACAAGCTGAATTGTGATTTACCAGCCTAAAGCAAATGTTGTATTACTAGCTATAGACTTTATTTGGATGCAGTAGCCTTTGATGACACAATGTCAGATAAAGGATACATTTCTTCTTCTTAAAATTTTATAAGCCTATTTATTGTGCTGTCCTAACTATTCACAATGAGGGGAGACAAGGGCTACTTTTTCCAACAGGGAATATTTCTCAGAGTTGGTTTATTTTTGAAAGTCAATATCAGCATAGCCACATACTTAAAATGAAAATTATCTTATCATTTACTCACCCTCACACCATCCCAGATGTATATGACTTTCTTTCTTCTGCAGAGCACAAACAAAGATTTTTAGAAGAATATTTCAGATCTGTGGGTCCATACAATGCAAGTGAATGGTGATCAGACCTTTTGAAGCTCCAAAAAGTACATAAATGCAGCATGAAAGTAATCCAGTGGTTAAATCCATGTCTACTGAAGCTATCTGATCGCTTTTGGGTGAGAACAGACCAAAATATATATCCTTTTTCACAATGTGGCAGAACGACCAGCCCCTTCCTTTCGTTAAGGTCACCCCGCCTCTGAGGCCTATCCCTCAGCCAGGCTCACAATGAAAGTGTGCTGGAGTGAAAGGAGAGGTGCAATTTAATTACCCTCATTTGGGCAGTGTATGATGAGGCGCATCTGATGTATATTCATCTGTGAATATAGCCTCATCACTGCTGCCATAAGAACGTGCTTTTGGACACTGCCCTTACGTACACTGAACCGATTCACTGACAGATCCCACTTTATTTTGGACAATTCCCCCTTGAATAATTTATTCCACTTTTTTGAACATTTTATGTTTATTATTTCCAATAAATGCCTCTCTGAGGCTCTCTCTCATGCTCACCCCACCACAACTATAAATCTTGTCAGCAGTCTCCTTGGCAATCATGATTTGATTACACTTCCTAGCACTATCTTGCGCTCTACGCATGTGTCAAGCACTAGGATGTGTAGTCAAGATTGAAATTATCATCGTGCCTACAGAATGCAATGGCAAGATCTGCAGTGAAAAAGGAGTTATATTTTGGTCTGTTCTTACCCAAAACTGATAAGATCGCTTCTGAAGATATGGATTAAACCACTGAAGTTGTATGAATTACTTTTATACTGCCTTTTTGGTGCTTCAAAGTTCGGGTCACCATTCACTTGCATTGTATTGGCCTACAGAGCTGAGATAGTGTTCTAAAAAATCTTGTGAAAAACTGTTCTTGTCTAGAAAACAACATGCTCAAATTGTCACACTAAATGGGGCAATTTGTCACAATGAAACTTGCCACTAAACCAATAGCATAGGTTTCATGTGAACATATGGGGGTGATGGGGGAACGTTTCCCCACCATCATGACCACCAAAATACACCTGCTTTAAACAGCCTATTAAAGTCTTTAAAGCGAAATTTAAAAAGTAAAACTACAGTGTATATGAAACACAAAACTATTCATGAAATAACAAAAATGGAAAAGGATACACCATTGTATTACACCAAAATATATGACACCATTGTGTAAATTTAAGACATTTACTACACTTGACAACCGGCCCAGATAAAAATGTGACAACATACCTTGACCTGACTGGAAATAGTCCTTTGTCTTAACACATTTAAACTTTTCGGTATCAACTCTGCCTTCTTAATATAGTTGACCCTTGCCTGAATGTTTACCAGTATGGTGTGATTATGATCCCTTGTTTACCCAAGAGCTATAACAAAAATATTATAATATTGAAAATTCTTTGGAGGATAGAATTATCAAAAAAAGATTCTAATTTAAAGGGGGTTTGAACTAGTTGTTTTAAAGCAACATAAAACCTGACAAGAAAAAAACACATTAGACTTTTGACTCTTAATCTTTTCGTTACAGTGTACAACTAGCCCTGGTCTCCCCTTTACTGTAAGTTTAGTTGCAGTTTATTATTTGAATTTAGCCTGGTTCTTTCTCCACTTTCTGCAACCCTATCAGAACAGACCTGTGCACCACCAGTTGAGAACCACTGCTTTAGCAAATCATTTTCATCCATTTAATATTGATCTTTAATCTCCCTAAACTCCAGATTGCCCAATAACTTCCACGAGGTACAGCACTACTCCACTGAAAAGGAAGTCAGGCATTTTGTGCTTTCAAAGAAACCTCCAGAAAAGAGGAAATGGCAGAAAAGAAACAAGAATGGCAAATGTTACCTTGGCACTCTTCTGATCTCAGAACTGCAGATTGCGTTCTCTCACTCCACCTTCTGGCTACTCCACAGATTTTTTTTATTATTATTCTAAACTGGATAACATTAAAACTGTAAGCTCAATACACCTTGGTCCTAAAAGGGGCCTTTCTCCAGAGGTCTTGTGTGTGTGAGAGAGAGAGTGTGTATTTATTTGTGGTGCGTATATGGTGTATTTGGGATAAAATAAAATATGTGCATTGTTTATAACTGAAAACTGGACTTCTCCTTGTTGCGACGGGCTCAACTGGGAAGACTAGAAACTCTGGGAAAAATACAGATCTCAGTTGTTGAGAAAAGCACCACTGAGGATCAGACAAGCAAATAAATATTTCATTAAATTAATAATTTTAAGACAAAGTCAAGGACACTTTATCATTTCATTAAGGAAAATGTCACCCAATAATACACCCTGTTCATGAATATTCAGAATATTGTTATTACTGCTGTTAATATTGTGGGTATGGTGTTAATTAAATTAATTGAGGTTATTTTATATCTGCGTATTACAAAACCGGTGTCATTCTGGACAAGGAAAGGCGAATGGTTGGGAGATGATGATGTGAAATAGTTTGGCTAAAAGAATTTAGGTGTTTACTGTCACATTTTTGTCAAATAACTTCTGTTCAAGATAATTTCTGTTATTTACAAAGCCCATATGATGTTATATAAAAGCTGAATGACATCAAAAATGTCTCCAGGTCATTTATGCTTTGAGTTTCCCAGTTGTTTTTACAAAAATAGTGCTACAATTTTACCACTACCAATGGACCACTACAGCCCAATCAGTTAGGCTCAAGTAAGCCTTTATCGACAACAAACCTGAAATGTGTTCCTTTTAACTCCTATAATAGGCTATTGCTTTTTTGTGTGTTGGTGTTCACTAAAACAAACAAAAAAATACATTAAAGCAATTTATTTAGATTTCATATTTTGCCTTTTCATCAGCCCTAATATTGTACGAAGCAAATTGAAAAATGAAAAAGACATTTGCTTATACTGTAAAAAAACAAAAACAAAAAAAAACTGGCAGCTGTGGTTGCCAGAATAATTATGTAAAAAATAAAGTAAAATGTGAAAACTTTACAAAACAACCTGTACATTTTACAGTTTAAAACTGTTGTAATGTGCATGACCACACTGGCACTGTAAAAAAATAAAAAAAAGTCAGAAACTTGATATTAACCTTCTAAACCTGTGAAAATATGCGTTTTACTTTATAAGTTATTGTTAATCGCTAAATGACAGAACAGCATATGATGACATGAAGTTCACTAATAGTGTCTCTATCAGGAGCCATGATCAATAATCATGAGGAGACATCACACAGTGTCACTCACACAAACACTAAACACTGTCAGGGTAACACGTGTGACATTAAAATAATACAGTAACTAAACTACATAAAATATAACACAGAATACCCCAATGTACGTAACTGATATTAAAAATAAGAAGAAACATAACTATTCCCATAAAATATAATGAAATATGATGGGTCATGCAGGGAATTGTGGGAACACCAGATACATTTTGTTTTCTTTTTTTAACTGTAATTTTAACAATAATTTACTGTAAAATGTACAGGTACTCTCGTTAAATATAATGTACATTTTTACCATTTATTATACAGGAAAATCATACTTTTTACATCTAAATAAATGTCATTTTTACAACATATTATTGTTAAAAAAAATACTGTATTGTCTTTTAAAATATATTACAGTTTTTTACTGTATATTTTACAGTTAGTAATCAGGGGCGTGTCTGGGGGAGGCTGGGGGAGGCAGTGCCTCCCCTAGGATAAGCTCTGCCTCCCCTGACAATTTGAGAAATAATCTGTCCATCTGATCAGAGGCGGCGGCAGCCGATTTTGCCGGGGCTTCAGCCCCGAATGTTTTGAGTGTAGCCCCGAATGTATTTTGAATAGCTGACTGACAAATATGAAACCAGACAAAAGCCTACGTAAACCCCCGAAATCATAAGTTGCCTTATTTCATTGTGCTTTGGCTTTGCACATAATGCATACAGCCTGTAAAAATAGACATAGGCATAATCTAGCCTATAGAATGCTCCTTTGCTGTAGGTAGCCTATGGGCGACTCCGTTTCTTCCTCTCTGTTGAATATGCAGCAGGTAGAGGAGGAGCTTGCACAGTCGTTGACATCAACTAACGTTACTTAGTGGCGAGTTAACGGCAATTAGCAGGAAAGACAGCAAAAATTAAGCAAATGAGGCTTTGGGGATTTTTCCGAAAGAAGTCAGTGGGTAAGAATTCACATTTGTTTTTGTCCTTAAAGTCTTAAGATCATCATCTAGCTGGCTTTCACCCACAGTAGGCTAAACCTCAAGAGTTGTAGCCTCTAACCTCCTTGTTTAGATTGACGCAGCTTGGTAGCTCCGAGTTAACGTAGTCGCCTCTCACACGGTTCAAGCCCCGTTCGGAGTGTACTTTTCTTGTTTATCAGGTGTTGTTTTTGCTACGTATAACCAATAAGCATTAACATAAAATGTATGTGTGACTTGTTTTGTGATATTAATTTGTAGGAAATATACACTTTGATTTGATTAAATGGTTTTGTAGAGTGTAGCAAAGATGAGCAACAGACTGAGGAGCAGCAGCTGTGCCAGAATCAGGCATGGAAACTGCTAACAATTAATCAGTCACTTTACTTTAGAGAAAGTTAAAAGTGAAACATTGTTTATCTCAATGATCCTAATGAAAGGATTTTGACAGATGAATTATTCTCATAGAGATGATTAGAATTATATACAGTTCGATGCCATAGTGTGTCAATTAACTTAGACTAAAGTCATTCATGTATTACTTAGGATCTTATACATCATTTTGACTATTTATGTCAAAAAATATAAATTATTTATATTCAATATTTTTTTTACCTCACTTTACTCACTATAATATAACTCTTTTGTGATGACTTTATGTTAATGTACATGAAAATTCAAGAATCATGATAGATATTAGGGCAATCCCACTGATCTGCTCTTCCCAATACATTTTCTTCAATGGTATTGGTCTACAATTTGAAATATGTAGCACCTGATGAATTAGTTGTTTGAAGCTGATTTGCAATAAGTTATGTGCTGTATCTGTTCTTTTGCATCACAGATGATTCAGGGAGGAGAGAGGATGTTGAGGATAGTACTAGAGTGGAAGATTTAGGAACTGTAGAAACAGGCCCAGCCAGAGCAAAACTCAAAGAATACCCTCTCACCAGCTTTGGACTACAGGGAAGTGGTTGCTAGTGTGAAAATAAAATTGTCTGGGCTAAGCCCCGGATGTCCTTCAATGCTGGAAACGCCTCTGCATCTGATGATAAATTACAATTTAAAAGTGGATTGTTTTGTGCATATTTTTCCATCGCTAGCAGATGAGTGAGGTCTGACACAACAAAAATCCAGTTTAAGCCCTATAGTCTAATAGGGGCCCTGTGCCTATCTCTGGGTAGAAACCAGGCTTAGAAAAAGATATGCACTAAAACTGTGTGTAGTATAGCTTAATTTTGCGCCGATTTTTTCAATTGTTTATGTTGCCCCCCCAAACAAGCCAAATGCCCCCAAACATGATATCCTGGTAACCCCTCTGTTAGTAATCATTAATCTATTAACGTTTTATTTCTGTAGCATTTTTACAATCTTTTACCGTTAAAATTACAGACATTATTTACAGTGTACTTGTATATGCTTTTAATAGTACTGACATTTACAGTAACATGCCAGATGATATCTTGGGTCAGATTTGAATCATTAGTTTTGAATTCCTTCATGTTGTCCATTACTCTACACATTTCTTTAATGGATCATTTGCTATCTGAATGACTTCAGAATCTTCAGTGGATAGGTGCTGGCATTTCCGTGGCTCATTCAAATCCAAACACATTATTTTTGTAATTTGATGAGCATTACTGTATCATAACTCCTGCAATTCATAAAACATTACATAAGCATAAAGAGCTTGTCTTCTTTCCTTGTGGCGTAATGCAGGTGTATTCTGACACAGAGCAGCTATTTGTCTATCATTCTCTCTCTCTCTCTTTCAAAATTAACCCTGAGTGCTCTCTGAACTTCTGCCTCAAACAAAGGCATCCTGCCTTCTGTATTATTCTTCTCATTATTTCTTTGAGACGCTATGGCGTTGTTGCTCTTTTATTCCATTCAGCCTTTTGTCACTGTATCAGGACGCTACATTTGCAGCTAATTAAGGTAATGCTTTATCATACAGTCATTCTATTGGCATTCGCTAACGAAGGTATGTTTGCCCCTCCACAATAGTCTTGAAGAACTCTCTATACAATTACCTGGATACGGGCAATGGTTACCCCTTTAATAACAAAGACGTTAACAACCCTACCAGTTCTTTATAATATCATAATCCGGCCTCAAATGAGAAACATGGCATTGATGCAATATTGGTGACAACAACAGGTGGTTTGCTTTGTCAGTCTAATTAGGGATGTAATTATCCTCAGAGGATGGAGTGGCAAATCTATATAAAAACAGTGGTCCAGTCCCTTAAGAATCACCGAGATTAAACATCAGTTCCATCACATGACCTTTGTCAACAGCATGAGCGGGACAGCAGCGAAACTTATGGACTGCACAGCCAAGGTGAGATCAATTGGAAATTATAAGGTAAACGTATACCGACCTATTTTAATGCTTCAAGAGAGTGTCTATATTTCAAACCTGAAACTTGGACAAGTCCGTTTCTTTCATTTATTTCTACAGTAGATTTACATAAAGGAATAATGAATAATCTGATTGGCTGTAACATTAATATTTTCAAGTAGCCTATGCAGTAGTTAAAGTGGGGGATAGGCCTACTCGCTGGTATGCAGTCCTGCACTTCAATCATTTAGTCAACAGAGTACCGGTAGTTTTCTTGCGTACCACCACTTCGCAGAGTCTCCCGGTAAGATGTTATGTCTTTATTAAATGTAAGTGAGCGATTTGATGAGACCAGTCAATAACTTTTATCTGACCCTCCAAACGGGCTATCCGAGCGCAGCGCGAAACTCAGTGGTGAGTTTAACAACACTCGCACGTGCAACAGCCTAACGCTGGTCTAGTGATCCGTGGTCCATTTCCGGACCGGTCACCGGGGTACGCGTGGTAATACCCGTTTGAGCATAGTTAAATTACACTTCTCCGAAACCTGAACCAGCAACATTTTGGCGAGCACATTTTATCGCATCTTATTCACTCAAATGTATTTATGCAAATTGTTTTTCTGTTGGGTCAAAAACGTTTAAAAAAAAATTCAAATCCGTTACCGAAGTATGTCAGCTTATGAACAACCCGGAATCTGAAAGGAATCTTTGTAAATTTAAGTCACAGTAACGTAGGCTATATGCTCCGCCTAAGTTTTCATTATTATTATTATTATTATTAATAATAATAATATTAATAATAAACCTACATCTCTTTAGTTTCAAAGTTAATTAAAACCTATTTGTTAGTTGGGGGTTTGAGGTCCTGTTTGTTCTTCAGACAAATTATGTAATTTTTTTTAATGTAGGCATAAATAAATGCATATTAAGTGTTTTGTTCATATTATCAGGCCACTGTCACAGTTTGTCGTGTTTTGTTCATATTATCAGGCCACTGTCACAGTTTGGTGTTTGTGTGTGTGTGTGTGTGTGTGTGTGTGTGTGTGTGTGTGTGTGTGTGTGTGTGTGTGTGTGTGTGTGTGTGTGTGTGTGTGTGTGTGTGTGTGTGTGTGTTATTTGAGTCCTTTTTTGTTTCACTTATCAGCTTCATTAAAGCTTTCAATTAGTCTCCGTCTCATCTTAGCAACGACTCCTTACAGTTACAAAAATGTGTTAGTTATGATGAATACAGAAGAGAAATTTGGCCTCGGCTGTGTTCATCTGGATAATCTGGCACCTGCACGTAAAATATTTGAAGAGCCACTCTGTACAGTATAAAACCCAAGTTTATTTATTTATAGTCATGTTAACCGAAACCGTTTCGCATTTATTTACCCCCAAAATGGCGTTAAATACCAACAAGGAGAGTAGGCTACTTGCACTTTTTCTTTCACTCGAAGCACTGCATGTATGATCAGGTTTCAGTGGCATTCTGTGCTTTACGTGTGAGTGTCCTGGGAAAAGCAATCATGACATCGATGTTGCGCTCCCAGTTGAACTACAGAAAAAATTTACAGACTTAAAGTTCAAATAACTAGTTTCAAGCAATCAATTAACTTTCAAAAATAATTATTTGTTTTTAAAATATTTACTAAAGAGTTAACTATGAAATTCAGTGGGATTTTTTTTTTTTTTTTTTTTGGTCAGAAGTAGGCTAATGACTGAAATTTAAAAGAGTAATATTGTTAGTAGCCTAATAACAGCTGTTAGCTTAATGTAACAATAACTGAGAACTTTTGGAATAAACAAAGTTTATAAATCACATGTTTTCAGTCCATACAAAATAATAATCAATGTATTCCTACTTTAAATTGACACTTTCTAGCTTATTTTGTGTGAAGATTTCCTACCTACCAAATCCTATTCGCATCAATAAAATTACTTTTGAATTATGATAATCCGATAAAGAGCCACAAGCAAATAAAACCATTTGTGAGCAGTGTCAGAAATTCACTATTTATTTTTTTATTTTGGAGCAATATTTGTCATCCAGATCAGATTTTTAAGGTTTTTTTTTTTTTTTTTTTTAACGTTTTGGCGCTGTCAAACTGTGACACACTTATTTTAAGTAAAGTTCTTTCTAAAATTTCACAATAACAATTCCAAATTAACTTCCTAAGGTCATCTATAAATTTACATCGGTATCAAATCATATTTTTATTTGGTATGTATTCTGCTTAGAATAAAATATTAGAAAAAAATATTAGAAAAAAAATATTAGATGTAAAAGGAAATTCATAAGGCAATTTTTGTTTTAAATACATTTATTTTTCATTTCAGGGGCATTTTTCACTTTAGGGTGGCATTTTTGCACCGAGTCCCCATTAATTTCTGACCCTGTTTGTGTTTGCAAGATGATTTGAATGTAATAAGCCAAAACTATTTTTTATTTTAATTAACTTATTTAGTTCTACATTTAGCATATTATTGAATGCATCTCTGTCTTTCCATCAGAGAGTTCAGCTACTGCTTCTCATGGCGTTTGTGGCGCACCTGGCCCGGAACGCTGAAGGCGTGGCCACTTGCTGCACGCGCGGCTCGAGGTCCTGCAGCCTCTACGAGCTGCTGTGCCGCGCGGAGCGTTGGAACGACACTTCCATCCTGGACCACATCGGGCGTGTAAATAACGACGCCGCCGCCGGGATTCTCACACTTGGAAAACGCAGGGTGGGCGAGCGACGGGTCCAAGACCGCCTGCAACAACTCCTGCACGGTTCACGGAATCAAGCAGCGGGAATCCTGACAATGGGAAAGAGATTCGATGAGGACTACGGACACCGGCCGCTCGTGCACGCGGGAGGGACTGTTAGCGCGCTTGTGAGTCTCGGCCTCGTGCATCCGCTGAAGCATCTGATGCCCAGTGTACCTGAGACGACACTTGTCGCGTTTTAAAACCACAATTACCTGCCTCAGTAGGTTAGGTAAAATACCAACTCGATCCGTTCTCTTAATAAATGGACTCGACTAAATAATAATAATGGGCAATTTTTTTTTTTTTTTAGATTTATGGTGCGCAGAAGCGTTTTGTTTCACTGTATAAAGCGCTTGTAGGTTTCAGTTCTGTGTAGTATGTAATGTGGTCAGCAGATGGCAGGCGTTTTACATTTTGTAAAATAACAATGACTTGACAATAAAGTTTGGAACAAGTTCTTTGAGTCGGGAAATTTATGAAAGCATATCAGTAGGGGCGTAGCGATCATTATAAAATATGGGGGACTGGGACATTTTACCCCAGTTAATATTTCTCAAAATAGATTTTGTAATCAGTCCTTGTATAGACTTGAAGTTGTGATCTCAAGCTATTTAATATTTCCACCATTGTTTTTTAACTGTAATATAAGATACCGTTTGTGTAACACACTCATTAGACATTTAATACAACAACCCTATATAGTGGGGCATGCTGTCACTGTATGTGTATCACAAAGGGAACCTGATCACAATGTGGGAACCTTCTGTACAACACTAATTTGAGAAGAATATCTAAAGTAAACCAATATAAGCATATTACATAGCCAACATTACATTTTAAATAAATACAGATTGTATGTATAAAAGTTTTTTTTTTTTTGGTGGTGGTGGTGGTAGGAGGAACAAGTGCACAGAACATTACAGTGAGACACATAATATTAAAAAAGGTAAGAGTATAAATAGACATACAAACATTTTTGGAAATGTAATGTAGAATGACATGTGTGCAAGTGGTAATATATGTGGAAGGTCAGGGTATGTACAGTTATTGAATTAAATGAGTGAATTTACATGACATTTATATACATTATTGCACTATGAGAGTCCTGAAGGCAGTTTAGTTGTTCATGTGGTAAATGGCCTGAGGGTAAAAACTGTTCTTGTGCCTGGACGTCCTGGTGCTGAGTGCTCTTCAGGAGGAATCTGCGGGGGATTCCTCCTGAAGTCCACTATCATCTCTGCCTTTTATCTCAAGGTTGTTGTGACCTCCTGTCTGTATGCAGACTCGTCACCTTCGTGGATGATGCAGATGACTGGTGTTATCTGCAAACTTCAGGAGCTTGACGGGGGTCCTTTTGTAGTGAATTTATTCGTGTAAAGGGAGAAGAGCAGTGGAGAGAGAATGCATCCCTGAGGATCACCAATGTTAATAGTGAAGGTCTCGGATAGGCAGGAGCTAGTGAGACTGGGGAAAATCCTATGTGTCAGAAAGCTGTTGATCCACTGGCAGATTGTGTTTGGCACAGAGAGCTGGGTTAGTTTGTTTGAGAGAAGATCAACCTTGATGGTACTGAAGGCTGAACTGACGTCAACAAATAGGTTCCTTGCATAAGTCCAGGTCTGTTGAGGAGTTGCAGGATATAATGCTGTCCCATGTTGACCACATCATCCACAGACCTGTTTGCTCGGTAAGCAAACTGAAGGGGGTCTAGCAGGGGTCCAGTGATTTCCGTCAGGTAGGCCAAAACCAGTCTCTCAAATGACTTCATGACCATAGATGTGAGAGCGAAGATTGGAGAGTTTGAAGAAGCAGGAAACTTTATTTGTTAACATTAACATCTGTTTATGTTAGTTCATAATACATTATTTAATGTATTATGAACTAGGAAGATTGTCTTAAATAATGCATAATTTGTTCATTTCAATCAAATTTGAAATTTCATTAATATTTCAACTATCCTATAAAGAAATATTCTCTGTTGTGATTGGATCAGTCCATGTGAGCCCACTTTGAACAACAGTCATAACAAATATTTCCCCCACTTCAAAAAAACAGTATGTTTTATGGGGGCCATTAGCACCTGCAACGGGGGGGCTTTTTACCCCAAATATTATCCTTTCACTCAATGAACAGTTATTGAAAATCTTTTGATTTGAACACCTTGAGCAAAACCGAAAAATGACTGATTCAGGAATTCTCATTAGCTACATACATTTGCAATAATAATTATTATTATCTCATGGATCTGGAATATTTTGCAGTGTATAGTAACACATATCACTATACTAAATGGTGTTTAAAATGTGCAGTGGTAGTTTTTGTTGCTGTATGGGAGAAACTACAATCAAAAGTGTCTTTTACCTCAGGAGACCTTAAGCCCCGTTGTACTTTACAACCCTATTGTAAAGTGTTACCAGAAATATAAAGCCATTGTAATGGCCAACAGAAATTGTAATTAATGAATTGTATGTAATTACCATGTTCAAAAAGTGTAAGAGGTTGCACAAACCTGACATGAATTTTGGGAGATGATTAGAGCTTTCCAAAGAGCCATGCTTTAATGCCTCCACCATCACTGCCTTTGAAAACCACACATTTCCAAATTGTTCCTACACCGGTGTCAGTAAGCATTGACCCAGAGCTGTATCCTTTCTGATTTGACTTTTATAGAACTTCCAGTGTGTACGTGTTGTGCGAGAGTGAGAGGTTGCCTGTGTCTGGTAATATACTGTATGTAAATGTCTGCTCAGCACAGATGGCCGATCTGCTCTTCCTTTCACACCATCTCTCTCTCCACCTAATTCTTGTAATTCTGGTGAAGTCACTGTACCTTTAAACCCAATTCATCCCTTAAAGTCTCTTTATTTGTGGTTTTACGACACAGTACTGCTCCCATTACAGAATCTATAACTGTCACTCAGAGTCACTAGAGGGATCTGCTTGTGCTACATTGATTTGGTTATATGCATATTTTCTGCATTTGTGAAATATCTTGTTATTCTTTTTATAGATGGATAGATAGATTATCTACTTCATGCCATTATCATTGTTACTGTGGTGTGCTTCTGGTTTTCAAAGAGGCATAGAGAGAAAAGGTGAGCATGCAAAGGGAACAGAGCGAGAGGGAGGGACAGAAGAGTGCAGAGATAGTACTGCGTGAAGTGGAGAGGAGATGTAGTACAGATTGTGCACCTGCCTCAGAAAGAGGACACAAGAGATGAAAAAAGAAGAGAAGGATGAAAAGCATCATTTTACCTCATATTAGGACAACCCAAGAAGCAAACAAATAGGAATTCAAAGCAAAGAGTGAAGTGTGGGCAATCTATAATAAGATTGTAAGGAGGTATTGAAGAGAAAGGGATGGAACGCAAACAACAAAGGAAAGAGGTGAAGCCTGTTTATTGAATTGCTGTTGAAAGATACAGGGGAGAAAAATCCAATTCTTTCAATGAAGAAAGTACAGAACAGCTGTACCAGCGCCTACATTCAAAGCAGGGTGAGATCACAAACTGAATGACTTCAGAAAGTGAACACAATATCACAACCAATTAGACATGCAGTGGTCTTTAAATTGGAGGTATGGAAGATTAAAGTGAGCTGTGTGGATTGTCACTGCTCTCATAGAAACTCCTGCAGAAGGCACTCCGCTGAACTGATGAACAAGTAGCGATTAGCACCTCATCTAAGCCAGCAACCAACACAGTTTGAATCTCAGACTGAATAACCTCACCTCTCTTTCTTGCTCTCTGTTTTGTCTCTTGCTCTCGCTTTTCTTTTGATTTCTGTTTGTAATGGATGTCTGAGGATTGATCATCATGCCTGTGATGAAAGGGCTCCTGGCCCCTCAGAACACCTTTCTTGACACCATTGCCAAGCGTTTTGATGGCACACGTGAGTAATTTTCTTTCTTCAATTTCTGTCTGAGCTTTCAGCTAGTTACTGCAGCTGATATGGCTGTTCTGCAGCTTATCAGATTGAAAAATATACTTTTATCTATCTATCTGTCTGTCTAAAGAGTGACTGAATGCTCTGATTGGCTTTTCTGGGTAGATTTTACAGTAATCAATGTGATGTGAATTTTTTTTATCCTTTTCATATTAATTTCTTACATTTTGTACTTTTGTACAGGGTATTTAACTGTTTCAATTTTTTATTTTCTTTTGTTGAAATTGAAATGAGCGTCCTAAATTTTGAACATTTTTTACTGCAGTTTTTCTCAATCACTTTGGCTCATTTTTTTTAAATGTTCTTAACATTCTCTAAACTGCAGTACTGTTTTATGGGACATCACAACTCTATTGCACGTCTGCAAAATGTAATAACTCACCAAAAACATTTAAGTTATGCTTCAAAGCCTAGTTATTGTGTCAGTAAATTGGCCAATGCCACTAAAATGAAAAGTTTTTTGTCATTGTGTGAGCTGAACTGGTCAAAATGTTTAGATGCTTTTTCACCATGGCAGTCAACCCTGGAAATGTTTGATATGTACAAATTTGATTTTTGTTCTACTTTTTTGTTGACACTGACTGCTTACTGTACTATACAAGGATGTCAGTTTTGTCTAGCTGAATGATATTGTGTGTCACACTGATCTTTTTAGATATCGATTTCAACAGTAAGAAAAGGTTACTGGGCAAAGTCAATAGAGTGCAATACTTAAAAACACAGAAAAAGGATATGCACATTTGTATGTATACAGTCAATGTATTTTATAGCAAAGTGTTACATGTACACAGAAAATTAACATTTGCATGTCCATTTTTACAAATTTCCTACTTGTAAAGTCATATGTAGAGACCAGAAAATTGCAAAAACAAAATGACATCCATGCAAAGAAAAAACCTACAACAATGAAAAAAACAACTGTAGTTCTGTAGAAAACAATAAATTGTACCTCCTCACAGTACACAACACTAGTTCCCATCTTCTTGGTGGACATCTTGTTGGTCTGGCCAGAGATTTAGCAGACATCACAAACATTCTACGTTATAGATATTTATGGAATATACATGTACGTCTGACAGACATTGATAATTGAATGGATCATCTTGCATGTGATGGCTCACACAATGAAAGTATGATTACAAGTTTTGAAAAGTATGACAATTTCACTGAATCAACTCATCAGTTTTGATCTGGAAGCATGTGCATTTAGTTATCGGGCACATTTTAGACAATTGTTCTTACACTTTTGCACACGTGCCAAAACACATGCAATTTGCTTAAATGAATAAGAAATTAAAATCTGGTGTGAACAAAAACGAATTGTTCAGAGATTTGAACTTATTATTTTGAAAAAGATTAAACTCATTCAAGAATTGAGCAAAAGCGATTTGAGAAAAACTGTTATAAAAAAGAATATAAATATCCATAGATTTAAAAAAAAAAAAAAAGACTATTTTATCTAGTGCGTTATTTTGTTAGATTTTCTTTTCTAACAATATACACTGTCAATTTGCCATCAGTTCCACTTCATGAAGCAGCTACTGTAGACTGATCCAGAATTGTTGACTTAGACTAAATGGGTGGTCGCCTTGTTGGTCACACTAAGGATGCAGAGGTGTTTGTTTCATTTTAAGAGATTGAAAATCTCTTTTTGAAAATATTTGAAAATGTCTCTTTAAATAGGAAGATCTCTGTTGTTCTGGAACTAGTCGAGACCTTCTGCTGTCTGCGTAAATCATGGTTGGACTGTTGCTTGTGTGTGTGTGTGTGTGTGTGTGTGTGTGTGTGTGTGTGTGTGTGTGTGTGTGTGTGTGTGTGTGTGTTTGTACATTTTAGAGCAGATCTACTTGTAAAAGCCCTGAAGTGTTGTTCAGCAATGTGGGAGTTTTACATTATAATACTATGCAAACAAAAAATGGAGGGCAGTTGATGATGGCATTGTTTTGTATGAGTGGTCCTCTTTCTCCCTTCCTCTTCTCTACCTGCCATGATATATTTGGAGAGAATTCAAAGAGGACTAAAATCGTAAAGATGGGAATGACTAAACCATTAGTGTGTGCTGAAGTGTGATTTGTGCTCTTATCTACTCTGAGTTGGTACAATGTTAGAGTGACAGGCAAGGAGAGGCTGATCCATCAATGCAGGATGTTGATTAAGTCAAGTGTCTCACAGGACTACATGTAACGCTCATTAAAGGCATAGCTGACCCCAAAAGGAAAAATCTGTCCTCATTTACGCAGAATGTGATCTTCAGTTGCCATTCACTTTTATTGTACAATAAGAATAAAAAAGGAAAAGAAAGTCAATAGTGATTCAGGCTAACATATTAGAAGAAAGTGATATAGGTTTGGAGCGACATTGAGTAAAGATGACAGTTTTTTCCTTATTGGGTGAATTATTCCTTTTTCCTCTTTGCACAATTTTACTTTCTAGTAGACAGTCACAAAGCACAATGTTCTGGACTAACAAGAGCTCACGCCCTTCCAGTCAGCCTCCGACACTGGATATCACATAGAAGCTTCTGGTGTCAGTATGCCTAGTTAGACTGTGAGGAGATATATATATATATATATATATAATGCAACAAATAACCGTGCATAATTAGGATAGCAAAATATATAGGCTTATCAGCTTATAAGAGGAAGAAGAAAGTACTTCCCATATATTTTGCTGTAAGACATCAAGTGGTGTGTGTCCAATCAATCTCTACAGCAGTTTGGCACAAATTCATTTGTCACTTGATAATATGGCTAATAATACTAGTATTTGGCCAAGTGATTGTTCCACGTGTTAGGCTGGTAAATCGCACTTCTGCTGTTGTTTGTGCATTTAGAATATTGTCAGTTTTCAATATCATGATAAAGGGATAGTTCACCCAAATAGGAGAATTATGTCATCATTTACTCACCATCTTGTTGTTCCAAACCTGTATGACTCAAATTCTTTGAAACACAAAAATGGATGTTAGGTAGAAGGATAGTCTTACATTTTATGGAAGAAAAAGATGCAATGAAAGTGAATGGTGACTGAGGCTAACATTCTACCTAGTATCTCCTTTTGTGAAAGCAAATCATATAGGTTTAGAACAATATGAGGGTGTATAAATGATGACAGGATTTTCAGGTTTTGGCTGAACCATTGCTTTAATAATTGTGCAAATACTTTGGCCAATATCGTTCATGGTGTGCCTGGAAGGATTCAGTAGATCATGGAAGGGAAAATGTCTCACCTTGTGAAAGCTCTTAAACCAAAGCGATGTCCTTAACTCACTCCACAGCCAATCAGACCAATCATATGAATCACTCCCTCTGCCATTACCGGGGACAAATCTCCACTTCTTGAAATGTCATGCAGACCATTTGCTCTGCCACTTTCGAGAAAAAACTCCCTCTGTCGTGTCACACTGTCCCAAGCAACACTAGGTGTCTAAAATCAGTGTTAGTATGTGCATGTGTTAGTGAGAGACATGACATTAGATATGTGAATGCCTCAGTTTCATCACCTCTCTCTCTCTCTCATTTTTTCCCTCTCCATCATTATCACTTAAATCACTTTTAATTATAGCAGGAGACTTTTTTAGATTTTAAGATTATTAGAATGGAGAGGTTGACAAGACCTTAAAGGGGTCATATAATGGTACATGCACTTTTTCAAGTTGATTGTACTGAAATGTGTGTTGGCTGTGCCTGTACACAACCATCCTATTATGATAAAAATCCATCCAGCGTTTTTGTTTTAATCTCCTTATATATTTTCCCCTGCCTCAAATCGAGCCGTTCGACCGTGTGACGCCACACGGTCGGACGTCCTCCCAGGATTGTTGATTGACAGCAGTGTTTCAACACAGACCCGCCCTCGCTCGTGAGCGAGCTGCTGTCAATCATAGTCCGTCATCATTGTTGATACACTGGAGCAGAATGGCGCCTAAGCGATTGTGGTGTTCTGTTCTTCGGTGTAATAACGAACACAGCAGTCATTTTGATGTTCCTAAATCTGAACCGCTGAAGACGCAGTGGCTGAGTTTTGTTTACGATGGGAATATTCCCCACGAGCAACGTCAATGCGTTCATGTTTGCGCGAATCATTTTTCACCAGACTGCTTTATAAACGAGGGTCAGTATAAAGCTGGTTTTGCTAAGAAGCTGCTGCTGAAAAAAGATTCGGTACCAACTATTTATATTCCCTCTGCACCTCCAGAAGAAGTAAGTGTAACGTTTTATTAACCTTTATATTAATCTTTGCAAATCGCTTGCACGCTTCACAATGAATGTGGCTAATGTTTACGGAGGGGCGGGGTGACCAAAGCTCATTATCATTTAAAGTCATATGCACTGAAACGGTGTGCTGAAATCAGAGCTGTTTTTGAGCAGGTAAAATTAGTGTTTTCTTAAAATACTAATGAGAAGTTTTCATTTAGACCCTAAAGATTCATATTAACTTGTACAAAAATGGCATTATATGACCCCTTTAAAGGATAGGTATTGTTTTTTTATGTCTACCATGTAAACACTGTGGTTGCCATCATGTATAATTGTATATATCACAAAGTGGCATAGTTGCTGAAGTTTTGTGCCTCTCGCTGCGAGTGAATGTAGTCAAACAGCATTTATTAAAAATTAGGGGTTTTAGCCAGGGGTCAATGAACTCTTGGGGGCCTGTGAAAAAGATGTTTGGTGGCCAGAAATTTGAAGCTCCAAAAAGCATTTAAAGGCAGCATAAAAGCAAACTATATGACTCCATTGGTTTAATTCATGTCTTAAGAAGCAATATGATGGGCGTGGGTAAGAAACGGATCAATATTTTGGTCCTTTTTTACTATAAATCTCCACTTTCACTTCCACATTCTTCTTTTTTTCTTTTTCTTTTGGCAATTTGCATTCTTTGTACATTTCCCCACCTATTGGTCGAGGCTGGTCAAAGGTGGAGATATAAAGTTAAAAGGACTTAAACGTTGATTGGTTTCTCACCAATTTATACTAAAAAGAAATAGTCGAATGTATGTTTGTCACTTATTCACATTGCCTTGAGATCTCTACAAGAGTCACCTATTCTTTAAAATGAACATATACAATAGTGGTATTACCTCGGTTTGCAGTTGTTAGCGGCTTTTACCTGGCATTTAATCTCTTAAGCAAGCATCATCAGGGCCGGCGCTACCTATAGGCGAACTAGGCAGTTGCCTAGGGCCTCGGCCTTGGAGGCGGGGCCTCCAAAACATACACATGCTTATCCACCAATCAAGAGCAGCAAAATACTATGCTGTTTGTCCATTGGATATAACAATTGTCATTCACCTGTAGTTAAACCAATTAATAATCACCGTTTACATGCGAGTCACTCCCAACCTCTGAATTTATGAATGAAGAGATTGTAGATGAATAAAATCCAACTTTTCTGCAAATTTATCTGATGGCTCGAAACTAACTCATCCTTCAGGGGCTGTTAAGCGTAAGGCTAAGCAGGCACGCAAAGAAAGTGCAGCTCGTGATTCAGGTATCATCTATTTTTGAGTGATTGTAATGTATTGTAAAAAATAAACTGATTCTAACGATCAGCGTCATTTTGAGATAGATCATTTGACGGTTATTTCCAGTTCAAAAGAGCGCGAGCACCGTTGATGGACTGAATTCGCTTCTGACACTTTGAATCCGAAGTATGTAGCTACAATGCAGACTTTTGTTAGAAAAAAGAAATATGTTCTAAATGAACCGTCTGAAAGAGTCTGATTCGCGGAAATGAATCGGACTTCCAGTCACTGTTGGAGAGATAGAGGCGAATTCATGATTAACTGTTGAACTGAATCTTACAAAGGAGTCGATTCTCCTCGATGGAAGCGATTACAACCTGTGGAATAGAATCTTGATTCCTAACGCCTCTAAATCAATTTCCAGCCTTAGTCAGGAGCTGACTCGCAAAATACTACAGAAAAAGTAAAGTTTTCAGTCAAAGAGCAAACGCACTATACTAAAGCATTGTTTATTATGTTTTAAAACAGTCTGTATATCTTCTAAAACGCAAATGTTTAGCCTACATTAACTGCTCTAGTCTATCATAATAGACTATAGACCATAATAGACTTTTTTCATTTTCCAATCATAAATACTGTTGCAATATTTATTGAAAATAAGTATGCAATCTTAAGCATATGAATAAGCACACAATTACAGTTCACAAAATTAACTTGTCTTTTCACTTCCACTAGCAGCTGATTTGTGTATCATAAGGTATTTCTCTACAATACATACCTAATATGACTATATTTAGTCTATCAAAAACAAAACTGTTCATTATCCCAAATAGTGGGTTAGTGTGTTACCATAAAGAAATTACTGAACAAATTACTGCAAAAAACTTCCTGACTGCTTAAAAAAAAAAAGATGACTTTTCAGATGATTTTTTTTTTTGTTTACCTTAATTAAAGTTACATTAATATGCACATTTAAGTAAAAATATAAAAATACTGATAACAGGTTTTGTATAAATAATATGGTTAGGAATCATATTTGTTTTCAAGTCTTTTTTATTAAATGATGTTTTATTAACAAAGTTCGGGAGGAGCACATTCAGATAATCAACGAGATAAGAGGTGTATATATACTGCAGACTTACCTCTGTTCATTGACAGTTTATCAGCATCCCTCGACCGCCCCCATCTCCTCACTTTGATTTTTAATAATCTCTTATTGGATGTAAACAACACAATCCAAAATACAATGCAATCCAATGTAATACTGTGTAAATCTGGCCAAAATTCAGAGCCTGGAGCCCTCCCCTGGACAGCATGCCAAATACGCATAATCTTTATTCTATTTAATTTGATGTAAGTGTGAACTCGTGAATTCTGAAAGGTGGAGGGGAGGAGGGCATGGCGGGGGGCCTCCAACATACATTATGCCTAGGGCCTCCAAATGTCTAGAACCGGCCCTGAGCATCATACAGTACATTCTCAGTTTACTATCTTGGTATTTGCCAGTAATGTGATTTGTGCACTGTGCTGTTTGTCACTTTCAAAGAAAGTGCCTGCTTGGGTAATAAATGTAAGTGTAAATGTCACACCAATTATTTTGAAAAAACTATTTCTTTGTGCGTGCATGTGTCTGTGTATATTTTCACTCAGATTTCATTGATATGAATCTCTGATTTCACAGTTCCTATAAAAGATAAATTGTAGTCACAGTTTCCTGGTAACCTCAGCAACAGAAATAAGCACATTGACATGATGTTTTTTTTTTTCTCTCTTTTCTTTTTATATATTTCCATAGCAACTGGTAACCAAGACCATCTTGTCTTAATACCGCAGCACGCATTGATCATTTTTGTAGCTGTCAGTTATACATTATCACCTCACAATCTTGGAAAGTTGAAACTGTTAAAACTGTTGGATTTTGTTACATTAACAGTGATTAGTGCAATGATTGGGAAAGCTTGTATGCACGTATAAACAACTGTTCATCCACATCTTTGAACTAGTTTTAGTAGCTTTCTTGTAACTCCCTCACTGTTTTCAAAATAAATATGAATACAGTGTCTGTGTTAATAATCTGTCTGCAGTTTAAAACATTTTGCACTACTTGACAGCAGAGTTCCACATGCACCATTAAAACTATGCAATTAATAACGTTACTGTATGTACATCCACTTGTAGTGCATCTAAATCCAATATTTGTCAGAAACATTGTACGGTTAAAGAACATTAATGTAACCTATAACATGATTGTTTATATTAGAACAAATTCTAAGCAAATCTCATGCACAATTTGAAGCCTGAATAGTTTTTTCTGAAATCAGAATAGTGAGCGCTACTGCTGATTCTGTCCAGAGTTGAAAAACACAGTGTTCTGAATAATGTTCTGAATAATGTTGACTTCATGTCCAAATGTGTCCTTTTTTGGGCTTGATCTAACTTCACAGGATGATATTAGATATGCTTTTGTTTTGACTTCTAGAGTAGTATAACACTGCATTCTTTCTGCTTATCTGATAGCATAGACAGATTTCAAACTGTGATGATCATAAACACTGAAAATGGGCAGACAAGAAATTTTGCATGTCAAATGTAACAGAATAATTGAATATCAATTTTATTATTTTAACAACTAATATTATGAACAGATGAGGTGAAATTCTCTCAAGTGCCTTTTATGTTCTGTACGTGTCTACCTTGGGTAAGTGTATAAAATCTGATCTATTTGAACAGTGTTATTGGCTCATTTGGGAACACGAATTGCTTCATTCTCTTGAACACTCATTCTCTTATTTGTTCATTATGTCAGACAGCATTCATTTTGGAGGTTGCTTTGTGAACTGTGGTCGATGGTGAGGTCAGTGGATCAGGAGTCACTTAAGCTTTATTTAGAGTTTTGTACACCAGCGTTGTCTATTGATTCATACACAAACAAGAGACAATAGGGATGGAGTGAACAACTGAACAGATGGATGGATGAAATATGTTCTTGAAAATGGTATTTAGATGTGTAATGTGTAACATGACACTGGTTAATTGCATGTTAAGCAATAAGACACAAAGCAGTGATTTATTGTGAATACAGCACAACAGAGCTACATAGCCTCATGTGCCTTATTGCTTTTAGAAAATGTAAAAAAAATATTCAAATATGATAGACATTTTCAATATAGTGTAATATATATATATATATTATACTCCCAAACCTTTCCTTTTGCAAATAGAAAAGTACGGGGGACCTGCAACAGAGGTCTTTTTTAAGTTTACTGGATTTTGTTAGATGTTAATTGATAAATTAAATCTGTTTATGGCATTATTTTGAAGAAATCCTTAAAATGCAACTTTTGCGCAGTACTGTATATGTACATACAGTATATACATGCATACAGCAAATTCACCCTTCCTCAAGAAAATATAGTCCCTGAAAATAAAAACGTTCTATGCAACAGAAATAACATTCCGCTACGGGTGCTTCTGTGAACAGATTTCATATCATAGCTGCCATATTGTGGATTTTAGAATGACTGGAACACTGTATAGACCAACTAGAGCCCAGGACTGGAACTTCCCATTTTATAATGTTTAATAACGGCTTTTAACAAAGTATTTGTGGAGGTGTATCTGAATGACTGCCCAAAGGGAATATGAAATGACTGGGAGAAAATTTGTATTTATAAGCTATAATGTTTGCTTTTAAAATGGAACTACAAATAATTCAAAATAATTAGCTAAGATTAATACATTTAGAACTGACAGCCATGAAAGGGCACCATAATGGCCCATTGTTATTCATATACAAGCACCCACAATCAATCTATTCTTGGATAATTGCCAAACCATGCACAACTGAAATGAATAGCAAAGCTGCTATAGCAACAGTGCACAGATCCCTTAGTTTTCCAGCAGTGATTCGTATTAGGAATAAAACAGGAAACCTATAATTAGCATGCTAATGAGTCTTAAAGAAAGTGCGTGTGTGTGTGTGTACAGTAGAGTGATTGACTTTGTACACCTCTTCCTTTTTCCATTTGTTTACTTTTGTGTTTATCAATTGTTTTCTACAGACAGTAATTTCTTGCTGGGAAATGCTCAGGGGAGTCGAGGGTACCCAATTGTGTACTGTTCAGACGGGTTCTGCGAGCTCACTGGGTTTGCACGCACTGAGGTAATGAAGACGACATGTACATGTCACTTCCTGCATGGCCAGGAAACAAGTGAGAGAGTTGCTCAGCAGGTGGAGAAAACCTTGGAAGGACAGAGAGAGTTCCAGGCAGAGGTCCGCTATTACAGGAAAAATGGTAACAACAATTTATAGTTGTCCAAAGATAAAAATTCTATCATTATACTCCCCCTTCTGTCAATCCAAACACACGTGGTGTTATTATTTACTGTCAAGCAAGTGAACACCAGAAAATCAAATAATTAAAATATTATTTAAATTGTCCATATGACTCATGCACCATGTTTCAAGTATTCTTCAGGAAAATGCAAGATTTGCTCAATTTAATTCATTATTCACTGATAATCTTTCCAATATCTGCTTCTAGAATTCAAAAAGGTTGTATCAAGCTTGTGGCAAAAGCTACTTAACAATTCTTCAGAAATGTGTACTTTTTTGTTCCACTAAAAATAAATAATAATAACAGCATGCAGGTTTGGAACAATATGAGGGAGAGTACATATTTTAAATAATTACAGAATTTTCAGTTTTGAGTGTGGTAACATTGTGTCCAATATATTTCAAAGCATTCCTGTGAGTTAATCATCTTTTGGGAATAGATTTCTAAAATTGGCCCTGAAAAGAAAAATAAGAAGTCTTTGTATACTTAAGAAAGGCACATACTGGCTTTGTACTAGGAGGTTACTGGCGACCTGTTAGAGAGTGGGCTGATCAATGCAAAGGTTTTCATAGCTTATCTTCTTTAACCCCAGGTACCCCATTCTGGTGTCTGCTGGACATTGTGCCTATTAAAAATGAGAAAGGAGAAGTGGTTCTTTTTCTCTTGTCCTTCAAAAATATCACTGAATCATATGGGAAATCACATTCCAGCTCCACCACAGAAGGTAACTGACTGGCAGTGAGCCAAAAAACTTGATTTAAACAATAGTTGATCTGTAATTTTGCCACTTTTTGTGTGCTGTGTTAATTTAATTAAAGTGTTTTACAGTTTTGACAGAAGATGGTACTCAAAACAGGAAGTCTGGTCGAACACATTTGAGTCAAGCTCGTGAGCATGGACGAAGCGTTCTGTACAACCTTACCTGTCAGTTCACCAACAGGAGCAAAAGGAAGCTGCCAAATGTAAGTATATATGAAAACACAGTCATTCTGACTCAACTGCTGTAAGTTTTGTGTAGTCTTTTAAATTATTGGCTATAAAAGTTGCACTTACAAGATATCTGGTTTCCAGATGCAAGAAAGTTGGATAGTCTTTCAGTAGCATCCTATTTGCACACATTGCTACATACACTGCAAAAATATATATTCTCAGAACTTTTGTTTTTCAGGAAAAGTATCTAAACATCCTTAAAACAAAATAAATACACTTTTTGGTAAATCGTTTTTCTTGTTTAGAGCATATACCTCACAAAATGTTGTAAGCAGATTGTTAGATAAACCTAATTAAAATATTTTCAGATAAAATTCTGATATTTTCTATTAGTAACTTAGTCTTAATAATATTTTATGCAAAATGTTTAACACAATAATGCAATTTTGAAGTAAATGGATCTTGTTTAAAGGTATATTTAGATTATTACAGAAAAGGAATAAAAAAAATAAATAAAACAAAAGCGATTAAGAAAGTTAATGCCATTATAACTTATGGAAAGGTATTATACATATTGATAGAATATTGGTCTTGGTGGATGAGTTCTGCTAAAGCTACTGCTGCAGAGCAAGTACAGTACTTGCTACTGCTTTAAAATACACAGTCATGCTGAGTTAAGCATGTGGACATGGTACTGCTGCTGCATAATAAGACCAAAGCCAAGATTAGCTGCATCAAGCATGTAGGACATACTGCTGCATAAATAGACATAAAACCAATCCCCATGTAGCAGAGCTAGACAAGTGGAGCTGGGGTGGAGGTGGGTTTCAAAGAAAAAACTCTTGAAAATGAAAATGGCTAATCTGCAAAACTGAGCAATTTAAATGTTAGAGAAAGAGAGAGAGGCACGTTGATTGGCTAACCGATAACAAGTTCATAGAACCTATCATCTTTCTCCACATAGAGTTTCATGGCTGAACTTGGGTAATTTGTTTTTTCCAGTGTAGCATATGGGAAGCATAGGATTCTTGATCTCTAAAGTAACACCACTATGTTCTATAATTGCTGTCCAGTTATTGACATTACAAAGATTAACAAGGTAAGCCTTAGCTAAATCTGGCCTGGCACTATTTTAGGTCTTTATATTAAATAAATCCACACATAGCTAGTTTCATTTTAAAGAGTAAAGGTCCTCAAGCATTCAACTAACAAGATGAATCAGAAGTGTAGAAGTTGTAAAAATGAAAAGGTCAAACTCAATGTCTGCAATTGTTAATATCTAGCAGAATATTTAATATGCATGACCAATTTATGATACTTAATGCTTTTTACAAAGAAATGTTCCAGTCTCCAGTCCTTTGTACAATATAATTACTCCACACGTCTGGAAAAAGAGCACACTGTGATGTACTATGGGTTTTCATGCCTTTTAATACATTCATGCCTAAACAGCTGATTGTCAATTATAAGTCTCATGTATTTATCTTCCACTGATGCAGAGATGAATCACAGTTGTGTGGAGAATTTGCATAAAGCTACATAATTTTGCCTTCAAGAACTCTGTGTAACTGTTAGTATCCCCATGGGAAAAAAAAAAAGTTAGAGTAATAAACATTAGTAAGAGAAGATGCCTAATTTTTTCAGGTCTGATATTGACTGATGCCATGGACACAAGAAAGCTTTTTATTGCGAGAAAGCGAGTTATTATGAGATAACAGCGGTTTCTCGTACACTTTAGCCCCATATACATGTGGCTCTGTCAGTAAGCAGCTTTCACCACAGCATCATCATTTCCCCACGATGCTTGTATAAATAACAAACATGGGATCCATTACTTTGCTTTATTTCTAGATATTCCAGATTTGTTGTGGTTTTTCCTTAACTTTCTATCGTGACCTACAGCAGAATTACGCTGCAATAGTGGAGTTTTCCTTTTACGTAAAACTCCAGGATTTCCCAGTTTTTTTCTAATGTCCTTTCTGAATGCTACTGGTGAGAGTCAATGAGCATTCAGTTCGGCGGCACTCAGGAAGCAATTGTAAAAGTTAGTTAAGACTTTTGATTTGTGTCAGGTGTCTTAAATGGTCCCCCAGTAAAATGCCCTAGTGTCACCATTGACTCAAAAACCCTTTTGTCTAGAACAATTTCGCTACATATCCAACATTGATGGAACTTGGTGTTTTCAGTTTCCAAAATCTTTAATGTTCAAAAGTGTGAAATATTTTGTGAGAAAAAAGTGCTCCTACTAAAAATCTTTTCTGATTTTCACCAAATTCATCTCAAAAGATCTTCAATCCAAGCCTCTCAAAAGCTAATGAATAGGTGTTTAAGCTCTAACGAATTTGTCAAGTCAACAAAAAAAATAGAAGTCAGGTTTCTCTCAGCAAAGCTTTGTCCTATTGAAGCTAAACTTGGAACTTGCAATTATTTGGTGTATTGAAATTAAACTTGGTTTGCATCATCCATGTCTTAACCAGGTCACATCCTTCTACAAATTTTGTCCAGTTCCCACCAAATTGTGGTCATATGATATTCAGATTGTTCTGGACAAAGGTAATCTCATGGGTTGTTTGTTTTCAAAAACATTTAGCTTTAGCAGCAACAGCATTTTTTCAGCAATGCTATGTGTGCTGACACTTAAGCCACTCCACACTAATCCATTTTTGCTTGAAAACTCAGTTTTGAGTTTCCTGATGTTATCATTTTCCAAAGTATGTGATAATAGAGAGTGTTTTCGACATGCATTTCCAGTGTGTATAAAAGGCATAAACACTGCAAAATCAATGTTTTTTCAAATGAAAACATAATAGTGTTGTTTGCCTCAGCTTATTATATATTTTTGTCAATTAGCATAGCTATGCATGAGGTAGCACAATGGGTAAAGCTCTAGACTACTCTAAAGCTTGTGGGTTTGAACCTCAAAAAAGCTAAAGCTTTGTGGACTTTTAACTCTTTTAATTGCATTTAGTGAATGTAGGCCATACTTGGTCCAATAATTTTATTAGCTTGCAGCTATATTTTCCTTCCATTTTCTTTCTGGACTATGAAGCATTTACAATTTTAAGTACAATCATTTTGCAGAAACAAATTTTTCTTTTCTTTTTTTGGCAGCATGTTTTTTCACAGCCAACACTCCCAGAGTACAAAGTGGCATCGGTGCAGAAGTCCCACTTCATCTTGCTTCATTACAGTGTATGCAAAGCAGTATGGGATTGGTTGATCCTCCTTGCAACATTCTATGTGGCTGTTACTGTCCCCTACAATGTCTGTTTCTCCACCCCTGATGACAGTGAACATGACACCCTGGACTGTGACTCCACCTCCAGAACCACTATTGTCAGCGACATAGCTGTGGAGATGCTCTTCATTCTTGGTGTGTGCCACTGTTTCTTTACATTTGTGTAAATGGTAGAGCCTTTTATAAATGGTAGAGCCTTTTATACAAATACACTGCAAAAATGGTAACCTGCAATTGTTACCTAAGGAGCTATTTCTACTTGATCTTACCCTTAAATGTTGTTTTGTTTGCGTAACTTACTGTATTCAGGTTGGTTCAGTAATATTAAATAATATTTATTCATTTTTTTCTATTGAATCAAACAAGTTAATTTAGATGTTACCACATAAAGCATATTTTGGAGTACACTATAAAAGGCCTAATGTTACTAATTTTTCTAATCCTAAAAATGACCTTTGTATGTATAACTAAATGTAGTTAGGTTGATTTAGTCATGTTAAATAAGAATTTTGACTAGAATAAAAACTGTTTATTTAGATGTTGCCAAATGAAACACATTTTTTAGCATACCTGACAAAACATTTTTGACAGTGTATACATTTTAACAGTTGGTTTGTTCAATGGGAACTGAACCCATTCCTTTGATGATGCTTGCGACCAGTTAATTCACTGGAAGACTTATGTGTTGTTTGAGTGTGTGTGATTCTGTGCACATTTCATACCTCTATGCATGTGTGATTGGAAAACTGGTCTGTTGTATGTATACTGAACTTGGTTTTGCTACATTTCCAGGTAAAATTCGGTTTCATTTTTAAACATGTTAACTTTAGCATTTAGTATCTGTTGAAACTTAGAGCTGCCTACACCTTAAACATGTTAGTGAGATAAATACGGAGTGACAATCACACCAATTACTGACTGATACCACACTTTGAGTCATCACACACACACACAAAGTAAAGCAAATATAATGAACCTTATGGACAACGCAGATGTTGTACAACCCCAATTCAGAAGAAGTTGGGACAGTATGAAAAATGCTAAATAAAACAAAAAGGATTGATTTGTAAATTATATTCACCTTTTGCTATATTGAAAGTATGAATGTTTTACCTTGTGAATTGTATTGCTTTTTTGAAAATGTACAGTCATTTAAAATCAAATGATTGCAACACGCTCCAAAATATATGGGACAGTCGTGTGTTTTCCACTGTGAAACATCACCATTTCTTCTAATAACATTTATTAAGCATTTAGGCACTGAAGACACCAGTTTGTTAAGTTTAGAAAGTGGAATTTTCCCTCATTCATCCATTATGTAGGTCTTAGCTGCACAATTGTACAGGGTTTCATAGCCGGATGGTGCACATAATAATGCGCCACATATTCTCAATTGGAGATGGTCAGGACTGCAGGCAGGCCAATCTTGCACCCGCACACTCTGCTTACACAGCCATGCACTTGAAATCTGGGCAGTATGTGGTTTGAAGTTGTCCTGCTGGAAAAATGCAGGGACGTCCCTGGAAAAGATGGCGCTGGATGGCAGTATATGTTGCTCCAAAGCTTATACATATCTGTCTGCATTCATGGTGTTCTCACAGATGTGCGAGTTACCCATGCCATCAGTACTACAACTGACACACCCCTGGCCCATACAGACACTGGCTTTTGGACCTGATGCTAATAACAGCTTGGATGGTCCTTTTCCTCTTTGGCCTGGATTACACAATGGCTTTGTTTTTCAAAAACGTTTTGAAATGTGGACTCTTCAGACCAAAGAAAAACCGTTCCACTGTTCTACTTTCCATCTAAGATGAGACCGAGCCCAGAGAAGTCAGCAGTGCTTCTGGACAGTGTTGATGTATGGCTTCTGCTTTGCATAGTAAATTCTTAACTTGCATCTGTGGATGCTGCGGCGAATGGTGTTGACTAACAAAGGTTTACTAAAATTATTCCAAGCCCATGTTCATGATATCCATTACAGATGAATGATGTTTTTAAGACCGTGACGTCTGAGGGATCAGAGATCAGGTGCATTCAGAAGTTGTTTTCACCTTGCCCTATACACAGAGATTTGACCAGATGCCTTGAATGTTTTAACTATATTGTGCACTGTGGAGAGCGATATGCCCAAAATCATTCCAATTTGTCTTTGGGGAACATTGTTCTCAAAGTATATAGTATAGAGTATTATGACACAATTACCTCACCTGTTTCACATCGCCTTGTTATTTCACCTCGTCAGATTGTTATTAGTCTTAAATTGCCCGTCTCAACTTTTTTGGAGGTAAAACATAATATAATGTGTAGTTGTGGTGCTTTCAATATAGCAAAGGGTGAATATAATTTACAAATCAATCCTTTTTGTTTTTATTAGCATTTTCCATACTGTCCCAAATTTTTGGGAATTAGTATTGTAAACCAATTGGTTGATGGGACCTAATGTACTATGTAATAATTATTGAAGATGTGCACAGAACAGGAGTCATGAATATTAATAGAAGTCCAGCATGTACAAAGCTTCATCACACCAGTTAGCATGTTTTTTTAATATTCATGCATGCATGGTCAATATTTGTCTTCGATTGAGAGGGCAGTGTTTTATGAACTTTAATGGGCTCTGGCAGGAAATGTTTTTTTTAATTATTTTATTTTTAAAACTGTAAACAAATTATACATCTAAATTGCTTGTTTATACATATGTTATAACAATGTAACAACAGTTGATTGTTTCCATAGATATCATTCTGAATTTCCGAACCACCTACGTTGGACCTGCAGGCCAGGTGGTTTATGATTCTCGCTCGATTTGTCTGCACTACTGTACGACATGGTTCATTCTGGACCTCATCGCTGCCCTGCCATTTGACCTGCTCTACTTATTCAACATCTCTGTTGTAAGAAGAGTATTATTCTACTCTGAGCTTTAAATGATATTCTTTAGTCTTCAATGCTATACAATGCAGTCCATGCAATTTTGTTGGAGACAATTTAAAATCTTTTTTTTTTTTTTTTATAACATTTCCATGGACCTTTTAGTTTAGGTGTTTTTTGTTTTTAGTTGGTTGTGCTTAATTGATAACTGATAATTTCCCTCGGTTTATAATTTAATGAAAGACTAGCATTCTCATTACTTAATTTATGTGTTTGTATCTGTTTTCCAGACTTCTCTCGTCCACTTATTGAAGACAGTGCGTTTGCTGCGTCTCCTGCGCTTGCTGCAGAAGCTGGATGGTTATTCTCAGTACAGTGCTGTGGTTCTTACCCTACTAATGTCTGTATTTGCCCTGTTGGCACATTGGTTGGCCTGCGTTTGGTACGTCATTGGACGCAAAGAGCTTGCCAACAATGATCCTCTCACATGGGACATTGGTAAGAGAGCAAATGGGTTCTGTTTTTAAAGTTGCACAATGTAATTTTTTGTTTACGTTGCACTGGCCATTACAGAAGTCACCTTGGACCGGTGTGAATGCAGTATCACAGAAAGGGAAAAGTTGTCATCATGAACCAGTGTCTTTGTAGAAATACCCAATTTGCAATCAGCCCCTAATAATTTATTCCATGAGCAAAAGTGTCCAATAATATGGGTTTCTAAATAAAGTGTGATGAATCATGCGACCTCAAGCTGACTATATAAAATAACATTTTTTGTTCCCTAAATGTTTTCCTCTCTTAATTCTCTTATCCTCAATTCCGGTTCTTTTAAGGTTGGCTGCAAGAGTTGGGGAAGCGTCTGGAGACTCCCTACACAAATGGTACTGTTGGCGGCCCGTCGTTGCGCAGTGCCTACATTGCTTCGCTCTACTTCACATTGAGCAGTCTGACTAGCGTTGGATTCGGAAACGTGTGTGCCAACACAGATGCTGAGAAGATCTTCTCCATCTGTACCATGCTTATTGGGGGTGTGTTCAGCAGTGCATAATTGAGGCCTAATGTATAATTAGATTTTAGGTCAAGGTGGCCTCATTTTAGAGACTTTGGTGTCCTTTTTAAATAAACCAGTGTCTCATTTTGGTTGCACTTTAATTTACAGTATGAGCACTTTCAGTATACTTAGTGTACTTACCCAAGAAAGTACAGAGTAATGTTAGGTAACTACATGTACTTAATATGGGTTGAGGTTAGGGTTAGTACCTAGTAATTACTGTAATTGATGTAATTCTTAAGTACGTTAATGTAGAACAGTACTGCAAAATTCAGTGCTACCCTCGTTTTTGGCAAGTTTGGAACACACTTTAAATGTGTGCTTATTAGAACGTATTGTTGACTGAAATAATTCAGTGAGACAAGATATTGTTGACACAAGTTAGCACTCTCAAAGTGTTCAACAAGCAGTCACCTCTCCTGCTATCTTTCGCTCTTTTCACAGCCTTGATGCATGCAGTGGTATTTGGAAACGTGACAGCAATCATCCAGCGCATGTACTCTCGCCGTTCGCTCTACCACACGCGCATGAAAGATCTGAAGGACTTCATCCGTGTGCATCGCCTGCCCCAACTGCTGAAACAGCGCATGTTGGAGTACTTCCAGACCACCTGGTCTGTCAACAATGGCATCAATGCCAACGAGGTGAGACCCTACAAACCCGTGAACATCATGCATGGCTCCCGAGCGCATGCTGTGTACCAGATCAGTGGTTAAAATCATGCATTTCAATTTATTATAATTCATTTCCCTGTTGAAAATAACAAAAACTTTCAAAACCAGGCTAAGCTAGTTGGCGGGTCTGGTTGGCTTCTTTCAGCAGGGAAATTAATTATAATAAACTATAGTTAATTTATTATATTACCATGCATAATAATAATAATTATATATTTTATATATTATTATTATTATTATTATTATTATTATGGTTTTCCAGGATGAAGACATGTCACACAACCTCCATGTTGGCAACTTACAAATTTGGTTAGCTTCTACTAAGTGACACCTATTAGGACATACATTTATACCCAGTAAAGAGACCAGTATAAACAAAGATGACCAGGAGTCAAAGTTGAAGTTTCAAGCAATAGAGAGAGAGATTACTGAAGACAATGGTCTCCAAATTTCCAAAGACAGAAACAGAAAATGAGTTGAGGATCTAACCTTGAATCAACTTAGATTACAGAAGCAACAGTAACTATAGACATAAACAAATGAATTGACATAATCACATTTAGTCGGGCTAAATGATAAAGCACTGTTAACTTCATTCCTGATATGGGTCAGACCCTCAGTCACCCCTCAGTTCAAATACACAAATGACCTGAAACATTCATAATTATAACATAACCATAATAAAAATGCATATGACTAAACACGCTTTGATTAACAATTGTTAGTGAATGAATTCAACTCATCAATAGGCTGAAGAGACAGGGGTAAATCAACCGCTTCAACACATATATTTTCATGAATAGATGCACAGACTTTGAAATCAGCAGCGAAAGATACAGAAAGCATTTTCTTCCTTTTAAAATTTGATAAGCCCGTTTAATTTGCCATCCTATCATTGGTTATATGATTAATGCATTTTATAATTTTTTTAAGCTTTGTTTTCTTGCCTGCTTTCTGCAGCCAATCCAAAAACACCAGCAACTCATTCTGGTGTTGCGGCCCACCTGCTGAGAACCACTGTACTAGATGATTGAAATGTTTACACAGTGGGATGACAGATTAAATAGCTCACTTTATCTTCAATGTTAAATTGTGTGAGTAAGCTAGGCTTATGTTTACATTAAATGATGTGCATATTATCACAAAACAATAGTTTAAATGCTTGATTAAGACATTTTCTAGTCACAAGACTTCTCTAAATAAAAGCCCCATTACAGTTTGATGACATAGTAACATCATCAGATGGAGGACAATTCATGAACAAAAATCTGGGACACATCCATTCAGTGGTCTAATTATACCTCTCTACACTAATACTGAGTACTGTCATTGTTAGTGCAACAGCAGTGGTTATTGGATAGCCCACAATGAAAAGACCCATATCTAATTAAAACAGAAGAGGGATGGTCATAGGTATGGGTAGGACAAATAACTGCCGACAAATGTGGCCTAGCTCATTTACACTCTAATCTGTCATGCTGCTAATTTATGCAGTGATTGAAAACACTTGAGGCAGTTCACGGGAACTCTCTTACACCCTTCAGACAGCATTTTCTCCTCTTCTGGTATTGCATCTTGTTGATAATATTGAAAGAGAGTTTCTAATCTATTTAGAGGGATAGTTCATCCAAAAATGAATATTCTCTTTGCATTTACTCCCTCATGCATCCCAGATTGTTTGATGATGTTTTGATGATGACCCCTAGATGTGACTTTCTTTCATCTGTATAACACAAATGAATATTTCAGCTCTGTTGGTCAATTGTGTCCACATAGAAAGCAAATCACCAAAAACAAAAGAAGAATGTGGCAGTGAAAGTGGAGATTTATAGTAAAAAAGGACTTAATCATGATCTATTTCTCACTCACACCTATCGCATCACTCCTGAATAAGTAAATTGAATGGTGACCATGGCTGGACTGGGAAGAGAAATCGGCCAGGGAGTTCGCTGTCCTTTTCTGCATATCGTGGCGCCGTTTTATGGTCCGTTCTGCATAACGTGGCAGCTCATTTTTGCATATCGCGGCCCATTCAGCATGTTTCGCAGCCGACCAACCTGACCCCGATGGCCAGTACGCCCCTGATCAGCCCCAAAGTGCGTTGGCCCACTGGGAAAATGCCCAGTATGCCAGATTACCAGTCCAGCCCTGATGGTGACTGAGGCTAACATCTCCATTTATGTTCCACAAAAGAAAGAATGTCACATGGGTTTTGGAACAGTTTGAGTGTGAGCAAATTACCAAAACTTTCTCTTTAAAGAATATGAAACCTCTGCATCATCATTAGGGTAAAATAACCTCTGATTTCATATTGCATTATCAAATGGCCTTAAATCTTAAATCTTTAACCGTAAACATCATGAACATTAACATCTAGCATTTTCAGTCCCAGCTGTCGCACAATGGTGTAGTTACGTAATCTACCAGTATGGGCTAACTGGTCCATGCTAACTAGCCAAATCTTGACCCCTTGATCTTTACATCACCTCGTTGTAGATAATGTGATTCATCTGTTTTCCTGTTCTCCACAGCTTTTACATGACTTCCCAGACGAGCTGCGGGCGGACATCGCCATGCACCTGAACAAAGACATCCTTCAGCTGCCACTCTTCTCTTCGGCCAGTAGGGGGTGTCTGCGTTCCCTCTCCTTACACATTAAGACATCGTTCTGCGCACCGGGCGAGTACCTCATTCGCCACGGAGACGCCCTGCATGCTCAACACTTTGTCTGCTCTGGATCACTAGAAGTGCTCAAGGACGGCATGGTACTTGCCATATTGGGTAAATTATTCTCAGTTCCAACACATATAGCCCCAAACCCATCTGGTTTTATTGAGGTTTCCTTGTTTGTCAATTTAGATCCAACAGTCTAAAATACCAAATCAACATTTTAAATTAAATGAATGATTGTACAAGCTGCAGTTGTTGTGGTTGGAGCAACTGGTTTCAAAGCAAAGAGTAAAGCATCTGGCTGTCAAATTGATTGGATAAAAGGACGATGTGACTTAATATGCCAAAATATATTATTAAAGAAAGCTTCACAATTTCAGTTGTGATGTGTTTGGCTTGCTTTGTTTATCTTTGCACAATGAAACCAAGTTTAGTAGAATTTATTGAACAACTAAGGTTTAATCAGATGCACTAACATGACTGGCTGGTGCAAACAGGTAAAGGAGACCTGATTGGTGCAGACCTACCCGGGAGGGATCAGGTGATCAAGGCTAATGCAGATGTGAAGGCTCTGACCTACTGTGACCTGCAGTACATCAGTGTAAGAGCTCTACAGGAAGTATTGGAACTCTACCCAGAATATGGCAGCCGCTTCAATAAGGATATACATCACAACCTCACCTACAACCTCAGAGAGGTAAAGCACATTATATGAGTAGGAACAACTGTAAGCATTGCAGGAAAAAGTATTTGAATCCTTGGCTTAAAAACTGGTTTACCCTCCTTGGGCACCAATTATTTTGACCAAATATTTAGTATAATTGCGGATCAGATCTGCACAATGGTGAGGAGTAATTTTGCAATATCTTTCTTTAAAAAAAAATTTTCAGCAATATTCTTGATGTCTAGTGTGAATCGCTCTATTCACATATTTACAAACTATTCACTATTCACACACTTTCTCCTGCAATTTATACAGTATAATGTGTAGTAGAAGCACCCAGTAGCCTACTATATATTTTATGTCTCTAAAATTTATTTGGATAGAATATTTCCAAATTGTCATCATTTAGAAATATTCAGATTTCAAATAGCCACAGCTCTTTGGAGAAATCTGTTCTGGTTGTTCAATTGCAGCATTCTGTGTTAAGATATTTTTGAATAATGACCACTAAACTCTATAACTCTATATAAGTGTTGTCCCAGCCAAGGCAACCAATTTCCTACAGCTGTGCTAGTTTCTTGTCTTTTGTGTCACTCTTGTCACATAAAAAATATTAAATTAACTCAAATCGATATTTCATGTTAAATAATTAATTTCTTTGGTAAACAGCTGTGTAATGGGAGGGATAATGTACAATCAGCCAGTCATAATTGCTACATAAATCTGGCTTTATTTTGCGATATTGACACATTATCTCTTACATAGATATTCAGTAAATACCTGCATATACTTAAAATATACTGTATTTTTCTGATAAGTATAGATCTGTAACTAAGGACACTCAATTTTCATCTTGTGTTGTACATTGGCAGTGTGCATTAGTACTTAAATGACTCAAGCTCAAAAAGAATACTAAGGATTTTCTTGTGTCTCAACAGGGCCAGAGCAGATTCTCTCGCTCAACCCGAATCCCACAGGTAACACACAGCACTGGGTTACACAAGTGTACACATTTTTAGAGTGCTCTCCATCACTCTGATTTTTATTCTTTTTATCCATGATTCACACTCGCATGGCCGCACACATGGGCCGATATACCCATACTAATCAAAAATCCACGTTACATAAGCTCGCAATTACTTGTGCCAATCTGAACTGCAGTCACATCTGAGCAGGCAGACAGCAGCTCATCTGGATGTGTATCAGGTGAAATAGCAATCTGTTTGTGGCACTGACCCGCTGTCTCCTTGCTGTGCCAGCTGTCTTAATGATCTGAACAGCCACACACACACACACAAACCAATAGAAGGGTGCAGATACACACAGAAGAAAAATCTGCAACTCATAAATAATATGCCCTTACTTTGCAAGACCAGAGAGAGGGAGCAACAAACCTCAAATGAACCAAATATAATTCTTAAAGCCTTTAAAGCTGTGATTATGAATAATCAAATTCAAATATATTTTGAATTGTTAATCAAATTAAAATGTAATAACATAGCAACCTGTGGCCTTTAAATGACAGTCTAGATGAGTATTCAAATTATTCCAAAGCTTCCGTAGGGTGGGGGAGGGAATTTCAATATTTGGAAGAAAATTGGTCTTTGCAAGACTCTCGGTCTGTCTGTCTAGTGAAGTATATATACTGTATCAGGAAATATTAAGTACTCACTACGTACATTGAATAAGTACATTTAAGCAAGAACTTGAAAATAAGTAAATTCTACATTTGTACTCAATTCAAACATTATTGATCTAGCTTATGAGTTAATATTTATGATTGTTTGTTATCTTTACAATGTCATCACGCATCAACCCTAAAGTAGAAAAGTGCGTAATATTTGCTAATGAGTACATTTCATATAAATCAAATAAGTAAACTACTTTTCGAATGAGCTTGCATGGTTTCACTGTTTGCTAGGTCTGGGCGATAAAATGATATCGATATATATCACGATAAAGAAAATCCACGATAAGCTTTTGAGGAATTTTCGATATTTACTGCGTGTCGCTAAAACACAAGCAGTTTGGCTTTCTCAGGCTGCATTTCCACTGGGGTGGACGAAATCCACTCAAAGGCGCTCGCAGCGCTAGGAGAGAGCTTGCTCCGCACCGCTACCAATCCTACGATCCACTTTGCGAGCATGACGCTCGGCTTTCATAGGAATGAATTGAAAACGCTCTCAGCTTCGCTCAACGCGCCAGTGGTAACGTAGGGTCAGACTGGATGAACTTGCTAATGCTAACTGCCTTGCTAACGATTAGGCTACGTCGGACACCAGCTTGATTCCATCCACACCGCAAGACTTATGACAACGGTTGCGCCCTCATTGTCTCTAGTGAAGAGCACGACAGAACAACAGTGATGTGGACAACAGCTGATCTTTCTGCGCTGTAATCTTGAATATTCTTCTCTAGCAACAAACATGCATCATTTCTGCCCTGTCCCGCTCCACACGCATTTCCTCTTTTCCCTGCATGTGTGTAGACATGAAGCACCGCATAAGGTAATCATATTTTTATCAAGAAAATTCACGTTGGATCATGATTCTTTTTTCTAGTAAGACCTTTGATATTAGGGCAAAAATCATATTCTTGATAATAATTTTGGTATTGTTTTCATGTAAAAATATTTTAAAATCATTAAAACAAGATCAATTAGATTAATCTTGTTTTAGAAACAACACTGCATGAGATATTTAGGTTTTTCAGAGAATGTATTTTTAACATGTGAATTTTGTCTAACTGTACTGGCAGAGTTTTTATAGTCAAAACAAGTGAAAAAATCCACCAGTATTTAGAATACGTTACTGACCTTGAGTAATCTTACGAAATACATTACAAATTACATTTTACAGCATGTATTCTGTAATCTGAAGTGGAATACATTTCAAAGTAACCCTCCCAACCCTGTTCATACAGGTCACCCAGCATTACAATAATCAATCTATTCTGTCCAGCAAAAAGGGGAGTTGTTAATACACAATTTAGGGTTTAACCAAATACTTGCGGCAACTTTCAGGTAAATGTCCGAATTGAACATTTGGGAAACTTTTGTCCACACTAACTGTAAGTGCAAAATAAAGGGATGTGTCACAAATTTGCTGGGAATTAAATACCCAAATACGTAATGCCCTGTTTGGGCCACTGAAAGGTGCCAGGCTGAAAAGATGTTACCGGGCAGTACGCTGTCAAAGCCAAAGCTTCAGAATTAGACCGATTAACTCCTGGGTATCCCGTGTATCCCGAGAAATTAGTAAAGGAATTGATAATTCTGTGGAGGCAAGGCATAGATCTAGTAGGGTCTGAGGCGAATAATAAAATATAATCTGCGTAAAGCCTCCCGCCACCACCCCTGGAAAATCATCCTCCTTTCTTATCGCGGCTGCTAATGGTTTCAGGGCAAGACAGAACAATAATGAGGAAAGAGTGCAACCCCGCCAGTTATTAAAATAATAAATAATCGGCATTTACACGTCCGACCCTCGTATGGCATCACATGGAACTCCAGAAAGTTAAAGTTTTAAGTATCGATTTGTTACTTACACCAACCTTTCGATTTGCTTCAGAAGACGTTAATTGATTGACTGGAGTAGTGTGGATTACTTTTATGCTGCTTAAATACTTTATGCCTTTTGGACCATCAAATAGCCAGCAGCCTGATGGCACACGTTTACTTATATTATAAGGACCTACAGAACTTCTAAATGTTTCTAAAAATCTTAATTTGTGTTCTGCTGAAGAAAGACAGTCACACGCATCTGGGATGGCATCAGGGTAGGTGAATATGAGAGAATGTTTCATTTTTGGGTGAACTATTCCTTCAATTAATTGACTGCCTTTCAGCTAATCTTCAACATGTTTTAGACTAAACAATACTTTTGTTTTATGAGAGAAGTCACAGACACAGACGATTTTGCGACAGGTAGATGACACATTATGGCTCTCCCCACTCATTCATATGGTATCCACAAAAGGTCACTTACTGTCGTAACATGTTAGTTGTCCGTCACACTCTCTCCTTTATAGAGCCACAGAGTTTGTTATTTCCATATATATATATATATATATAAAAGAGTCTCTGATCTATCTATCGATCGATCTATCAACCGACCGAATACTATGAAGAGCTGTTTCAATTGAAGTCATTGTGGAGGAACACCCCCCTCATTACCGTTGCCAGCCTCTCTGTCCCCTTGAGCCCCTTTTTATTTCAAACACTGGTCTGAAAAACCAACCTCTTCTCTCTGTATTGGTTCTATAAATCTTAGGAACGATTCGATGACTCTAAGCTCCCCTTCATTGTGGAAGCAGATCAAGAGGAGGAAACTGGACTGGATGTGGGCAGGAAGCCCCTGCTCACAGGGTTGGGTGGTCCTTCATCTCAGTCTAATTTGAGTGCCATGTTGGGGGAGGAGTTCCGACACCTTAGCATGCTCTGTCTGTGCAGATCTCCCATTCAAAGCTCACGAGTACAAAGCCCCTCTCAGATGCCACTTAATGACGAGCTCTCACCTGGTGCAGTGCCTGCCCCAAGAACAGACAAGAGCTCCTGCCATAGGCCAACCAAACTACTCATCCCCACCCTCAACTGTGTCAGCCCACTGGACCTGAGTCCCAGGTAATGAGAAAGAACAAACTGGAAGCAAAAACATTTCCAATCATGTTGTGAAAATAATTACATTTCCCTATATTATAATTATTTATTATAATAATTCAGAGGACAAAGAAAGAATCACTGCACTGTACCAATATAGTGTGTGTGAAGATCCATGTGCCTTAATCAAATACATAAGAAAAAAATGATCCGCACTCCATTTGTTTTGTTTTGTTTTGTTTTTTCACCAGTCAGGGGACCCAAACATTTTGGCCTCAAGGCACACTGAGGAAGGCTGTGAGGCAACTTTTGTGTCCCCTGGCTGCACTGAAAAATTTGCCAGGATTTTACATGTTTTAATAGTAATTTCTTACTGCTGGCTAGGTAATTTTCTGTCACAACACAACAAGTTACTGTGAAAAATTTATTTGAATATCGCACCGCATTACGGGAAAATGGTGTTTGGTTTGAAGTCATCATTAGGGTGTTTAGTGTTCTCTTTAGATAGGACCTTATCTTGTTCATTTCTGATAAAAAAAATAATTCTCAGCTGGTGCAATTGTATTTTAGAACACAAGTTATTGGGGGCCTGGGTAGCTCAGCGAGTATTGACGCTGACTACCACCCCTGGAGTCGTGAGTTCGAATCCAGGGTGTGCTGAGTGACTCCAGCCAGGTGTCCTAAGCAACCAAATTGGCCCGGTTGTAGAGTCACATGGGTTAACATCCTCGTCGGCATGATTAGTGGTTCTCGCTCTCAAAAGGGTACGTGGTAAGTTGTGCGTGGATCACAGAGAGTATAGCATGAGCAGCCGCATGCAGAGTCTCTGCGGTGTCATGCACAACGAGCCACATTATAAGATGTGCGGATTGACGTCTCAGAAGTGGAGGCAACTCAGACTTGTCCTCCGCCACCCGGATTGAGGAGAGTAACCTCGACACAATGAGGACCTACTAAGTAGTGGGAATTGGGCATGCCTAATTGGGAGAAAAGGGGATAAAATAAATAAATTAAAAGAACACAATTTATTGTACTGTGATTTATGGGGAACATTTTTAAATGTATTGGTGTATCGTTTTAAAGGAACAATAAGAAAGGGATGTTTGCAAATTTAGGCTTTAATATGTTTGGTTTTATCGCTCATTAACTTTTTATCATAAGTTGTCAAACAGGCAAGCACAGATATCAACAATCAGCATTTAAATCTCAATGATGGGGACAATTAACAAACACTGTAGATGAAAAAATACAGAATATCATTGTGATTCTACAAAACTGCTACATTACAGTAATTTATTGGTCCTGTTCAATGCGAAGTCATGGTATACAGTTGTTTTAATAAACAGTCGAAATACTTCTTTAAAATATACTGTGAAAAGCCTGCAACTAGTAGCTAGGAATTTACTGTAAACTCTAAATTCATTTACAGTGTGGTGAAAACAAAAAGTAGAAAAAAGGAGTGCGGATCATTTTTCTTTGGCAATTATTTATAAATATAATACATACTGGCAATAATAACTTTTTTTTTAAATATTTGTGCTAAATTATTATCTGTAGTGTTATCGAGGTGCTGATGTCCTTATGTCTGTTCTGTAGGGTTGTTGATGGCATTGAAGATAACGAACATGCATTTCATTTCAATGTTGAGCATAGTGAGCTGTCCCATAATACAGAGGTCAAAGGTGAGGTGGACACACCCTTTATGTTAGCCAATGCTTTGTGATTTAGATTCACTATAGGCTTATTGTTTATCAAACACTATATGTCTTTAGACTGATATTTATACAGGTAGCTGGAGAATTTGTTAATACTCTTTTAAAAATATAGAAAATGATTTAAACAGATGTGAGCTCTTTGACTTACAGAATCGTAGTAGTGCACCGCAGAAAATGGCTGGTTGAAAATAAAATGATATAAATAAAATAATAATTTTAGTGAGGTTTGTGATTAAAAGTGAAAAAATAAATCTCACAACAGAATAATATTTTGCTTCTCATGTATATTTAACTTGTTTCAAGGATGTTTAGATATTTCTACTGAATACAAAAATACTGATTAAGGATTTTTCCAGTGTGGTGACAGAAAACAATAAAAGAAATTGTATATTTCAAATAAAGTACATTTATGAAAATGTTAATTCTGCATATAGAGTAAGAGTATGACATGTGTACTTATGTTCCTATTTTGGTCCTTTAAGACCCATTTCAAGTTGGGGCAAACCTTCTCCTTGAGACAGAGGAAGTTAGACAGAGTCTCCGTCAACTCAATGCAGAGGTATCACCAAGAATACACACACAGTAATATCAAAAGTCCAGATACACAGATACACACACACACACACACACACACACACACACACACACACACACACACACACACACACACACACACACACACACACACACACACACACACACACTTTAGATACATAGTTTTAATTGTGATAGTAAATATGAATCTAGTAGATTATAAATAAATATAGTATTATAGCATATAGTTAGTTGTGAACTTTGTTTATCACAGCTAAGTATTCCAAAATTAATTAATTTGATTCTTATTTCCAGATGAACCACCTGAACCAGGAAGTGTCCTCACTGACCAAGGAGCTACATGAAATGATGCAATTCCTACATACCCATCTGACCCCACCTCACTTCACTTCCTCTTTTACTCCCTTCAGCTCTTTCAACTGTCACACGTCATCCAGCTGCACCAATGTGGCCTCCTCTACTACTGACTGGCCCTCTCGGTTGGCCTTCAACGTGTCTGCTGGTCCCTGCATACAACCAGATCCCTCCCAAAGAGATTCTTTAGGATCCAGGCACACATGCATTTGCAGTGGAAGTCATGCCCAGGAAAGAGGTTCTGTCTTGGGGCAAGAAGGGGACCTAGAGATCCTCAATCAAGCCCCTAGCCCTCACTCAGTCTACACCCATTTTCCATACTGCCCTGATCAGGAAAGGCTTGCCACCTTAGGCATTGATAGCCAGCCAGTACCATATCAGACTGCTAAAACCACACCCAATTCCCCTTATCTTGGACACCAGGTTCACTGTAGTGGGAGGTCTCTACTGGGCTTGGCTTCAGCGTTCCCCTCCAGTGGATTGGTACCTCAGATAAGGAGTGGAGGTTCCACCATCACTCCTAGCAACACATTGTCTCTGTGCACGCACAGCATCCAAAGTCAGTCCCATCAGAGCATACAAATGACCTCTGATCTGACAGCATGCCAGCATTCCAGGGCAACCACACCCATCCATTCGTCCATTACACCGACAGGCCCATCAGATCCCCTCACAGCTGTCAGTTCGCTTATGCATGCTGGGATTTGTAGTTCTAGCTTACTACATTTCCCTAGTGGCCCAAGACAGAATGACCTGGTGGGGTCAAGTCCTGTCCACAAATTTGGGCTCATCGTATCATCCACTGGAAAAAATGACAAACAGGGGAAGCATAGACCTTCAGAGAAATGAGCCATCATGATATGAGTGATGGACATACTGAGAAGAGTACACATATCTCACATACGCTTTGTTTGATGCATGGATAATGCCCTAATTTAAGACAAGCACAATGCATTGTGTGAGCTATATATATGGGGTATGTTAGATAACACTGCACGATATGTGCACGACAGGACTTAAGTCTGTATGAGTCATACCCTTAATTGCATTTAGGTTAAATCTGTTCCCACTGGCTAATTTTATTTTAAATTGGCAGTTCCACTGTGTAGGTTTTGTATAAGATATTGTTCCTCAGGACTGAGTCACAGACTAACTTTTCAAATCTTAAAACTTGCCCAGTTTTATCAAATAACAGGATACAAAGTGTATTACTTTTACTTTTTACTATTTTACACTTACTACAAATAACATTGAACAGCATGTGCAAACATTATAAATTCATTTTTGTTGTTGATGAAAAAAACAAATGAAAAAAGCTTATTTATTTTAGTTTTTTAGCTTTTCATCATCCTTTATTCACCATATTTTTATAAATATATTTCTCTACATTTATCCTTTCTATGGGATATCTCTTATATGTTGGTATAAATTGAATCTTTCTTTTCCTTATATCCTCCAAGCCTGCCTAAATTAAATGCCTTGCGATTGTGAAAATACATTTGCCTGTTGAAAATGTTCACTTTAAGAATAAACCATAGAGTTGTTTTCCAGCCATTGCTAATTTAATGAAATAGATTTTATTGTCTAATTACATGAGAACCAGACTGTCTTGCCATATATAAAAAAGGCAGATAACATTGGCTGTCAATTAGGCTTCTATGTGGAAGATTTCTTGATTAATATAACAATTAATTAACCCAAAATAAATATAAAAAGCTTGTCTCAATAATATTTCAATAAATTATCTTCTCTTAAACACAAAGTGTGCACTGCAGGGCATTATTCTGCAACAAATATAGGCCCATCTTACCTAGTAATCTCCATTTTACAGTCCAGCATTCATTTTATTTTGGAGAGATTTTATGTTGGTCTGATAAACATCGAGGTTGCATAATGTTTTGATATTCCTCCTGAAAGTGACTTGAATTTTACATTTGCTTAATTTATTTTGTTGTTAGATTGCTAAATGTAGATTACTTTAATTTTATTTTGGAGAGATTTTAAGAAAGAACGTGTTCAATTCAAGTAAAAGGAAAGTGACAAACAAAATAAATTAAACAAAATGTAAAATTCAAGTCACTTTCAGAAGGAATATCAAAACATTGTGCAACCTCGAGTTTAGCAGTCCAATATAAAATTATTTTACAGTAAAATTAGTGCAATTTGAGTAACACTTAAATGTTTTTCTAACAGAAATGACTAAAACTTGTGCATTCTTAATCAACTCTCAGTAAAAGAAACATTTGTAACAAAACAATTCACAAGGTAGGAACCTAATAATGAAAATTAGGGGTCACGAATTAATTGTCAAACAAATAATTGCGATTATGACTATGATTACTGTTTTAGGACTATGATGATTGTCTGTTTTAGGTGTTTCACGAATATGATGATTAATTACCATACAAACTCACCATGTGTGCTTCATGCACACAACAAAGTCATTTATACAAATTTAGCTTGGGTCATATAATAAAACAAGGGTATATGATTACCTTTTCAGGCTTCAAAATCGTATGAATGACAGTCAAATAAAATTATAAAATAATTAAAATAATATTTAATTCTCAAAATATGTCTAAATAACTAAAATATATCTCTCTTATTTGTCTGATTTACTTTTGATCCATTGGACTTTCAATGTTTTGTTTTCTTTTGCTTCTTTTGTAACCCAGCTAACCTGTATAGCTATATTATATTATATTATATTATATTATGCAATATTAAAATATTTCTGCCTTAAATTCTTCACTTTCACACATTATTTTAAGGCTTTCTGATTAACTCACAAGCCCTTATTTCTCATGAAGTAAAACTTTGAGATTCTGTTTCTTGCATTTGATAATCTCCACAGAAATAGTGAAGGGCATCTCCTCTCTCTCAGTGCTTATTATTAAACTGCATGAATAAACCCAGAATGACCACGGATATTTGACATTACATGGCCGTAAAGTGAAACTGGAGCACTTTGCGTTCACAAAACGAATCCGTTTACCATGTTTATATTTTGGCGGGAGTTTGGCGCAAGTCTCTGTAGACGGCGTGCTCATCAGAGCGTGATCTCAAGAGAGCTGCTCTTGTGACGTCAGCGGTGCGGTTCCGCGAGATGTTTGGAGTTCAAGTGAATGAGACGCAAGTGTTCTTGCAGAGAAAGACGAGGCCAGCTTCTTAATCAACTGCTTTTTATTCAGTAAAGGGTCCTCGGACACTACACAACTCTATCACTGGCGAGTGAAATATTAGCCAGTGGCTAATAACAGACGTTTTTTTGGTCACGTAGTGCGAAATTTAATTGCGGTGCAGAAATAACTTTTAACATGGGGGCGATGAGGAAACATTGAGAAAATATATTTTAAGTGACTACTACTAAACAGAAACACGTGTTGTAATACTATATCATGTTTGGGTGGGTGGGGACAAAAAGTAAACCGGACTTACGGTGCTGCCGTCTTAACGAGCGCTCGGGAATGCTTTTGCTTCAAGTGTTCGTTCATGGCTGTTGTATGGGTGTGGTAAGCCATTTCCATGTTGCATATCTTACACAGCACCACATCGTTGGGTCTCTGGCTAAAATACTCCCACACATTAGATCATTGTGGAATCCATGCTTAAACTGGGTGATGCCATTATAATTATTCCATTGTGACGCACCAATGCATGTTATGCAAATTTAAGTATTTTTGTAATTGATGACGTCGATTACGTCGATGAATCGTCCCAGCCCTATAATGTAAGCTCATCGGAGCATTTTTAGGCACAATTCTCCAGCTACAAGCGTTGCCCATTTGAGTTCAATGTTTTATGCCTGTATCTTTAACCTAATTGAGCTAATGTTATATTGTAATGTTGTATTGTAAAATGGTCGTCGCCAGAGAGCAAGGGTAGGAGAAACCGAATGTCAAACGAGTAAGGCGCCAACAACACCTGGAGATGAGGTAGAGGTTCAGCGTTAGTTTGAACATGCAAGCTCCAGTTTCATTTCCACTTCATATGATCATACAGGCTGGTGTAAATGTAAGTGTAAGTTAAGCTACTTTTATAGCGCAATTTCCAAAGATATTATCATGAATCCCTATCTGGATCTGATTTTCTGCCTTATATAATACACCTGAGCCCAACACCTTGATTATTAACCCTCTTATTTGGCAAGCATTCATCATAACATACACTCACCTAAAGGATTATTAGGAACACCATACTAATACTGTGTTTGACCCCCTTTCGCCTTCAGAACTGCCTTAATTCTACGTGGCATTGATTCAACAATGTGCTGAAAGCATTCTTTAGAAATGTTGGCCCATATTGATAGGATAGCATCTTGCAGTTGATGGAGATTTGTGGGATGCACATCCAGGGCACGAAGCTCCCGTTCCACCACATCCCAAAGATGCTCTATTGGGTTGAGATCTGGTGACTGTGGGGGCCATTTTAGTACAGTGAACTCATTGTCATGTTCAAGAAACCAATTTGAAATGATTCAAGCTTTGTGACATGGTGCATTATCCTGCTGGAAGTAGCCATCAGAGGATGGGTACATGGTGGCCATAAAGGGATGGACATGGTCAGAAACAATGCTCAGGTAGGTCGTGGCATTTAAACGATGCCCAATTGGCACTAAGGGGCCTAAAGTGTGCCAAGAAAACATCCCCCACACCATTACACCACCACCAGCAGCCTGCACAGTGGTAACAAGGCATGATGGATCCATGTTCTCATTCTGTTTACTCCAAATTCTGACTACCATCTGAATGTCTCAACAGAAATCGAGACTCATCAGACCAGGCAACATTTTTCCAGTCTTCAACTGTCCAATTTTGGTGAGCTCTTGCAAATTGTAGCCTCTTTTTCCTATTTGTAGTGGAGGTGAGTGGTACCTGGTGGGGTCTTCTGCTGTTGTAGCCCATCCGCCTCAAGGTTGTGCGTGTTGTGACTTCACAAATACTTTGCTGCATACCTCGGTTGTAACGAGTGGTTATTTCAGGCAAATTTGCTGTTCTATCAGCTTGAATCATTCGGCCCATTCTCCTCTGACCTCTAGCATCAACAAGGCATTTTCGCCCACAGGACTGCCGCATACTGGATGTTTTTCCCTTTTCACAGCATTCTTTGTAAACCCTAGAAATGGTTGTGTGTGAAAATCCCAGTAACTGAGCAGATTGTGAAATACTCAGACCGGCCCGTCTGGCACTAACAACCATGCCACGCTCAAAATTGCTTAAATCACCTTTCTTTCCCATTCTGACATTCAGTTTGGAGTTTAGGAGATTGCCTTGACCAGGACCACACCCCTAAATGCATTGAAGCAACTGCCATGTGATTGGTTGATTAGATAATTGCATTAATGAGAAATTGAACAGGTGTTCCTAATAATCCTTTAGGCGAGTGTATCTAAAGGTAAAGATAAAGATGTGTATCTGTCAGGTTTTAATTTCTGGAACAACATTCAATACACATTTGTTATTTATAATGAGGTATTTTCTTCCCACTGCCTTTCATTTAATGTTATGTACTGTACAATGCAGAAACAAGGAAAATGTAGTGCAACATGTTTGGCAAAATAAACAATGAAGTGACTCTTATGAAACAGCATGCTGGAACAGATGTAAAGGAACAGGTATGAAGAAACAGTAGCTAGATTTATACTGGGCCACACCACATCTGCAACATTCAAAATTTGGCTGGGTTATAAATAACCCAATTGGCAACCTAGCGTTGGGTAAATATTGGACAGAACACATATTGGGTTAAACTAGCCCAGCAAGCTGAGTTGTAAATTTAACCCAACATGTCAGCTCATATTGACAATATGCTGGGTTAACTTTACCTCATAAATGGTTATAGTTTTGATTTATTTCTACAGCAAAATAAAAAAAAAAGCTGTAAGATAAAGTGATTTGTTTTATATTAATACTTATATATATATTTATTCACCAAAGTTGCATTCAACTGACCAAAATGTATAGTCAGGACATTAATAACATAAAAAATTACTATTACAATAAAAAATAAATAAAAAAAAATCAGAACTTCAAAGAGTTCTCATAAAAAAATGTAATTGCTCCATGTGTAACAATGACAGCTTTGCAGATCCTTGGCATTCAAGCTGTCAGTTTGTCCAGATTATTTTCAATTCTTCCAATAAAGTCTGAACCCCTGAGTCTTCTCTTTACTGTTGTACATGAAACTGGTGTTGAGCAGGTAGAATTCAATAATGCTGTCAGCTGAGGACATGTGAGGCGTCTATTTCTCAAACTAGAGACTCTGATGTACTTATTCTCTTGTTTAGTTGTACATCTCGCCTTCCACATACAGTGCATCCAGAAAGTGTTCACAGTGCTTCACTTTTTTCACATCTTGTTATGTTACCTTATTCCAAAATGTATTAAATTCATTATTGTCCACAAAACTCTACAAATAATACCCCATAATGACAACGTGAAAGAAGTTTGTTTGAACTCTTTGCAAATTTATTAAAAATAAAAAATCTAAAATCACATGTACATAAGTATTCACAGCCTTTGAAATGACACTCAAAATTGAGCTCAGGTGCATCCTGTTTCCACTGATCATCCTTGAGATGTTTTTACAACTTGATTGGAGTCCACCTGTGGTAAATTCAGTTGATTGGACATGATTTGGAAAGGCACACACCCAATATACGGTCCCAGAGTTAACAGTGCATGTCAGAGCACAAACCAAGCCATGAAGTCCAAGGAATTGTCTGTAGATCTCTGAGACAGGATTGTATTGAGGCACAGATCAGGGGAAGGGTACAAAAAAATGTCTGCAGCATTGAAGGTCCCAATGAGCACAGTGGCCTCCATCATCCGTAAATAGAAGAAGTTTGGAACCACCAGGACTCTTCCTAGAGCTTGACGCCCGGCCAAACTGAGCGATCAGTGGAGAAGGGCCTTAGTCAGGGAGGTGACCAAGAACCCGATGGTCACTCTGACAGAGCTTCAGTGTTTCTCTGTGGAGAGAGGAGAACCTTCCAGAAAAGCAACAATCTCTGCAGCATTCCACCATTCAGGCCTGTGTGGTTGAGTGGCCAGACCGAAGCCACTCCTCCGTAAAAGGCACATGATGGCCCAACTGGAGTTTGCTAAAAGGCACCTGAAGGACTCTCAGACCATGAGAAACAAAATTCTCTGGTCTGATGAAACAAAGATTGAACTCTTTGGCCTAAATGGCAAGCGTCATGTCTGGAGGAAACTAGCCACTGCTCATCACCTGGCCAATACTAACCCTACAGTGAAGCATGGTGGTGGCAGCATTATGCTTTAGGTGCATCTAATGCTGGGGATGATAAGGAGGATAAGATGATGTCATGTCTCTCACTTCATCAGGCGAGTGGTCAGTGGATGATGATACCGCCCCTCCCCCCAGCAAGGGCGAGAACCGTGTTAAAACACTAATGGCACTTTACTGCACGTAAACAAGTAACTGCATGTTATGGTTCGGCTCGACTCAACTCGCTTTACTTTTCTTAGTTTACTTTTCCATTGCAGTTTAGTGTTAGGCTGATCGTCACAGTTGCGCTGCCTCTACTGCCATGACATCATCTTTAACGCGACACAAATATAAACCATAAACAATAACAGGACCGCTAGCTGTTAGCTACTAGCTCATTTTGCTGTATAAATCAGTTGTTGCATGGTGATTTTATACAAGTGTAACAGATAAATTGGCCTGGTGGTTTTAGAAGCAAGATTTCTAGTAGCTGGTCAACTAAATAAATTTAAACTTTCAAGCAGACTATAGAGTTAACGTACCATCCTCCATCGTGGACTCCAACAATGTCGTGGCTGAGTCCAGGGCACACTCCCTCCCATTGCTCGTCAGTCTAGATAGCGTCCATTTGGTCGAACCACTTCCACTTTTCCTTGATGGTTCTGTAGTCACTTATACATTTTTTTTACTTTTCCCTACACTGTTGGTAGGTCTGGTGGTAGCTGTGTGTGGCCAACAGCTGAGAAACTTCCTGAAAGACTTTTTTGTTTCGCATCGTTTTGTTCGTCACTAACGAGAGGAACATCTGCACCTCATTTATTGACTACGGCGTGGTTTTGCGAACAGCCATTTCTTTTTACCATTTTCTTTAAATTCGAAAGTTGTGTGAACAAATGATACTGCTGTCCCTTGTCAAAAATCCAGTGATGCTGGCAGTGCCGATTCTCTGTGACCAATCAGTGATCTGCAGGGTTTTGACGTCACGTTTGGAACCTCAACCGAGGTGTTACTAAAAAAAGTAACAGGTACCAGGTACTATCAACAGTGGAAAACCCCCAAAAAGCGAGCAGAGTCGTGTTGAGTCGAGTTGTACCGTGCAGTTAAAAAGCCCCATAAAAGACACTAAAGAGACCTTTCTACTGACTCTGAAAAACACCAATAGAAAGATGCCCAGGGTCCCTGCTCATCTGCGTGAACTTTCCTTAGGCATGCTGCATGGAGGCATGAGGACTGCAGATGTGGCCAGGACAATAAATTGCAATGTTTGTACTGTGAGATGCCTAAGACAGGGAGACAGGGAGGACAGCTGATCATCCTCGCATTGGCAGACCATGTGTAACAACACCTGCACAGGATCGATACATCCAAATATTACACCTGCGGGACAGGTACAGGATGGCAATAACAAATGCCCGAGTTACACCAGGAACACACAATCCCTCCATCAGTGCTCAGACTGTCTGCAATAGGCTGAGAGAGGCTGGACTGAGGGCTTAGGCCTGTTGTAATGCAGGTCCTTACCAGATATCACAGGCAACAACGTCCCCTATGGCCAAAAACCCACCTTTGCTGGACCAGACAGGACTGGCTAAAAGTGCTGTTCACTGACGAGTCGCAGGGGAGATGGTCGGACTTGCATTTATCGATGAAGGACTGAGCGTTACACTGAGGCCTGGAGCGGGATCGATTTGGAGGTGGAGGGCCGGTCATTGTCTCGGGCAGTGAGCCACAGCATCATCGGACTGAGCTTGTTGTCATTGCAGGTAAACTCAATGCTGTGCGTTACAAGGAAGACATCCTCCTTCCTCATGTGTTACCCTTCCTACAGGCTCATCCTGACATGAGCCTCCAGCATGACAATGCCACCAGCCATAGTGCTCGTTCTGTGCGTGATTTCCGGCAAGACAGTAATGTCAGTGTTCTGCCATGGCCAGCGAAGAGCCCAGATCTCAATCCCATTGAGCACATCAGGGACCTGTTGGATCAGAGGGTGAGGGCTAGGGCCATTCCCTACAGAAATGTCTGGGAACTTGCAAGTGCCTTGGTGGAAGTGTGGGGTAACGCCTCACAGCAAGAACTGGCAAATCTGATGCAGTCCATGAGGAGGAGATGCACTGCAGTACTTAACGCAGCTGGTGGCCCCACCAGATACTGAGCAGAGACTGTTACTTTTGATTTTGACCCCCCTCCTTTGTTCAGGGACACATTATTCCATTTTTGTTAGTCACATGTCTGTGGAACTTGTTCAGTTTATGTCTTAGTTGTTGAATCTTTTTATGTTCATACAGATATTTACACATGTTAAATTTGCTGAAAATAAAAGCAGCTGAAAGTGAGAGGACATTTCTTTTTTTGCTGAGTTTATTTCACAATTTATTATGCACCCTGTAAATATATGCATTTTGTGCATAATTTGTGGAGTTCACATTATGCATAACCATAGACTGTAAAAAAAGATGGATGACGCCCCTTCGCTCTTTTCCATTGGTGATAACTAAAGCCGCCAGTGTCCCGATATGGCGCTGACATCTTGGGACTTGAGTCTGCGCAGTTGCGATTTCGGGACCAGACCTGCGCAGTAGTGAGCAGGAAGTAAAGCCGCGAAATCAAGGCCCCACCCTCACTCTCGCTGATTCATTCGCAAGCACACGCCCCTGCACTTTTGACTTTTGACTTATGATGGTGTGAAATAATTAATTATAGAAATTTAGATATTAAATTTAAAGCTCCAATCTCCTCAGTCCTCCAAAGATCCCGAAAAAAAGTCAGTTGGTGCTTCAGTGACTACTTCGCTCAGAGAACCTGTCAATCACAGCTGTCAAACCGTTTTATAGCATCAAATAACTAACTAAAAACAAACTTATTTGGAAAACAAACACTTGAAATTACATCATCGTGATAGAAACTTCATTAAATGACAGAAACTATCTTTGGAAAAAAGATATGTGAAGTGTAATTTAATTGTTTGGTCTCACGTCCAGTTGAATAACATGGGGAGGCGGGATTTATGACCTATTCTAGGACCAGTCACCGGGGGGGGGGGCGATCAAGACGTTTTGGCTTCACTTTTGAGGGCTTGTGCGGCACACTTGTGCATAACAAACGTTAAAATGGTACTGTCTCTTTAAGAACAGTAGCTGTTCGGTGAATGTGTTTCAGTTGAACGGTTTCTTTACCACATCCGTGCTGTGTGTTTGAATTAATCTAATTGTAAATTATAGAACAGGTATTAAAAGAGACTTGAATCAATGAAAATAGATTGCGAAGATCTCAACTTTAAAAGATAATTGGGCAGGGGTGCCCTTGCTAGTCATAATCCGCCCCTGTCAGTGACAATGACCCAGCCATAAACACAGACATTTTGGGTTAAAAATTGCCCAACACTGCGAAAATAAACATTAAGCATTCTGGGTTAAAAAATATCCAGCAAAATTTAAACTGAATGGCAAGTTTATGATGAATACACTTAAAAACATACAATTAGAACCCTTTATAAACCACCCCACTAAAGCCCAAATAAATTACTTACCTTCAAGGAGAAGGCTCTTGCCATATACTAAGCTCACCACATCAACACACTTCAACCTAATAATATATACAAATTAAGACTACTGTTGGGTAGGCACAAGAATAAAAAGCAAACATGCAACTAACCAGGAGAGAGAACAAAGCTGCAGAGTTGATCCTACAGCTTCTCTTGCAAACGAAATGCAAGAGTAGCACTAAATAGTTTACAGAGAAGAATAACATATCACCCTTTATGAACACCATTTATCAATCAAATACTAAACATGTGGTGCACCAATCACAAGGGAGAGGCACACGTGTGCTCAATAACGGAGAATTTAGCTTAATATTAGCAACCGCATTCTCTAATAAGAGGCATACACCAAGCACTCTCATTGAGGATTGCTCATAGACACTGAAAAAACATATTAAAGCCAATTTATTGGACACTTATCATTACAATTCATGCAACTTTTGTAAACTGCAATGACTCCAGCTCAATTGCCTTTTCCTGTGGTGCACCCAGAAGCATGTTGCATCTGGATGCACATCATGTCAGCAGGGAACACTGTGGATCAAATCCTGTTGTAATCAGGGAGTAATCACAACTGCATAATCAGTGACGGCCGCGCTGCGGATGTTGCATTTTCACATCTAACATTACATTTTTCATATACTAATTCTGAAAGTTAGGTATAGGTTTGGGTTGGGTTGTAGACTTTATAAAACAGTCATTCCTCATATGTGACTGTACAGCAGAAAACAACTCGCTTCGTGGACATTACAGCCAGAAAATGGCTCTCATCCGTGACCATATGCCCAAGAACACTTACCGCTTTGGCCACATGGGGCAGTGTTCAGAATTTCAGAAAAGTCAACATACTCTTCCGCTCTCACTGTGAGATCAGATCAGTCAGATTTTAATTTAATTAAAATTTGTAACATTTTTACTCAAATTTGGTGAATCATTTGTTGTCTTTAAAAAATTGCATGTCCACAAATATTAAAACAGGTCTAGAACAGCCCCTGGTTGGACTATTTCACAACCTAGAGTGTACATAAAGATGCAGAGTCTAAAAATTGCAGTTTACTCAACATATAATCTAACACTGCTATGTTGCATAGATATTCTTAAAAGCCAGAGATATTTATTTAGACGCCCACCATCTCGATCTATTTCTCGCCCTCTCACTTTCTGTCTACTCAGGGCTCCAGACACATCATTAGCTGCAGGAGGCTGCCCACACACTGCTTGGTGTGGGATAATCTTACTAAGCCTGTTATCTCAGACCTTCCCCGGGTCTTTCTGGTGCATGTCTCCTGTCAACATTTCATCAATCTATTGTCTGTCTGTCTGTCTTTCTGTCTCTCTCTCTCTCTTTCTCTCTCTCTCTCTTTAATTTTATATTAAATGTAGCTAAAACATTGGCCAGTGGGGTAAACAGAGTGTATCTGCTAATATCATTCAAATCTGGTACACAGTGGTGCCCTTTTTATAAAATAAATAATACAACATATTAGAATATAGGCACAGATCCAGATACAAAATTTTCACAGTTAGGCCTACTAACTAGAACAGTTATTGCACACAAGGGTCCAGAGAGGCAATCGGTCAGTTAAAAAACATATGGACTACACCAAATAATTGGTTTTAATGCCTTCAATCTGTTTTTTAACGTGTTCTTGTTATTAAAGAGCATCTTTTGTTTAAACTCTGCAAATACAGTGTTTCATCATCAAAGTGGCTGAAGTGAATGTTTTTTTTTTTTTTTTTTTAGTATATTCATATATTATATATGCTTAAAATTTCCCTGATAATGTGTAAAAACCAATTGCCAATTGCCAACCAATAAACATTTGGGCAGTTATGAATAGAATAATGCACTTGCTGAAAATATGCCAAGGTACTGTATGTGTGCACGCCACCCCACGCCTCATACATACAACTGAAAATATTACGCCACACACACAACTGAAATGCTCACACACACACAACTGAAATGCTCACACACACACAACTGAAATGCTCTCACACACTCAACTGAAATGCTCTCACACACTAACTGAAATGCTCTCACACACGCAACTGAAACGCCTCACACACGCAACTGAAATGCTCTCACACACGCAACTGAAATGCTCACACACACGCAACTGAAACGCTCTCACACACGCAACTGAAACGCTCTCACACACGCAACTGAAATGCTCACACACACGCAACTGAAACGCTCTCACACACACAACTGAAATGCTCTCACACACGCAACTGAAACGCCTCACACACGCAACTGAAACGCTCTCACACACGCAACTGAAATGCTCACACACACGCAACTGAAACGCTCTCACACACACAACTGAAATGCTCTCACACACGCAACTGAAACGCTCTCACACACGCAACTGAAATGCTCTCACACACACAACTGAAATGCACACAACTCTGACACACTGCTCACTTATTGTTTCACATTCACCGCTGGGCGGTAATTAGCAGGTTTTGTTGCATCTAAAGCACTGCAGAAAATGAATTAGATTTAATTTGACTGCAGAATTTGAGTGGACACTAAATAAGTGAAAATTACTTTCTGTGAATATAAGACTGTGAGTTAACTGCATGTTAGAAACATTCTTTTTTTTTTCTTTCTCTCCCTGACTGAAAACAACCAAGATAATAAATACATGAAAAGTACAGTAATCCTGTAGCGCCCCAGCTTGGTGATCACTAGTTAGTACAGGACCTTGAACCACGTGTAAAATTCAGAGCTGGATGTGGTTTGACTTTGACAACGGTTTTCCATCACGTATCTAACGAACAGTAGAATCATAGCATTTATTTTTTATTATTATTTTTTTTATTTTAGAATTATTAAATATCTTCATACTATTTAAAAAGATTGTATGGACATTAGGATCATGCTTTACAGGGTTGGGATGGTAACTTTTGACATCTGTAAAATGTTATTTGTAATGTATTCCATTAGAGGTCAGTAACGTATTCTAAATACTTTGGATTACTTCTTCAGCACTGGTAGATTTTTTTCACTTGTTTTGACTATAAAAACTCGTTAAAAATACACATGTTAAAAAATACATTCTCTGAAAACCTAAATCTCTTATGCAGTGTTGTTTCTAAAACAAAATCAATGAAATGTATCTTGTTTTAAAGATTTTTAGATATTTTTACAGGAAAACAATACATATTTTTTTATCAAGAATAAAATGTTTGCCCTAATATTAAAGGTCTTACTAGACAAATGAAATTATGATCCAACGTGTATTTTCTTGATAAAAAATATGATCGTGTCTGGTAACATGTGCATTTAAAATGGCTAGAAATAGCATTTTAGCTTAGCGTAAAGCTGACAATTTACACAAGGGTTACTTATATTTCTTCTTCTCCAAACTTCAAACTTTTCTGTCTGCTCGTATGAATGTAACACATCATTAGAAAGTGTTTCACCGCTGTTCAAATGTACTTTGGATCGCATCATTTTTAAGTATATATGTTTTTAGGTTTTAGCAAAAAAATTAAGGTTAGCAAAGTCAAGAGATCAAACAGAATAATTTTTTTTGTTTTCAAAAGAATCGCGTCGGACTCATATTATTCATATTATCATTTTTTTACATTATAAAATTATATAAAATATTTTGTTAAAAAAATGAAACTAGTAGAATACATTAATAAATTGTTGTGGACGAATAATTTAACCGCGTTTTTATTGGTCACTCCCACGTCTATCAAAGATAAGCTCCGCCTCATCAGACGAAGGCGTATCACGGAAGTTCATCCCTCAAAGCGGAAGAGAAGGCCAAGGTCTGTCAACAGATGACGCTTCAGACGGCTGCAAGGGAATTTTCACTCAGCTTGTCATCCAAAGATTTGAGAGAGAAAGAGAAAGCGAGCCGCGCTCACGTCTAAAGGTAACCGCTGTGTAATTTTGGTACTGATATGATGATTATTTTTATCTGTTCAACTGTCGTTGTTTACTGATCCATTTTGGTACTGATATGATGATTATTTTTATCTGTTCAACTGTCGTTGTTTACTGATCCACACGAAATGACAGGACTGTTAGACGATGCTCGTGACGGTCCTCTGGATCTTTCCTTGACGACATTTAAACGGAATAATTTAGACCTCTATGTGCCTATTTTATTCAATTTATGAATAATTTGACAAAAGCTGAGTGCAGTTGCGAAGGCTCTTTTTTTGCGTGTGAATGTGTACGTGTGTCAGATTGCTTCTGCTTTTGGGTGCTTGATCAACAGATCTAAATTTTAATCTACAGTTGTGCTGTCTTTTTTCAGGGCTTTTTTCAAACGGACTAATGTGATGCAGCCGTCACGTGTCCTTCACTAATGTCACAAAGCGCCGATTGTGTTACGATAAGATGAGCTATACTTCTCCAAATATTCTCCTGCATGCTTTTTACATCGCTTCCGAAAACTTTTCTGTAGCCCTGCCCGTTTTTGTGTCGCATGAACGCCGGCTTTCAGTTTAATGCCTGTAGGCAGATATCAGAAAGACGTCGGGCTTCACGAGGAAGTCAATCATTGGCTGCGTGGATCTCGATCTTCGCCGCAGCCCAGATATAAAAAAATGAACAGCCTCATTCTACCTATGAGTGTCATTTAGTAAGATTATATTTACATGTTAAAAAAGTAAAAATGAACACTATGGCTTATTGAGGTCAAAGGTTATACACTATGCGTTTATGGCCTGAAGAATGATTGATTGACAGGTCAGCTAGACGAGTCATCACATAAGATCGCACAAATAAATTGCCATTTGAAATGAAAGGTGTTCGGATGGGATTGGCAAATATTTCTATGCCCTTGGTATGGCTAGTAACAATGATTACCCAACTTAAAGTAGTAATTTAAAGAAACTGATGAGTGATGCTAGTAATAGAGCAGACAATTATTATTGTTGGTCGTATGATGTGTTTTCATAACCCATGAGTTTAAGAAGTGATACTGTCAGTGCTCAACGTTAACCTTTGATACAGTGAGGATTTTAAATGCATTTGTGTAACCTCTATTCACTGTACAGTGCAAAGAAAACTTTTGTTCAGTTGAAGCTCTTTTGATGCACTGATGACTGCTGAAACCTGCTTTACTCTGACCACGTTTATACCTGGTCAGACTCAAGTGGTCAATGCTAAAAACAGGTGGAAACAGGGTCTACAACTTTTTGTGATCAGATCACAAAAAACACATACGAAGGCTGTAAAAAATGCATGTGATTGTTCACATTTGAGGTGGAAATGCTTATCCCGGACAGCTTCGAAGGACCACACATCACCTGTCAATCAAATGCTGAGCTAAAAGAAGAGTTTAAACTTTTTCGGTTATAAGCAGCTTATAAAAGGGAATAACTGTTGAGACTGAATTTGAAAAAAGCAGATACCTACGTGAGCACTAGAACTTAGTGGATCTTTCTCACTGTGTCTGAGATCAGCATGCAGGGACTCAGATGAGAAGCAACCTCAGCAAATTCAGGTACTCCAGTAAAATAATGAATATACTGCTCGAAATGTTGCGTTTGTGCTCAGATTAAATTTCAACTGCATCTGGGATAAACAGCGCCATTTTCTCTCGCTATATCTTTTATGCCTTTAAAGAAATTTCTTCATACGGCCCGCATTGCTATAGAGCAATAACAAATTAAGAAAGGATACACCTTGTAGGAGAGACCGACCTTTTGTTTTTGTTCATTTATTTGATGCAGATCTCTAACGAAACTGAAACTTAACACTGACAATAAGTGCATGTGATGCACATGAAGCATCTTATCTACGACAAAATCCTGAGGGGGAAAATACAGTGCGCACAGTCACCTGGAATCAAATAATATGTCACATCTTTTAAATTCGCTGCCCTGCATTATCATAATTATGGAAGTAAACTGGTTTATTAGCATATAGTGCATGAATGCAAGTTTGGATTTAAATCCGTTTGGAGGAGACACATTTATGTGGCCAAGTGTAAATACAATGTGCTTATTCAATCGGATAGCAATCCGTGTGAAGTGACCCACTGTAAATATCCCCTTAAGAGTTTAATAATCTTATTGTCTCAGAGGAATAAAATGTAGTGAATGATAACCATTGCAGAGCAGACTCACTTAAAGTCAACATGAATTCAAAACTGACCCTATGTATTAAATAAACATTCCTAGTCGTTGATGCAAATCATCCGTGCTTTATATTCTAGAATAAAAAATGTTTGTCTTCATAATCTTTCATCAAAGAGTAATTCATAACTTGCTTCTCTTCTAAAATAACTTTACTTTTCCATTGATTTTAAACAGCCCTAATGCTGTTTCAATGTGTATATAGGGGAGGGACATTGTATTATATACTGGCTTACAAAATCTCACATGTAGTGATATACTTAACATTGCATGAAGGAATAGTTTACCCCAAAATAAAAATGGTCATCATTTACTCGCCTAATGTTTGTAGGGTTTCTATGTTAGGCAGAATGTTAGCCTTAAGTCACTTCACTTTCATTGTATATAATAAAAGTTGCAATGAAAGGGAATGGTGACACATGGTAGCTAACATTCTGCCTAACACCTTTTGTTTTCCACAGAATACGTGGAACCAACAAGCTTACATCATCCCTCTCATGAGCACGTGTCACAGAGATGTACAGAAGTGAACATTTGTAGTTAAAAATATATACGTATCGTTTCGTTTCTAAAAATAATCAATCGTTTGTGTTCAGAAGAAATTTATTTGTCGACTGCAGTCGTGTGGATTATTTTGATGCACCCTAAGTATGCATTTTGGAGTACATTCCGTTGCATTGTTTAAAGGAGGAGGCCTGAAATTAAATCCTAAAAATCTTAAATTCTGTTTTGATGAAGAAAGAAACTCTTATACATCTTGGATGGCCTGAGGTTGAGTAAATTATCAACAAATGTTCTTTTTTTGGTGAACTATTCCTTTAATGCTGGCAGCTTTCTTGTTGTGGCTGTCAATGCAGGTGAACAAACAGGAACAGAATATTGCTTTCATCTCCTAGTTCTGCTCTGAAAAGCAGAGTTGCCTCTCCAAGTATGTTTGAGAACAGCTTGAGGCTTTATTTGTCATCAAGAAGGCTGTTTTTGTGTTGCTTCCAATAAAACAATCATATTAGATGTTCTTTCCTCGTTAGATCTAAATATTGCTCCTTTAACTCATGACTCATACTGTGGGTGACTTGTGAATTGAGGGTTTAATGATAAACAAGGGTGTGATCAAGGTTATTTCCACGATCAAATGTTAAATGTTTTCCTCCGTTGATGATATGTTGTGTTTTCCATCTGAAAACGGCCTGGTCTACGAAAGTCTTCAGGTCTGAGTGATGACCAGACACGTAGAGTAATGTTTCTGACCACCGGACTATGTTTAGGTGGAAAACCACCTACTGGGCCCCATTTTAAGAGCTCTAGTGCCAAGCGCAGTGCTATGCCATAAGTGCAAAGTCAATGATCATGATGCTGTGGTATTTTGGTACAAGCATGCGCTTGCTAAGTGCAAATGAGTTTACAAAATCACATTCAAAATGTGCTAATGGGCTGGGTCAAGAGCAATTTAATTCAGATGTTCTTCTCCGGTTATTGGAGCGTCTTTGTCCTATTATATAGTCCATTCCCTCAAGCACCAGCAATATAAACAAAGACAGCACATTCATAAGAATTTGGTAGTGTAAATGGATTGTATGCAATGAATTGGAATAATAGAAATGTGGACATGTTCCTTTTATATGCATAGAAAATGCATATAAAACGACATTGCGTTGGCAATTTTAAGCATTCACAAATTTAAGCTTTCAGACATGATGTAAATCACATGAAAATGCTGTTTTGTTTTTTAAAATGTGTAAGAATTACACGTGTATGAATATAAATTTGGTAGCACACTCGTTGCACAGTGAGCAGGAAGATAAAGAGGCTGCTGCTAATGGGTATAAAAAAACTAATTAAACCACAAATAAACATGTAAATACAAACCTGAGTATATGTGATGTAATACGAGGCGTTAGAGACTGTTTGAGCCATCATGAACACATTTAGAGTTCTCTCTGTAAACAAGTGGCTCTCCAGGTTCTCTCAATATCTCAGCAGTCGCTCATCTCAGCGCTATTCCCAATTTAATTGAGGATCCCAATTTAAATCAGACTGATGTTGGTCACTATGTCATTAATTACAGATAACCTTATATAACAGCACAGCTTCTTCATACATTTACTTAATTAGTGATTTTGAATTGCGACAAGACATCAAAGAAGGCAAACAAATCAAATATATTAACGATTTCTCACTGGAGCAATTTTAGAGCTTGTTATGGATATATTTTTCTTATTTTTGTATCTCTGCTGTATTTTATTATTTTTCAATACAAATAAATGTTAACAATAATGTAATTTAAGGTTTAATTTCTCTAACATTAGTTAATGCATTAGGTATCATGAACAAACAATTAACAATATATTTTTACAGAATTCATGTTGGTTACAGTTACAATTGTTCATTGTTAGTTCATAGTGCATTATGTGCATTAACTAATACAACTTTTGTTTTAAAAAATGTAATGGTATATGTTGTAACTAACATTAAGTTAATTAGTTCATGTTAACTATAGTAATGTTAAATAATGTTAACAAATGGAACATTTTTGTAAAGTGTTAATGTCGTTTTACTCTGTGAGTCATCAACATTTAACTGCCGCATATAACTTGCAAACATGTGGCAAAGGGCACTTTAAGAAAAAATCTGTATTGACCAATTTTAGTATTAAAAACTGGTGATCGTTATCGGCCTATAATTTCCTGATCTGTGCACCGTTAATACAATACACCCACAGACAGCACAAACACTCCCACCCACTGCCACTTGTGTTTTGTTCTGGTGCGAAAACTGCACTTAAAATTTGACAATTTTCTAAGACGTAGCGCACGGCTGTTGCATGTAGCGTTGTGCTTTGCGCACTCATGAAAATAGAGCCCACTGTGTCTGAACTAAAGTTAGTTGCTTTAATGAACAGGAACAATTGAAGCACAAAGTGGATTACTTAAATGATAATTTGACTACACACAAAAGAGAGATGAAAAATACATTTACTGACGAAGAGCAAACATGGAATGCTCCACTATGAGTTGCTTTTTGTTTTAAGATGCACTTAATAGCATCTATTAAGTTGTATTATTAATGAGGGCAACTGTTGATGGCTTCAGTTCAACCTTCTAGGCTTCAGGCAGGCTGTTGGGTGTGTCGTTATCTTTGGAATTGCTCTACAAAATGACAACGACTTCCTAGATAGACAATCTTCTGTTACACTTACACACCCTCTCAGTCATTCGTTAAATGCTCAGGCCAGTTGCTGTCTTATATTGTAGATGCATGCGATTTTCCTTCAAGCTGGTCAGTTTCCTGAAAGCATTTCGGAATTCCACTCTTGCTGATTAAACCCTCCCTCTCAATGAATGATGTTTGATGGGGTAGGGATTGTATTCAAACTACAGTTTGTGTTCTCGCAACAGTTTCTGATGGACTTGAGGATATGCACCCAGAACTATATATTCAGCATGTACAATGCGGTTTCCCATAAGGAGGAAATGAGCCACAATCACTGGAATGCTGGTTACTGCAATTCCAAACGACACATGTTGGCACACGTGTCAGCATGATGATGGCTTCCCCCAAAGATAACAGGAAGTGAATCCAATGGTGCTAATTCTGATAGCAATAGATAAGAAGGGGTTGTCCTAGGTGAGACTCCAGGAAATTACGGTTGTTTTGTTGAGCACTTCTTTGGAATTTCATCTCTGACATGATCTGGTTTGGTCACTTGGTTTTATTACAGAGTGGCATTACATTTCACTGAACTAAGATAGCTACTTTGTTTTTGTTTTTTTATTAGCTTTATGTTTTGAGAGAATCTATATAATCTCCTATAACTGAAATGTGTATTTCTTTTTTTTTTTCTTTTCCGACTACTTACGAGATGCCCAGTCCTTTCATAATAGCCCTCTTAAGATGCAGTAAAGCAGAGCATATGAAAATCATAAATATTTCATAAACATGCTCTCTCTTTCCCCATCTACCCTCTGGCACAATCATTCCTATAGTATGAGCCTACATTGGCCTCATTTTGAGAATTGCTCGCCAGTGTGGTTTTGCCATACACATTGCACATGTTTTACCATGCTTGTTGGGTTTCCAAATATTATATGAGAGAGAGAGAGAGAGAGAGAGAGAGAGAGAGAGAGCGAGCCTCAGTCACATGCCTTGGATTAGACTGAACCTCAAGGCTCAAGCATCATCACCTGCTCCATAATCACTTTTTATTTCTTTGATTGGCCTTTTCCTGAGTTTCTGAACAGGACTCCTGTAAGCCATTCACATTACAAAATACTTTCTCCCATCCCAGTTTAAAGGAATAGTTCACCCAAAAATGAAAATTCTCTCGCTTACTCATCCGCATGCCATTCCAGATATGTATAATTTTTGCAGAACACAAATTAAGATCTCTGCTCTGTAGGTTCATACAATGCATATGAATGGTGATTAGGACTTTGAAGCTCCAAAACGCATACAAAGGCAGCATAAACATAATCCATCAAACTCCAGTGCCATCAATATCTTCTGAAGTGATCCAGATGGTTTTGGTTGAGAACAGACCAAAAAATAACTCTATGTACATCTTGACAGCAGGCTCTTCAGCGATCATGATTTCAAGCTCAATTACACAACTAATGGTACCATCTAGCGCAGTGCGCATACGTCATGCATCAGGAAGTGTATTTGGTTTTGAAATCATTATCAATGGCAAGATGTACAGTTAAAAATGAGTTCTATATAAGTCTGTTGTGACCTCAAACCGATTGGATCACTTCAGAAGATATTAATTAAACCACTGGAGTCTGATTGATTGTTTATGCTGACTTGATCTCATTTTTGGAGCTTTCAAGGCTCTATCACCATTCACTTGCAATGTATGCACCTAAAGAGCTGAGAAATCGTACTTTTTGTGTTCAGCAGAAGAAAAAATAAGTCCTATACAACTAGGATGGCATGAGGGTTACTAAATTATGCAAATATTTTTTTTTGGGTGACCTGTCCCTTTAATATGCAAATAATACTGTACATAATATATTTTTAGGATAATTTCCCAAAAGTATGCCCACTGGATGACCACTCAAACCCACAACATTTGCCCAACCAATGGCATTTGTTTCACACATTAATAATTTTTTCAGTTCCGTTGGGCAGCACAGACAAATGGAACTAACCTCTGCAGTCTCAAGATGCATTTTTAAAATTGAAGTCCTTTTTAACTTGACACTGCATCTAAAAAATAAACATGGCACTCCTGCGCGAGACATGGCATAGGCAAAACGTGTTTGCATACAAGAACAATTGAAAAACAGTGCAGATGGATAAATGCCTTAAGTAATTGAACTGAATAGAAAAGGCCTGAAAGGAATAGTTAATTGCTCGTTATTTACTCACCCTCATGCCATCTTAAACTCGTATTACTTTCTTCTGTGGAACACTAACAAAGATATTTTGAAGGATGAATGATGTGTTTTTCTCCGTACAATGTAAGTCAATGGGGATGAAAACTTTCAAGCTCCAAAAACAAAGGCTGCATAAATGTAATCCATATAACTCGAGTGGTTCAATAAAAATGTTCTAAAGCGACACAATCCTGTTGGGTGAGAGCAGAGAGCAGTGTTTTGCAGAAGAAAGCCATTTGAGTTTGACAGCATGAGGGTGGAATTATATTAGGTGTATCTAGCTCTAACAAGCTTGAAATAATCAATTCGGACTGAATATTTCCTTTTCTGTGTCTTTCCTTTTTATAGTCACATTTATTCTCGCTCACATTTGTACTCTCAGATGTGTTAATATCTGTAGACTACTGTAAGATTCTCTCTGTATCTCACCTCAGAGACTCCATAGAAGTCTCTAATAAACTAGCCTAAACTTAACACTGAAACAGTTTTGGATCAAAATAATTTAGGAGTTCACTCCTGCAGTTTTTTATTTATCCGAAATAAAATGTATCCCCACAGTCTGTTGTCCACAATGCGATTCTCCAAGCAGAGCTAATTGTGGGTTTAAGTGTCACTCCGATAAACAGAAATGCACAACAACAGCCTGAAATAACAGCTCAGGTCTTGACCTGTTTTCAACATCTTATCAGTCGATATGGTGCAGATAATTCAGGATCACTGATTAAAGCAGGGTATTTAGGAAATAGGTTAGCATACATTTGACATGACACACTGTTATTTATTGTGTATGTTTTCGTATCAATGCTTTTACCAGTAATTTGCTGCACAGTGTGGGCAGTATTTGTAAAGTGGATTGTTTTGATGCAGTGAGCATTATTGAATGGCTGGTTAATGGTAAGTATGGTGGAATGATGTGATGACTGTTTTAAAGGAGTTGTTGTTTTACAACCCCTTCACCCACACTTGTTAGGAGCCTAACGACCTGTAATAACTTTGTCCTTTCCGTTCCCTCAATGTGCAGGGTTTGTCCTGCATAGAGAATTACTAGGCGGCCGCCTCTGTCAAATTTCGTGCCGCCTCTGGCTGTCTACAAAACTCTGGTGGGTGTCTACATGGAAAACACTAACAAGCGTTGCACTTGGTGGATTTTAATTTGTATCAGCAAATCTCTGCAATAATAATAAAAACATTCCATTGTCAAGTAGTCGCTTGATGTCATTTAACGTAACTTAAAATAAGAAGGACATATAAAACATATGATAGAATCACAGATCACAGCTTGACGATATATCTTTATTTCATACTTAATTAATGTTCATATAATATGGGAGCGTGCCATGTAAATAAACACAAACTCCAAAAGGGTCATTCTCTGTGCGGTCAGAGCCATTTTCGGCTCGTCGGACCGAGACCCGATCCATCTAAAAGCTTCAGTATCGGAGCCGATACCAATCCAGGTATCGGCTCCATGCATCACTAATGTAGACCTGTATCTGTACAGATTGTGTTTTGTTGCTGAACTTTCTTTCTTTTTCTCTAGGTTTATTCATCCCGTAGGAGCCAGCTCTCCATCTTTTTCTCCCCTGCTCTCCTTTTCTCTATCTCTCTCTCTTTTCTCTTTCTTGGCCCTGTCCTCCCCTGAGCTCCATTGATCCTGGTTCAGGACCACTTTCCCTCTCTGATCAAGCCAGCCCTATTCTCTCCTCTGTCCGGCCTGTCACATGGCGGGGCGAGGTGGACCAGCGCGGACCAATGGTTCCGCCCCCATCGGGAACAAAATCTGCCAGTTTAAACTGGTCTTACTCGGAGAGTCTGCCGTGGGCAAGTCCAGCCTGGTGCTGCGCTTCGTAAAGGGCCAGTTCCACGAGTACCAGGAGAGCACCATCGGAGGTTAGTGTGTGCATGTTTGTGTTTATGACAGATTATTTAGTCATTTTTAGCATGTGTGAAACAGGATTTTCTTAGCTCTTTTTAAATACTACAGTTTGATATACTATGTAGAAACACTCCTACATTCACAATGTAAATTGAAAATTTACAAATATTCCTCCCAATTAGCGTATTAATGGAAACCAAGTTGCAAAAATGGGTCATTCAGAAATCATATTGGTAATGATGTCACAATAAGAAGCACATAAACATATCGCAATGATACTAATAACTATGGCCGTTTTCTTTTGGAGCATTTGTTTCAGAACCTGGTGCATTTTCTCCATTAGTTCGGTTATTTAAGGCATATATTTACATTGCAGTTGAGAATGTAGTCCGTCCCAACGGACCAATGAACAAAACATTATCCCTAGAAAAACAAGGCTGGGAATTGCCACAGTCCTCCCGATTCGATATTACAATAATATTTTCTAGCCGATTTGATATTTTGCAATATTGCAATTCTCTGTGTTTTGTGATTTGATGGTATTAAAAGATAAAAAATTTTGTCAACTCCTTTTTCTCATTTCATTGAAAAATCAATGTCTATTGAAGAACAGCTGTGTCTGAAATGTACATTATTTTCACTCTGTAATATAACATTTGCAGGTAAAAGGTAGGGATGTGCAAAACTACAAATTTTAAAACTATCAATCGAGCTGTCAGTGCGTTGTCACCTAGTTCAGACTAGTTAGTGCAAAGGATCCCGTAAGGCTGCATTATGTTCAATTGTATTCAATAAATAAATATAAAGAATATTTCATTTAAATTTATCAATCTAATTTTGTTATTTTAGAATAATATATATATATATATTACCATAGGCTATTACTATTATCATAATAATAATTGTGCAACATAAATGAAGGTTAAAGAGTAAACTTGTTCAAGAACCATTTCTGGGGCTTTACTGAATTATGACACATGTAACAATTCACCTGTAGTCCTAATGTCATTGCTTGTTATTTATATACACATCCTGAGATAGTCTGAGCAATGCTCTCATAGACAACACTATTCCTATACATGACTGACAGTGGAAAAAAGTTAGAACTCACAATTTCACAAAAAAAAGTAACAGTCAATATCTGGTGTGGCTATCAGCTGCATTAAGTACTGCAGTGCATCTCCTCCTGATGGACTGCACCAGATTTGCCAGTTCTTGCTGTGAGACGTTACCCCACTCTTCCACCAAGGCACTTGCAATTTCCCTTACATATCTGGGGGGAATGGCCCTTGCCCTTACTCTCCGATCTAACAGGTCCCAGGCGTGCTCAGTGAGATTAAGATCTGGCAAAACACTGACATTCCTGTCTTGCATAGCCTGCAGGAAGGGTACCATATGAGGGAGGAGGGTGTCTTCCCTGTAATGCACAGCGTTTAGATTGCCTGCAATGACAACAACCTCAGTCCGATGATGCTGTGACACACCGCCCCAGAACATAACGGACCCTCCAAATCGATCCAGCTCTAGAGTACAGGCCTCAGTGTAATGCTCATTCCTTTGACGATAAATGCAAGTCCGACCATCATCACTGGTGAGACAAAACCACGACTCGTCAGTGAAGAGCACATTTTGTCAGTCCTGTCTGGCCCAGCGAAGGTGGGTTTGTGCCCATAGGTGATGTTGTTGCTAGTGATATCTTGTAAGGACCTGCCTTACAACAGGCCTACAAGCCCTCAGTCCAGCTGTGATGGAGGGATTGTGCGTTCCTGGTGTAACTCGGGCAGTTGTTATTGCCATCCTGTACGTGTCCCGCAGAATACCTGTTATTCAGATGTACAGATCCTGTGCGTGTGTTACACGTGGTCTGCCACTGCGGGGGACGATCAACTGTCCTTCCTGTCTCCCTGTTGCACTGTCTTAGGTGTCTCACAGTACGGACATTGCAATTTATTGACCTGGCCATATTAGCAGTCCTCATGCCTCCATGCATCAGGGAGACTAATTTATTGTTTGGCTCAAGAATCGTGATTTGTAATGCAAATGTAATGCCTCTTAATCGCCAGCTTCTTATTCAGTAAAAGGATCTTGGCACTTAAGTTCTTCTTCGCCACTTAAAATCCAAATATTTACTAGCCAGTGGCTAATAACAGACATAATTTAGTTGCATAGTGTAAAATGTAGAGGCTTGCATGTGTAAATCCGTTCTACATATTTCACCTCCAAATCAGTGCAGAAAAAGTGAAAAGTCTGAAGATTCATTATGGGCGTACTTATAACACTACACAAGTGATAGTGAGATTGTGTAGAACACACTCAAGGTATAGATCACAAACTTCTTGAAGGCTGGGCCAGACTTGTGCTTCTTTAGGGCTGGGCCAGATCAGAGGCAGAAAAACTGGTTCTTATAATCACCTGACTGCCACATGAGTTATACTGGTGTATTAAACAGACATGTGCATGTGCACTCATCAGATCTTATAAGGAAACGCGTGCATATAGTTGCATATCATTTTGTGCTTGGTGACATAACCACAGCTACTAATTTTTATAGCAGTTCAAACCATTGCATTTAAAGATTATTTTAGATTATCCACTTTTAAAGAATTGTGTGGACAAAGAGAGAGGAAGCAGTTCAGCATCTAGAAGGAAAGGGAAATTATCAACAATGGGAATGTGCGTGTGTGCGTTATCACCAGTGTTTTAAGGGATTATTTCGTGAATTTGGTTATTTGAAGTCATATCATATTCCATCAGGGCTGAGTCTTAAGTTTAGTAGGGATTTATGTATTCAGACATTGTTTAATACAATCAGACTGGAGAAAGAAAAATGATGGGAGAGAGACATTACAGGCAGGACACCAAATGCTTACACACAGGGCTGTGAAAAAGGAAATTCTCAGCACTTATTTTGTTCTTTGTCCCATTAATGCCATCTTTGTCATCAGTGAGCAGGTCAAAGGTTGCAGTGCTAAGCGCACTGGAGACATTTATTTGAGCTACAAACATGTGACCATGGCATCTGACTCGACATAAAGTCAAGGGATTAGAAACTTGCATGGTCATGTTTCACACACTTCCTTTTATCTGTATAATTTTAATCTCTGTACTAAATTTTTTTTAAATGTGTTTGTGCTTGCCCATTCAAAACTGCCCGCCATGATACTAGGGTGTTCTGGGTGATTGCTAAGGCATTATACAGTTGCTAAGTTGTTCTGAGTTGTTGTTTGTGCTTACTCAGAACAACTTACCAAGTTAAAAGAGTCCACCCTCAAGTCTCTATATTCTAGTTACTAAATTAAATTATATGGCTAGCTAGTAGTCTCCTTCAATGCAAGCCTTCAAATGGGATTTATTTTCACCCATTTTAATATCTATCTGGTGAAAATATAAAGTCTGAATGCTTAGAAAAGAAATTGCACACCAGTCCTCAATAAGCTGTATGATTTGAGCTTTCATTTATGTCCGTAGCACAAACGGATTACACAAGTTTAATACTTTGGTTTTAGGAGTTTTAAAAGCCCCTAACTTTAAAGTATTAGCAATAGTAATATTGATGCTACCTTATTAAAAATTAGAGTGTCAAACATAAAAGGGAATTGACAATATAACTTGATAATCTAATATCCAACCCCCTTCCAACTCCACTGCAACAAAACTGTTAAACACTCACGCACAAACACACCTGCAGAAGCCAAAGGAGCCAAATGGTTGTTTTTAGTAGCCAAATCACAGATTTTTCTCAATTTATATTGCTGTTCTGAAACTAGATAGAAAGCCGAAGAAAACTAAGTCAGCTGATAACCCATTCTTCGAAGATTTTATAAAGGGTGTATATATGTATATATATATATATATATATATATATATATATGAGTTGAGAAGATACGTTTGTATTCCCTTTTGTGTCATAAATGTTCACACCTCTTTCATAATTTATACAAATATATGAGATAAAAGATTGACTTTCAGAAAGCTGTAAGCATCTCTCGCACTCTCTCTCTCACACACCCACACATCCATCCATCCATCCATCCATCCATCCATCCATCTATCCTTGTTTATCCAATGACTTAGAAACAGCACAAGCCATGATACTATTTCTGAAGTGAACATTTTGAATTACTAACGAAGTCTTGGATGCATAGTTTGTTTTGAACCAGCAATGGCAGATTCTGATCGGTCGCGTAAGAACGTAGGTCCATGCACAAATGCGTTTTATGACCGTACTCTGTTTTTCCTCATTTTTTAAAATGTTCTTGTTAATTGAATTGTTGTATATAAGTAATATCACAAGCGCAATCATGCTATATGCCCCTACATCAGCACTGCTGTAATTACCTACCTGCGGCCGAATCACAGCAGTGCTGATGTAGGCCCATATCGCACTCTTGCTCATGTGATATTGCATATATATATATATATATATATATATATATATATATATATAGGGCTGCGACTAATCTAACGATTATTAGAACTATTATTCGACTATTTGGGCAATTATTGCAACGATTGTAGCTATTAACTGACTAGTCAGCTTGTGCCTCGACTTAAAAGGTTGCATTAAACGTGCTTGCTAACAATAAAGAGGACAAAATTATCTTTTAAAAATACCTCTAAATGACATTCACTGAATTGGGGAAAAACTACTTAGATATTTATTGTTTGATTAAAAATGTCACTGCAAAAAATCCTATTGTTATCAAGTTTTTTTTGTCTTTTCTTACATTTTAACATTATCTAAAAATCATTAAAACAAGATACATTTACTTGAGAAGCAACATGTAAGATATTTAGACTTGCTTTAAGAGAATGTAGCTTAAATGTATGTGTATTCTTTCACTTGTTCAAACTTCTGCCAGTACAGTAAAGAAAAAATATACTGATGTTCAACATAAATGCTCTAAAAGCAAGTCTAAATGTTTTGTTTGTTGCTTCTCAGGTGAATGTATCTTGTTAAGTATTTTTTGATATTTTTAAATAATACCATTAGTTAAATATTATATTCAAAATTCTCAGATCATTTTATTTTTAGTTAATGTACTTAAGGAATTTTGGTCAGAGGTGCAATGGCTTGCAACATCCCTTCAAGATATATAAAAAAAAGCCCTGATCATCAATGTTAGGTGCATAAATATTAGCCAAAATAAGATTTTGTCCCTGAATTTCAGCTAAAACAATAATGACTCTTCCTAATTTATCTTCAAACTGTTTGAGACATTAGAATTGTAGATGTTTACTTATCAGCGTAATGACTCCCATGCACTTACTCGAGCCAGCACTATAAAAAACAAATGCCCACCTCATATCTTTCCAAATGATTATTCAGTGAGCCGGTCCACTTGGCTGCAAAGTGAGTACCACAAGAGGACTTAATCATGCCATTGAATTTAAGAAGGACATCACTTGCTGTGGGCATCTGAATGTTTTACGGCCTTCCTTAGCATCTATTCCCAATTTGTCCGGCAATATCAGTGCAAAAGCGGTCTTCAGTTTATGTAAAAGTTTCTTGCATTCCTTAAATCGGTATCGTTTCTCTCTTGTCGAATTCGCCAAGTCTGGGAACACAAAAATGCTGAGGTTTTTCCAAGAAAGACTTCCTTTACTTCTCACCTCACGTAATACAATTTCTTTATCGGATGATCTCAGAAATTTGGCCAGAATTGATCTGGGCCTGCCTCCCTCCACAGCTCGCCATGCAGGATCCCTGTTAGCTCGCTCGATTTCCAGCTTATGGCCTGCCATTTCAAGCAGATTCGGAGGGATCCCATCTAGGAATTTCACCATATCCTGTCACTCTTTGCCCTCAGGAATTCTGTTGAAACGGACGTTATTCCGCTGGCTACGGTTCTCCATGTCCTCCAACTACTCCCAGACATGCTCCAAATCCACCTTAGTCACTAGCGGATTGGCAGATAATTCCCTCTCCGATGACTCCAGATAATCGATCTGTTTCTCGACATCCCCTACTCTTGTAACAACTTCAGTGAACTTCGCCTCCATGGCATTGATTTATCGATCGACTTATCACAGCAAGATCCTCCAAGTCAGCCACGACCTTCGTCAGCATTGCCAACATGTTCAGCATCTCTCGTCGCATTTCCTGCACTTCTCCGACTAAATCGACTCCTCATATGCTCGCGGCCTGCTCTGTGGCATCAGCTTGAGCACGTAAGTGTCTTTTAATCTCTCCAGAGCCCGAGGATTTTAACTCTGACATGTCATGGAACAGTGTATTGAATCTCACCGGTTTATATAATTAAATGTGTTAACTAGCAAAGTGTGCAGAGCTTGCCATTCACACGCGCTCGTATGGCATCACCTGCCTCTCAACGCTCATATTGTTTCCTGAATGTAAAACCCCAATGCTGAAAAGTTGGGACAGTATGAAAAATGCTAATCACAAATGAAAAGTAAATGACATTCACCCTTTGCTATAATGAAAGCTCTACAACAAAACCTTTTTATGATGTTTTACCTTGTAAATTAAATGTGTTTTTGTGGTTTGTTTGTTTTTTGAAAATGTACAGTTATTTCAAATCAGATGATTGCAACTCACTCCAAAAAAGTTGGGTCAGTCGTGTGTTTACCACTGTGAAGCATCACAATTTTAAAGGTTTAAAAAGTTAGTGCTGCTGTTCACTCTGCTGGCTCACGACTGTGCAGTAATGCACAGCTCGAACCACCTCATTAAGTTTGCCGATGACACGACCGTGGTGGGTCTCATCAGCAAGAACGACGAGTCGGCATACAGAGAGGAGGTGCAGCAGCTAACGGACTGGTGTAGAGCCAACAACCTGTCTCTGAATGTGGACAAAACAAAAGAGATGGTTGTTGACTTTAGGAGAGCACAGAGTGACCGCTCAACGGCTCCTCTGTGGAGATTGTGACATGAGCAGCTGCATCACTGCCTGGTTTGGGACTTGCTCCGTTTCGGACCGCAAAGCCCTGCAAAGGATAGTGAGGACAGCTGAGAAGATCATCGGGGTCTCTCTTCCCTCCATAAAAGACATTTACAAAAAACACTGTATCAAAGCAACCAGCATTGTGGATGACCCCCACACACCCCTCACACAAATTCTTCACCCTCCTGCCATCTGGCAAGAGGTACCGAAGCATTCGGCCCCTCACGGTCCAACTGTGTAACAGCTTCTTCCCCCAAGCCATCAGACTCTTCAATACTCAGAGACTGGACTGACACACACACACACACACGTGTCCTGAGTTGCACTTTAATTATTGTCACTTTATACCTGGCTTCTACCTCAATAACTGCTATGTGCATAGAACACTATTTCATAGTATGTTATGTTTACATTTGGCATTTTTAGAAACTGTCATCTTTTTGCACTACTGTGTACTGGTCAGCGCTGCACTGTCTCTCACTGTGCCCATTGTTCTGTTAATTTTTTGTAATTTATTGTACTGTCCCGTACTTTTTGCACACGTTTGCACGTGCACTTTATATAGGTATGTTATTTAGTCTGTGTAGTCTCATGTGGTTCTGTGTTTGTCCTATGTTGTTTTATGTAGCACCATGGTCCAGGAGTAACGTTGTCTTGTTTCACTGTGTACTGTACTAACTGTATATGGTTGAACGACAATAAAAACCACTTGACTTGACAATTGTGCAGGGACTTTGCCGTATTGTGCACTTCATAATGCACCACACGTTCTCAATTGGAGATGGTCAGGACTTCAGGCAGGCCAATCTAGCACCCACACTCTGTTTATTTGGCCAGTATGTAGTTTGAAGTTGTCCTGCTGATATTTCTGTGACTTCCCTGGAAAAGACTGTGCTTGATGGCAGTATGTGCTGCTCCATAGTTTGTACATATCTGTCTGCTTTAATGGTGCCCTCACAGATGTGCGAGTTACCCATGCCATGGGCACTGACACACACCCCTGGCCTATACAGACACTGGCTTTTGGACCTGATGCTGATAACATCTTGGATGCTCCTTTTCCTCTTTGGCCCGGAGAACACGACTTCTGTGTTTTTCAAAAACTATTTGAAATGTGGACTCATCGGACCAGAAAACATGGTTCTACTTTCCATCTAAGATGAGACCGAGCCCAGAGAAGTTGGCAGCACTTCTGGACAGTGTTGATGTATGGCTTCAGCTTTGCATAGTAAAGTCTTAACTTGCATCTGTGTATGCAGCAGCAAATGGTGTTGACTAACAATGATTTACTAAAGTAATCCCAAAACCATGTTCATGATATCCATTACAGATGAATGATGTTTTATAAGACAGCGACGTCTGAGGGATTGGCGATCATGCGCATTAAGTAGTGGTCTTCTTTCCCTATACACACTGAGATTTGACTATATTTTAATTATACTGTGCACTGTAGAGGGTGAAATGTCCAAAATCCTTCCAATTTGTTTTTGGGGAACATTGTTCTCAAAGTGCTGGATTATTTTATTTTATTATCTGTTGGCAAATTGACAAGCCTCAAATGATCCTTGCTCTTGAAGACCTTGGCTGTTTTTGAAGGCTCCTTATATACTATGACACGATTGCCTCACTTGTTTCACATTGCCTAGTTATTTTAACTTGTCAAATTATTATAACAGGGCTCCTGTGATCCTTAAAAAGTATTAAAATGTGTTCAATTCAGTTTTCCAAAATTTAAGTTAATAAAAATTATTAAATATCTTAAATGATTCAACAAAATCTTAATTACAATTTAAAGAGGTCTTAAATTTGGGGGTGGAAAGACAGGAATCATGAGATGTCCTAATGTGATCATCAAAACTCAAAACATATGATTCAATTAAATGCCTGTGCTGCGTCCTTCAGAGTGAAAATATGGCAATGTTGTATTTTCTCCAAGCATGCAGGGGCTTGTAAGTTTTTCCTGCTGCTGCAGAGCAGTCCGCAATCATTAAGCCATATTGGAAATTTATGACAAGCACAGGATGGAAAGGCTAAGAACATTTATTGCTGGCTACCAATTATTTAAAAAAAAACTATTGGGAGATTAATTGCCTTTCTGTAAACATATCAGCAAAATCCAATATTAGTGGACTTATATATTTTATGTATTTATATAGTGGTACATAATCCAATTTTAATGTGATATATTTGTGGAAAACATGAGTGTTTTAAACTTTTTTTAGATTGTGATTTTTTTTAGTGGGTTTGGTTTGGGGATACAGTAATACTTTTATCTGTTCAGGTCTTGGAAAAAGGTCTTAAAAAGCCTTGAATTTGATTTGAAAAAGTCTGCAGCAACCTTGTATTAGTCTTAAATAGCCCCGTCTCAACTTTTTTTGTAGTGTTTTGCAATCATCTGATTTGAAATTACTGCACATTAAAAACAAACAATGAAATTCACAATGTAAAACGTCATATCATTTTGAGTTGTAGCGCTTTCGATATAGCAAAGGGTGAATATAATTTACAGATCACTCCTTTTTTTTTAATTAGCATTTTTCATACTGTCCATTTTCATACTTTTTCGGAATTGGGATTGTATGTGTAATCTAGCTCTGCAGTTTCCTGAGGAAACATCATTTCATTTTTGTCCATTGCTGTGCAATCTGTGAAAATGACAATTAAGTTGCCTCTGAACCCCTCTACTCATGCAAACTTTTCACAGTGACAAATGATTGCCCGATGCTTTACATTTTTCATGTCTCTACTCTCCCTTCCATTAACGTGGTAGTTTCCTTGTTCCATGTGTCTTATTCCTCCTGTTCAAAAATGTTCTTCTGTGCCTTAAATAGCCCAACAGTAAGTAAGTGCTAAAAGTATAAAATCGATTGGTGTCATGTCACTAAAATGTATTTGTTTCTCTTTCCCTTCTAGCTGCATTCCTCACACAGACAGTCTGTCTGGATGATACAACAGTAAAATTTGAGATTTGGGACACAGCCGGACAGGAGCGATACCACAGCCTGGCCCCTATGTACTATAGAGGAGCCCAAGCGGCCATCATCGTCTACGACATTACTAACACAGTAAGAACATGATCATTACTCCAATCAGCACACTCAAATCAAAATGTTTAAATTAGGGCTGTCAATTGATTAAAATTTTAATCAAATTAATTACATGATGTACCGATTAATTAATCGCATATAAAAATATTTGCTGAGAAAGCCCCTCATATAATAATAATTCAATATATAATGGTTAAATAATTATACATGGTTATCTTTAAATATAAAAAAAATTATATTATTATAATTAAAATGCATTACATTCTTGTGGCAGAAGCTTTAAAATACAATGTATTGTTTACTACCATATTATTGAACATAAGCCAATCATTGGCACACAGTTCACAAATATTCATTTCGCAAGTGTGTTTGTCAATCAGTTCGAGATTTATTATGAGGGCTTGTTTAAGGACCCGTCAATTTCAACAAGCGTCAGACATGCTTGTGTAGCGTTTCGGGTGCACTGCATCATAAACATGAATTTTTAGGTCACTGTGTCAAGTTAAATATAGTTTAATACTTTAGAACATATCTTGAGATTCCTTAGTTCGAATTCTGCTCCATCAAGTGTTTTGAACGCAAGAACGCAACTAATGTCTGTTTTGTGCTGTCTAGTTGTTTTCTTCACTGTATAAACTGCAGGTTGCCACACAGCAATCATTTCAATTACTGCCCTCTGAGTAAACATGTGGTACTACAAGCTTGCATTTCTCAGGAATCTTCCTTATTGCAATCCGGGGGTATTGCGATTTAATTGTGTAAAAAAAAAAAAAAAAATTTAAATTGACAGCCCTAGTTTAAATCAAATGTTGTAGTTGGTGCAGACAGGTGTCTTGTACTGCTAGTCAATCACCAGGTAAGGGTAACATGGCACCTCTGGTGCAATGTGACTTTTGCAAGCAGTGCTTTGGCTTAAACGCACACTAATAAAGACTGACTTGACAGGGCTGTTATCGGCAGAAGGGTAAGGTCTGAATAATAAGGTTTCACCTGACTGACTGTTGAAGTTAATTATTATTCTATGGGATGCAGGCAGACCTTTGTTGAAAGTCAAACAACAACTGTGTGTGTGTGTGTACACAGAGTACCAGTCAAATGTTTCAATTACTCATTCTTTATTATATATACTTTTTTTTTTTATTTTAGAATAATAGTAAAGTCAACAACTATGGAATAACATAAATGTAAATATGGGAATTATGTTGTGACAAAACAAAATCCCAAATAAAACTGTGTTATATTTTAGCATCTTCAAAGTAGTCACCCTTTGCCTAGAGTTTGCAGACATGTACTCTTGACATTTTCTCAACCAACTTCTTGAGGAATCACCATGAGATGCTTTTTAAACGGTATTGAAGGAGTTCCCATCTATGTTGAGCTCTTATTGGCTGCTTTTCTTTATTATTTGGTCAAAGTCATCAATTTCAAAACCTTTTTTTTTTTATTATTATTATTAAATTTAGTTTTATTATGAAATAAATTAATATGGTGGCACAATTATATTTTTGACTACAAAACAAATTTCAAACAAAAGATTTTTAAGATCAGGAGAAACATTTCAGTCAAGTGTTTCAAAATGTGTGTGTGTGTGTGTGTGTGTGTGTGTGTGTTTGTACACTTAAGGCACTAAATGTTTGAATGTCGTTGCATTAGATTTCAAGATTTCAAACCAAGTTGCATTGTCAGACAAATGTTTTCTCAGAACTTCTTAACTTCACTTTTTCTGAGCCATTTTTTCAATTTGCTGAAATTAACTGGACCACGTCAGTTCTCAAATTCACACAGGTGCAGAGTAACAGCAGGTGTTGTTTCACATTTCATCAACATCTTCCAGAAAGTGTCCAAATATTTTATCTGTTTTATTTAAAACTAGGGATGTGGGAGACTAGCTGGCTATTCAACTAATCTGTTCTGATGCTGCTAGTCGACACTGGAATTACTTATAAAGGCTGCACTTAAATTACTGTCATGTTCAAATATAATTAATATTACAAATATTATTTAAAAAAGCGGATATCTGGAGCAGATACAAATTTCCATTTCACCTCAGGCCACGCGTGCTTCCTCTCTCACTGAAAATGTCCTCACGCAAAACAAGCAAACTTAGCAAAAACGTTATGAAATCACTTAGCTGGTGGTGCAGTAAGCGGATTTATGAAACGCTGGTTTGAAAGTTGCTATGGATGTTTTCACATTTCAGTCATCTTGAAATGTCTGTGCTTGTAAATTATTTTCCCGCTGAGCAGCCTTTGGTCTTTCACTGGACTATGTTGACGTGTTAATTTTTCTTTTCAAAAATGTATTCCTTTTGAGTATATAGTCTTGAAAATGACTCAAGTATGCAATTGTTTACCCAGCTGATTAAGAATGCCATTTTCAACAAAGTGCCGACTGCTTAACGGGTTAAACGATCTTTTATTCTATTAACATTTATTGTATATATTTTACAGGCCTTTTTTCATATCCTAGTTACCCTTTTATTTATTGTTTACATCATAACTGTTACTGGTTTATGTTCTTAACCAAACAGCTGTCATTTTAGATCAATGGCTACATCGTGAAATATGTGCAACTTTTCAGCGCATTTTTTGTTGTATATTTAATGTAGAATGATGATAATACTAGGCAAGCACATCGCAGATAAATGCCCATTTTCAGCAGAATTTAGCGTCAGATTTGAAATCTTTTCTTTATTTTTTATTTATTTTTTTTTTTACTGTTTTTCTTTTTAAGACTATACAACTAAAATTTTCATTTAAACGTCAGTGAAATTAGTCATTCCGCACATTCCTATTTAAAACCTTACGTTTTTTATTTTTTATTGATTCCATGCATAAATCATACAAACATAACCTAAAATACGGAAAGCAATAATGACTCTTCTTAATTTATAGTTAATCTATTGAGATATTTGAATTGTAGATGTTTATGTATCAATGTAATGACTCCCCTTCTCTTACTTATGCCAACACTAAAGAAAACATGTCCACCCCATATCTTCCCAAATTGTTCAGCTTCCTGCGGGGAAAGATGCGTTTCTTGAAGAAACAGTATATCATATTTCTTACATTTATGTTCCTCGGGCAGTCAAATGAATGTTCAGTTAGCCGGTCCATTCGGTCGTTACACGAGTGCAACACAAGCCCTAATCACTCCAATGTCCTTCAAGAAATATTCCACAAAACAAACTCCAGACGCTAGGTTTAACCAACACAAAATTAAATGAATAAACAATTATAATAATAATTTCCTCGGACAGTCAAGTGTATGTTCAGTGAGTTAGGCTCACTTGCAGCAACATAAAAATCACCAAATGGCTTACTCAAATGGTCTTTTGGAAGGACATCGCTTGCTGTGGCATGTTTATTATGTTTTTAAATATTTTGCGGCCATCCTTGGCATCTATTCTCAATTTGACCGGGAACATCAGTGCAAAAAGTTGAAGAAATACTTTTATGTTGTGCTTTCTTCACTCTGATACTCATCGACTGTTTTCTCCCACCCCCACCACCCAGGACACATTCACTAGAGCAAAGAACTGGGTGAAGGAGCTGCAGCGTCAGGCAAGTCCAAATATTGTTATCGCTCTTGCTGGCAACAAGGCAGATTTGGCCAACAAGAGAGCTGTTGACTTTCAGGTAAGTGCACATGAGTGTGGGAGAGGTTAAGTGTGTGGCTGCTTCTAAATGTTTTTAACACCTTTGTATGATTCCTTTTAGGAGGCACAGGCATACGCAGACGACAACAGCCTTCTCTTTATGGAGACGTCTGCAAAGACTGCCATGAATGTGAACGAGATCTTCATGGCTATTGGTATTACATCTTTGCTCTTGGTTAGAGCTTGTGTAGATTAGAACCTTTTTAACAATCTGTAGTGTTGTCAATTTTTGAATTAATTATTTTGAGTCTGTTATTTTCAGTTAATTGGTTGAACACATCTGTCTGAATGATTCATTAGCAAATGAGTCAAGCTATTGTTTTTTTATTAAAGATTAAGAGAGCAAACCATTTTTTTATTTTTATGACGTGCACGGATAAGTCTGATAAAATTGCAACATCCAATAAGAAAATAAGAATTGTCTATTTTAAATTCATGGTGACCATGTTTTTGTGATAAAAAAAAATACAAATTCTTCTCAAAATCTCTCTTTTTAGCCAAGAAGCTTCCGAAGAACGAGCCACAGGGTGGGGCAGGGAGTGGCGGACGGGCTCGGGGAGGGGTTGACTTGCAGGAGGCAGCTCCTCAGAGCAGAAGCGGCCAATGTTGTGGAGGAGGAAACTAACCATTGGATCAATCAGCTGGCAGATGCACCCATGGACTGATACAGACACACAAACACAGTATGAACCCATAGTGTGAAATCCATTCACTTATGACCCAGCTCTAAACTATGGCCAGTTAGACTGTAACATACAGGCCAACAGTTTCTGCTTCGTAACTGGAAAAGGGGCCCATCGATACCTTTGGTCAAATTATTAATGCTAGTTGATTTACAGTTATCCCTCCTGACAGTACATGCACACATGCAAATAGATATACACACACAGAAGCTTCATCATGTGTCTGCCATTTATGATTTTCAAAGTCATCCGATTTGTCTTATATAGAATTTTGACCACAAAAAAACAACATAATGGAACAAGGAGAAAAATGTGATCAGTTTTAACCAATAGCACTTAAACAAAATCTTTTGTAGTCTCTCTTCATGAAAGAAGTTCTAACTTCTGCTGGTGGGAAAAACAGGCCATCTTTCCCTTGTATTTCCTTATCTTCTCAGTTGCTCTTGTTTGTATGAAAATTGTAGTGGTGAGGCCACTATTTTTCCTTGCTCTCCCTTTTGGTGGATGCATACAGCCAGTTTTGAGTTACACCTCATCTTCTGCTCTCCTTGATCACATCCTTTCTGTCTTAAGCAACCATGTCAGAGTGAGAGGGGGACAACTTGGAGAGAGATGGCAGGCTATTTTCCATCAATGTCCAGCTCTTTTGTAGATTCTGTATTATTTCTATTGTATTAGTCATTCTGACATCCACTACTCCAGCACAAATGAAACCAGTATATGATTTGATAGACTAGACTTATTTTCTAATCATTTACATATATATACTTGTATGTCTATAGTGCATTAACAGGCAGTATAACGCCATTGTGTTTTTTCCTTTACATCAGTGAAACAAAACATTGAATCATTCAAACATGGATTAAATACATATGAATGACAAAATCAGCCTCCTCTGACCAAAATCACAATTATTGACAAGAGGCAAAAATGATGTTTCTGTACTTGTTTTCTTTTCTTGTGAATAAGAACCCCAATCATTAGCCAATTTAATTTTGCACCTTTTGTAAGAATTTACTTGTTTCTGATTTGTTCTTGTGCTCTATCGCTCTCTCTCTCTCTCTCTCTCTCTCTCTCTCTCTCTCTCTCTCTCTCTCTCTCTCTCCTTTTTGTACATATGGTCTCTTAGAGTGCACTGTGTCTTTCTTTGTTCTCTTCGACTACATGTCCTTTTCTGTCAATAGTTTTCTGTCCAATACTTCCTGAAGGATGTCTCTTTTAAACAGGCATTTTCAGCATCAATTGTGTCCTAGCACAACAAATGTGAACAGTGACCAAGACATTTCAGGGGGCTTCTGACGAATGAGGGAGGCAAGGGACAAAAACAAATAAATGATGAAAAAAAATTATAAAATAGAACTTGTAATTTTACCAATAAAGGAGGGGAAGGTATCCATTCTGTTCATTGTGTTATTATTTGCAAATGTGCATCATACTGTATGTGTGTTAACAACTTACAGAATCATGCAAATCTCAAATTATTTGGAGGCTGTTCTTATCCCTTCATGATCAGAGACTTGTTTAAAAAGTATTTAAAGGGGTCATGACATGCCTTTTTTTTAATCATTTTAATATATTCCTTGAGATTCACTTATAAAGTTAGTAGAGTTTTTTTGCACAAAAAACAGTCATATATTTGTATAACATGATCATTTTCCACCCTCATTCTGACCCTCTGTCAAACTCTTGGTTTTGGTGCTGCTTCTACTTTAAGACTTGACAGTAAACCTAAACTGTTATTATTGGCTCTCTTCTCTTGACTGACCTGCTTTCTCCTTGCCATCTCACTGCTCACCACTACTGGGTGGGTTACTGAAGTAATAAGGTAAAATAGGGGTTCATGTGTTGTTGTGGAGGTGGTCAGATGCAAATGTTTATCACAGTGTGACATAATGTGGAGGAAGTTGTTTTGGCAGCTTGGTTTCATCAAATTCTCTTTTTGCAGTCATGAGAAAGTTTTAAATTCAGAAACTTATTGAACGTTTTTAAAAGTACAATGACCTCTTAAGCCCAATATATACTTCAGTTTGACATGAAAGCATTCCGCATGCATACTGTCGAACTTGCTATGTATACTTCATTTACTGTGTGTGCATATACGGTTTGAAAAATCGGGCCGAACGCATTCAGTGCTCGAGCACACTACTGATGAAGACATTTTTGTCACACATCCTTTACACAGACACTCAAAGTTTGCATCTGACTGAAGTATACTTTGGTCTTTATGGTCAAAACCTCAAGGAAAATTAGTTTCCTCATGTCATGACCACTATATTTTTATTTATTAAAGTAGGGTGAATACAGGTAAAGTTTTCTGTTTAATTGTCATTAACAGTCAGGGGTGTAAAGTAACGAATTATAAATAGTCAAGTTACTGTAATCAAGTAGTTTTTCCCAGGAATTGTACTTTAAGTAGTTTAAAAATGGTATACTTGAGTACATTTTATGTGCTGTAACTGTACTTTTACTGCGCTATTTTCCCACTGTGTTCGTTTCTTCCCTGTCCTGATTTTATATTTATCTATCGATGTGATTGGCTAGAGAGAGTTTCATGACTCCCATCTTATCAAATCACACTTAAAAAAACTTGAATGGCAGCTGCAGATTGAGGAGTGGTGGTAGCGTAGTGGGCTAAAGCACTGAGCTGGTAATCAGAAGGTTGCTGGTTCGATCCCAGCACAGCCACCACCATTGTGTCCTTGAGCAAGGCACTTAACTCCAGGTTGCTCCGGGTGGATTGCAAACTTACAGTGCACTGTAAGTCGTTTTGGATAAAAGCTTCTGCTAAATGCATAAATGTAATGTAAATGCAGATCTGGAGGATCAGTGGAGGATACCTCAAGCACAGGTTAACACCTTAACATCTCGGTCGCACCTAAAAGGGCTTTTCGCAGGGAAAAATTAGCTTGACTGGCATATGAGTTTATCTTGTTCAAGCCAGATATCAGCATTAATCTTGCCTCTAATTTGAAAAAACATATCGAGCGAAATTTCATATTTCTGTTTACTAGATTCTGTGTCTATAACGTAGCCTGTAATTTAACTACCTTTCACTGAGATTATTGGGCTTCTGTGAGAGATTAATGCAATGTTGTGAATAGGGATGTTTGATAAAATGATAAGAAGTTTATCAGAAAAAAAGAGCGACGTCCTCAATCAAACTTGAGTAATTTTCTATATTTAGCCTATGTTCTACACCTAGAACAGGAGTGTTCATTACAACAATTGTGGTAGCAAGAGCACCACTGGTTGGTTGATCTAAATTAAATATAAAAGATTGACTTTTTTTTTCCCCCTCCTGACATCTGTTGCTGTGATTTGTTTGATATGTGGCTAATGTTTGTGCACGATTGCGGGTTCTCGCCTAAATGATCAAATGCACATTATAATTCCGGCAATGCTTGTCTTGAGGCTTTAATGTAAACGCAGTCGTTTATGTCTAAAGTGAACTTCAACAGTGGGCCAAAAAGCATATTTGCATAAAAATGTCAGACTTTAAATGTACATGTAACCGAATTGAGTACTGCCTAGTATAGGCTATGTCATATAAAGATTATTAATAAAAAACATTATCAAGGAAACGACTCACTACTTTTGTCTGAATAACTTGAGTAACTTTAAAAGTATTAATGTAATAGAATAAAAGTGACATTTTTTATATATATATTTTTTTAAAAATATTGTTAAAAATTAAATTTTAAATAATACTGACCTCTGATGTAGAGTGTTTATTGGTAGCAATAAATCACCAGGAAAGTAGAGATGATAAAATAATTTATAATTATGATTAGCCTTTATAAAGATAGAAACTTATCAACATTTGCAGAGCAATACTTCAGCAGAATATTCCACCAGTCCCAAACTTTGTGCAAAAAATTGTGCATCATGCATTAGAATGAGAACTATTTCTGGGCTTAAAGGATACAAGAACTAAATCAATGTTGAACATTCTATCTCAAAAGGAGATCAATATTTAAGTCAATTTTTGTCAAATTCTTCTCTCTGCCCAGTAGGTTGTGATGTGAATGAAGAATGTGAATCACCAAAAACACAAGAAGAACTCTATGAAATTTAAAGTGGAGATTGACTGAGCAGGGAGGAGAATTAATAGTAAAAAATTTATATAATATTGATCTGTTTCTCACCACAACTATCATAGCTCTTCTGAAGACATGGATTAAACCACTGGAGGCACATGGATTAGAGAACTTTTATGTGATTTGTGGAGCTTCAATATTTTAGAATTGATTCACTTTCATTGTATGGACTAAAAGAGCTGAGATATTCTTCTAAAAATCCTAATTTGTGTTCTGCAGAAGAAAGAAAGTCATACACATCCAGGATGGCATTGGGGTGGGTAAACAATTATAGAATTTTCATTTTGTGATGTAGCCCCTGTAGCAAACTTTTCCTATGCCTACTCTACCTCCTCTATTGTGCAGGACATGATTTGCCAAGTGATCCTCCTATTTTTGCTTTTTTTATTATTATTTTTTGTTTTTGCATTCCTTGTTTTTTGAACATGTTTATGCACAACAATAACACTCTGTTGACTGCATTAAGGGAAATTTAGACCCTACACATAAACTGATTTAAATGTTGTTTCATACATTATTTAAAATGGTGATCAATGTATTGAAAATAACTTTTTAATCTTTTCCTTTGTTATCATGTCTCCCTTTTATTTTTGAAAACTGCATTTAGCTTTTATTTTTTTCTAGCAACTCGCATGCCTATTAGATTAAGCGCTAATGCCCCCCAGAGTAAATGTAACATTTAAATCTGTAGTACTTTCTACAATACTACATTTCCCAAGATGCCCACCATATGCGCCTGCGCATTACTACGGCAATGGTCAGAGCGTTTATCGAAACCATGACAAAACTTTATTCAAACGCCACATAGGGTGGAAGTGAGTTGTTTAGGGGGAAACGTGAGGCTGTTGATATGGCGGACCCGGTGACACAGACCTCCGCGCTGCCCCGACTTCAGCAAGCTCAGGCCAGCGGTCCGACAGGGTCCAACCTAAACCACGGAGCCGGGAGCAGCAGCGACCCAGCCCGACCAGGCCTGAGTCAACAGCAGTGGTCCAGCCAGAAGAAATCACAAGTCCGCGCCTTTCCGAGGGCTAAGAAGCTGGAGAAACTCGGAGTGTTTTCGTCCTGCAAGGTAAACAGTTCGGCTCATAACAATAGAGCGAGTGCACGGGCCTGTCAAATGTCGGTGCTTCAGCAACAGACTGCAATCTACAATCACGCATGTGCACCGGTACAAATAGGCTATATCAGTCATAATCTGAATTAAGTAATATATGTGAAATAAGATTAGGAGTCAAGACAAGACTAGAATGTCAGAACCTCTCTTCTAAGGAATAAAGAGGAGAAGATGTCTTGCTGTCTACCTAGAATGCATTTTTGGGCATCGCAGGTGGGTTGGGAACCGAAATGAGCTCCGAATCTTCCAATCGAATGTTAGAACGCTCAAATGATGCTCCAAATGCCGTCTAGGTTGGCGACTGTAAGACCTACAGGTGAAACTCGAAAAATTTGAATATCGTGCAAAAGTTCATTCATTTCAGTAATTCAACTTAAAAGGTGAAACTAATATATTATATAGACTCATTACAAGCAAAGTAAGATATTTCAAGCCTTTATTTGATATAATTTTGATGAATATGGCTTACAGCTTATGAAAACCCCAAATTCAGAATCTCAGAAAATTAGAATATTTTATAACCTACAGGTCCCCTCATTGCATTCCAACACTCTATCAGCCTGAGTGTAGAATGGACTGGAGTATGTATATGCTGAGCATTATCTCCTCCCTTATAGGTCTGTCTCTGACTGACTTAGAGGATTTTTTATGCATATCAATACATAGAAAAATCAGTACATAAGTTATGTGCTTGTGTTTTTACAATGAGCGCCCCACCATGGACCTCCTTGGGGCAAAGGCGCTCTGTAGGAGGCCATGCTCCTCGTAGAGTGAGCTCTGACGCCTAAGGGGCATTGAAGGCCCTTGGCTTCATAAGCCAGCGCTATAGCATCCACTATCCAGCGCGATATTCTTTGCTTTGAAACTGCGAGACCTTTAGTGTGGCCGCCAAAGCATACGAATAATTGTTCCGTCTGTCTGAACGGGGCAGAACGTTCCAAATATACTCTGAGCGCCCTGACCGGGCAGAGTAAATTAGCGTCGCTTTCGTCCGCTGGGGACGATAACGCTGCCAGAGATATCACCTGTACTCTGAAGGGTGTAGAGATCTCTTTAGGAATATACCCGTGCTTTGGCCTAAGGACAACTCTGCAGTCGTTAGGTCCAAATTCCAGGCAAGCAGCGCTTGATGACAGCGCGTGCAGGTCGCCCACTCTCTTGACTGAGGCGAGCGCCAGCAAGAGCGCAGTTTTGATTGAGAGCTGTTTAAGGTGCACGGTTCGGAGAGGTTCGAACGGGGCACTCTTGAGTGCGTCCAGGACCGTGGCCAGGTCCCAGATCGGCACCGAGGGGGGGCGAGGGGGGTTCATCCTCCTAGCGCCTCTTAGGAAACGAATGATTAGGTCGTTTTTCCCTAATGAACGTCCTTTATCAGGATTGTGTGACGCCGTCAGGGCTTTTATACAGCCGTGATTTGCTCTGATTAAAAAGTGGCCCGAGCGCCACACGTGAGTGGGGACACGGCTCTTGAGCCAGCGTTGGAGAGGACGCATGTGCAACAATCCTAGCTGGAGTACAGCTGATGCCGAGGCCATGAGACCGAGCATCCTTTGAAATCGTTGACGGGGGCGCACGCGCCCGGTATGAATGATGTTGCAAGGCGTCGAATAGAGAGCGCGTGCTCTGATGAGAGGCGCGCCGTCATCTGCACTGAGTCTAGCACTATTCCCAGAAAAGAGATATTCTGGCTGGGAGATAGCACGCTCTTTGCAAAATTGATTCTCAGACCCAGGCATTATAGATGGCTGATGATCCAAGATCTGTGCGTCGTTAACTGACTCTCTGATTGTGCTATGATTACCCAATCGTCGAGGTAATTCAGTATTCGCACTCCCTGCTGTCTCAGGGGGGAAAGTGCTGCGTCCATACATTTCGTGAATGTACGGGGGGCCAATGATAGGCCGAATGGTAGTACTGTGTACTGGTATGACTGTCCCTCGAAGCGTAATCTCAGAAAAGGCCTGTGATGAGGCGCTATCGAATGTGAAAGTAAGCGTCTTTCAAATCCACTGATAGAAACCAATCCCGGGCTGAACTTGCGCGAGGATATGTTTGGTCGTTAACATTCTGAACGAGCGAATCATTAAAGCTTTGTTCAGATGTCTGAGATCTAGGACGGGCGGAGGCCACCGTCCTTTTTCGGACGAGAAAATAGCGGCTGTAAAAACCTGCCTCGGCTCATAGAGGGAGGAACAGTTTCTATAGCCCTTCTCTATTAGTTTGAGCACCTTGGTGCGTAGAACATGTGACACATCTCTCCTCACTTTCGTCTCGACCACCGCTGAAAAGCGGGGTGGTCTGCGGCGAATTGAAGCGAGTAACCGTGTTTTATTATGTTCAAAACCCATTTCGGCATGTCAGGGATTTTTTCCAGGCTTTTGCTCGCACAGATATGGGCTGAATGCTGGCTGGGGGCGTGTCGCAGTGACGTATGGGCCCCACCGGCAAATTGCCTTGTGCTAACACTGGAGCTTACAGCTGTCAGAGGCGCTGGCGCGCTGAGCAGCCTTGTTGAGTGCCGAGTGCAGGGGTGCGTGTGAGATTACAGGCACGCGCTATCTCCGAAATGCTCGCAGCATGAGCTGGAGAAATGTTTGAAACTGTATGGACAGTGTTTTCGGGTGGGGTGCATACATCGTAATAGGCACGCGCGCCACTGTCATAAAGCTTCCCGCTCTTAGCGGGAGTTTCTTGACTCGCGCGTCGCATCCGTGATGCTTGCGGCATGAGACAGAGAAATGTTTGAAACTGTATCGACAGTGTTTACGGGTGGGGATGCATACATTGTAATAGGCACGCGTGCCACTTTCATAAAGCTTCCCGCTCTTAACGGGGAGTTTCTTGGCTCGTGCGTCGCATCTGTGATGCTTGCGGCATGAGACAGAGAACTGTATGGGCAGTGCTTATGGGTGGGGGTGCATATACCGTAGTAGGCACGCGCGCCACTTTCATAAAGCCTCCCGCTCGCGGCGGGGGGTTTTTGGCTATGCATACAGTGTTTGTGTAGGGGTGCATGCAGGACAGCAGGCACGCGCGCTACCTTTATAGTATTTCCCGCTTTTACCGGGGAAGTGTTTATAACTGTGGGAACAGTGCTTGCGTGTAGTGGTGCATACATGACAATAGGCACATGATCTACATATATGGTGCGTCCAGCTGGAGCTGGGGAAGTATTCGGCACTGTTTGGACAGTATTGATACGTGGGAATGCGCACTTTAGTGTGGACACGTGACCCCTTAGTGACACAGGCAGAAAATGACTCTTTTGCGAAACACGCACTCTCTCTTTTTCTTCCTATTGCTAGGAAGACTTACGAGGCTCCGGGTTCAGCACGATCTTGGGCCGAGGACCCTGTTGCTCAGGCGGCTTCCTTCGGTTAGCGGAATGCGAGCGCCGTCGAGCGTCTGTTTCAGGTCTGCTCTTTGGCTGGGAGACGGGAGGCGCCGCCCTGGCTCGCTGCTGCTGCTGAGGCGGTCTCTGGCGGCTCTGAGATGAGCTGGAGCGCTTGGGCAGGAAGTGACGCATAGCCTGCGAATCCTTCCGAGCTTCAGTGAAGCGTTCAGCAAATTCTTTTACCGCCGGTCCGAACAGGCCGCTTGGAGCGATAGGCGCGTCAAGAAATGGCGCCTTATCCGCGTCCTTCATCTCTGTTAGCGTCAGCCACAGATGGCGCTCAAGGACAGTCAGGTTAGCTATGGCCTGGCCGATGGATTGGGCGGTGGCCTTTGTGGCTCGCAGGGCTACGTCAGTGGCGCTGCGCAGGTCCTTGAAAGCCTCAGGTTCAGGTCCCGACTCGTCCATGGTGCGGAGAAGTTTGGCCTGATAAACTTGTAGAACAGCCATGGAATGAAGCGCTGACGCAGCTTGGCCGGCGGCGGCGTATGCGCAGCCGGCAAGAGCTGAGGTAGATCGGCAGGGCTTCGAGGGATGAGAAGCTTTGGCTTTCCATCCAGCGGTGGAGGGTGGGCTCAGATGGTTGGCCACAGCCTCCTCGAGGGGCGGGTTCTCGAGCCTCTTTCTCTCGCCGCCCACCGAGGAGAGCGAGGAAGAGAAAGAAGGCTTCAGGCGAGCAGAGTGCGGGGCTTTCCACGACTTTGTGAGTTCGTCGTGAACTTCGGGAAGAAAGGGGAGGGTCTCTGTCGAGGGCCTGCCGGCGCCCTGCAGGAACCACTCGCCCAGCTGGCTGTGGGCGGGTTCTTCCGGAGAAGACCAGTCGAGCCCGAGGTCTTCCACGGCTTTGGACAGGATGCGGACGATCTCAGAGTCCATGCTGGTGCCCGTGCTCGTGTCCGCTAATGTCGACGGCGCGGGGTCGAAGGCCGAGCCCGGCCAGTCGTCGGATGCAGCGTCAATAGAAAGGCTGTCATCCTTTTCACCGTCGTCCCCTGACGCGCCGAACGAGACGAGACCCACCGCTCTGTTGGAGGGGTGCTGGTCCGCCTGCGTGAAATGGACTGGCCCGGTGTGACGTCACTGAATTCCGCGTGCTCTGGCAGCCTCTGTGAGCGGCGCTTTTTCTTGCACGGCTCGAACGGAGGAGACGGCAGCACGGTGGAAGCAGGCTCGTTTGCGGCGAGGCGGCAAAGCGAAGCGCCGACTCGGCGAGGCCCAGGGAGTCACATTCGGGCATCCGCCCTGAATGAGAGCAGCTTCTGCGTGGTCAGGTCCCAGGCAGCGAGTGCAGATAACGTGACGGTCCCCGCCAGGAAGAGGGCCTCTGCACGAGGCGCAGGTTAAAGGCATTTGGAACAACGCTCGAAAATTGCTCTTTTACTTAAATCAAAAGCGCCGCAGAGGCTGAACACTTGTAAGTAAAAAGGATATCAGTGATGCGCGCCGGATGGCGTAGCAGAAGGCTTCAAGGCGGCTGAAGGCGCCGGCGTCCTCTTAGCAGTCCTGCTGTAGGCTTGTCATCGGCGGGCTAAAAGACTCCAACAATCCGGAGGATCCAGCGAAGAGAAGGTCTTCGCTGAAGGAGATTAAATCTAAAGAACTCTCATGACGGGGCGCCTAATATATAGCCTTAGCCACGCTAATCTTGGCGGGCTCTGAGCGCTGGCGCTAGCGCAGCTCATTTGTCGCGCGTTCAGAGTCGCCCCGTCATTGGTTCGAGCAAGTTGCCGCAGCACAGCCAATGACCGAGCTGTCTCGCTCATTGCTGTCTGCTGTGCAGCTGCAATGCGTTTTACATAAAGACTTCAATATTTCTCGAGAAACGAGTTTTCCCATAGCGTAAGCTACTTACGCAATAGGAGAGACCTCTCGAGAGGGAACCGATTCATACATAACCAAGTTGGTTTGGCTTGAAAATATGATTTGCACACAGAGTTTAATGGGTATTGTCGCGAATGTCAAATATAAAACTAACTTTACCGGACTTGCAAACTATGCAATGCAAGTGAATAGTGACCAAAACATTGAATCTTTAAAAAGCACTTAAAGGCAGAATTAAAGTAACCCGAAAGACTGTAGTGGGTCTTCTGAAGCGATCCAATGGGGTTTGGATTATACAGACCAAAATACAGCATAACTCTTTTCAGTATAAATCTTGACATCAGAAGTCTCTTTGGTGATTGTGATTTCAAGCTCGATTACACTTCCTAAATATCACACTCTGTGCATGCGTCAAGCACTAAGAAGTGTTATCGAGCTTGAAAACATGGATGAGAGATTTTTCATTTTTGGGTGAACTATTACTTTAATTTTACTCTGGTTAGTTTTGCTTTTAAAATCAAGTGCCATGCATTTAAATTATGTGAATATGTTATATTTTGCTGGGTTAGTACTATTGCACATTATTAAATCAATCAATATTCTCAATTTTATGACAATATTCACATTACCAAATCTGAGAGAAAAAAGGAAGTAACCAAATATTGGCCAGTTTTGTTGTTTCTGAATTCTTAAATCATAGTGATGTTCTTCGACCACAGGCGAATGAAGCTTGCAAGTGCAACGGGTGGAAGAACCCCAATCCACCAACGGCCACTCGTATGGAACTCCAGCAGCAGGCAGCCAGTCTTACGGAGGCCTGCAGAAGCTGTGGCCACTCCTTGGGTAAAATGAACAATCCTACTCTTACTCTTTTACTAACTACTTTTGCTATCTCAGACCCATGTGTCTATTTTCCATCATCCAAATAGGGTGGTTTAGCGTAGTGGTTAAAGTAAAAGTTCACCCAAAAATGAAATTGATCTCCTTATTTACTCACCCTTGTGCCATTCTAGGTGTTTATGACTTTCTTTCTTTGGCTGATTCTTCTGACTTTCTTGTACCATAAAATATTTTTAGAAGAATATCTCCGCTCTGTAGTTCTGAAGTGAATTGTGGCCAAAACTTACCTAAATGGAGCATAAAATTAATCCACATGACTCCAGTGGTTAAATCCATGTCTTCAGAAGTGATATGATAAGTGTGTGTAAGAAACAGATCAGTATTTAAGTCCTTTTTTTTACTAGAAATCTCCACCTTTGACCAGCCCCAAACAGTAGTTGGAGATATGTATGAAGAATGCGAATCGCCAAAACAAATGTAAAAAATAAAAATAGAGATTTACAGTATATTAAAAAAAGGACTAAAATGTTTATCTGTTTTTTTTATCCACACCTATAATATCGCTTCTGAAGACTGATTTGTATGGATTACTTTTATGCTGCCTTTATGTCCTTTATAGAGCTTAAATGTTCTGGCCACCATTCAATTGCATTGAATGGACCAACAGAGCTGAGATATTGTTCATAAATTCTTTGTTTGTGTTCTGCAGAAGAAAGAAAGTCATACACATATGATGGGGATGGCCTGAGGGTGAATAAGATTATTTACATTTTTGGTTGAACTATTCTTTTAAAGATCAGTGGACTTGTATCAACCCGAAAGCAACTCTAGGGCAGAGGTTTTCAATTGGTTAGGCGCGCCTCCCCTGGGGGGCGCCAGAGAGCCCCAGGGGAGGCGCAGAGAGGGTTCGTATGGTCATGAAAATCCTGGAAATCCAATTGAATTTAGAAATTGTGTTTTCCATGCCTGGAAAAGTTATGGGAAAAACAAGTTAACACTGAATGTTTTGGAAAAGTCATGGAATTTCCTAAAAATTATTTTCAGCAGTACAAGTGTGCTAATAATTCTTCAAGTTTGGCGCGATCGCGGAGCAACGTGAATAAGCGCTACTCCGAGCCCGCGCGGAGCTGCAAAATGCATTGCTGCGTAAACTGAGTAGATTGTGAAAATGCGTAGCGCCCTGCGATGTCCCATTTGGCACCTCAATAACGGCAGAAAAGTTCGCTCATGATTGCTCAAGTTCATATAGTGTACAATGAATTAGTACATTTCATATTTACATTATTGTTTGAATCTATTAAGTCTTTAAATGTTTGTATGTAATAACTTGCCATGTTAATTAAGCTTATGGTGATGTTTGACGCTGGCAGTTTAGTACAAAACAGAGCACGGTTCGCGTGACAATTTGTTAATGTGTCAAAAACTGTTTTGCAGACCGCAGTACAGAACACAAAAATGACGTGCGCATGCGTTTTTTGCCTATTTAAGCATGATGACATCATCAGTTGCACATAAATAAACACGCGCGTTTCTCATTTACCCTAAAATATTTTTTTCTTTGGAGAAAAAAACAAACATTCTTGTCCCTCTGAGTCATTTTTATGAAGGCTAAAAAATGTAGTTCTTGGAGTTTGACACATTATATTATTTAACAGTCACACAGTGTCACACAGTGTCAGTGAGTGTTGTTTAAATTCATGTTTATTTTGTAGTAAAACACATAGCTTGTCAGTTGTCATTCATTTTAGTTAAGATATACTGTGGTAAATTTTGACATGGATTTTTCTTATTTGGCATGTGTACATAGATGTTTTAGGAAATGTATGGTCATGAAAATTTGCCTCAAACTCATGGGAAATGATTGGTAAAAATGTGTACCCCTGCTCTAGGGTGCCATCCTAAAAAATGCATTTATAAATTATTTCATGCATGTAAAATGAAATATAAAGCATTGCTAAGCAGCATAAGCTAGCATTTTGGACATATTAAATTCTTTACTGGAACTAAAATGTGATATTTCTGTAGCTTTATCATTCTGTCATTGCTTCATGTAGCGTTGATATTCTCGTGTGTGTGTGTCTCTGTCTGTATGTAGCGGAACATGTGTCTCACCTGGAGAACGTGTCTGAAGAGGAGATTAACAGATTGTTGGGAATGGTGGTGGATGTTGAGAATCTGTTCATGTCTGTCCATAAAGAAGAGGACACAGACACAAAGCAAGTCTACTTTTATTTGTTCAAGGTAAATTTGTACACATGATATCTGCTTTCTTTATTGATGCAATATGCAAACACACTCAGGATGAGTCACTAACACTTTTGAAGTTTATAACCAGAGATCTTGTTTTTTATTTACTTGTCAGAGCACACAGTTTCATACTTATGGCTGGGCTTTTGGCAGACTGTATGAAAACACCATGGCACTGTTGTTTGTCTCTGTTTATTTCCTCTGTTAGTTGTTGAGGAAGTGTATCCTGCAGATGGGGAAGCCAGTGGTGGAAGGCTCTCTCGGTAGCCCTCCCTTTGAAAAACCCAACATAGAGCAGGTGTGTGTTTAAGGGTGAAAGGGAGTTACAGAGAATCTATTAGTGTTCTTGTAGTCTCGCCATTCTTCATTTGTGACTGATGCTACACTTTTAACCATGGATATACAATTTTACGTATGTACAAATAAATTCACTCTTTGTCTCTCATTGTCTGTCAGGGGGTGTTGAACTTTGTTCAGTATAAGTTCAGTCATTTGGCTTCTAAGGAGAGGCAGACCATGTATGAGCTCAGTAAGATGTTTCTGCTCTGTCTGAACTACTGGAAACTGGAAACCCCATCACAGTTCCGACAGAGGGCTCAGAAAGAGGATGCAGCCGCCTACAAAGTGGATTATACCAGGTGTGTTTGTGACTTATTTTATCTTTCTATATAGACAGTTGTGTAGAAATAGTGGATTTTGCTGATACCGATATCTAATAGGGGTATAATGATTTGCTCTGACAACGTTTCGATTACCATTCTTTACCTAACAATTGCGATGCATGGTGAAATCTGAAATTTGGTCATGATTCAAATCGATCCAATTAGACTATTTTGGAATGATTCATCATTATTTAAAAAATATACTGGAAAAAAAAAGAATTTATGGAACATTTTTAATTGAGAAAACACAGAAATGTACCACACTTGAGCACTAGTCACCGATGCATTAAGGTCCAAGGAGGATTGGCTTATGTGTGGCTGCATATAGTAACAAAAAATGCATTACATGATATGCATTATAAATATATAAATATGTTATTTAGACATAATATAGTACATAGAATTATGTTACATGCACAATAGCAATCCAGTATAAATAAAGGATAGCATAATGTGTGATGCAACATAATGGCTTGACGCAAACACACACAAACAGACAGACCATGAAACAAGCATCAGATTTGCATATCATGCAATATTAAAATCTTTTGCACCTATAATTAAAGATGAAATGTCATGTGCAGGCTGATAAGATCCATCTTTAAATAAAGCAGGGTCATAGAATGAAAACTATTTATTAGTTGCGTGTAAAGGCGGTTATACCTGGGATGTGGGAACAGTGAGTTCCCTATTCATTTTGGGATTGGGAGAGACACGTAAAATATTTTTATCTTGTCTTTTCGCGGCTGCTACATGGCATTGACCAATCACAAATGACTGTAATCAACTGGTTGGTTCCCTTCAGAACAGTCTGAAATTGCGTGCGCCCTATTCCCTAAATTCTGTAGCATTTGTTATAAGAGAATGTACGTATGAATGAGTGAGTGTTTTTGTTCACAGCCACATGGCTGACCACCAATCATATTTATTTAAGCTGAGTTCTATTCGTGGATGAACTGTTTTATGGAGAAAAGGCAACAACAGTTAACTAACTTTGGTCAGATGGATGCAAACAATTTAGAATAATTACACAGAAAGCCGAACTTGGCTCCATTATGTCTTATGAATGTTCTTGGGGTGAACTTGGTTGCATAAACTTTCTTAATTTCAAAGTACACTTTATTTCCCTTCAATCTCGCATGCTCCACTCTGTGTCTGTTGCGAGAAGGCTTGTGTAATATGAAACGCCACATTGGGTATTAATATAGTAATGCTAATCGATTCTTAAATTCCATAATTAATGCATCGATATTTCATTGACAGTTTGATTCACCATGATGCATTAATGCATTTTTACACCCATAATAACTAAGGAGGTGGACAGATTAATCAGCACATAGTTTTTGAAAATCTATTTATAAAATAATAAAAACAATTCTTAGTCTTTCCTTATTATGTTATTATTCTTTTACATTTCCAAAGTGAATAAACTTTATTTTTTTTGGCCAGGTGAGCTAGATATTGCTCCTGTGTAGAGTAAAACTTGCTTGCAAGCCATAGTAATTTTATCTGATTTGATCATCAGTGATTCGTTTTTTTGAGTCTGTTCATTTCAAAGAATTAATTAAAACAGTTCACAAATCAGTCTAAATAATTAATTTGCAGATTTGTCTGAATCAATAACATTTTTAAAAGTGCATGGAAATGTATGGTATTGATGGAAATGTATTGGTCAAAAAGGTCTGTAACACTGTCTACATTGCAAAGTGTCATAAGATATTAATCATACATTGTGTGTAGTGACAATACAGTAAAGTCATGTTGTGGATTTGCATGTGTTGTTGCAGGTGGTTGTGTTACTGTCATGTTCCTCAGAGTAATGACAGCTTACCCCGGTACGAGACCTGTCAGGTGTTTGGCCGCAGTCTGCTGAAGTCCATCTTCACTGTCACACGCAGACAATTACTGGAGAAGTTCAGAGTTGAGAAAGACAAACTGCCACCAGAGAAACGCACGCTGATCCTCACACACTTCCCCAAGTATGATGCATCACTGTCCCATAGTCCCATATTTCATCACTGTCACACTCACACAGTCTAATTGTTTGTGTTTGTGTGTGTGTGTGTTAGGTTTCTCTCTATGTTGGAGGAAGAGATCTATGGAGAGAACTCCCCCATTTGGGAGGCAGATTTCACCAAGCCAGCCTCGGAAGTATCGCAGCTGGGCCATCAGACAGGTGTGTAGGAAAGGGAAGATTTAGGGCATTTCCACCCTTGAATGGCTTGCTTGGTCCAAACTAGCATCTGATGGATATTTGTTTTTTTATGGTCAATGCAGGTACTGATATCTAGAGAGCAGGGATGCTGATATATAATTTAACATTAGCAAATAAGATGAACACAATTTAGATGCACAGGTAGCTGTCTAAAGCTGCTGGGCATTATTGCCTGCCACACCTCCTGCATTGCCTTCAATTGTCCAGCGGGCCATAAGCCGGGATCAACCCATGGCTGATGTTTTGCCCTATTAATCCTGGAACATCTCCTGGTGGTTGGGCAGTGGGCAGGGATGTCTCCCAGAACCACTGGGCTGTTTACTTGTATTGAGCACGTAGTTGGTTAGGGTGCCCCCTGTATGAGGACCTGGGGATAAGGTAACTAGCCTGTCCACCCCTCTGCAGGCCTGCCTGCAGTCAGTCAGTCTTTCCTGACTGTCTTCCAAAAATGCTACATTTAAATTAATGCTTATTTGTTGTAATATACTTGAAAAACTGGGCACAATCTAAGGCGGTCAGTAGAGTTTGGAATTGACTCTAGGCAGAATGACCACTTCTGTTAATCAGCCAATCAGGCACATTTATGATAATCTCAAAATATTTAAATATAAACTGGCATTCAAGCTACTGTTTACATTTTGTACATACTCTCTCTCCCCCTCTATTAGTGCTCAGTCCTGTGGCGGTGTCTGGTTCTCCTCTCACTAAGGGCAGCAGTGCTTCTGTTCTGGTTGGGTCAGTTTTGGAATCGGCCTCCTCTGAAACCATAGCTGGTAAGTAGTAGGGATGCACTGATCCAATACCTGAACAGAAATCGGCTCCGATACTGATATTTTTAACCGGATTGAATATCAGTTTGATGAGTCGGATCCAAATCAGATACTGAGTGTTAGTCATGGCCATTACTGTCAAGCTCCAAAAACGAATTAAAATAATCATAATAATAACAATAATTATATTTTTATTATTTTATATATAAATTACAATATTATATAAGTTGACTGGGTTTAAAAAAATTATAACTGAAAAGTGGACTGATATCCTATGGTTCTACATTCTGAATCCAGTCTAGATACAAGTTGAAAAATGTATAATGACAACTGGCTTCTCATTGAAGACTTTTGGAGGAATTTCTGTAAATTTTGCTGCTGCATTTATCTAGTAGGCTGTTTAAAAATAAATGTTGTTCTTTTAAAAGATACACATTTTTATTTAAAAGTTTTTTGTTTTCTCTATATTATTTTGAAATAATGTGTTATTAGTTGTTGTTTTTACATCTAAAAGAGTGCCCACAATAAGTTTTACACTGTGATGTATAGATATTCTAAACTGATATATAATAAAACAACACTGGCATTAGGTCGGTATCGGCCGATACTGAGAATTCAGGTATCGGAATCCGATCGTGGGGAAAAATGGTATCAGTGCATTCCTAGTAACTTGTTCCAAGAGTAGATGCATCTTCACTCGTGTGCACACTGCATTATGACATGATGCTAAAAGTACACCTATTAACGATTATATCGCACCATATTTGATGTGTGATGTCACAGCTGACAAAAAGTCATTGTGTAATTACTTCTCTGAGTCTTTTAGGAGAGAAGCGAAAGCTTCCCGAGGCCTTGACCTTGGAGGATGCTAAGCGGATCAGAGTGATGGGCGACATCCCCATGGAACTGGTCAATGAAGTCATGAAGACCATCACAGACCCTGCTGCCATGCTGGGGCCAGAGGTCAGAGTTCATCACACCCTTAAAATTTCTGAATTTATCTAATGGATTTTTTTAATTATCATAGGCTTTACAAAGTATGTTTTACAAATAGTGTAACAAGTGTTCTATTGTAAAACAAAGCCTTCAAACAAAATGTTTTTACATTTTTCAACTGGAAATTTTATTAGTATAAACTTTATATGGACATAACTATTTTGAAGCATTCATAACTCTAGAATGTAATTGTATGCTATAGCATTAAGATTTTTTTATTCACTGGCCTAGTCAAATCTGTTAATTCTTTTTTTTTTTTTTTTTTTTTGCCATTTAGTGCATGATTGAAGTGTTAAACAAATATTTTAGAAAATTTATTTAAAAAAAAAAATTGTCAAGTACTCTTAACACATAAAAAAACAAGTAATCAATTAATCATTAAAATGTACATTAAGAATAACAAGTGTGACACGTATGTGAAATGTATACTTTGTTTTATTCTCAAACGTTGCCTAGAACGGTTTCAAACCTTCAACAAACTGTTCTTTTCTTTTGAAAGAAAGTAATAAAAAATGAGGCAGGCAAATGTGGGAAGGAAATTCTATTTGCAATATTCGAGGAACATTTTCAATATTCGACTAGCTGGTGCAAAACAAGTAGTCGAGTACTTGTGCACATCCCTTAAATAAATACATTTATTGCAAAACAAATTATCTCACTAATAATTTTTTGTCCTGGATTTCCAGACCAGTCTGTTGTCCGCTAACGCAGCCCGTGATGAGACGGCTCGTCTGGAAGAGAGGCGAGGCATCATTGAGTTCCATGTGATTGGTAACTCTCTCTCTCAGAAGTCCAATAAGAAGATTCTAATGTGGCTTGTGGGCCTGCAAAATGTTTTCTCCCACCAACTTCCCCGCATGCCCAAAGAGTACATCACACGTCTTGTATTTGATCCGTAAGTCTGCAGTGTGTAGTAACCGCTAACCTTTCACCACTATCTCCCTTTATCTAGAGAGCCCACTCTTTCCTACACCTTTATCTGCTATTGTGTTATTGTTGGAAGGTCTCATGGTTTGGTTACAGTTTTCAAGTAACGCTAACCTCTCACCAAGACTCTGTTAACCCTGTGCCCTCTGTGTGACTGCAGAAAGCACAAGACTTTGGCTCTTATTAAAGATGGCCGTGTGATTGGAGGGATCTGCTTCAGGATGTTCCCCACACAGGGATTCACAGAGATTGTCTTCTGTGCGGTTACTTCAAACGAGCAGGTCAAGGTAAGGAGACATGAGCAATGGAAACTGAAAGGCTTCTTTGGTTCTCCAAACTATAGTGAGCTGCCTACATAGGCAGTATTTGTAGGCATCATTGGTGCACTATAGACTAGGGATGTGAGAGACTAGTCAATTAGTCGACTAAACGTTTCTGATGCTGCTAGACGAAACTAGAATTATTAGTTGGTTAATATTTCCCCCCCATTAAACTGTTCAACATTTTTACACATTTATGTTTGACTTTATATTTTTACAGAGGCTTCCCTTAAATTACTGTCATATTAATATTACACATTTGAAATCTAATTAATAATACAGATGGTATTTATAAAAGAGGATATCTGGAGCAGATACAAAGTTTCATTTCACCTCAGGCTGCGTGTGCTTCCCTGTCTTACTCGCGGCACTCACAGTAAAATGTCCTCACGCAAAACAAGCAAACTCAGCAAAGTAGTTGTGAAATCAATTCAGTGGTGGTTCGGGAAGCGGATTTACAAATTGTAGGCTTAAAAGTCGCTATGGATGTTTTCACATGTGTGTCTTCTTTAAAGGGGTCATGTCATGAGGAATCAAATGTTCCTTGATATTTTGACATATAAGAGTTCTTTCTACTATAAAAACATACTGTAAACTTCAGAACTCAAAACTTAATCCCCAACGCAATAAAAGCATTTATTGAAACAAAGCTGCCAAAATGCAGCTGCCTCTACAATCTGTATATTAGTGATGTCACTAAGGGTACTCATTAATTCATGATCACCTCTACAGCAAAAACCTCAATGCCTACTTTACATCATCGCACACTTGGCCCCGCCCAGTGGGGGGTCAGTTTGTGATGAGCGAGTGAGAGAGGATATAGGCCTACTGCTCTGCCTGTTGTTGTTTTGTGCATAAACTTCTCAACAAATTGTTCTTTCGCCCATCTGTGCTATTTTTATGTATGTCACCACGCACTAGATAGACGTTTTGATGCATTTCCGGTGATGTGCACCTCAGTGTAGGATGATACTGGAAACTGGATGTGTGCGTCGTCAGAGTGCTTTGGACTATGTATGTGTGTAATGTGGATTTGTCATTGACGTATTCCAGCGTGGATTGCATGTTTTGTCAACTGATATCTGTGTGAATTGCTTGTGAACCAGTCGTAAAGCGATTCAAGATTTGCCAAGGAATTGTCAATGAAGGACGGGGCAGTTAAAAACATTATTGGACCCAGGGCTGCATGATGTTTGCCAATCAGAACAGTGGGTGTTTACATTGACGTTTGAAGGAGGAGCTGAGGCCAAAACCATGTGTTCAGACAGCGGGCCGGAAAGAGGGTGGAAAATTATCATATAATATTAAATTATGACTGTTTTGGTGAAAAGAAACTTCACTAATATTATCTGTGGAACTCAAGGACGATAAAAAACAAAAATAAGCATTTCGTGACACCTTTAAACCTCTAAGTTATTTTTTCCACTGTTAAACTATAATTTATTCTGTGTGCACGTCATGTTTAGAACATTAGTTTTATTTTAGGCTACATCACATGCCTGTTTTTTCTGTCCTGTAGCTATTGTTTTTACAGGTTGCTCTATTGGTCCTACACTATTCATTCAATTGTTTTCAATAAATATGCCTGTATTCGCTAACGTTTATTCAGTCATTGCATGTGATGTTCTGTATTTAATGTACAGTGATGATAATGCTAGGCAAGCACGTTGCTGATAAATGCCCCTTCTCAGCACAATTTAGCATCGGATTTGGTATTTTAAATAAAAAAAAATAATTCAGACTTGTCGAAATCTTTGTTTAAAAGTTAGTGAAATTAGTCGTTCCACACATTCCTACTACAGACATAAAGGCCTTTCCAATTCCTATGTTTGCATAGCATCGCAGGATTTTTTAATGGGGAAAAAACATTCCCAGACCATCTGCTTGACCCACTCCAAACAGGATTCGAACCGGCATCAGAAGCCTTTAGCCTCCACATTAGAATGCCCGCCATGGAAGGTGGGCATTCTAATGTGGAGGCTAAAGGCTACAGACCCTAGCGTCAGTCACTTGTGCGCCTCTTGAGGCCAGGGGAGTGAGGTCTACACACTGCACAGCTATCACGTACCAGCTGGCTCCCGTTACACATGAGTAACCATAAACAGAGTTGCTACCCATCCAAAGCATTTTAAATAAAATTAAATTTTTTCCAAATTACATTACTTTACAATAGATGTCCTATTTCAGTTAGAATGATTCCTTTGTAGTTAGCTGGCTGTGTTTTCCATGATACCACTTTATAGTGTTGGGATAGTTCCTTTTGGTGCAAATATCTGTGTGAGTATGATTGTGTTTTTGCTTTCAACATTACTTTGATTTGATTGTCTTTGTTTGCTTTTTATTATGTCTGTATTTAGGGCTATGGCACACACCTGATGAATCATCTTAAGGAGTACCACATCAAACATGGCATTCTGTACTTTCTCACCTATGCTGATGAATATGCCATTGGCTACTTCAAGAAACAGGTACGAGCTCCACCCACTCATATACAGACTCCACCCCTCCATCATTCTCTCCTGTCATCACACTTTTCTCCACTTATCCCTCTGTCTTCTGGTAGGGCTTCTCCAAAGACATTAAAGTGCCAAAGACCCGTTACCTCGGTTACATCAAAGACTACGAGGGCGCCACGCTGATGGAGTGTGAGCTCAATCCCAGAATTCCCTACACAGAACTCTCTCACATCATAAAGAGACAGAAAGAGGTGAAAATTAATAAGTCATTGCTTCTTTTAGCTTTATCCTGCTGTTGAACAGTAAATTGTATTGGTATTTCTGTAATGGTTTTACATTGTCTATTATTGGTGCTGCAAATATTGGATTTGGGGAGACTTAAACTGATGGAGACAATAGAGACTGGAAATTATTTGGGGAGAGCGAGAAAGAAATTGGGATTGTAACATGATGCAAGACTCATTAAAACTTTAAGCACCAAGGCTCAATACGTTTTTAATTGTGATACATTTGATGTTTGTTACATTTTGTTAAAATATTAGCTCACTGACATTTTTTTTGTGATTAAGTGAATTAAAAAATAAATAAATGTAAATGTCATAAATCAAGTTATATTTGAAATACTGAACATATTAGTGAGACTTGGCCAGTTTCTGTTCTCATGTGCTGTAGATCATTAAGAAGCTAATCGAGAGAAAACAGAATCAGATCAGGAAAGTGTATCCTGGACTCACCTGCTTCAAAGAAGGAGTGCGACAGATCCCTGTGGAGAGTATTCCAGGCATCAGTAAGTGTTTGTGTAGTCATGTCACATAGTGTGCATGATACACATCTTTTCATAGATAATAATAGAATCTCTCTCTTCTCTTTCACACAAGCTCTCTCTCCCTCCTTTTTTGTTTAGGAGAGACAGGTTGGAAACCCAGTGCTAAGGAGAAAAGGTCAGAGGAACATTTATGGATATTTATTCTGAAATCACAGTGGATTTATATGTCTGTTAGATTATTACCTTATCTCACCAATCATTTTACAGTGAAAAATTGCAGTGTATCTTAGTGTAATGTATGTGTATGTGTGTATCAATCTGTCTAGCAGTAAAGAGCTGAAGGATCCAGATCTGCTGTACAACATGCTAAAGAATCTACTGGCACAGATTAAAGTAAGAGGCCTGTTGTCACACATGCACATTAACTTAAACGCTTACCGAATATTCTGCTTGTACTCTCGCCATCTTCTAATCTGCGTTTCTGTGTTTAACAGACACATCCAGATGCCTGGCCTTTCATGGAGCCAGTGAAGAAATCTGAAGCCCCAGACTATTATGAGGTCATCCGCTTTCCCATTGGTGGGTTCTCCTATAATTGGCATATGTGGTAATTTTATTGTAATTATTCTGAACAGCAGCTATTGAATTAGTCAAGACTTGCAAGTGATGGACTTTGTAAGAGTCAGAAACCAAGAACCAGTTTTTATTCATAACTAGTTTCATTTAAAAAAAAAAAAAAAAGCAAAAAACAAATTCGAATAATGTTTTTCATTATGTTCGGTTCTACTAATGGTCCTTGAACATTTGCATTCATCCCTTGATGTGGACACTTTACTAAAATACTCTTCTTCAAGTACCAAAATATTTTTTTTTTAAATTATAGAATGAAAGCGGACCAGAACCAGGATTGTTACATTTCTTACGATTTCCACTTGCATCCATTTAAATTATTTTCCCATTCTCTTCCCTGTTCAGACTTGAAAACGATGACTGAGCGTCTGAAGAATCGGTATTACGTCACAAAAAAACTGTTCATTGCTGACCTGCAGAGAGTGATCACAAATTGCAGGGAGTACAACCCTCCAGACAGCGAGTACTGCAAGTGTGCCAACACACTGGAGAAATTTTTCTACTTCAAACTGAAAGAGGCCGGACTCATTGACAAGTGATGGGCATCCAGCCTATAATAAGGGACCAGTTAGATACTGTAGAGTATGTCATGACACAAACACACAGATTTGTTCAAACATAACATTTTGAGCATACACATCTAAACCTGTTGAAATGTGCTGCTTTCAGTTTCTTTGTTTCAAATATTCACTCCCTTATTCAGCATAGTTGTAAAACACAAGGTTATATTTGTGTGTGTTTGATTGCGGTGCCAGTGCATTAAGGGAAAATGGAAACTGAAAGGCTGTTTGATGTGGGTGTTAGTTTAGACAGATATGACTGTAACCAGTTCTGTTCTTTCTTCTGACTCTTCTCCATAAAACGAATGATTCATGTGAACCACGAGTTGTTGGCATCTGCTCTATATACACAAACATTTTATCACATAACATAAAGTGTTTTTCTGAGAAAATTCCCTGACCAGAAATGCTGCAGCCAAAGATGGACAAAGTTTGGCCTCTAGTGATGACCTCACAATTGACATGTCACTGTGATGCCACCATTCTTTGCCAAAGCTGTTTGTTTGAAACAGCCAATAATGATATACAGGATGTGCCTATACACATACAGTATCATAATTGGTACTGATAAAGTCAATCACATGATATACAGCCAATTATGATATAAAGGATGTGACTATTCACTGACTTTATCAGTATCAGTCTGAAAATGTGGAAAAAATGTCAGAGTTTTTTGGTTTTTTCCTTTCTTCAAATTGATTTAGTGGCTTTCATTGGAGAAATGACTGAAACTATCCCCATCTTCAGTGTTTGATTCAGTTATTCAGCTCATACCGTGGCTGTTTGTTAATGCCCTTGATGAAGTGTTTATCTATGTTTTCTTTAAAGGCCTTCAGCATGTCATGACCTCAGGTGCAGTCATTCAGAAATGTATTCTGTGGTTCTGAAATTTCCACGTTTTTTTGGAACTTAGTACAGTTTTCGAAACCAGTGTACCACCTAGTTTGGACCAGCAACACTTCAAACTTCATGCTATTTCCAGTTAGGTCATAAATGCAAATATGTTCTCAGGCATAATGGAGAAAAGCTCCAAACTTCAGATCTACAAACTTTAATCACTCATAATAGCTGAAGTGTCATTACAATACCTGCTACTACCTAAAAAATGCACAGTAACATAAACAATTATATCCAAATGTGCACACGTTTTCTTTGATACCGCATGTTCTCTTCAAGTTTACTGTTCACATACAGGTGGCTGGACAGGACAGGTGTTCTGTTGGTTTGTTTTTCAGTCTCTAGTAATGGGCATATACTTGAATCACATTTTTGAGAAACTGCTGCAATGTTATTGTTTTATCAGGGTTCTATATTTTGGTTGTTTCATTCTCGTTTTATACTGTAGGATGCTGATGACACCTCATGAAGAGGATGGGTGTGCTAGTGAGGTGTTGGCTGTGGTTACATTTGGAAGATGCATGCAATGGTTCTATGTACTATAATTATGTTTGTTTGGAAATAAAAAAAAATTTATTGAACTTTTCCTGGTTGTGTTGAGCAGTGATGCAGATTTGAACAGTCCAGTCAGAGTGATGCAAATACTATAGAGATGATAGAATTGTGATGGATTGATTAACAGTATTACAATAAATATGTCAGTTTTGCTACTAAGGATTTAGATTACTTTAAAATTTCAATATTGCAAAAATGTTATAGCAACCTAATTATAAACATTTTTAATGGATGCTTTTCAGGACTTGTGATGATGTGTTTCTGCCTTAGCTAGCATTGTAAATATAGCAATCTTTTTAAAAATTGTAATTAATGTAAATGTCTAATATTAGTTTTTGCGTTATTACCTTACAGTGCATCCGGAAAGTATTCACAGCACTTCACTTTTTCACATTTTGTCATTTTACAGCTTTATTCCAAAATTGATTAAGTTCATAGTTTTCCTCAAAATTCGACAAACAATATCCCATAATGACAACGTGAAAGACGTTTGTTTGAAATCTTTGCAAATTTATTAAAAACGGAAAAAAAAAATCGCATGTACATAAGTATTCACCGCCTTTGCCATGACACTCAAAATTGAGCTCAGGTGCATCCTGTTTCCACTGATCATCCTTGAGATGTTTCTACAACTTGATTGGAGTCCACCTGTGGTAAATTCAGTTGATTGGACATTATTTGGAAAGGCACACACCTGTCTATATAAGGTCCCACAGTTAACAGTTCATATCAGAGAACAAGTCATGAACTCCAAGGAATTGTTTGTAGACCTCCGAGACAGAATTGTATCGAGGCACAGATCTGGGGAAGGGTACAGAAAAATGTCTGCAGCATTGAAAGTCCCAGTGAGGACAGTGGCCTCCATCATCCTTAAATGGGAAAGGATGATGCTAAAAGAAATTTGGAACCACCAGGACTCTTCCTAGAGCTGGCCGCCCAGCCAAACTGAACCATCGGGGGAGAAGGGCCTTGTTTTCTTCTAAAAGAGCAAAGCTATGGTGCCTTAATCCCACCACAGAATAAAAAATATATATACTTATACAGTATCTCACCATTTTTACCGTCGCATTTTATAAAGTCGCATTTGTGCAATATAAACTTGCAACAAAAGATTTAGAGGGTCAAAAATACCAGACCAGGTGTAAAATTTTCTTTCTTTTAGGGTGTGCAAAGAGATACTGATACTCATTTTCTATTTTTTATCCCTATTTGGAACGGCCAAGTCCGACTACTTGGTAGGTCCTCGTGGTGGCGCAGTTACTCACCTCAATCGGGGGGGAGTACAAGCCTCAGTTGCCTCTGATATCTTCAATCCACTCATCTCATCACGTGGCTCGTTATGCATGACGTCGCAGAGACTCTCTGCGATCCATGCACAACTTACCACATGCCCCATTGAGAGCGAGAACCAATAATCACGACCGCGAGGAGGTTACCCCATGTGACCCTACCCTCCCTAGCAAACAGGTCAATTTAGTTGCTTAGGAGACCTGGCTGGAGTCACTCAACACATAGTTTGCGTCAATTCTCGCTGAGCTACGCAGGCCCTTGAACAATATTCATTTTCAATAATTCTAACATTCCAATGTCAATACCGGAGCACCAACTCAAACAGTCTATAGTTTGTTTTGACAAGCCTGAACACACTGACCAGTGAGATTTACCAAACTTTTATTTCACATGTTTTTGCACATAGTTTTTCGAATTAAATTACATTTTAAGGTATATAATAAAAACAACTTCATGACATAATATTGAGTGAGAGAGTAAATTCAAGTTAAACATTCCAGTTAATGCAGTAACTTTATTACAATTCTGATGTACACAGTGCTTAAACTTAGTCAAATTTAAATGAATATTTTATTAGAACAGTTCAAATTTTTAAACTTCCTTATAAACACTTAATCATGTACCACATGGCTTACAGAGAAGGCTTATTGCATGCTATGCAGTCAGTTGGACAACATTACATTGCTGGGGATAGAAACAGATTGCACAGCAGAGCACACAGACCTCAACACTTGGTGCACAATACACAATGACTGTAACAACCAACATAATTTATTATATAACAGATAATTATGAGTAGACTTCAGACTTTGTAAAACAAGAAGTAACCAAACGTAACAACAAAGTCAACAATAAAAATGGTGTAAATCAATTTACAAAAAATGAAACCAAGCAAGTTCATTAATTATTCAAGCCCTGGTGCAAAAATGTACATACAATTTACTTCACTTATTTAAAGTGAAATGAACTCAAATCAGCGAATAAATATGACATGGTTTTTTTGCTTTAGGATTGATACATGTTGATGCATTATAATCATAAATAATATTTACTTATAAGCTAGATCAGGGGTCGGCAATGTCACATATTCCCTGTTTTTTGTCTTTTATGTTGAAATTCTTGTTTAGTTTTTTAGTCCTTTTTTTAGTTTAATTTCTTGATTGGTTTTCTTCTGATTATTTTCTCAGGTGTTCCTCATTCCCTTGTTTGCCTCTGTATATTTAAGCCCTGGTTTTCCCTGTTTCCTTTGTCAGCATTTGCATGTTTTGTTTGATGCTCGGTGCCCTGTGTTTTGGTTTTCTTTATATTGTGATTTAGTTTGCTTATTCTTTGTTAATAAAGCTGCATTTAGATCCTCATTCCTCGCCTGCCTCGTCACAGGCAACCTATGGCTCGCGAGTCACAAGTGGCTCTTTGTTAAAAATCGAGTGGCTCGCTGGGTGTCTCCCCATTCACCAACACATGATCGTTTAAAACTTTCTAGAGATAATATTCCTACAGAAAGTGTGGGTGTGATTGCAAAGCTTTCTTTTCTTTTTCCCCAATTTGTTGTACAGCCTACTCCTGGTGAACAAGGTTTGAAATTAACACCCGTCAAATGTGGATTTTTCATGCAAAATATTTTGCTGATGTACCAGCCACTGTGGAGTGTGACCTGTTAAGACTTCAAAATTAGACGCAAAGATGCACGTTTGACGAAACTTGTGATTCTATTTTGAAGAACAGACGAAAGAAAAGCAGCCAATGTGTGTCTGATTTGATATGTCTGCACAGCGAGCTCCGTTTTTCACGAGTGCAATGAAAACATTTCTCCAAAACACGCACATTCATAGAGTTCTGGGCCTCCTTTCCCAATAGCTATTGATCTTTGCGGTTAAGAGCATTTTCTAAGAGCGGTTTTATTTATATATGCACCCAGGGTTTGAAATAGCACATGCTATACTACAAATACGACAAGGCTAAATCCAGTTCACAAACTCCTTTGTCCCAATGTATTTCATGCGCAGGTAATTTTGCTCATCTACCCAGGTGGGTGACCTGTAAGATGTCTTGGAGTGACACATGACAAGAAATGCTGTTAGTCAGAAAGACATGCACTTGAAAAAACACACTTTATTATATTTTTAAGAACAGACAAAAGAAAAGCCGTCAATGCTTTTGTCTGATTCTCTGTTTGTTCAGAGTTTTGCAACATGAGCCTGTCTAGTGAAACATTCGACTGAAACCTGTTTGCAAGAATAATGTGCCATTGGAGACGCTAAATGTTTGGATTCAGGGAAATGTCTTTTGTTTATGTTTTTCATGTTTCAATAAATTAATACATTTTTTAAAGCAAAAATATTCACCGACTCTTGGCACCCTGCCAAGGTTGAACATATAAATGGATATGATATTTTAAAGGCGATTATCATTAAAAAAATGTGTACATATCGCCCAGATTGAAAGGGAAGTGCATATTTAAATGTACCATATAACCATATAATTTGTGCATATTTGTTTGTTTTTAAGTAGTCTATGGGTAATATAAACATTTTATTTTATCGAAAAATTTTGTTTTTGAAAAAAGTAAATTATTTGTTTGTGCTATGGCTCTTTTGAAAAAATGCATCAAACAAAAATGTAAAAATTGTCTCCTTAGTGAAAAATGTTTCCCCAACCCCTGAGCTAGAGCATTCATTTTTACATGTTTGAGTTGTGTACAAATGTAGAATTTACTTAATATTTTCAAGTTCAGACTTAATCAATGTAGAAAGTACTTATTCTTTTCTGCTATGTTTACATCCCATATATATATATATATATATATATATATATATATATATATATATATATATATATATATATATTTGTCAGTGCATGATAACTTGCAAATGACAAAGAAAAGAAATCTCTTCAGTTTTGATTTCCAAACATCACTGACTGCAAGCTGGGGCCCCACAAAGGTCTCATTTGTTCTCTCATTTCAGCTCAAGTGCAGCATTTACATAAGTTGCTCCCCCTCTCGGCAACCTACAAGTCAAATTCTACTCTGCAATGGAACAAAGAAAAGACCTGATACAAATTTCGTTTTTTTTTTGTTTCCTCTTATTTAGATGTTAAACATCACTCCTATTAAAACACCAAAATATTAGTAAAATCATTTGTGATGATAACACAGAATAGACAGCTGCTGTCATTGATTTTGGTCCATCTATTGTAGTATGTCATTAATCTCCTCGTGCTGGGCCCTTTCTCTGTTTTTGGTTTCGTTTTCTGCACAGCAAGCTCATGAAGTAAAGGTTTTAAAACGCAGCAGAAGGATTTCCTCGCAGACCTCTCAGCACTATAGTGGCAGCAGCAGAGGTGAGTGAAAATTCTGTACACACACATTATTAACAATATCACACATTTCTTTAGTCCTATTCAAAAATAAGCAGGTAGAAGTGTCGATACATTGTGCTGATACTTTAATCGTTTTAACCTGATTTGTATGTTGTTCTGTTAAACAAATACAGATGATCCGATATTTAAAGTTAAAGAACACCATTAAATAACAGAGATTATTGGTTAATTACTAGTAACATTTCACTTGTTCCCCTTAAATGGTAGCAGGTCATTTTGCAGTGTTTTCTCACATGCTCGATAGACCAGTCGATATGAAGATTATGCAAAAGAAGTGAGAAAAGATCCTAAACATCTTTATTCTACCTTTTATTCAGTTATGCAGTAACAGATTACTGGTTAATCAGGAATAAAATCAATAAATTGTGTTGATCAAAAATGACATTAACCAAGATAAATAAATGTTGTTCAAAACATTGTTCGTGGTTAGTTCATGATGACTAATGCATTTACTAATGATAAAGGCATTTTAATAACTTGAGCCTGCTGTAGTCACGTCTAATCAGATGTAAACACACACACACACATACACACACGTTAGTAATGTTAGGGCAGAATGTTTCTGATCTTAGAACATGTAAGATTTATAGTATTGTGTTCTGTTTCTCTAAGTACAGAAACTTTCTGTACATACTGTAGTTGTAGGAGAAAACTGGTCAACTAAACATTTTTCAGTAATGAATCACTTTGTTGGTCTTGTGTATGGTGCTCTTCATAAGGCATAATGCTCCTCATAACCACCTCAGTTGTATGGGCAAAGTGTCGTAAATGTATGCAGCTCAAGTTATATACATGTAAGAAATGCTTAATACAGAAAAGCATGCTTCAAGTGTTATTTGATTTTGACTAAATGTATACAGCTTTCTTTGTTACACTTTGTTGTGCTGACTGTGTGTGTGTGTAGATGGAGATCAATCTCAGATCGTACCAGGAAGAGGTGGTGCAGACAGCACTGAGAGGAGAGAACAGCATCATCTGGCTGCCCACCGGTGGAGGAAAAACCAGAGCAGCAGTATATGTCACTAAGAAACACCTGGAGACCAAAACCAATGGCAAAGTGGCAGTGCTTGTCAACAAGGTAAAGATTTGTCGTGTATCACTCTTTCAGTCTGTGCATAATATTACATGTTTATAAATTTCTCTCTCCATCCGTGGATGGAATAGATTCTGTTGTAATAATTAGCAGAGACTTCTCATTGACATTTTGACTCTTTAGATTAGATTAAAAAGGCCAAAGGAGAACATTTAAATAATTGAAATAATTGTATTTAATTTGTGTGATCGAACATTTATGCATGTGTGCAACCATATGTACAGTATATACATTGTTCTCAGGTGCATCTGGTAGACCAGCATTATGAAAAAGAATTCAGGCCTTACCTTGGAAAAGAATGCAGGATAGTGGCTATCAGTGGAGATAGTGATGAGAAAGACTTCTTTGGAAATGTGGTCAGGAACTCAGACCTGGTCATCTGCACTGCTCAGATCTTGGAGAATTCCCTGGCAAGCATGGAGGAGGACAAACATGTGGAGCTCACAGGTAGAATTTCACACTTCAGCTTTAAAATGTCACATAAAGCACATTAATGTAAATGATAGTAAAATATAAATATTGTTTTAGAGTGACTCAAATGCAAACACTTCTTGATACCTGCAAATATGAATTTGCTTGAACACAGTACACAGATTTAAATCATGGCCTCCATCTGTCTCCATTCAGACTTTACCCTGCTGGTCATAGACGAGTGTCACCACACACACAAAGACAATGTCTATAACAAGATTATGAGCCGCTTTGTGGAAATTAAATTGAAAAAGGAAAGGAATCTGCCACAGGTTTTGGGCCTCACGGCATCACCTGGGACTGGAGGAAATAAGAATCTGGATAAAGCTGTTGAACACGTCCTGCAGGTGTGTGTGTGTGTGTGTGTGTGTGTGTGTGAGAGAGCGTGTATTTATCACTTTGTGGGGACCAAATGTCCCCATAAGGATAGTAAAACCCGAAATTTTTGACCTTGTGGGGACATTTTGTCGGTCCCCATGAGGAAAACAGCTTATAAATCATACTAAATTATGTTTTTTGAAAATGTAAAAATGCAGAATGTTTTCTGTGAGGGTTAGGTTTAGGGGTAGAGTTAGGTTTAGGGGATAGAATATAAAGTTTGTACAGTATAAAAACCATTATGTCTATGGAAAGTCCCCATAAAACATGGAAACACTACGCGTGTGTGTGCGTGTGCGTGTGCGTGTGTGTGTGTAAGTAAATGTCATATCATGAGGAATCTCAATTTCCTTGATCTTTTTAGATAAAAGTGCTTGATGTACTATGAAAGCATACAGTAACTTTTAGAAATCAAAACTTGCTTCCCAGTCCAAAGGGGTAATTTACAGAATGGATGGGGCAGTTAAAAACCCTATTGGACACAACTGCGGAAATTAGAGCAAACTCTTAGCAGGTATATGAGCACCAAATGCAAAGGGGGTGTTTCATAAAGGTGCAGAAGTAAATAATGGACCGATTAGTACTAAAGGCTAGAGGGAAGGTGGTCATGAAAAACTACATTATTTTTGGTACATAATACTTTACCAGTATTTATTGGCATGACTTGGATCTTACGGGCCCCTGTGCAAAGCACCTGTCGGGACCCTTTTAAACTTCCGGAAGGTGTTTTTCATTGCCTATTGGGCCCACGTTAATTTTTAACAGTCCCCTATGAGCCCCCTCTTACCTCTCTCACCCACCTTGCCCTTCCTGTTGTTACGCCACTGCTAGCATTATATGTTAACCCCAGGGACAAAAAAATGCATTGTAAAGCTGTCCAATAAGTTTGTATTTGTTATCATTAGTAAATGCATTCGGTATCATGAACAAACAATGAACAATGTTTTTAACAGCATTTATTAATCTTGGTTAATGTTCATTTATAAAATAAAATTATTCATTGTAAGTTCATAATGCATTTTCTTTTTTTTTTATAAAAGAAACATTTGTTAGTATGTTGAAATTAACATTAACCAAGAATAATAAATGCTGAAAAAGTACAAACTTATTGTAAAGTGTTATCAAATTACTAATAAAACTTAGTTGATAAGACCCGTTTTATACAAACAGCCATTTGAAGTTTTATTTATTTTGTGCTAGTGAGTGAAAGAATTATCACACTATTTTTCTCTCTTTGTCAGATCTGTGCCAATCTGGATTCTGCAATTGTGTCCACCAAGAATTATATGCCAGTGCTGCAAAGAGTTGTCCCCAGACCCAAAAAGAAATATGACATTGTTGAAAAAAGACTTAAGGTAAATTTCTGATACATCTCTAGCTCATGTGATCCATTCTAGTCTATGCTGACCTCTGTGTGCCATTGAATTTTACCTTGACTGTGTGTGTGTGTGTGTGTGTGTGTGTGTGTGTGTGTGTGTGTGTGTGTGTGTGTGTGTGTGCATGCTCAACAGGATCCATTTGGGGATCACCTGAAGTCGATGATGTCAATGATTCACAAGTTCATGCCGTCAAAGGAGTGTTTAAGCCTGCAAGAGGTGGGCACACAGGAATATGAAGCTGACGTGGTGGAACTGGAAAAAAAAGGTTAGAGGACATTGTTACTACAACTTAGTGTGTTTTAAGAACATGAATGAACTAGCATATATTTGTATTTTTAAAAAGCAAGATTGTAAGGAAAAATGTATACATTTCCTTGGTCTTCATTCACTGGGCAGCAGGTCATTTTGCAGTGTTTTCTCACATGCTCGATAGACCAGTAGATATGAAGATTATGCAAATGGTCTGAAAGATGACAACAGTCATCCACAGTCCCTATCCCAAACAAAAAAGACTGTGTGTGTCTGTGTGTGTGTGTGTGTGTGTGTGTGTGTCAGGTGTAAAGTTGGAGAACAGATTGATCGCTCAATGTGCTCTGCACCTGCGGCAATACAATGATGCTCTTCTCATCAATGACACTGTTCGCATGGTGGATGCATTCCGGGTTCTAAGCGAGTTCTATACTTCAAGGAAAAACTTTCTGGATGGAACTGATTACTTTCTCCAGGGGCTTTTTGAAGGTTTGGATTCTTGTGTTGCTGATTAATGCAAAGCTCTTACAGGAATAGTTCAACCAAAAATGACAAATAGGTCACTATTTACTCACACTTATGTCATTTCAAAGCTGTATGAATTCCTTTGTTCTGTGGAACACAAAAGGAGAAGTTTTGCAAGCTATTTTGCATTGAAAGAAAGTAACCAGGGAATTTCAAGTGCCAAAAGGACAAAAAACACAATAAAATTACTATTTATGTAGTACAACTGACAAATAACTGACCGAGTGCACTATTAGTGATATTATAGGTGTCGGTGAGAAAAAGGTAAATTTTTATGTCCTTTTCTGCTAGAATTTCTTCTCCTTGCCCAGTAGGGGGCGATGTATGACAAATATGAATCACCAAAAACACAAGAAGAAGAATATGAAAGTTAAAGTGAAGATTGACTGAGCAGGGAGGAGATTTTTTTAGTAAACTAAGGACTTACAAATATTGACCTGTTTCTCCTTTTATATCGCTTCCAAAGACATTCATTTAAACATTGGAGTCATATGGATTACTTTTGTGTGACTTAAGTTATTTTTGGAGCTGCAAAATGTTGGTACCCATTCACTTGCATTTTGTGGTCCAAAAGAGCTAAGGAATTCTTCTAAAAATATTAAATCAAGTTCAGCAGATGATAGAAAGTCATACACATCTGGGATGGCATAAAGGTGAGTAAAAGATTAGAGAATCTTCACTTTTAAGGTGCTAAAATCGATATGGCAAGTTGGTAAGTTTGGTCTTGACAGACTAGATCAGCTTACACTGTTGCTGATGCAGAGCAAATATAAAGACTTGCTACTGTTAGAACATACACAGACATGTTGAACATGTAAGAAATGTTGCTGCTGTGGCACAATTAGCCATACATACAATCCCCTTGAAGCAGATCTAGACAAGTGATGCTGGGGAGGAGGAGGGTTTCAGAGAGAAAACCTTTGTAGTGCATTACAGTGAAAATAGATTACCTGCAAACACATGAAACTATTTAAATGTTAGACAAAGAGAAAGTACACAAGTTGACTGTCAAAGGATCTATCAGCAGCACCATGCAAACCGATTGGTTTAACAGATTATATGTTCGAAGGACCTATCAGCTTGCGTCATGTAGAGTTTCATGGCTGAACTTAGAATCCTTTATATTAATGGTGATCAGAATTATGAAATCTCAACCAGTCACACTGATGACATTGAAGCTGATAGTTCTGCTATTCTCTCTGTACTCAGAGAACCGTGTAGAGTTATGGCAGCTGGCATCGAATGACGACTATGAAAACCCCAAACTGGCCCAGTTGCAGCAGACACTGGTAGAACAGTTTAAGGACCAAGACTCTCGTGGTATCATCTTCGCAAAGACCCGCAGGAGCACCCACTGTCTGTATGACTGGGTGAACTCCAACTCTGAGCTGCGTAGAGTCAATATACGTGCTGGCATTCTCACTGGAGTGGGCGCTGGTGTGAACCACATGACCCAGGTAGTGCAGGCACACTTTATGCAGGAGAATTAAAGGAATAGTTCACCCTAAAATTAAAAATCTGTCATCGTTTTCATTTTTGGGTGAAGTACCCCTTTAAATGCTATATTCTGATTTTCATCATATATACTAACATACTTTAATAAGCAGTAAAGAAGGTTATCTCCTTTATGTTTGTGCCTGATTCTTGTATTTGTTCTTAGAGAGGACAGAAGGACACTATTAAAACATTTAGAGACGGTGCCCTGAACCTCCTTATCTCCACCAGTGTAGCAGAGGAAGGCCTTGACATTCCAGAATGCAACGTGGTTGTACGTTATGGCCTGTTGACCAATGAAATTGCTCAGCAGCAGGCCAGTGGGCGGGCTCGAGCTCAGAACAGTGTCTACTCAGTGGTGGCTCAAGAAGGTGGCCGTGAGCTACGCAGGGAGTTCATCAATGAACATCTAGAAAGCCTGACCGCAAAAGCTATTGACTTTGTGCAGAGCATGACTCCCAGGGAGTTCCAACGGAAGGTTTGCATTCATTTCAATATTTGCATAAATTATTTTCATTTTTTCTGTCCATGTCTATTTCCTAACTTGGAATAAACAATTTCTATTACTTACAGTTCTTAAAGCCACAGTGCCTTTTTTTGGGTGAACTAAATTTCCATTTAACTTTACATTTGCCTTAAGTAAGCTCTCCCTTTCTGTCTGTCAGATATCAGAGCTTCAACAAATGGCTGTTATGATTCGAATCCAGGCTGAGAAGAACAGGGAAGAGAGAAAGCAGCACTACAATCCAGCTCAGGTGCAGCTTCGGTGTAGAGGATGCTTCACTCCCGTCGGCTATGGAGCAGATATAAGACACATAGAGAATTCACACCATGTTAACGTCAATCCTGATTTTGAGTGAGTTGTCATACCCCAAAATGTCATGGTCAATGTCATAGACTGAATAGATATGAACTAATTCTAAAATATGCAGAACCAAGGAGAAACTTTTGATGAGATATGTGATGAGATACATTTTTGATATAATAATTATTTAATTAATACTTATGTCTGTGTTTTAGACCAATGTCGTGGTTGTTATTTTTTATGGTTTATTATGGTTAATGTTTATTATTATTATTATTATAAAAAAATGCAAAAGGCTTGGGTAAGGGTTTTTTAGGGTCAGTCTGTAGTCAAAGCGTATGTCTTGAAGTGTAACAATTATTTTTCATATAGCAGGTATTATAAAGCAGGTGGGCCGGTATTTCTGGAAAGGACTTTTGAAGATTGGGAACCTGGACGTGTTATCAGCTGCAGTAAGTGTGGAAAGGTATATATCGTCTTTTATTCTACATAAAATAAAACATGATGTCCTTGTAAGTTAATCTAATCAAAAACAGAAGGAAGCTCTTAAGCAAATTGCCCTTATTTCTCTCTTTCTTTCTCTCTTGTTATAAGGACTGGGGAATGGAGATGAAATTCAAGAAAGTGGCAATTCTTCCCTGTTTGAAAATAAAGAGCTTTTCCTTGAACACTCCTCAGGGTAAATTCACACACAAGAAGTGGAAAGACGTTGAGTTCCAAGTCGGAGATTTTGACTTAACTCAGTACATGACTAGCCATTTCCCTGATCTGGACTTCGAGAATGATGACTGACAGGCCTGCCATTACTTAGTCGAAGAACTAATGAACTCAATGACAGCTATTCTGACAGCCTTTCTGTGTGCAATAGGTATTTCTATGCCAGAAGTTTTTTAACATATACTGCAACAGTAGTTACAAATTCTAGTAGTCACTTTCTTACACATAAGAATCTGTTTTGTTTGTATGTGTGTGTGCATGTATGTGGGTTTATTTAGATATACAGTAGTTTGGGGCCAAAATTGTCCCTAAAAGTGAGTTAAATCTGACAATGCCTTCCTTTGGGGACATCAGGGTCATCCTCGCTGCCCAATTCATAAATGCACCAATAATGTTTATTATAATTATTATTAGAAATGCAAAAGTCTTGGCTAAGGATTTTTAGGGTCAGTCTGTAGTCATTATAATTATGTATTGCTTGGACATGATGAGTATTATAGTCAAAACACTTAGTAGTGTGCCATTGTCTCCAGGCAAGAAACTTTTTAAGTAAATAGTGATAAGTGATAGTTCACTTAAAAATGAAAATTCACCTAAAAATGTATTTTAAAACAACAGAAGTAATGAATGTTTTCATTTAGATGGTTAAGTAAACATGTGCATGCATGTATGTAATTTATATTTATTTTCATGCTTACTGGTTTATTTATCTCTGGGATCATAGCTATTGTTTACATTACCATTTAATGTGTCTCATTAAAATGCATGCGGTTAACATTCTGACAGAACACTGGTTCGCTTAGACCATCAAATTCTCTCCGAGTTATGAATTCAACTGTCTTTTTCAACTGTTCAGGTTTATTTGTGTGTCGTAAAGTAAGTTTTCTTATCAGAAAATGTGTAAAATATACGTATATGTCTCATCACTGGTATTTCAGAAGCATTTTTATAGTTAATGTGATGTATGTTGTATGTCCATATTGTACATATCTGTAAAATATAATAAAATAAATAAACTATACACTTTAATTGGAAATGTTTGACATCTTTACAGCTGCTTCTTAAATGGAGATGTTCTGTTGTAATAAATGCCATGAGATGCAAGAATACAGTCATAGATTAACATTAGGAGACAACTGGATTGCAGAACACAGACAGACTGCATATGTGCAACCTGCAGTTATTGCGACACAAGATGTGAGTTACTGGATACATATGGTTAAAGGTGCACTCAGTCATTTTTGTGCTTTAGGCCCAGTGTGTGTGTGTAATGCAACTACAGGAACTTCAGTCGCAAAAACAGATGTAAGAATAACATTACCAAACATTACACCACTGAAATATTTATTCAAGCTATTTTGATTAGGATATGTCTTATCTAGAGAAATTATGTCACTTTAAACTGTTTACTTACTAAAAGCAATATCCTCTCTCTGTTAGTAAAGTAGTCCATAGACATGACGAAAAAATCGGTTTGGGTTGGCTCAATGGCCAATACATTTGAATGGAGGACTGGCGCAGTTCACTCCCTCAGCCACTAGATGGCGCCATGCGGTTTTGATTTCCTGCAGTGTTAATCGTTTCAAGAGTTAATTAGATAACTCTTAGTTAATTAGTTATTGTTTGCACCTGCGTTTATGACTTATTTACACTCCACTCTTTTATTTGTTCTTGATTTTGATTCAATTAAGACAAGTCAATAATTTCAACCTCGCTACTGTGTTCTTCCAATCTGCTCTTCCTCAGTGCAAAACTAGTAGGATATTCAGGAGGTCAGTTGATCGTTTTTTGTTTGTTTGTTTTTTCAAGTCTTAAAGGTTTCAAGCACGGCATTTCAGCATTGACGTGAATAAAAAATAATCTCATTGTGCATATAAAACACTTATTTGGTTATTGACATGTGTGTCATTGGCTTGAGGCAAGAAATGCATTACACTGGGCTGGATGAAAATGTGTATTTTATAATACATTTTGCATTACCAGTGGAAAAAGTGACAGTTTTCTTACATTACAATTCTGTAATTTACTTCCCCTGATGTTGTCCAAACTTATATGACTTTTTGTTTCATCAGTCAACATTCATTGGGACAACAACAACAAAAAAAACGCTTCATCAACACTGAAAGAAAATGCATTCTCTTATGTTTTGAAGAACAAAAGTCACAGATTTGGAGTAAATTCTGACAGAATTTTATTTTTTTCTGGGTGAACTAACCCTAAATATGTATTGTTATTGCGTAGACAATTGCAAAGTAGACAACTAACAAACTTCATCTGACTGAATATTCTTGTGTAAATGTAATCAAAGCAATAGAGACAGCAACAGAGGCCTGGGGTTGATGTAAAGGGCAGTGTTGTGCCAGTGTGGTTTTTGCATGGATCAGTGCCTCAGTACACATTTAAACACACAATGCCTGCAGAACAAAACACACACGCGCTCCTATGCACAGATGCAGGCTTTAGAAAGGACTTTGAAGTCAATGTTAATTCCAGCACGGACACACAGGAAAGGGCTAAATCAAAGATGCAGACATTTTAATGCTGATTTCACCACTATGCACACTATTTATTTTGCTCTCTGAGTGTCAGAACATAACCTGAGTTTGTCCTTGGGAATCGGAGAGAATCTTGCAGTTTGTAATGGGTCGGACCTCCGCCAAGCCAGAAATGTATAGACACGAGAGCACACACTTAGGGATAATACACCCAAAAATAAACATGTTCCCATATATGAAATAAATATCCCAGATGTGTATGACTTTCTTTTGCAGAACACAAATGCAGATTATTTTTTTTTTAAGAATATCTCAGCTCTGTCGGTCCATTCAATGCAAGTGAATGGTGACCAAATCACAGAAGGTCCGAAATGGGGCAGAAGAGAAGTAGCCTAATCAGTACCACTCCAGTGGGTAAATCCATGTCTTCAGAAGTAATATGATAGGTGTGGGTGAGAAACCGATCAATATTCAAGTCCTTTTGTACTATAAATCTCCACATTTCACCAGCCCCAACCAGTAGGTGACTGAAAGAAGTGAAGATTTATACCAACCCATGTGTCTGTAAAATGTTTTTTTCTTCTTCTCTGGCACAGTAGACGAATAACAAGAACAAATTCTGTTCCTTAAAAACATAATACATTTCAGTCAATTTTATTTTTATTTAGGTACATTTTGTGGGAGTCCTGCGAGTCAATAGGTTCATTTGAGGAGTCAATAGGCTCATTTGAGAAGCCAAACACCTCGCCTTGAAAGTAGACCAGAGTAGACGGCTGCAGTTTGGGGAGGCGTGAAATACGTGCTGTCAAATCGGACAGTTCTCACTTCTCGTTGTGGATCAGACGCCTTCGAGAGCAAAGGGATACACGTTCATGCACTGTTGCTGTCTGATAAGGAGTTTAAAGTATGTTGCTTTAAAATTAAAATAAATAGCCAATAAGACATGCCTTTCCATCCATTGAATATTTTTTTTTTTCTTTCCATTTGTGTGGCCTGCATCTAAACAGCCAGTTCAAAAGGCAACGGCTTTAAACTTTTATTCCATTATTCTGTGATTATCTGATTGTGATTGGTTGCTGGTGTTTCCGCCTTTGGCTTGAAATCTCTGTTTCACGGCAGATGGGTTTTCCTGGTCTCATCAACCAAACCCCCACATAATTCAAAATCTCGCTACGTGAATTATGTTGTGTGAAAAGCATCTCTCCAAAGTTTTACTTAAATCCATATTATCCATTAGGAGACTGCCAAATGAACGCGCTGGGCCTCCGACGTGTGTGTTTGAAGCATGGGAAATACACTCATTGAAAAATAAACAATACAATATAAAGGCAAGTTATAAGCAGCATTTTGCGCTTTTATATGGCACTGCGTGAAGGGGACGTCACTCGAAAAGACTATATATTTAATGTTATTGCAGACAGGGTTGATTCAAATGAAGGTTTTACGAAAATTACATTTACTGCCTTAAATAGGCTACAACATAACTGATGGTACTATCGTTTAGCACTTGTGCGACCAAGTCAGCTTTTTTTTTGTTAAATGAGTGTTAATGCCAACAGCATAACTCTTGCCAGTGGTATGTATTCTGGGGGTAAATTTGGTATTTCAACCTCCGTTCCTATAATACTGTGTACACAAAATAGTTGCACTCAGGACCTTCACGACAAAAATGTTCCCATTGAAACCCATTAAAACTTCAATATTTGATCCCAGTAGGCTACGATAAAAGCATAATATAATCAATTCTATGATATTTGCTTTCATTCCGGAGCCCTGGGTTCAAAATGTAAATTGTTATATTTTCCACCAGATGGCGCCATTTTCCCTCATGTTTAGCCTATGGAGCAAATACATACTGTTTGCTATATAGAGCACTGCAAGCCAGTTGAATAATGATGTAGCTAAAACTGTGTGTGTATGTGTGTGACCAAATGTCCCCATAAGGATAGTAAAACACTAAATTTTTGACATTGTGGGGACAATTTGTCTGTCCCCATAAGGAAAATAGTTTATAAATCATACTAAATTAAGATGCTATTGCAATCACATGTAGCTTGCCCTACCTACCTAGTTAGCTGTCTAGCTTGTTGGGATCATGTTTAAAATAAGCAGTCATGTACAGTTACATCAGTACATTTGAGTGGACAATAAAATGTATACCAGGGGTTCTTCTAGCAGCCAAAGTTATGTGTTCCTTGATGGTAGGAGAGGCAGCGGCTTCTAAGCTTGATTCTATTCCACTCACTGACAACACAGTGAGTCAATCTCTGACATGGCAGAGGATGTGAAGGAGCAAGTGTTAGACGGCATCAGACACAGCCCATTTTTTGCACTCCAGATCGACGAATCCACTGATATAGCCAACTGTGCACAGCTGTTAACATATGAGGTACATGAAAACATGGACATTCAAGAAGAGTTTCTATTCAGTAGTCCTTTGCCCACACACACAATCCCTCCTCCTCTCTGTTACAGATTTTCTGACTGGTTTGACTGAGATGGACCATTATTGGAATTTCAAATTATGTTCTATCCACCATCTGGGCACCATCGTGTGCATTGTATCACAAGGGAGGCCCACTGTCTTTGACTTTGAAAACCCCTGATGTAAACCATTGTCTATTTCTCAACCTGATCACAAGAACAATGATGAGCACTATTCATTGGGGTTTGGGTTAGGGCCTATGGTTAATCAAGTATGCATTCCTGTTGCCTGTACATTAACAACTAAAAATACAACTCAATTTTGGCACTACCCTGTGGACACTTAAACCAAAACTGTTCCACATAATTTCCATCTTAAGCCACCGGGGGCAGCGGTTCCAATTTTGGTAGGCACAGACCAATTTCAGCTACAGCAATTTTAAACTGCTGTTGCAAAATTCACACTGTGATCAGTCTGTATAAATGCAACAGAAATTAATGGGAAGTCCCCACAAAGATAGTGTTTGTGTCATTGTGACCCAAGTGCAAGTGACAAGTGATGATGGAGAAATGGAGCTGGATGAAAGCACTCTGCCATGGAGACAAAACAACATTTTCCCTTTACTGTCAGTTAAAAAGACTCCGCTCATGAATAGAGACTGAAAGACATTCCTCTCAGTCCAACAACTCTGTAATCAAAACCAAATGTTCTAGAACTTCTAATACAGTGGTTATGGTCAGTTCAAACGGGAAAATAAAATGACTTTACATGTAAATATGCCAAATCTATATTTCTGAAATTCCTTGACTCGTTCCGTCGTGGCTAAAGACTGTCTTCTAATTACGGACACACATTTGTTTGCAAAATCTGACCACCTCAGAGACTTGTGCTCTTTGCTGTTTGTGTCCATCTTGTAAAAGATGTTCTTCCAGTCCATATATAACCATCCTGACTGCACTAATGACATGCTGGGATGGTATAGAGTTTAGTATAGAAAATAAAACAAGAGATTGTAATGGAGATATGGAGGGATTAAGAGGGTAAGAACCGAGGAAACCCGAACGCCGTCACTCTCCATCAGTCATTTGTCTTCCCCATTCAGTGTGTGTCTGTCATAACTGGCACATTGGCACTCTCTTTCCATCTTTCCTTCACTCCTTCTGCCCGTCCTGCTTTCTTTGTCTCTCTCTTCCTCTCCACCCCCTCTCTCGTCCTTTTGTCTGTCTCTTTCAGGCTTGTATGAAAAACACCCTGTCAATTTTTTTTTCTTTTATTCTCCCTATTCTATAGTTAATAGGCTTCTATTTTCTCTGCTATGAAGCTGCGTATTAATGATCAGGTAGTCTTGGCTGTTTTTACAACTGAGGATGAGAAAGACAGACAAAAAAGTGAGAGTGGGCACTATGTGTGTGTGTGTGTGTGTGTGCAAAAGAGAGGCTGAATGGATGTTGACTCTCTTCAGATAGCCAGTAACAGCCAGCAAAAGACAAGGAAATTGGCCCAAATGGGGTATGGGTAATTTCACATCTGCAGTGTTCAATCAACCTCTAACTGGCTTTTGTGCAGGCCAGCTCTTGACAAACAGGCAGCTGTGTGTGGGTGTGTTAGCATGTGTGTTTCTGTCCGTGCGTAAGAGAGAGAAATTGATAGACATTACATAGATATGTAACATAAAAAAATGAAAGAGACATTGTTTGATATTGGAGAACAAAGCAATTGTTGGCGTGAAGTTTTCAGATGGTCCCTTACCACATCCTCCATAGTTTTAGCACGTTCGCTGAGTTCAAAATGGCATACTACCCATACTAATTTTACTGCTTCTGCCATATGTGTCTATGGCAGAATTAGTATGAGCGGTATGGTAGTATGCAGTTTTAAACTTTTCAGGCAGTCCCTTACCACACACTCAACAGCATTAGCATGTTTTAGCACCATATTTGGACTTTTCAGATGGCCCATTACCCACTGTAGGCAAAATTTCCCAAAAATATCAAGGTTAAATTAATGATATGGATCAATTTCGCATGACGCTATATGACCAGCTTAAGTATATATAGGACATATCACGTGCTGTATTGATTCAATTTGGGATGCATCATTTCATATTTAAATATGAGACAATCCTGTATTTTACGGGATGGGTGGCAACCCTATCTGTCACATACAACACCTTTTTTTTAATATTTTTTTAAACATCACTGAAAAAAAATAAAATAAGTTGCAAATGATGTTGATACCCCTTCCAACAACTGGCCAACTTGTGTATCAATGAAAAATTAAAAGTTTCCTTCTGGTAAATATGACTTATATAGAAACGTTCATGTGCATGTAACTTGCATTTGAACTTTTTTTGCACATACCACCATTTCAATAGACCTCTTCCACCATAGCTGCTTTTTTAACCCATGTCTTAACAGAAATGACCCCCAGAAATAGCTAAATAAGTAGTTGCAACCAGACTGAAATACACGTCTTTAATCAAGAATGAAAAGTCACAATTATTAGTTCTGTAGTTCTGTAGTTAACTATTTTATTTGAGTTAACTACATGCAAGTAGACTTAACTTAGATTTGAATTTAAATATTGTTGTTTCTACTGTTGTAAATTTTTTATTGAATAGATTCAGTTTTAGATCAAACAACAGCACAGCTCAAATAAAGATGATAACTGATTCTAGGTCAGTTATTAAATAATTATTTACAGAAATGCATTTATGCACTTCAGCTGCACATGCGCAAAGAGAACTGAGATAGTGTGACCAGGGTCCAACTTGACCAAAGAGACACAGATCACCCTAATGGTGACTACACCAAACAACTATTTGCAACAAAGCATAAATAATACAACAAAAGAGCTAAAACATATATGAATTCTTAAGAAGAATTATTTAAATACCCCAATCTGTTCCCTCTGACCAAGGAAAAGGTATTCCCAGTGGCCTCAATTTTGTTTTCAATAGTTTGAGTTCTTAACACTTTAAATCTTAAGTCTATAGATTTTTATGAAAAATAAGTTCATTGAACCTAAATATTTGAGTTATGAGTCCAAAACTTGAAATTTCAAGTAATACTTGATTTTTGCAGTAATGACAACTTTAAGGTTTACAGTGTGAATGCTGACTGGGGCTTTCAATTACTACCATTCTACCAAACATCCCCTTTTGTGTTCCATGGATAAAAGTCAACATGACAATAATGAGAGAAAGTTTTATTTTGGTGTCAACCCATATATGTTTGCTTTTATGTTTATGAAGGATCAATGAGCTGTCATTCCTTCAGAGTGTATGTCGGTAGTCACCTTAGAGAGATGAGAGGAATCTATGATAATGTATTATAATACCTTTTTTTGGGGGTCTGCAGCAGTCAGTCTAGTTTTTAGCATGTGTGTGTATCTGCTGGGACTCGTGTGTAAGGTGGGTGGTGGGAAATTGGGTTTACTCTGGTGGGAAATGGCTATTTATGTATCTGCAAATGGAGTGAGACACACACACACACACACACATGCTATGTCTCCCTCTGTCTCACACACACCGACACGTAACACACATTGCCCTGCAGGTATAGGTAACCTTCACTAGCCGATGCAAGCCAATGAAAGGACAGGAAATAAGTGAGAAACGGGGGACATGGTGGAAGGAAGGTGTGCAGGGTTTGTGCGGTGCCACAGACAAAGATGAATGGAGAGAGAGATGGAAACCATCAGTTTTTTTTAACCATCATGTACGAAAAAAAGAATGTAGTGGTTTTGTTTAAAAGGTTGGAACAGTTGAACTGAGAACTCTTGCATCAAACAAGTAGCACAGTGTTTCTCTCAATGCTCAAAGTGGCTTTTGGCTCATAACTGCCCACTTCTACCCACCTCTGCTCCACACTGCCCTCCGGTCGCTACACCCCTAAACAAAACACTCCTGGGAGACGCTGCTCCTCAACAGGCTAAGTGTTTGCTTGCCCATTCAAATCCATTCTTTTTTTCTTTTTTGTGGGTATTCTCTCTTTTTCCTCCCCAATTTGGAATGCCCAGTTCCCAATGCATTGTAGGTCCTCGTGGTGACGTAGTGACTCGCATCTATCTGTGTGGCGGAGGACGAATCTCAGTCACTTCAAGTCAAGTGGTTTTTATTGTAGTTTCAACCATAGTACAGTACACAGCAAAACGAGACAACGTTCCTCCAGGACCATGGTGCTACATAAAAACAACAAAGGACCAACATAGGACCACATGAGACCACACAACGAAATAAAATACCTGTATAAACTACCTATATATACCTATATAAAGTGCACGTGCAAACATGTGCAAAAAGTACAGGACAGTACAACAAATTTCTGACAATGAACAGGACAATAGACAGTGCAGCGCCGACCAGTACTCAGTAGTGCAAAAGATGACAGTTTCTAAAAATGTAAACATAACATACTATGAGATAATGTTCTATGCACATAGCAGTTATTGAGGTAGCAGACAGTTATAAAGTGACAGTAATTAAAGTGCAACTCAGGACACGTGTGTGTCAAACCAGTCTCTGAGTATTGAGGAGTCTGATGGCTTGGGGGAAGAAGCTGTTACACAGTCTGGCCGTGAGGGCCCGAATGCTTCGGTACCTCTTGCCAGACGGGAGGAGGGTAATGAGTTTGTGTGAGGGGTGTGTGGGGTCGTCCACAATGCTGGTTGCTTTGCGGATACAGTGTTTTTTGTAAATGTCTTTGATGGAGGGAAGAGAGACCCCGATGATCTTCTCAGCTGTCCTCACTATCCTCTGCAGGGCTTTGCGGTCCGAAACGGTGCAAGTCCCAAACCAGGCAGTGATGCAGCTGCTCAGGATGCTCTCAATAGTCCCTCTATAGAATGTAGTGAGGATGGGGGTGGGAGATGTGCTTTCCTCAGCCTTCGAAGAAAGTAGAGACGCTGCTGGGCTTTCTTGGTGATAGAGCTGGTGTTGAGGGACCAGGTGAGGCTCTCCGCCAAGTGAACACCAAGGAATTTGGTGCTTTTGACGATCTCCACAGAGGAGCCGTCGATGTTCAGTGGAGTGTGTTCATCTTGTGCTCTCCTAAAGTCAACAACCATCTCTTTTGTTTTGTCGACATTCAGGGACAGGTTGTTGGCTCTACACCAGTTCGTCAGCCGCTGCACCTCCTCTCTGTATGCTGACTCGTCGTTCTTGCTGATGAGACCCACCACGGTCGTGTCATCGGCGAACTTGATGATGTGATTCGAGCTGTGCATTGCTGCACAGTCGTGAGTCAGCAGAGTGAACAGCAGTGGACTGAGCACACAGCCCTGGGGGCCCCAGTGCTCAGTGTGGTGGTGGTGGAGATGCTGTTCCCGATCCGGACTGACTGAGGTCTCCCAGTAAAGAAGTCCAGGATCCAGTTGCAGAGGGAGGTGTCCAGGCCCAGCAGGTTCAGCTTTCCAATCAGGTGCTGGGGAATGATTGTGTTGAATGCTGAGCTGAAATCTATGAACAGCATTCGAACGTATGAGTCCTTATTGTCTAGGTGGGTGAGGGCCAGATGGAGGGTTGTGGTGATGGCATCGTCCGTTGAACGGTTTGAACGATACGCAAACTGAAGTGGGTCTAGTGAGGGGGGCAGCTGGGTCTTAATCTGCCTCATGACGAGCCTCTCGAAGCACTTCATGATGATGAAGTGCCATCTTGTATGACCAAAGTTAAATGTGTGACCGGGAGAAATTGTTTATGTCAACTTATCATGTGACTACTGCAGATACCTAGCGCATGTGGAGGCTTCACGCTATTCTCTGCGGCATCTACGCACAACTCACCACGCTCCCCACCGAGAGCGAGCACCACATTATAGTGACCATGAGGAGATTACCCCATGTGACTCTACCCACCCTAGAAACCGGGCCAAATAGTTGCTTAGGAAGAATGACTGGAGTCACTCGGCACACCCTGGATTCGAACATGCGACTCCAGGTGTGGTAGTCTTTACTTGCTGAGCTACCCAGGCCCCCGTCTTTCTTTTAGTTTTGTATTAAAGTGACATTGCTTATAGTATCCCAAATGACAGCCTGTGCAGCCAGTGCTGCACAGTTCACCCAAAAATGAATATTCTGTAAATATGTACTCAGACTGGAAAAACTGTTTTGTCATGTAACCTAAAATATTAGCTTCATGCGTTATTATACAATCTAAGTTAACTGGTTTTATTTAATTAAAAAATGGTATACAATATGGATTAAATTTAGCTGACAAATTAGGTTACACAAATGAAAGTAATTTTTATGGGTATGATCAAGTAGAAATAAACTTTTATAAACATAAAAATCCAAATAACTTTACAGATCTTTATTGTAAAGGGTTTTAACATTGCTCATCTGTGTGAACGTGCCTTAGGCATGCTGCATGGAGGAGTGAGGACTGTAGATGTGGCCAGGGCAATAAATTGCAACGTCCGTACTGTATGACAGTGCTACAGGGAGACAGGAAGGACAGCTGATCATCCTCGCAGTGGAAGACCACATGTATCAACACCTGCAATGGATCGATTCATCAGAACATCACACCTGTGGGACAGGTCCAGGATGGCAACAACAACTGCCCGAGTTACACCAGGAACACACAATCCCTCCATCAGTGCTCAGACTGTTTGCAATAGGCTGAGAGAGGCTGGATTCAGGGCTTGTAGGCCTGTTGTAAAGCAGGTCCTTTCCAGACATCACTGGCAACAATGTCGCCTATGGGCACAAACCCACCTTCGCTGGACCTGCATTGTTATTTTTGATTTTGACCCGCCCTTTGTTCAGGGACACATTATTCCATTTTTGTTAGTCACATGTCTGTGAAACTTGTTCAGTTTATGTCTTAGTTGTTGAATCTTTTTATGTTCATACAAATATTTACACCTGTTAAGTTTGCATCTAATATCTTCAGAAGACTTGGAATATAGCGCATGAGATGACAGCTGTGGCCTCTAAGAACTGTGTTATATTGCAAAACAGAATCCATTTGTGATCCACTGATAAAAAGGTGAAAAAAGTATCCCAACTTTCACTCTTTTCTATGTTATTTGTTTGTTTGCTTGTTTATTTGTTGTGGCAGGAAAGGACTTACTCCATCTCGTATGACCAAATTTAAATGTGTGACCGGGAGAAATTGTTTATGTCAACAAGCTGTTAATGTAAATGTACCACTGTGGCTTTTCAATCAGCAGAACCGTGCAGGACTGCAGCTTTTCTGGGGCGTTTAGATTGAAAATGAAAAATGCACCGTATGATAGAGAGAGAGGATTAAGGGATGAAATTAGAATTGGTGACCAGTTTGTGGGTGCATGTTACTATTGCATCTAATGCTGCACCGTTACTGTGGTATAATAATTAGATTTTGCAAGCTGTGTGCTAAACTGTGTTCATAATTCACATTTTGGCAGCAGAATCTGTCTGAACAGATAATGGGTTAAAAGTATTGCAGGTGGATCAGGGTATGTCATTGTTCAACGGTGAGTTTAGATAATGACTGGCAAACTTCCTAATGTGTTGGCAATCAAGAGGCATAGAGGATCCAGCTCTGATATTATTCCAGGATTTCCTGGCTGTAGGGAGTGTCCACAGTGATTGGGGCATTACAAGTGGGTTTTCCCTGGCCCACTGATCATATCAGTCCCAAGTTCAGAGTGCCTATATTAAGGCTCATTTCCTTTAAATATTTTGTGTTTAGTTGACGGTATGAGAAGAGTCTTTAACAGAGTTTGTAAGAGGATGATTGGGTTGATTATACTCAAGTCCAGGTTCTTAAATGTCGAAATTGTTGCTGATTACCATATTAATGAAGCTTGTACATTTCATATTAACATTTAAAGAAAGATTCAGTTTTCAATTTCTAATAGTATATCTAACAGTTTTCTGTCATGTTTGCAGTCCTCTTAAAGGGGTCAAATTTAAAATTTTTACATATTATTGTTCTATAAAAACATACTGTATGTTTCAGAACTGAAAACATCCTCCTTAAAGGGTTAGTTCACCCCACAATTAAAATTTTGTCATTGTTTAATCATTCCTGTGTTGTTATAACCCAGAATGACTTTATTTCTTTTTCTTAATACAAAGGTAGAAATTGTGAAAAACTTTTGTGCTCAGTGATGTCATGCAATGGCAGTAAATGGTGACCACCTCTTCAAAAGGATGCAAAATTATAATTAAGAAGTCTAATAACTTTTTCCATGAGCCTCTTATCACAGCCCCTTTCCACATCCTCCACAGTTTTAAAAAAATGCGTTGAGTTATTAACAATATAAAACGTATATACTTTCTTATATGCTAAAATTAGAACTTTCCTGTCCTGTGACTTACAAAATAAAAAGACATATATTATCTTATTTATGTATGCATTTTGGTTTCATTATTTTTTATTCATTTTTATTTATTTATTTTCTTCACCTGCACTTCTTATCTTTGTGACTTAGTGATTGTATTCATACATTGATTTGTGTAATTTTGTACATCTAATTGAACATTTATTAAGAAAAATAAATACACCATTTTAGCACAATATGTGGACATTTTAGACGGTCCCTTACCACACCCTGCACAGTATTAGAACAATTTAGCACAACGTGTGTACTTTTCAGATAGTCCCTTACCCACCAGGCAAAATTTTAATCAATGTTAAATTGCCTATCTGGAACGATTTCAACGTGATGCTACCTGACTAGATTCGATACAGGATTCATAATTTCATTTGTAAATATGGGACGATCCCGTATTTTAAGGGACGGGTGGCAACCCTACCACATCTTGTAACTTGCGTTATTACTGAGATGCCTATGCCTGGTGAAGTAGCTTGCGCTGTTTACCCTTTGCCTTGTGGTGTGTGAAATGTCACATTAACAGTACAGTGCACAAACTTTTTATATTTGCCACACATCTCCCACGGCATTGTTCTTAACTGCTGAATCAAGTTTGTTGGCTTATAACACTATGCCAGTATTCCCCACACTCCATGATGCCATAACAGTGCTGCTGAAGTCTTAAATGAGGCATGAATCTTTTGCAACATGACCGAATGGTTTATGCAATCTGCCAAATTACCGATCACCGATCAAGACATAGGATGTGAATATTGGCTGTACCGATCGGTGACCGATCAATCGGAGCATTCCTAATGTCCAGCCTTATTTTTTTATTTAGCCAGAAAACATAATCAACTGAGAGAGATCGGCTACATCCGAAAATGTAATCCGTTAACGGCTTAACCAACAGCATTTATTAATGAATGAAACTCTTTGGAACTCATGGAACTCAGTTTTCGGAGGCAGCCATGAACATTTGAGGCTGAAGGCAGCCATAGTCACACCATTTCCTAACCTGACGAAAAATGGCATGAGTCACATGTACTCAACATCACTGTGGATCGTATTAAGTTTGCGTCTTCAGAACATTTCAGCGTGGATTGTATGTGTTATCGGCTCATACCAGCGAGTATTGCTTGTGAACCAATCACAATATGACTCAAGCTTTGCAAAGGAACTGTGTGACAGGGCGGAGGACGGGCCGGGTCGTGATGCTGCATACCCGGCTCCTAATCAGGCTAATCAAGCCTCCGAAAGGGATAAAGGCCGAATCCCGGGTTTCGGCATCAATGTAAAGGTATTAATGGAAAGGAGGAGGGGAGAACCAGCTTGACAATATAAATAATATTTTAATGAAGAACTAAACAAAAAGACAAACACACAGAGGTGTTGGACAGCTAACTTGGCGTTCAACTTTAAATAAAAACAAATTAGCTAACACTATTATTTTGTTTTCCTAGTTTAACCCCTAATCCAAACCTAAACAAAGTCTAAAACGTTACCCAAACCCAAAAAATAACCTTGATTGATTTTAATAGGATAATAACTTTTGCATACCACAGAAGAAAACAAAGGGGTTTTGAATGATACAAGGGAATTATATTCACATACATCAGTCTTTTGTATTGCATAAATATGGAAGGAGAAACCAAATTTGTTAATAGATGTTTCCTTTCTTAAAATGAAGTGTTGGATAGGAGGCTAGCTGGAGTTTGATGCCTGTGTTGTATTAATTTGAAGTTTGTTGATTGGTTAGTCTCTATGGGAATAAAAGTCATTTATTTTCGTACAAGCCACGTCAAACAATATCTTACAATTTCGCCATCTCCTTTTGTATTGTTGCAAGTTGTCATGAGACTGTGTTGCATACCTCTATGACTCTGTTGTTACTGTCAATCTTAAAAGACATTATCACTCCTAAAATTATTCAGAGGATATACACAGAGTGAATATCTGTGTGTGCGTAAGAGTCAGTTTGTTTGTGTGCTTTAAAGTTCAAATGTGCTTTTGTGTGGGTGGATTAAGCCACTCAGCTGCGCCTCTCCAGACCTCTAGTCAAGGGCTCTTATAATTTTGAGTATCTTGCTAAAGGCACATCATCTCTGGGTGAAATGCAGCCTCCCTCCCCAGGTCTAGGTCATTTCAAGAGCCTCTCCACCATCACATCTTTCAGAAACTTCACTTATAATCACCCCAAAGAGACACGAGTGTCAACCCATTTCTATGGGCAGGCATTAATATGTAATACATGTGTTATAACCTATAAATGTGGGTTAGTGTTAAATGCCTGGGGTATTCTTTCTTAACATCTTACAAATGATGAGGAAACCACTCAGATTAGTGCTGAATTGACCAAATTTGTTTGTAATAGTGTTGGATTGGTTGTACTTTAAAGAATAATTGATATGCTAATGAGACTTAAATCTCATAATATTTCTCCAAATAATTCTGTGGACTCAGAATTTATGCTAATAATTGCTTTAAATATGACTGTGTCTCCACAAGTGGAAATAATTGTTCTTATTTTACTCACACATATCAGCACTCACCAACGAGTCTCTCTCTCTCTCTCTCTCTCTCTCTCTCTCTCTCTCTCTCTCTCTCTCTCTCTCTCTCTCTCACACACACACACACACATATACACACATACAGTTCAACCATAGTATTGGTACAACACAACTAATGCAAACTAACATGGTTTACTCAATAATTTACTCATCAATAAGGATAAACCAGAGTTTAAATGATGTTAAGGTACCTTAAAGTAGTACATTTCAGATTAGGAACACATCTTTTAATTCATTATTTGCCAATAAACAGAGTTCACTGAATGCAATGTGCAGGAGCTTTTCAGATTAATAGAACAAGTATTTTCAGTTAATTTCCAAGTCTTCTTGCATAAATCCTGCCATTACAAATGCTGTCATTCCCCATTTTACCTTGCATTACAAAATCAATGTCATCAGTCAAGACCATTTTGACTTTTGGGGTGTTGGCAGCTGGTGAAAGCATCCAGAGAGGCTGATTTAATGCTCCCATGTAAGAAATGTGTCCCTTCACAATGCTAACAGTAATCAATTTTGCCATGCAACTACGATTTTACCATTTCACAATCTTAGAGGGTAAAAATCAGTGTCATTACTTTTTTGTTTGTCTTATCATCCCATGCTGCATACAAACTGGTTGATAAAGCCTGAGCTTACTCATTCACTCACTCACTGAACCGATGTGCCTTGTGTCTGGCTCCCTGTATGGAACAAAACATGCATTATAATCCAATTAATCTAATTGGTTGCTGAATTAAATAATCAGTTGCCTAATATACTGAAGGACCTTAATGATCACAGAAGGTCCATGCGTGACCTTTTTTTCAATAAGTGACCTGACTGATAAATCAATTAAGAAATCATATAAAGCATTACAGAGAATCAAAATTGCATGTGAGGAAAAATAAGCATAGCAATTACATTGTTTTAGAGAATGCTGCTGATATATCAAAATATTGATGCATTTTCATGCTGTTTTGCCATTTCATCACTTATGAAGTGATTTTGAAAGTGATAACTTTGGCTATAATCGACCTGAACAGAATCGGTATATACATTCATGAGATGTTCAGTCAGGTGTGAAGGTGACAAGGGTCATTCGATTACACGCTTTAAACCTTAATGGTTTATTGATTTAAATATGAAGTAATTAAGAGCCAGACACTTCGTGAAACGAATAGACCGAAGTCTATTGGGCTGGAGGACAGCTCCCCAGAACAAATTACAAATCAAATGCTCTTCATCTACTTCATTAATGGAGTCAAATGTGTTTGAAGTGTTTACTGCCTACAGTCTCTCACACTAGGGAAATGGATCCCTGCAGGTTCCAATTTCAAAGATGTATGAGTAAAAATCGACAGAGCATTATTACACATGACATAGTTACAAATGCGTGTATTACATATACAGTATATACAATAAACATGCAATTTTAAGTGATTGTCCAATCATCTGGTGAATATCAAGTTACTATGTTAAGTACATGTGTGTTCATAAATGTTTATGTATTTTAAAGGGATAGTTCACCCAAAAATTCTCTCATCATTTACTCACACTCATGCCATCCCAGATGTGTATGTCTTTCTTTCTTCTGCAGAACACAAATTAAGATTTTTAGAAAAATATCTCAGCTCTGTAGGTCCTCACAATGCAAGTGAATGGGTGCCAACATGTGGATGCTCCAAAAAGCACAAAACGGAAATATTAAAGTAATCCATAAGACTCCAGTGTTTTAATCCATATCTTAAGAAGTGAAATGCTAGGTGTGGGTGAGAAACACAGTTAGAAATTATTCTCCCTGCCCAGTAGGGAGCAATATGCATAAATGTAAATCACCAAAAACACAAGAAGAAGAAAGTAAAAGTAGAGATTGTCAGAGCAGAGAATACATTTTATAGTTAAAAAAAAAGGACTTAAATATTGATCTGTTTCTCACACACATCTATCATATCTGAATACATGGATTTAACCACTGGAGTCTTTTGGATTACTTTTCTGCTAACTTATGTGATTTTTGGAACTTCAAAATTTTGCACAAATTCACCTGCATTATATGGACCTACAGAGCTGAAATATTTTTCTAGAAATCTCCATTTGAGTTCAGCAGATGAAAGAAAGTCAAACACATCTGGGATGGCATGAGGGTGAGTTAATGATTTTTAATTTTTAGGGTGAACTAGTCTTTTAAGTTTTTTACCTATCTGCAAAGTATGCCAGTAACTTTTGATTGGATTCTATGTTGCATACTTTTACTTTTCTTATGGAAAAATCATAAGGATAAACATTTGTTTTCTTCTGTTTTGTAAAGTGGTTAAAGAAAATGTGTGTAATTAAGAAAATTCGGTCAAAAGGCGAAGTTATATTCCCACCTCAATTTGTGTACAGTAGAAGCACAGATTATCTTCTTTTGATAGCAAGTTTACATAGTTATGATTTCAGGCAGGGAGACAGTATACAATGTCATAGTAGTTTAATCAACATAAACATGGAACTGAGTGGATGAAGATCAAAAATACTGTATATGAGGTAGAGGGTTCTTCTTGACCTGAGAGGTTTTAATGGTTCTTTGAGTTCACAAGTGTTTACAATGTTTCTGGTCTATTGGAGCAAACAGTTAGTGGCCGGCGTTCTATATGACTATCCAAGTGCTCGAATTGAGAATGGTGATCCAGTGACTTTGAGCATATGAGGACCATGAATCACGTTCTCATCTCTTTCTGAGAGATGCAACGGAGTGTGTGCAGGAGAAGAAAAAAACATGCCATCAGTTTGCTCTCCTGTTGATTGCTCCTATTGTAAAAGGAGGCTGAGAAATTACATGGAGGAAGAGAATAAAAACAACAGGAAAATTGGAAAGAAATGAAGGAAAGCCAAAGGGGATGCATATGTTTTATGAAATCTCATTTACAGTTTTGCACGCTCGTGTGGTAAATGAAGTGTTTTATTTCTCTAAAAAGCAATCAAAGCCAACATTGGATCCACCAGTTCTGCAAAATTACTAAATAAATATATAACAAATGATATATTTTTTCCTTTAAGCCTATTTTCTAATACAACAGCGTAGAAGAACATGATTTTTGCAGTATGCAGTATGTGTGTGCATACTTTGTTAAATTTTAATCAGGAGATCAAAAATGGAACAGAATAACAGATAATTAAACGCAAATACTAAGGGTTTATGGATGCATACATCACCATAAGAAGCCATGAACGCATTCAGAAGTGAAGAACAGAAGTTATTTCCTTTTCATCCAACCATTTAATAGAGTGCTTTTATATCAGACCAATATACCCTCATTGTGCATCCCACAGAGTGTTGGACTTCAGCCGCTATTGTCTTTTTCTCATTCTTTCACTTTTCTTTCAATCCATTAAATATAATCTTTTCACAGTCCCTCCAATAGCTCCATTCAACTACAAATTTGAAAGTCCCCACTGTTTAAAAGCATGATGTGCACTTTACTGCCTGTTACCATGGAAACCAGGTGATCCAAATGGAAATTGTGAATTGGGTTTGAAAGCCTAGACTGATTGGATATGTTTTGATTTTGCTGACATTGTAGAGTGCGTGTCAATAAGCTGCTAGTATTTAAGATGCATGTGTGTGTGGCAGTAGGGTGGACATTCATGGTGTGTGTGTGTGTGTGTGTGTGTGTGTGTGTGTGTGTATGTGTGAGCGTGTATTTATCACTTTGTGGGGACCAAATGTCCCCATAAGGATAGTAAAACCCGAAATGTTTGACCTTGTGGGGACATTTTGTCGGTCCCCATGAGGAAAACAGCTTATAAATCATACTAAATTATGTTTTTTGAAAATGTAAAAATGCAGAAAGTTTTCTGTGAGGGTTAGGTTTAGGGGTAGGGTTAGTTTTAAGGGATAGAATATAAAGTTTGTAGAGTATAAAAACCATTATTTCTATGGAAAGTCCCCATAAAACATGGAAACACAACATGTGTGTGTGTGTGTGTGTAAGTGTGTGTGTGTGTGTGTGTGTGTGTGTGTGTGTGCGTGCGTGTGTGTGCGCGTGTGGTTTTGGAGTGTGATTCTATTTATCCTGCTCAACAGGGCGTAACTCTGGTTTGATTTTGGTTGGCCAGTTGGTTGATCAGAATGTCAGAGAACTCCTACACAGAGAAAAGGATTGGAGAAGCTCTAAGTGTGTTTCAAGAGCATCCATCAGCCAAGTGCTAAAGTAATACAATTACACACCAGCTTCTACCCAGATACAAAAGCATAAAAAATATCCTTCCTCAAAAGAAGTGGCCTGTGGCGAGACCAACAGCTGTTTGAAGTGTGTGAATGTTGTCTGGAATGTGTGTTTGCTCCCTTGCTTGTATAAATTTGGCCAAGCTGATTAAGATCCAGTTTAAGAGACCTAAATGTGCAAATTTGCTCTTAACTGACAATGTACAGTATATCTTAAAATATGCCTTATGCACTTTGCAATTTCATTGTTGTTTAATCTACATTTTTATACAGGGCAGTCATGTTTATAATACTTTGAATTGAGAAATCTCTATTTTTGCACAAGCTAAGATAACTATTTTCTTTGTGGGCATCTAAGAAAGTTATTGAAAAGCACATAAGCTCTGATAAGATCATTTAATTCGCCGATCAATAACAATTTCAGAATGCATTGTTTAAAGATTAGATTATAAAAGAGGCCCACCCGTGATATTGAGATTACAAATTAATCATTGTTAGCAGACCAAAACCAAACAATCAAATTCTGATTAATGACAACATTGACACAGTGATGATAGCAGTCTTGAGGGTAACTGTAATTTTCAGAGGCTCATTTTAAACTGTTGTCACTCCTATCATTTAACATGGACTAAGCAGTTGTGCATATTCAGCTCATTATAGCAGTCGGCCAGGGGGAAATTGTAACCATCAAAAGTGTAACCACCTCACATTTTGGGCTTATCATACGGTTAGTTCTGAGAAAACGGTGCGATACTGAAGGTGCATGAGGGTGTGTTATAGGGCTTAAAGGAACATTTTCTCATCATTTAAAACATCCGCATGCCATCCCAGATGTGTATAACTTTCTTTCTTCTGCTCAACACACACAAACATTTTTTGAAGAATATCTCAGCTCTGTTGGTCCATTCAATGCAAATAAATGGTGGCCAGAAATCTGAAGCCCCAAAAAGCACATCAATTCAACATTTATGTATGTATTATGCACAGAACAGTTTCTGAGATACCAACTGCTGATTTACAAACATTTGTAATGATATTTAATTTTACGTAGGGGCACAATTCTGGCAGTCGGGTGCGCATTAATGCACAGGCTTACACGCTCACAACCTATTATGCCCTATCAACATTCTCTGGAGGAGCAGATCTAAACCTGTTCAGCTTCAGGTGCTGATATACACATGGAGATGCTGTACAAAGCATGTTCATAGAATACCCATCCACACCCCTTTTTGACATCAAAAGCAGAGAATGGCAGATTATTTTTAAATCTCAAGGTAACCTGGTTTTCTTGCATTAGCAGATTTTGTTTAATAACAATATTTTTATTTTGTGATTTAACATCATACCAGCTACCGTGGCTATTTTCATGGTGAAAAACAAGTTACAAGTTAGTTAGGCTAGTATCATGCCAATCTAGAAAGAATGACTGATGCTGAGAAACTATCACAAGGAACTTGTGATACATAAATTCAAGGAGAACTTCAGAAGGCTGAAAAGTGATGATGGTTATACAACTCACTTTTTAAGTGATTCTTAGTGGAAAGTCTGTTCCCTATCGAGAGGTCTCTCCTATTGCGTAAGTAGCTTACGCTATGGGAAAACTCAGTTTCTCGAGAAATATTGAAGTCTTTATGTAAAACACATTGCAGCTGCACAGCAGACAGTGATGAGCGAGGCAGCTCGGTCATTGGCTGTGCTGCGGCAACTGCTCGAACCAGTGACGGGGCGACTTAGAACGCGCGACCAATGAGGGCGCATCCCGCATTCGTGCGCTCAGAGCCTGCTGAAATTAGCATATGAGGGCTATATAATGAGCGTCCCGTCACGCCAGTTGTTTTAGATTTAATCTCCTTCAGCGAAGACCTTCTCTTCGCTGGATCCTCCGGATTTTTGGAGTCTTTCGCCGCCGTGGACAAGCTTACAGCGGGACTGCTGAGAGGACGCCGGCATCTTCAGCCGCCTTCGAAGCCTTCTGCTACGCCATCCGGCGCGCATCGCATATCCTTTTTCTGAACAAGCGTTCGCTCCCGCGACGCTTTTTAAGAAAGTAAAAGAGTTATTTTCCAGGCGTTGTTTCAAATGCCTTCAGCCTGCGCCTCGTGCAGAGGCCCTCTTTCCGACGGAGATCGGCACATCATCTGCACTCGCTGCCTGGGTCTGGACCACGCAGAGGCTGCCAGAGCACCCCGACTCCGGTGATGTCACGCCGGCTCAGTCCCCGCGGGCATCACCGCTACCAGATGTCTCCCCGCCACCGGTCCATTTCGCGAGAACGGACCTGCACCCCTCCAACAAAGCGGTGGGTCTCGTCTCGTTCGGCACATCAGGGGACGACGACGGAAAGGATGACAGCCTCTCTCTTGACACTGCATCCGACGACTGGCCGGGCTCGTTCAGCCCCGTGCCATCGGCATCAGCGGACACGAGTGTTTCAGGCCAAACTTCTCCGCTCTATGGACGAGTCTGGACCTGAACCCGACGCTTTTAAGGACCTGCGCAGTGCTACGGACGTAGCTCTGCGAGCCACAAAGGCCACCGCCCAATCCATTGGCCGGGCCATGGCTAATTTGATCGTCCTTGAGCGAGATGAAGGACGCGGATAAGGCACCCTTCCTTGACGCACCTGTCACTCCGAGCGGCCTGTTCGGACCTATGGTGAGAGATTTCACGGAGCGCTTCACTGAGGCGCGGAAGGATTCGCAAGCTATGCATCACTTCCTGCCTAAGCGCTCCAGCTCATCTCAAAAACCACCCCAGCAGCAGCAGCGAGCCAGGGCAGAGCCGCCCGTCTCCCAGCCGAAGAGCAGACCTGAAAAGGACGCTCGACGCTGCTCGCGTTCCGCTGGCCGAAGAAAGCTGCAGGAGCAACGAGGCCCTCGACCCAGAATCACCCTGAACACAGAGCCTCGTAAGTCTTCCTAGCAGCAGGAAGAAAGAGAGGAGTACGCGTCTCGCAAATGCCGGACCGCTCCTCGCAAACATTTAAAACATTACCCAGTCCCCTTACAGGCGGCTGGAAATGTCTATACAGCAGTCAATGGGCCAGTCATAAAACTCGCTCACCTGCAATCAAACGCCGTTTTCACGGCGACACACAGAAATCACCAAAAGAGTCATTTTCTGCCTGTGTCACTAAGGGTTCACATGTCCACACTAAAGTGCGCATTCCCACATATCAATACTGTCCAAACAGTGCCAAACACCTCCCCAGCTCAGGCTGGATGTCTCAAAAATGTAGTTCGTGTGCCTATTGTCATGTATGCACCACTACACACAAGCACTGTTCCCACAGTTATAAACACTTCCCCAGTAAAAACGGGAAGTGCTATAAGTGTAGCGCGTGTGCCTGCCGTATTGCACTCACCCCTACACACAGCTACCCACACAGTTTCAAACAGCTATGCCGCAAACATCACAGATGCAATGCGCGAGCTAAGAAACTCCCCGCTAAATGCGGAAAGCTTTATGAATGTGGCACGCGTGCCCATAATGATGAATGCACTCCCACTTCAAAACACTGTTCATACAGTTTCAAGCACCTCTCCGACTCATGCTGTGAGCATTTCGGAAATAGCGCATGTGCCTGTACTCTCACACGCACCTTTGCACTCGGCACTCAATACGGCTGCTCAGCGCGCACCTGCGCCTCTGAGAGCCGTAGATTCTGTGTTAGCACAAAGCGATTTGCCGGCGGGGCCCAGTCACTGCGACACGCCCCCAGCTGGCATTCAGCCCATATCTGTGCAAGCAGAAGCCTGGGAAAAAAACCCCAAAATGGGTTTTGAACATAATAAACCACGGATACTCACTTCAATTCGCTCGCAGACCACCCCGCTTTTCAGCGGTGGTCGAGACGAAAGTGAGGAAAGATGTGTCACATGTTCTACGCACCGAGGTGCTCAAACTGATAGAGAAGGGAGCTATAGAAACTGTTCCTCCGTCTTTGAGCGAGGCGGGTTTTTACAGCCGTTATTTTCTCGTCCCGAAAAAGGACGGTGGCCTTCGCCCCATCCTGGATCTCAGACATCTGAACAAAGCGTTAATGATTCGCTCGTTCAGAATGTTAACAACCAAACATATCCTCGCTTTCGCCCCGGGGACTGGTTTCTATCAGTGGATTTGAAAGACGCTTACTTTCACATCCCGATAGCGCCTCACCACAGGCCCTTTCTGAGATTCGCTTTCGAGGGACAGTCATACCAGTACACAGTACTACCATTCGGCCTATCATTGGCAGTGCTAGACTCAGTGCAGATGACAGCACGCCTCTCATCAGAGCGCGCGCTCTCTATTCGACGCCTTGCAACATCGTTCAGAACGGGCGCGCACGCCCCCGTCAAACGATTTCAGAGAATGCTCGGTCTCATGGCCTCGGCATCAGCTGTACTCCAGCTAGGATTGTTGCACATGCGTCCTCTCCAGCGCTGGCTCAAGAGCCGTGTACCCACTCACGCGTGGCGCTCGGGCCACTTTTTGATCAGAGCGAATCAGAGCGGCTGTGTAAAAGCCCTGACGCCCTGGAAAGCCATAAACTGGTATCAAACCGGCGTGAGTCTGGGCGTGAATACGCGGAGGAAAATGATCACGACAGATGCCTCCAAAATAGGATGGGGGGCCCTTTACGAGGGCAGGCCTGTTTCCGGCTTTTGGTCAAACCCGGAAAAGCGCCTACACATAAACTGTCTGGAAATGAAAGCGGTCGCCTCTCAGAGCCCTGCTTCCGTACCTGCAAAACGAACACGTCCTGGTCCGAACGGACAACATGACGGTAGTTTCGTATATAAATCGCCAAGGTGGACTCAGGTCGAGCTCCCTGCACTCTATGGCCAGGAGCTCATCCTATGGTCACAACACCACCTGCGCTCGCTAAGGGCAGCGCGCGTGCCAGGCGTCCTGAACCAAGGAGCGGACATGCTATCCAGAGACAAAGTTCTCCCAGGAGAATGGTCTCTCCACCCTCTGACGGTTCAGTGGTTATGGCGAACCTTTGGCGAGGCAGAGGTCGACCTCTTCGCCTCCAAGGAAAACGCGCACTGCCCTCTCTTCTTCTCAAAAAGCACGGACGCGCTCGCCCAAGTTTGGCCGAGCCACCCCTTGTATGCTTTTCCCCCGATCGCGATGCTGCCTCAGGTCATCAGACGGATCAGGGAGGTGAAATGTGCAGTGCTCCTGGTAGCCCCACTCTGGAAAAACCAGACGTGGTTTCCAGAGCTGGTACAGATGATGCAATCTGCCCCATGGCCGATTCCGCTGAGGCAAGACCTCCTCGGACAGGCTAGCGGGATGATTCTTCATCCCCGCCCCGATCTGTGGGCCCTCCATGCATGGCCCCTTAACGGGTTCCTGAGAACCTCCCCAGTGGAGTTCTGAAAACCATTACTGAGGCGCGAGCCCGCTCTACGAGGCGCTTGTATGCCCAAAAGTGGAAAGTGTTCAGTGACTGGTGTGATACCAAGAGCTTGAACCCCAAAGCGTCGCGAGATACCAAGTGTACTCGCCTTTTGCAGGAGCTGCTGGAGGCGGGCCGCACACCCTCCACGCTCAAAGTCTATGTGGCTGCCATAGCGGCGTCACACAATCCTGATAAAGGACATTCATTAGGAAAAAACTATCTGATCGTTCGTTTCCTAAGAGGCGCTAGGAGGATGAACCCTCCTCGCCCACCTTCAGTGCCGATCTGGGACCTGGCCACGGTCCTGGACGCACTCAAAGGTGCCCCGTTCGAACCTCTCCGAACCGTGCACCTCAAGCAGCTCTCGCTCAAAACCACGCTCTTGCTGGCACTCGCTTCAGTTAAAAGAGTGGGCGACCTGCACACGCTGTCATCAAGCGCTGCTTGCCTGGAATTTGGACCTAACGACTGCAGAGTTGTCCTTAGGCCAAAGCACGGGTATATTCCTAAGGTGCTCTCTACACCCTTCAGAGCACAGGTGATATCTCTGGCAGCCTATCGTCCTCAGCAGACGAAGGTGATGCAAATTTACTCTGCCCGGTCAGGGCTCAGAGTATATTTGGAACATTCTGCCCTGTTCAGACAGATGGAACAATTATTCGTATGCTTTGGCGGCCGAACTAAGGGTCTCGCTGTCTCAAAGCAACGAATATCGCGCTGGCTAGTGGATAGTGGATGCTATAGTGCTAGCTTATGGAGCCAAGGGCCTTCAATGCCCCTTAGGAGTCAGAGCTCACTCTACAAGGAGCATGGCCTCCTCGTGGGCATGGTCGAGTGGGATACCCATTGAAGATATTTGTGCGGCGGCAGGCTGGGCCTCGCCTTCGACATTTATCAGGTTTTATAACCTACAGGTCCCCTCACTGCATTCCAACATTCTATCAGTCTGACTGTGGAATGAACTGGAGTATGTATATGCTGGGCATCATCTCCTCCCTTATAAGGTCCGTCTCTGACTGACTTAGAGGGTTTATTATGCGTACCAGTACACAAAAGCTCAGTACATGAGATATGTGCTTGTGTTTGTACAAGGAGCACCCTACCTTGAAGGCAAGGGCGCCCTGTCATACCCCACTATATAGCTCGCCGCTGGCCGGCTTGTGGAATATCACTTTGCTTTAAGGCTCAGGCACCTGCCTCTGGCTTTATAGAGAGAAGTCAGCACGCACAGCGTTTTACATGGTGTTCCCATAGCGTAAGCTACTTACGCAATAGGAGAGACCTCTCGATAGGGAACGACTCGGTTACTAACGTAACCTCGGTTCCCTGAGAGGAGGGAACGACTATTGCGTAAGCTGCTGTGTCTGTGCTTGGTCAGTTCGCTTCAGTCGATTGAACCTAAAACAACTGGCGTGATGGGACGCTCATTATATAGCCCTCATATGCTAATTTCAGCAGGCTCTGAGCTGCGAATGCGGACGCCGCGACTCATTGGTCGCGCGTTCTAAGTCGCCCGTCACTGGTTCGAGCAGTTGCCGCAGCACAGCCAATGACCGAGCTGCCTCGCTCATCACTGTCTGCTGTGCAGCTGCAATGCGTTTTACATAAAGACTTCAATATTTCTCGAGAAACGGAGTTTTCCCATAGCGTAAGCTACTTACGCAATAGTCGTTCCCTCCTCTCAGGGACCCGAGGTTACGTTAGTAACGGAGTCGTTTGCAACAACCCTACAGCATGGATTGTGCTTCCTTTAATGTACCCAGCAAAGTCATGTTCAGCACCAGTTAGAACACAGCCATGTGCCTTAATCAGATGTAGGGGGAGGAGACTTTATTGTTTTAGAAAGCATTTGATTGAACACAAATACAGATCGTGTAAAGTTTTCAAAATATTTTCAAGACAATTAGAAAATAATATAAAAAAAACATATTTTGATATACACTCACCTAAAGGATTATTAGGAACACCATACTAATACTATGTTTGACCCACTTTCGCCTTCAGAACTGCCTTAATTCTACGTGGTATTGATTCAACAAGGTGCTGAAAGCATTCTTTAGAAATGTTGGCCCATATTGATAGGATAGCATCTTGCAGTTGATGGAGATTTGTGGGATGCACATCCAGGGCACGAAGCTCCCGTTCCACCACATCCCAAAGATGCTCTATTTGGTTGAGATCTGGTGACTGTGGGGGCCATTTTATTACAGTGAACTCATTGTCATGTTCAAGAAACCAATTTGAAATGATTCGAGCATTGTGACATGGTGCATTATCCTGCTGGAAGTAGCCATCAGAGGATGGGTACATGGTGGCCATAAAGGGATGGACATAGTCAGAAACAATGCTCAGGTAGGTCGTGGCATTTAAACGATGCCCAATTGGCACTAAGGGGCCTAAAGTGTGCCAAGAAAACATCCCCCACACCATTACACCACCACCACCAGCCTGCACAGTGGTAACAAGGCATGATGGATCCATGTTCTCATTCTGTTTACACCAAATTCTGACTCTATCATCTGAATGTCTCAACAGAAATCAAGACTCATCAGACCAGGCAACATTTTTCCAGTCTTCAACTGTCCAATTTTGGTGAGCTCTTGCAAATTGTAGCCTCTTTTTCCTATTTGTAGTGGAGATGAGTGGTATCCGGTGGGGTTTTCTGCTGTTGTAGCCCATCCGCCTCAAGGTTGTGCGTGTTGTGGCTTCACAAATGCTTTGCTGCATACCTCGGTTGTAACGAGTGGTTATTTCAGGCAAAGTTGCTCTTCTATCAGCTTGAATCAGTCGGCCCATTCTCCTCTGACCTCTAGCATCAACAAGGCATTTTCGCCCACAGGACTGCCGCGATACTGGATGTTTTTCCTTTTCACACCATTCTTTGTAAACCCTAGAAATGGTTGTGCGTGAAAATCCCAGTAACTGAGCAGATTGTGAAATACTCAGACCGGCCTGTCTGGCACCAACAACCATGCCACGCTCAAAATTGCTTAAATCACCTTTCTTTCCCATTCTGACATTCAGTTTGGAGTTTAGGAGATTGTCTTGACCAGGACCACACCCCTAAATGCATTGAAGCAACTTCCATGTGATTGGTTGATTAGATAATTGCATTAATGAGAAATTGAACAGGTGTTCCTAATAATCCTTTAGGTGAGTGTATTTTGATGTTTTACTTTTCATAAATCTAAGAGATATATTACAACAAATCAGGACAAACCTAGAACAGGATTCATTATTTTCACACTGAAATTTCGTGAGCTACAACTGGCTGTCAAACACATATTGAACTACACAACACATAATCTACACATAGGCTACACATGTATGTTCTCAGGCACTTTTTGAGTCTAAATAGATGCATAACTTCCATTATTTCAGTAGAACACCCAAATGACAATAGCCATATCATACTGTTTGTGTTACACTTGCTATAGTGTACTTCAGTGTTGTTCTACGTCAGCTAGCAATGTCAAATGTAAATCAAATCAATCACTGAAACATCAGAGCCACCGCAGGTGGAATACTGATAATTCACCATTGTTGCACAAAAAATCAACGTAATATAGTATTTAATTGTATGAATATAGTACTCATTTCTCTTGTAATAAACAAAGAAATAGATATCCTGTGATACTAAACTCATATAGATATTAAATAATAATAATAAATATTATTTATGGAAGTGTGGAAAAAGACCCTAAACACTTTTGGTACTTAAACAATTTTATATATATATATATATATATATATATATATATATATATATATATATATATATATATATATATATAAAATAAACACAATATATATATATATATATATATATATATATATATTGTGTCACACTATTTATAAGAGATTGACTGAGGAATACTAAAGAGGTGTGGTCACAACTCCAAAAAAATGGATAAGCTACAGGGGGTGAAATAAGGTCCCGGGTCACTAAAGACCTGAGGTATGTGCTTAAGGGTCAATGCAGTAAATTATGAGTCATACATCTTTCTGGGTCTGTTCAGCCAGAAGAGAGATACTGCAGAATTGAAATGCTTATATCTTCAGAAAACAAAATTTGTCAGTATTTAGAAGAACACTAGCATAGATTACCCTGAAGCTTGTATAGAGTCTAAAAGCGGCAAAACATTTAATTTTGAATTCGCTGGGTCTTTAAATTTTGGTCTATTTCTCACTCATACCTACACTCTCAGAAAAAAAAAGGTTCCAAACTGAACCTATTTTGTAGCTGGGGTGATACCCTATAGGGGTACATTTTGTTCGTTTTTAATTGTTTTGGTACATACTGTAATTGTACCTATAAGGAACTATTGTGTACCTTAAAAGTACTATTGTGTATGTTTAAGGCACATTTTTATAGTGTGTCTTAAAGATAATTAGAGTATAATCCCCCTCTACTGGAGTAACATGGATTGCTTTTATGCTGCCTTTATGTGCATTTTGGAGCTTCAAAGATTTGTCCACCATTCAATTGCATTTTATGGACCAACAGAGCTGAGATATTCTTCTAAAGATCTTTATCTGTGTTCTGCAGAAGAAACATCCTCAGGACCATGCACTCCTGGGCATGAGGATGAGTAAATGATGAGAGGATTTTCATTTTAGTTTGAACTATTATTGTAATTTATGACCGCAACCGGTCAGCGTGTGGGAACAGATCATTGTGTTCAGAAGGAGGTGTCTGTCTGAGGCTCTGACACATTTGATGGATCGATCATTTATAGTCCTGCCGACCGTATCGTTTTGAGTAATTGAACGTCACTCAGTCTTTCGGTATTAACTGTGGAACGAAACATCCAAAACGGGAAACTATTTTCCCTAATTTTATTCGTTCCACTTAAAATGCTGCTGATGATAATATAACATAAAAACAAGTTTAGTTTACTTTGTGTTCAAATAGCTATATGTGTCAGAAATAAGAGATGTCTGGGAGGTCCCCTGAAGAGAGTTCGGGCGCACAGTTTGTGTAAATGTCCCGACCGCTGGTTCACCGTTGGTCATTCAGCTGCACGAGGTCCTCCGTATCATTTCAGCTCGAGCACAACGGAGAGCGAGAAGTACGGTAGTCATGTTGGGCTCAGAGGACCACGGAGAGACTCGCAAACGCAACGGGACCGGTAAGCACCCCGTTCATTCAATATACTTTATAGACATAAACGAGCAGGTGTTCGTCTCAGCTGAAGGGGAGGATAAGTTTGGATGCGTGTTTGATATAGACCTAGTCGTCTATCAGGCGAACACACCAATCATAGTGATATAATAACTCAAATACTGGCTGTGTTGACAACCGGGAACTTATTTCGAAGCAACGCACCACAACATCGCTGTCCCAAAGAGAAAAGATTTAATAACGGAGATACTGGGTTAAGGAATAATTTCGAAATAAACCACAATTCAATTCGTGCGCTAGGAGCTCTTTGATAATACTTTGATACCAAGTCAGTTGCTGTTTATCATGTTTACCCTGCTGTCATACTCCGGCATCCGAAACATGGATGAAAGATGAATGAAACGCCTTGAGCGCTTACAAATTCTAGTTGCTCCAGACAAGCAGTATTACCCCTGTCATGATGAATGTGCCTTGATATTTGTCATATTTCTCAGATCATTGATATTAGAACAATAACATTCGAGGGAACGTGTAAGAGGGACTTTCTTTCAACTAGCACTCCGTCATCATCATATTGTAATTCTATGACATGCCTTTTTAATTTCTATCTAGACTTTTTAGGCAAATGTGCGGCATTGTTTAAATTTATTAACTTTATTTTAATATTTTTTTATTTTTTTCCTTCACATGTACTTGTTGTCTCTATGACTTCAGTGGTAGTATTCATGCATTGTTGGATCTGTAATGTTGTAGCCTACATCTTATTGAACATTTAGGCCTACATTAAATGATTTTGATTTGATTCGGGACGCATCATTTTATATTTAAAAACGGGACGATCCCATAAAATTTGCGGGACAGGTGGCAACGCTACCTGGAGGTCTAATAAATTCTCATGAGCAAAGTGTGGACGCGGAAAATCGTGAGTTTATTCTGAGAAACTGTAAACCGGGAGTAGCCTACAACTGGAGGGTTGGAAAAACGGGAGAAACCTTTGGCAGGTATAAATATATATTCTTCCAATACTGATATTGTATCAAAAATATAGATCTTCACACAAAAATATCGATTATATATATATATATATATATATATATATATATATATATATATATATATATATATATATATATATATATATATATATATATATATATTTTATTTTATTTTATTATTATTATTTTAAAACTATGGATATTATTATTTGGATAACATGAACTATAACCATAAGCGTCAAAGTGAAATAAAAATGATTATGCTATATTAGCAATGAAAAGTCAAAAATAATTTAAGAGTTGGCTTTTTCGTATGGCCTCGCCAATGTTGTTCGCATAAACTCCCGGATGTCTAATGCGGAAGTTAAAGCTATGTTCCGCGCACGGCGTTAAGGGCATACTGCCCTTACCCAAACCCCTTATCTATGTCTAACTGATCAGTAGAGTGTGTAAACATGATGTATGAATGTAACTGTCACATATTAGATGGAAACGATGTCCATTGACATTGTTGTTTGTAGTGAAAACGATATCATACGAATAAGCCAAATTTAGAAAAGTCGTACGAATCCTGACGATTTCGCCGTGAGAGTGTGTTGGCTCATCTTAACATGCATGCTGAAAGACACAAGCAGACAAGCTCTTGTGCCGTCACAAGGCTCGTTCAATCAAGACGGATCTGTGCACATTAATATAATTATATAAAATCATAGAAACAGCTTCTGGTTTGTGCTGGATGACGTTCATGCCAACTCTTCAATAGCATGAATAAAGATGTATAACGTTCCTAGATCACATCTGATTTCCCACAACTTATGTTGTCTGGAGTTCTTTGTATATTGAATGTTCTTGGACAGATATTTTATCAATGATTTGTCTGCGGAACTATCCAGAAACACTTTAAACTGCAGTACAGTCCATTGAAGAGACAGTAAGTCTATCCCTCAAAGCCTCGTTTTCATTCCCTATTAAAAATCCAAGATGGCGCTAGCGTGAATAAGGTCATTTGATAATCTGTACTTATAATTGGAATGTATAATGCAACATTTTATTTTAACATAGTTGGCAGTGATTGCATGATACTGGCCATTACTTTGAATTACTTTGGAATTGCTCATTTCTGAATGGTAAAATGCTTCAGCACGTGCTGTGAATTGTTTGTTTGACAGTGCAAAGAGAGAACATTGAGATTTTGTTGCCAAAGTAGAAAAAATATTGAAACATTAAAGTGAAATCATGTCACCTCAAATCATTTTATTTGTATAGTTTTTTATTTGTGCTTTTCCCAATACAAATTAATCAGCTGTAATCTCTGTAACATCTCAAAAACATGAATAACCAACACTACTGGAAACAATAAACAATCTGATAAAAACAAAATGTATTGCTTGTTATTATTTCACATTTCACAACTTAGTCCTGCTGTCCATGTATGTGGACATACATTTTTAGGAAAACTATTTGTTTTAATGTTGTTGTTTTTTATATGTTATTAGTTACAAATCTAAAAGGGACATTTTCACAGGAGATATTGATTCTCAAAGTTTTATTTTTACAATAATTTCTGACTCATCCGTTTCCCACTCCTCCATCCTCCTCCATGACTAGTGATATTGGACTCTGCTCTGTAATATCTTGATGTACTGGATGCCGATTCTCTTCTTGTGTTCTGAACAGGCACTATTGGGTACAAATTGATCAGTCACACCGGGCAGAGATGCACTCAGCTGGGGCAGGACGATGTTGTTGCACTGCCCCTGCTGCAGCGATCCTCCAATGGGGGTGGGGGGAGGGGGGTGTTTAATATTTCATCGGAGGTTCATGTTATCAACAATGACCTGTCCGGTGCATTCTCTGAGCATTTTTCAACCAAAAAAGTGTCATTCAACCTTCCCTCGGAACAACTTCGCTCACAAACTTCACATCTGCTTCTGCATCACGTTCATACTTGAGAAAACGCGAGATGGAGACTCCTGATTTTCACAGTCAGGATTTCTTTCAAGTTTATTTTAATGAATCAAGAGAAATAAAATGGTTGGATATAAAATAGGTTTGAACCGTTGCCACAGTTGCTGACAGGTTAAAAATGGCTAGCTGCAATTCTAACATTACTGACGTGATATTTGCAGTGAATTCCTGAAAATGTATCTTCACATAAAACAAACCGATTGTCTGTAAAATCTCTCTGTGGGGCACATGGTGAGTTGTGCGTGGATACCTCGGAGAATAGCGTGAAGCCTCCACACGTGGTATGTCTCCGCGGTAACTCGCTCAACAAGCCACTTGAAATGATGTGTGGATTGACGGTCTCAGACATGGAGGCAGCTGAGATTTGTCCTTCGCTACCCGGATTGAGGCGAGTCACTACGCCACCACAAGGACTTAGATTGCAATGGGAATTCCAAATTGGGGTGTTAGGGGAGAACCCCCCCCAAAACTTGGGTTAAGGATGTAATAAAAATGGACATGAGTTTTTGGGAGAGCTCTCTCTGTAAAAACTCTGGGAATTTGAATGCACAATCCAGAAATAATACTAGCTACATGTTGAAGAAGAGTTGGCACTTCAAAGAACAGGTAATATAACATTTTATTCACTGTGGAAAAATCAGTGTGACATTTGTAAAAGCAGCACAGGAACAGTACATGTTGAGGAAAATCTATTTAAATTATGCAAACGTTGACCTCTGAGACATTGGTATATGATATGATAACCGCAGCATTAAAATTGAAATCACGTTGTAGACTTTCATGTCATTTCCGCGTTGAACAGCCTGCAAAAACTGCTGAAGTCAGGACTGCACGAGCTAATTGTACCATCTAGCGGCTGTGTGCGGGAAAACTGTGATGACTGCATCAATATGAGATGACCCAATGTTTATCATATTTTAATCCAAATCGCTTGTCAAAATGATCCCTTCCCAAATGTTGGCTATATATTTGTAACTTCTGCGCTCTGTTTGGGTGGTTTTGTGCTGATCAACAATAGCTATTTGTTTGTCATGAATTATTGTTAATGCTTTACAATAAGGTTTTATTTGTTAAGGCAATAGGTATCATGAACTACTTTGTTCTGTACATTTTTTAGCTTTTTTGTGCTTAGCCGATCACATGCCTGAATTATGTTGCCATATGGGCTGTGGAAGAGCTGGATTTAACACATCTGATAACTGTTTTATGAGGCTGCAGATCTGATAATAGCCCCAGTTTGGTAATATATCATTGATATGCTTATTTATTTGTAGATATTATGACAGTGTTCTTTATAAAGGATTTAGATGCAGTACTCTTTGTTCAAGAAATACTAAAAGGGGCAATGTATCAAGAAATATTACAGTCTGATCTGATCGTTCTCCTACTTCCTGAGACAGTAAATCACTGCATAGTTTCATGGGCTTCTCCTCTACCACAGCTTTTTGGTTGAATGGTTAGAGGAAACATCCCCTGCCTATAAAGATTCTGAAGCAGTCCTATACATTTAAAGGAATAGTCCAGGTTCAATACAAGATAAGCTAAATCAACAGCATTTGTGACATATTGCTGATTTACCACAAAAAATTATTTAAACTTTACAGTGGTTATCGAGGTTACAAACCTTTAATTACCCTTTAGTAATTCAAAAAGTGCATTTCAGAAATAATTAACAAGTTATTGGAAAAACAAGGATAGACGGCTGGATGTGTGTGTGCGTGTGTGTGTGTGTGTGTGAGAGAGAGAGAGAGAGAGAGAGATGGAGCGTGTGCAATCACCTGTTGCCACACCCAATCAGAGATGCTGTCAGCTTTCTCAGTGGAAAATATTCCTGTCTATTTGGCGGTAGCCGGTGCACAAGAGTCAATCACTATAGAAACAGTGATGTCCTCCGCCATTTTAAACAGTATGTATCCAATGTGGAAACTCCGATAAAAGGTAAGCACTTGAGTTCTGTAATAATCTGTTGTGTCTCTCAGCATGAGCCTTAATCCTGAAGTTGTCAGTTTAAAGCCATTTAAAGCTATGTCCTAGTTTTGGTAATGTATTAGTAATACGAGCGATCACTGAGCGCAGTTCTATGTAAACAATGACTAACGGATTCACTTTACGTCACCAACTGGCTCATATTACACACAAAAATGGTCTTTTGCCACCACCTGCTGGCTAACATATGTAATTTCAAAAATAAAGCCAGTAACTCCTAACAGATACACTTTAGTTTAGAACAGTATGAATGTGGAGTGATACACACAGTGAAGTGTCTGAGTGCTGATGGTGTCACACCATCATTGCTCATGGAATGTCTGATTCGAGGACCGGAACTATATATATATATATAGGGCTGTCGATTTAACACGTTAATTTAGTTCGATTAATTTTATACAAAATAACGTGTTAAAAATATTAACACAATTAATCGCCCCGGACCGTAATAAGGAAGATTCCTTCCTGAGAAATGTAAGCTTGTAGTACCACCTGTTTACTCCAGAGGGCAGTAAGTGAAATTTCAGCTGTATGAGCAACACACAGTTTATACAGTGAAGAATTCAACCCATCAGGAGACAAACATGCATTACATTCTTGCATTCAAAACACTTGATGGAGCGCAAATTCAAACTAAGGGATCTCAAGATGTATGGATCAGACAGTTTTTCCTAATCCGGGCAGTAGCATCGCAATTTCTCACTCCTGTTCTCAGAAGTCCTTGGAAGGCGCGTATGCGCAAACCTAGTTGTCATGGCAACTGAATGAACAAAACCTCGCCTGGCCAATATTTACTCGTCATCAGAATAAGGTAAATGCCCTGGCTATTGTAATCTATTGTGCTGTAGGTGTTTTGGGTTTAGTTTTAAAACTGAATTATATCAACATTGTACATTATTATATTTTTTTTTATTAGTTAGAAGATGAATTCCATTTAGGGATACATGCAGTAGTCCCAACAAGCATTTTCTTATTTTAAATGAAACTGTGTTTTTTTTAGTTGGTAGATCTTATTGAGTTGGTCATTTAAAAGTAGATCATCACACAGAAAAGTGTGGGCACCCCTGTGTACAGTATGTGCGTTTAGTAGTGTATATCTGTTTCTATGTTTTGAAGGACATAAGGGTGATGACACCTGTCGGATAATAGCTGCATTGGAATGTAAACTGTTGAGCAAATTGTTTTGCTTTTAAATATAGTATTTTCTCTCTGTGTCATTCACTTCTCTGTTCATCACTCTCTCCGAATCATTCATTACCTCTTCCATCATTCTATTTTAATGGCTGTGAAAAAGCTGGTGATGGAGAGAGACAAGAGGTGTGAAGGATAGAGAGAGAAAGTATTCTTTGCAACACAGCTGTAGGTTTACAGTACAGAGTAAATACACCCACATATAGACGCATGATTTCGTACGATTTCGTTTGCATAGATTTGGCTAATGTGGAGGTAAGTGCGAGTGCCGCACACGAGGCAATAAGGGCATACTTATTAATATTATGCCCTAACCCAAACCCCTTATCTAAACCTAACCAAACGATGTCCAGCGACATCACTGGCTGTGGAGTGGCGGTGGTGTAGTGGGCTAAAGCACATAACTGTTAATCAGAAGGTCACTTGTTCGATCCCCACAGCCACCACCATTGTGTCCTTGAGCAAGGCACTTAACTCTAGGTTGCTTTGGGGGGATTGTCCCTGTTATTGCCTGGATAAATGCTTTGGATAAAAGCGTCTGTCAAATGCATAAATGTAAATAAATGTAAATTAGCTGTAGTGAAAGTCATATGAATTCATAAGAGTGCAGTCTTACGATATCATAGAAATTAACCAAATTTAGATAAGTCATACGAATCACTGTGAGCGTGTGTAGAGTTTAAAGCTATAGTTCACCCAAAAAATGAAAATTCTGTCATTATTCACTCACCCTCCTGTTGTTTCAAACCTATATGACCATATAGCCTACCCTTCCCCACCATTTTGGGTGAACTATCCCTTTTAAGGTTAATTTTAATGTACTAATGAAAACATATTCTAAAAATCATTAAGATGACCTCCCCTTCCATCAAACATTAATGGAAACTAAGCTGCAAAAATATACCATATAGGTCCTTAAAATGCAAGTTAATGTTAATTTCTCTTTTGAAGCACCAAAAATCACAGACAGTCAGCATAAACATCATCAATACGACACCAGCTGTTAAATGAATGTCTTCTAAAGTGACACGATCACTTTTGGTGCAAAAAAAAGATAAATGTTCAAGTACTTTTTAACTATAATCCAACGTGAGGGTAAACTGCAGGAGAGGGTGGAGTTCAAGCGGTCTCTCGTGTGACGTATTTGCATTGCCATGATACAGAGGTAATCTCACGTTCTCCTCTCGGTTGAGACATCCAGGATGAGCACACAAACACACCATTGTGAGTAAAGAAACAGATAATAGCAGAACTAAACCAAAACCAACCAAGCTACTATACAGCGTTCCTCCTTCTCAATTGTAAATAGTGCTGCTCTTCCGGCTGTGACTCACGTGCGTGAGTTCTCGCATGCTATTGCGATTATGTCACACGTGCATACCGCTGCTGAACGAAAGCATGATTTAGAGTTAAAAAAAAGTACTTAAATATTTTTTCGCACCAAAACTGATCGTGTCGCTTTAGAAGACATTAATTTAACATCTGGTGTCGTATGGATGATGTTTTTGCTGACTGTCTGTTATTTTTGGAGCTTCAAAAGAGAAATCTCCATTCACTTTCATTTTAAGGACCTACTGAGCTAAGATATGTTTCTATTTTTCTTCAAATGTGTTCTGGTGAAGACAGAAAGTCATACACACCTGGGATATCATGAGTAAGTAATGAGATAATTTTCATTTTTGGGTGAACCTTTAAAGCATTGCATAATTCAAATAAGTAGCCTATGTTTGAATAAAGATTTTCTATATATTATGTATGTCTTCTACTTGCTATCTTAGTTTCCCCCCACAACATATAATAGCATCAGTTAATCAGCTCAGCTGTTTGTCCAGTTAAACCGATCTTTTAAACTGGCTGTTATTATTCAGCATCTGCTTTGATGATCTGCGAGGACCCCAAAGCTCTACAATGATATTCTTTAAACTAAAGGAATGGCTCACCCCAAAATGAAAATTGTCATTATTAACTCATCCTCATTTAGTTCCAACCCATATGTCTCTCTTTCTTCCATGAAATACAAGAGGAAAGATTTTAGAGAATGTTGACACTGCTCTTTTTGCCATGAAAGTAAAAGGTGACTGAGGCTGTCAGTCCCAAACGTTCTGCCTAATCTCTCATTTTGTGTTCCACGTAAGTCATACGGGTTTGCAACAACTTGAGGGTGAGAAAATTATGACATTTTTTCAATTTTGGGTGAACTATCCCTTTAAGAGTGAAGTGTTTAAAAGTGTTTGAACTCAAAGGTGTCACTGTAATAAAATGTGCACACCTGTAACTGTACACTTGATCCTGGTGGCTTTCCTCACTCACGCAGACAGAGCGGTCAAGTGAGACAACCCCTATCATCACACTCTCTCTCTCTTTCCCTTTTCTCTCTCCATAGCACTATCTCTGTTCTTCTCACCCTCTGCCTCACTTTTCCCCTGTGTATAAGTGTGTCCTTGTACATGTGCTTCTGTACTGTGTATGTCATGGTGTCTGACAGCTGTCTAGGCCCCAAGGGCATGCAACTTGCCCTTTTTTAAGCACGCCTCCAGCGCCCCCCTCATCACGCTGTCTGTGCTCCCTGCCGGTGAGTGCTCGACTCTGGGCCGCGGTCAGTGGGAGCTGGCCTCTACTCAGCGGGGGCCTGGGTGTCAGGGGGGTTAATGTTTCAGCACAGTGCTCTCTCTCATTTCTCATCACCTGACAGCCGGTTGCTACTACTGCCTCTCCCTTGTGCATAGGAATTACACACACATATAGACACACAAATCAAATACCCTACCATATGTATATTTAAGGGTTAAACTTAATGTCAACACACACAAATTTTAGATATATGATAAGTGTCAGGAGCTGTAACTAGGGGCGGACTGGAACTAAAAAGTGGCCCTGGACTTTCTGGCCCAGAGCGGCCAATTTAATTTTCCTGCTAAATTTAAAATTCTTGTGTTGAAAAACAAAAGACATTTCTATTGACTGCTGGTCATGACAACGGGCCCCGCCAGTTCAAAAATAAAAACTTTAAAACATATAAAACCAGTGTAAATGTGATGATTGGATTTTTTTTCGAGAAAGCACTAAAATAAACACTTTATAACTCAGGCAAATAACATGTCCTAAAACTTTTTTCCCAACATACAAATGTTAGGTTAAAATTTACATGCACGTACAAAGGAAAGTGTGTATTTTAGGTGCTGTGACAAGTCAGCATTTCTTGAAAGATTTTAAAGAGCTGAATCACCTTTCAACTTCTAGAAGTGCAAATAAACTATTGTCTTAGTTAATATGAGGTTGTGGAAACAAGAATAATAATAATAATAATAATATGTTAAATATGTATATAAATCTATACAAGATCATAAAATGTTGTTTAAAATAGTTAGATGAAGAAAGTGATAAAGTGAATAAACATAACATACCTCTTAAAGTGTAGATCTTTGCAGATATTTTGCAGGTTAATTGCTCATATTTTCACTCTGTGTGAGTTTGTTGCATCTTTATACTGTAGTGTTTTAATTCCTTCCCCAGATTATTGTTGAGAAAAAGCCCAATGCTTTGACAAGCGCTGTTTCTGCTATCCTTTAAACAAAGTAAGCCTCAAAGACTGAAACAGCCACAAAGTCATATTTTTCAGCATTATTCGGTAAGCTGCACTTCAGCTCCCTGCAGTATGAATACATTATGCAAATGATTATGTACTGCTCACACGTTTACTGTTTGCAGATTTGATATTGTAACAAGGTAAAAGGGAAAGGAGGAGGCGGGAACCAGCTTGATAATATAAATAAAGTTTAATGATAAACTTAAACAAAAACACACAAACATAAACACATACAGGGCAGCTGCCTGTAATTCTCTCTCTCTCTCTGCCACCTCTGGTCGCCTTTATCCCTCTTAGGCTTGATCAGCCTGATTAGGGGCTGGGTGTGCAGCATCACGGCCTGGCCCGGCCTGGCCCAGCCCAGCTCCGCCCTCCGCCCTGCCACAGATATATGCTGCTGTTATTGTATTTGTTGTAACTTGCAGTTATTTGGCATATTGTGATTATTCAGAGCTCATCTTATACTTAATATATTATCTTTGGTTGTCACCATTATTGTGATTTGTGTGTCAAACAGTGAGGTCCATTGTATGAGATACGGAGGTACATCACACACTATAGTGCCCATTTAAAAAAAAAAAGTCATTGTGGTAGCTTTACCTTTAGAGACTTTTTTTTGAATATTCACTCTATTATGGAAGGGCCGGTACTTATGCAGCATGTGGCCGGCCCAAATTACCCCGTTCTCCCGATGGCCAGTCCACCACTGACTGTAACAAATACGTTTGGATTCTGAAAGTGGTCCTACACTACTGCATACACTTATACTCACACTCACACAGATATAGTATTGATCACAAAGGCAAAACTCGGTAAATACGCCAACACTGAAACAGAGTAATGGTGTTTGCCTTGGTTGTTATTGTAATTCACACTTTATTTTCTCTTAATCTGAGCATAGTTAAACCAAACATGTCTGTCACAGGGCAGATCATAGCCTAAGAGACTAAATTTGGAAAACAAATTGTGCACAGTAGTTATTCTGTATATCTTTGCATGGCAGAATGACCTACTCTGTACCACTGACAAAGTACTGTGTATATCATTATGGCACCTGCAAACACACTGTGAACAGAGGTAGTGTGTGTAGGAGTAGGTTGGCATTTTTCTTCTCAGGCTCCTTCAAGACTGTCTAACATAAATGAGGGCACTGTTTGACCTTTAACAAGGAGCACTATGTTTTCATACGTGTATATGGGTGTGTGAGTACCAACGACTTTTTTCTGTGAGGGTGTGCGTGTTAAGCAGTCCTTCTCATAAAAGTGTCTCAAGGTAAGGTGTGTGTGTGTGTGTGTGCACGCACACGCTTGCATGTGAGCCTCTAAATGCCAAGCAAACGCCACACATGTGGGTATCTGTAGAAAGGAGGTGATACATTGAGAAGTTTCACGTTTAAAGGTCTGTTAAAGGAATATTCCGGGTTCAATACAAGTTAAGCTCAATCAGCATTTGGGGCATAATACTGATAATCACAAAAATGCATTTTGACTTGCCCCTCCTTTTCTTTAAAAAGAGGAGAAATCGGGGGTACAGTGAGGCACTTACAATTGAAGTGAACGGGGGCTAATTTTTGATTGTTAAAATCGTTAAAATACAAGTTATAGCCAACTTTACAACTTTGTTGCAATGATGATGTAATGTCAACAAACCATAAAACCTTAAAATGACAGTAAAAAGTATTTAACCAAACTTAAATAATAAATGGGTTTTAACAGAAGAATTAATTTAAGTGCTTTTATATAATAATTATCTTCACGTTTCTGCCTTTGAACCCTCCAAAAATTGGCCCCATTCACTTCCATTGTAATTGCCTCACTGTAACCCAGATTTGTGCCTTTTTAAAAGAAAAGGAGGGACGAGTCTGAATAAATTTTGTGGTCATCAATATAATGCCACAAATGTTGTCAATTGAACTTAATTGTATTGAACCCAGAATTTTCCTTTAAGTTTCAGAATGGAAAAAATAGACACTCAAGGCATTGATCAAGACAATGCTCAAGCCATACAGCATCTCCCCCCATATTTTAATGCCAAAACAGGCTGTTTCCTGTCATAAGTGATGACTGTATCCGAAGTTGGAAAATTCTGAGTATACAGAAATAGTGTATACTGATATACTACTCTAACATCATAGGGCCCCCTTACAACATTAAGACACAACTATTATTATTTGATCATATTCTGATTATAGGCTTGCTGTAACCCACTGGAAAGTAATCCACTTTATACAGAAATATAAAAACATTAACTGACAACAATTCTGCACAGAATAGGCCAAACAAAGAGAACATTATTAAAAAGAGGACTGAATTCACTAAATGGTTCCTGAAAAATTCTTGAACCTAACAGATTTCCTCTCCAGATTGATGCTGAGGACCAGGACGATGATGTCAAATGACCATTTGATTTGGCAGAATCTGGATGCTTCATTAAGCTCTAAAAGCATCTCTGAAACGAATCCTTGTTTGAAGGAATTGTGGTTCATAGTCTAGAGTCACTCCTGAAAAGTATTTGGACAATTAAGCCACAATTAAAAATGTTTGAAATTCATTCCAATGCATATTAAATTCCAAACCAAGTGGCATATGCAAACAAATGATTATTGACCTGTTCTCAAAACTATCTTCACTTTTCTCAGACATTATGTAATTCATTTGAACTGACTGGCCTCAAAGTAATTTAAGTCAGTTTCCCTGAAGTTCAAACTGGTGTCCTAACAGAATAAGGTGTGGTTCATCACATTAACTACAGACATGTTGCACTAATGTTTGATAACCAAAGTGTCCAAATACTTTTTATCTTAATTTTGAACTGTATATCTATTGTTTTATCATTTAAAACCTACTGTAAAATATTTTTACTATTTAAACTGCTTGCACTATATTTTTCTTTAAACCACTTTGTTTATGTACTGCAATGCAGTACATCATACATTAAGTATGGTTTAAGATAATATTGGGGATACTTTACATTATTTTGTAGAATTCCTCCAGTTTAAAGAGCCAGGAAGAGCAAACATCTATTTGACCATGTAAAGCAGTTATATAAATGTCTCTGTTTGAGATCTGATGCCTCTACCGTGCAGAATTCAATCTAATTTAATCATTTGTTGATGTTTAATAATAGTGTTGAGCAACACAAGCAGATGTTGAGCTGAAAGGCAAGCATTCATTTGATCTGTCTCTCTCTCAACAGAATGAGCTTTTGAGACAGCAGTGATATTGCTTGTGTATCTGTTTATGTGTGCGTGAGAGACAGAGAGGGACACAGAGAGAATTCATCATGGTAAATTAAACTGGAATGAATACCCAGCATCTCGTTGGATTGAAAGAAATGATAGGTATTCGTCAACCGCATCAGGCAAGGATTATTTTGATCATACACAAACACAAGTACACACTCATTCTAGAGTATTAATCCGAGATGCTCCTGCCATGTTAATAACTCCAAAATCAGCTGCACTAGCATGTTGAAAAACTCTTTGATGTTATCAATTCTCTCTTGATGTTTTGATTGAGTGTGTGTAGAGTGTGTATGTAGAAGTGATTCAGTCATGTCATGATCAAAGAGCATCTTGAACCTTCCAATTTGCTGTAGTTTTGTTCCTTCAGTCTTCAAGTTGTGCTTTGTGAATCTCTCGGATCTCTCTCTCTCTCTCTCTCTCTCTCTCTAATGACTTGCACCCAGCCTCTCTCCTCCTCGTTGCTGTGATTAAAGCTGAGATTAAGGGGGTGAGTGTTCTGTACTAACACTAATCCCTCTTCATGTTTTCATGTTACGTGCATTCATACTGTATCCATGCATGTTTATTCATACTCTATACATGTATTATGTACTGTTGGTTGGGTGGATGGATAGATAAATAGATAGATAGATCATGGATCAAAGATTGTGTATTTTAGGAAACATCAAAGTTGTGATGTGTACTTTTCTTCTTTTTATGTGTGTTGTTGCATCTGTGAAGGTACTGCAGTGGAGAACATTAATGAGACATTCAAGGACAAAAATCACACACACAGACACCCACACATCCCTTGTCCTCACAGAGTTTCTGCTCCTCCAGGTCTTCTCATGTGACCTCCAGCCCACTCCCCTCTCCACCCCAGGCAGCCTGCCTGTGATGCGTGTACACAGAGAGCAAGAGCCCCTCTGGTGTCCTGGAGCTCTGAATGGCTCTGGAACAGATAGTGACGTCTGGACCTGGCTGACTCACGCTGAGGAGGCAGACACTTTATATCCCCTTATCTCTCCATTTCTCATCCCCCTCCATCTATTTTTACTTTAATCTGTCTCTCTATGTCTCTTGATCTATTTTTCCCTGTGGCTTGACTCAGAGTTCCTAGCAAGAGAGGAAGCAGAATTGCGGATATGGGTTTCATGGAAAGGTGAAATTGTGTTTTCTAGCATCATTTATTTAATTTTTTTGTGATGTTGGTACATAGCCATGGGGATTAAAGATTGAGCTCTGAGTATACTGTAACACTGAGTGATTTATACTCTAAACTAGGGGTCGGCAACCTATGGCACATGGAGGGGTAATCACTGGCACGCCAGCAACAGCGAGAGAGGGGTAGACAATTTTATTAGTATAAATTCTGCACATGCATTCCAATCTACATTTTAATGTAATCCTTCCTCATGATCACGCACCATGTTTTCATGAGCTGTATGAGAGGCTAAACAAAAAGTTAAAATGTGACAAGACTGCAGTATACTCAACAGACCTGTGCAGCGTGTGCAACCATTCGCGCATCACGTAAACATAAATGTGACGAGTAAACGTGCCCACTTTAATTAGGTCAGGCTGTATGGATGACAGCCCACATTCCGTATTTCATTTGTTACTTTTTGCTTTCAGAACAACACATGATGTAATAAGGAAAACACCACTATTAATCCTTGAGATTTCCAAACCAGCATACAGGTAGACCATCCATAAACCATGGTCACACACAAAATTATATTGAACAATTAAAAGAGAAAACATAAACGCACATCGCGGGAATCAAAAATCAGAGTCTATTCAAAATATAAATTGAACCTGGAAATAGTTGATCGGCTTGTGATGCATGAATGGCTTAAACATGCAGCATAAGTCTGGTCACACTTTATTAGTGTTTAGTCTCCCATTCAGCTGATGAAAACACGCTGCGTGATCATGAGGAAGGATTACATCAAGATGTAGATTGGAATGCAGGTGCGAAAAACTTCATATAAATAAAATAGCCTGCTCCTCTCTCGCTGTTGCTTGCGTGCTAGTGATTACATAATTACAATAACATAATATAAGAAATATTTAAGATTCCACACAATTTCATGATCAGTAATCAAATAAGCACATTTGTGACATTAACTGTTAACTCATTTTTAACAGTTAATGAAAATTTTTTTGGGGGTTGCTTCGGCTCAGGAAAATAAAAAATGGCTCTCCATGTCAAAAAGGTTGCCAACCCCTGCTCTAAACAGAAGAGCTGCTCTGAACGTACATAAAACCCATGAGTGGTGTGGATGAATAGGTACTTGTGTGTATGTTCAGCTAATTTGTTGAGCTAGTGAACTTTCCCTTCACTTGATTAAACATTCCCTTTGCCCATGCATTGCACGCACACACACAAACACACACAAACACACAGAGTGTTCTTATCTTTGGTTCTGTATGTGTGTGTGTTTGTGGTTTTGATGGCAAGCTGGATTTGACATGGAGGAGGAATGGGTGCAAGGGGTGTGGGGGTGGAATACAGTGGAGCTCTGTACTAGAGGTATGCAACCTGAACCGGACAGGACAGGACAAACCACTGGGTTTCGGGCACTGTCACTGTCCTTTTCATAAATTGCATGTCAGAATTAGCTTTCACAAGCGGTGGTTCGAAGGTGGAAATCTGGTGTAACGTTGATGTGTTTTGTTCTTGTTTTCATGGCTGTTTTAGTTTAGTTCCTGTTCCTGTTAAGGTCATGTGGTTTCCTGTGATGTGATTTCCTGTTTCCACTTGTATTCCTGGTCATGTGATATCCTGTTCCCCTCCATGTGTTTGTGTCTTGTTTTCATTGGTTTATTGTCTTATCTCATTATCAGTCTTGTTATGTCAGTGGTTCATGGTTCACTGTCTTATTATTAGTTCAGTCTTGTGATTGGTTGTCTTGTTTACTTGTAACCCATGTCTGTGTATTTAAGCCCTCATGTTTGCCATTGTCTCTTGTCAGGTATTGTTAATGTATGTTGTTTGGAACTCAACTCAACTCAAGTCTAGTCAAATCAAGTCCATGTTAATTTTTATAGTCAAGTCAAGTTTATAATTAAGGTTCATGTTTCCTGTTCATGTTTATGTTTTCATTACACATCTTGGGTTTCCAGTTTATGGATTTACTGCACCATGTAGATAAACTGCAAATGGGTCCTGCTTAATCATTGTCTCTTCGTCTACCTGTTGCCAGCCTCGTTACTGAATACTCTAAAATGAATCCAGCAGTTCGGCTTTTTCATTTATGTCAGGGGAATCGTCCCCTGGAGTAATATGTAGAGGACTTCTGTGCTCTGGCCTGCAGGGTCGACTTTAATGAGGTGGCCCTCAAAGACTTTTTCAGTTTTGGGCTAAATGAGCCGGTCAGCTCCATGATGCCTTGAGGCAAAATCCAATGGACTCTGGCTCAGTTCATGGACTATGCCCTGTTGCTGAGCTGTTCACCTTTCACTGTGGGAGTGGCTGATGAGGGAATAAGCACTCCCACAAAGCCTGCCACGTTCCACGAGCTAGGTCCCATGCCTGCCATGTTCCGCGAGCCAGGTACCACACCTGCCATGTTCCACGAGCCAGTGTCCCATGTCATGGCCGTCTAGCCAGCATCCCACATCATGGCCGGTGAGCCAGCATCTCACGTCATGGCTGCCGAGCCAGCATCCCACGTCATGGCCGCCGAGCCAGCTTCCCATATCATGGCTGCGAACCAGCGTCCCACGTTATGGCCGCCGAACCAGCGTCCCACATCATGGCCGCCGAGCCAGCGTCCCACTTCATGGCTGCTGAGCCAGCATCCCTAGACATGGCCGGTGAGCTAGCGTCCCACATTATGGCCGCCGAGCCAGCATCCCACATCATGGCCGCCGAGCCAGGGTCCCACTGTACTCTGGTCATGTTCACATGCTACCTATTCGGGTACCATGCATCAAGTACCAGAAAGCGTAATCAAGCATCAAATCATGATCTTCTCTAGGAGACTGCAAATGGCAAGATTGATGTGAAAAGTCTGCTATATTTTGGTAAATTTTGACCCAAAACCGATTGTATCACTTCAGAAGACATGGATTAAACTACTAGAGTTGTATGGATTGCTTTTATGCTGCAAAATATATTTGTTTGTCTTCTGAGGAAGAAAAAATTTAATATGATTATGAAATGGCATGAGGGTGAGTAAATGGTGAGAGAATTAGAATTTTGGGGGGAACTAAACCTTAAGTATATATAGTACAAAACAGCTCTTGCTTAATTTCTGAAAGTAATACTTTCTACACTGGTCGCACTGTTTTTGCATGCACCCTATAAGTTTAAATCAATAGAAAGATGTGTTTTCTTTCCATTATTTTGCCATACCCAGTTTTTTATCTCACTGCATTCATTGTAGAGTTCCAGAACACAATTCAGGTAAAATTAGTTTACAAAATCTTTTATTTTACTGTAAATTCAGTAGCGACGCTGTAGATTCCGTAGCGGCAGAACACCTCTGCTGGAAACGGTGCTGGAAATACTGTAGTATAATGACCAAACATTTTAAATAAATCATATTTTATGTTATATATACAGCAGGGGTGTCCAAACATTTTGTACTGGGGGCCAGATGCAAAAAGAATAAAGTTGTTGCGGGCCGCATCGTTTTAATAATAATAATAAAAGAAAAAGATGCGACTAGATTGCCACTATTGCATCTTATTTTTATTCTGTTTAATATTATACAAGTTTTAATCACATTTTGTCTTAAAAAAGGATATTTCTCTCACCAAGAACACTTGTAAATGTACAGTGATGCAGGGACAGAAATTATGGGGGTATCGGGGCAAAACCACCCATAAATGTGTCAAAAATGTCGTAAAGTTCAAAATGTGAGAGCAAAAAAAAAAAAAAAAAAGCAGCATTTTATATATATATTTTAAATGCCCCTGAAAATTTAATTCCGGGCAGTTATTGGCCACTTCATGAGAAAGTTAATTTCGGACAATGCAGTAATGTAACATTATTATACAAAATAAAAGCTTGTTACTTTCAATGCCCTTGGATTTTGTATTTGTATATTTTCAAGCCCATTCAGTCACTGAAAAACACATAGTGCTGCTACTGAGCAGTTTGGGTAACCCTAACCCATCATAATAATCAGAATATTTTCCTGCTATGACTTGATTCAAGGAATTACTCTTTATATATTAGTAATTCAATCATAGTTTCTGTTCTGTTGTTACTTCTGTTACAAATATGATTTAATTTTTATTTTATTTTAATTTGATCAAAACGACAGGGCTCCCTTTAACTTGGTTGATGCGCAAGAGCAAGCTGTGTGCAGAGAAAGATGCGTTGAGATGAGTTTCTCGCACTCTTTCTCAAATCGTGCTGGGAAGTCCGTAAATAAGTTTTCATGTTTAATTGAAACATCAGAGCAAACCAAATCACTACAATTAATTAAAATTTCCAGCACTACAAAGGATGTCATAGAAAAGTTTGCGGCCGCTCGTGCTGCACAACGACTGCTCAACAGTTATGTGATGCGTGGTGGTACTGGGGCATTATATCAAGAACGAGTACAGGAGCAAATAATCTAACCTGATAGCAATCCTTTCACAAATTCATCATTCTTTTTACATGGTGCTTCATACATTAATTTCAAACTCCTGAACTCTTACAATGGATCAAGCTGGTGGCAACTAAAGAGAACGCACTAGTGGAGTCGATGCACTGTGAAATGTGGCTGCACGTGTCAGCGACACTCAGTTTCCAGAATATTAATTACATAAAATCTGTTATATTTCTAAAACTAGTTGTGTATCTAAATGAGGATATGCTATAAACTTATTTAGTTTTTATACAACTAATAATAATTACTACAGACAAACCCTAACCCTAAAAGAAAATTTGTTTGATGATTTCTACACAACATCTTGCTGTTAAGTGATCCACTGTCATATAAAATGCACTCTTACTTTTCGCAACACATTTTTTTTACTATTTTAACACCCCCTCTGTCTCTTCCTCTTTCATTCTTTACATCTGTGTCCTTAAATAGCAGCAGAATGGCCCAATAAATGCTCTTATAATTATTCTTTGACCTTGGCACACTTTGTCTCCTTCAGTTAAATGTGGCGTGCGATTCACACCAAAAAAAAAACAGCTGACAAAAAGATGGAGCTAAGCTTAGGCCTCCATCACTCTGTGTATGTGGATGACACTGCACACCATGGTGCTATAATCGGCATTATATGAGAGTTGTTTACACACATACACAGACACATGGAAACGTTCACCCCCAGTTTGTCACTGTTGTCTGCTGACAGTGAGATGGTGTAGAAAAGATACTGTAACCTCAAGAGAATTCTCCAGCCCTCCATCAAGTCTCTCTCTTTCTCTCTCTCTCTCTCTCTCTCTCTCTCTCTCTCTCTCTCTCTCTCTCTCTCTCTCTCTCTCTCTCTCTCTCTCTCTCTCTCTCTCTCTCTCTCTCTCTCTCTCTCTCTCTCTTTCTTGTCTTTGCTTGTCTCCTCTGTCCTCTCTCGCTCTCTCTCTTTAAATGTTTCTGGTCAAGTGAGCCACTTTTGCTGTTTACCCCCCATTGCTCTCCCTGAAGGGGAATATCAAATGAGTACACACACACACACACACACACACACACAGTACTCCTGTACAACTTCTCATTACTGACATTGTTGCTGCAGGTTCGATACTATTCCATGCATAGCTGTGACCTGTATGAACACACACACAGTCAGTGAAAGTACCTGCATAGTTCCCTGATGGGCAGGTGTGGTTATGAGTGTTCATCACTCTGTATGCTTTCGAGCATGACACGCACTCTGTGTAAAATATTGTAGGCCTGAATCCACAAATGTTCCTACTCTTTACTTTTCTTCTAGTTGTTTGTAATGTTTCAGAGTATTATATGTGGTATTATATATGGTTTGGAAAGTCATTATGCTCAGGTGAGTTATGTAAATTGTGTATTTAGTAGTTCGCAAGTTAATGTAATCCTGCTTAGAGGATAGTGTAAAGTGTGTTGCTTGCTGTCCTGGGCAAAGGGCTCGAGGCTCGGGGCTTGACCTGACAAGCTGTATATGGATCCTTGTGTTTGAGATGAGATGAAATTAAATATATCTTGTGCCCCCCAAAACATTGTAAAAAAAAGTACTTGCTGTAGGGGGTGTTGGTTGCTTATCTTGTGTGAGGTGGGTAGATGTGCCAAAGAAGATAGACTCGAGCCAGGCCGCTAGCTGAGACAGCCTCACGCTAGGGTCCGCGTCGGGAGTTAGGAAAATGGGAGGTGTAGAATAGGAGGAGATTCGAGAGTGAATTCAAGTTGAAGCACTGAAGAGACAGTTGCAGTATCAGCCTCAGGGAAATGTGCAGGAGGGATCATTACGTGGGGGACACCCATACGGAATGGCAGGGTCGCCCCGGATGGAGGTGTGTATCCTAACTGCCCTGATTGACCTTAAGTCTCCCTCCAGGTTGTTCAACAGATGGGCCCATGCAGCGAATGCGCAAACCTCAGGGGAAGGGGTCCGGTGGCTGCTCGAGCAGGCGAGCCAAACCTGTGCTCGAACGGGGATCTCACAGCATTTGACCGGGATAGTCCTCCAAGCTTCGAACAGGAGTGCGTATGATACAAATAAACTTAAATAGCTCACTCAGCATTCGGAACGGGAGAACCCTCCCTGTGGTTTTAATAGGAGAGCCCTTGGATTGGATAGCGTGGATTGCGCTAGGGGATTCAGGTCTGCCCGAGTGGAGGCATGAATCCTAGTCACTAGGCCACCCTGAGTATAGGAGTGGATCCTAGACACTTGGGACAACCTTAGCCACCCCTCCTTGCAATGGGGGGCCCTCGCGGCATTCGAATGTGGGAGTCATTGCTGCGCTTAGAACGGGGGAGCACACGATACAAATAAATGTCAGTTAGCTTGCACGGCATTCAAGTGTGAGAACCCCACAGCGGTTCCAACGGGAGAGCCCTTGACTGCTTTAGACAGGACTATAGTTTATAACTCCATTTAGTGTGTATTATCTGTTTATCTATCGATCAATTGTTCTATCTGTAACATCTACCACCATTTTGTGACGGTTTGTTATTTGTTGACTCAGTTTCACTGATCTCTCGACTCTGATTCATCGATCTGACGACTCTCAAACCAAACATGCAGCAACAAAGTGACATGGTCTCATTCATTTTCAATGAGAGCTGGCAACTTCCAGGAACACCAGCAAGAGCGACCTTTGGCAACTAGATGTGGGCATGTCCAGCGGTTTCTGAAAGTTGAGTCTCTCAACTCTCAGTTTCGTTGATCTAATGACCCACCATTTCACATATCTCTCGACTCTCAGTTTTGCTGATTTGATGACTCTTAAGCCCCATTCAAACTTGCAGCAACAAATTTACATGCTCTCATTAGTTTTCTATGAAAGATGGCAACTTCGGCTTACAGATGTGGCAATAGATGTGGATTTGTCCAGCCATTTAAAAAAGTTAAGTTAAGTTTAAAGGAGTCTCTCAACTCTCAGATGACCCACCGTTTCTTGATCTGATGACTCTCATTTTCACGATCTGATTACTCTTATTTTCGCTGATCTCTCGACTCAGGTTCACTGATCTGATGACTCTCAGTTTCACCAATCTGATGACTCTCACTTTCACTGATCTTAGGAATCTCAAGCCCCTTTTAAACAAGCAGTGACTTGCAGCAACAATGTGACATGGTGTCATTCATTTCAATGAGAGCTTGCGATTTCTTGTGACACCAGCATCAGTGACCCTTGGAGACTAGATGTAGGTGTGTCCAGTGTCTTCTGAAAGCTGAGAAAAGTTTAACTTCATGCAAATGAGGAGCGACTTTCGGTTGTTAAAACAGTGAAGAGGATGTCACTGGTGCTCACCTCATCCATCTTCTGTGAGATACTGACTTTGAGTACAGGCATAATTGAGGAAAATGTAAAGTTTCTGTGAGCGATTTCACTGTTCTATATGATTTGTCAGTAACCACGTACATAGATATAATTGAAAATTATGTGTGGAAAAGAAATTGTTGGCAGTCTGAGTTGATTTGACAATGAGGGCATTTACATGCACATTCTTACACCAATTATGCTTAAGCTGACAATGTGTGATCATGTAAATGCTATAAACGGTGTCTCTTTATCTGAGTTAGGTCATAAATGGCTTAAGAATAAACCGATCAGCACAAGTAGCTTTTTGCCCATTTCACAGATTTCACATAGCACATAAACACCCTAACAAGCATTCTCACTGGCTTATCAAACACGTGTACATGTTGAATGCATGCCTCTTCACTGTTTGATGTCAAAAGCAGAGAATAATGTGATTATTTCAAATGTCATGTAAATGCAGATTTCTTGCTTTGTAAAATGTTATAAATATGGAGATTTCTGGCCATTTTTTTGGTGTGCATGTAAATGGAAATGATAGATCGTTAATCTTGTTAATAATATGATGCAATGAGCACCGCTCTGTTAGAGCGATAGCAGTGGTAATGTATAGTACATACAGTACAGGGACTAGAAGCATCAAATGGTGGTCTAAAGCACATAACTGGTAATCTGGTAATCAGAAGGACACTAGTTTGAGCCCCACAGCCACCAACATTGTGTCCTTGAGCAAGGCACTTAACTCCAGGTTGCTCCGGGGGGATTGTCCCTGTAATAAGGGCACTGTAAGTTGCTTTGGATAAAAGCGTCTGCCAACTGCATAAATATAAATATAAATATAAATATAAAATATAAATATAAATAATAATGTTGCTGCATGTGACTCTCAGTTTTGTCAATCTCTCGACATAAAGAACTTTTGTTTTTGTATGTGTGTTTGAGTCTTTTAAAGGGTATCATGACCTGCAGTATATGGCAAAGATTATCCTCAGAGAGTCATCACCACCATCTCTCTCTCTGTATATACAGTACATGTCTCTCCTCACTGTTTTATTGATAGCACCTCTGTCACTTAAGTTCCTATTCACACGGCCAGCGATATCGCGCTACACAGCGACACAATCCCATTCATTTTCAATGAGAGCACAGCGACTTCCGGAACACAAGCTGCCATGACCATTGGCGACAGAGAACTCTGTGGGGAGTGACAAGACAAGTTGAGAAATTTCAAATGTATGCAAATGATGAGTGATATTCGCAGTCGAATACCAATGAGAGTGAAGAGAGTGGAGCTTACGTCACCCATCTGCTGGAGTGTGAGATACTGCAGTCAAGTGTAGGCAAGATGGAGAAGTTAAACATTTCTGTGAGTGAATTCACTTTTCTACTTCATATAATTGTTCTGTAACCACATACGTGGATATAGTTAATATGAGTTCACTTGGTGTTACACTTGCACTGATTCCTAATACTCCAGACTCAAGCTTCATAATAACAGCGAAATACAACATTGTTTTTTATTCAGTACAGTTGTATGTAGAGTAGCAATATTCTCAGATGGCAGTGGTATTCGGCTGAACTCTGTGGTGAAGCGGCTCAGACTATGAGCCCAGGCCAGGGGCTGTTCAAACATATGAACACAACATACTGGAACCGAACACAAGGATCTTGAGACACATTTCAAATTTGAACATCTTTCCTCACAAAGCATCTCATTGCTTAATCTGAGAAATGCTTATAAAAGGGAAAGATGCAACAGCCAAAGACCTCCACCAACTGTAAGGGGCTGTTCACACCAAACGGTTTTGCAACCATCCATTTTTTTCGTATGTAAACACATGCTAGACGAACGTCTGTGTTTCCCTTTGTTTTTGTTTATTCAGCGTCTCGTGCAGGAGCGCTGTTTTTTAGATGATGTGTCTAATTAAAAAGAACTTTAAAAGCACATTGAGACACCTGCTTTCTGTTAAACTGTATTGAATGGCTCGTAATCCGTCTGCCGCAGCCGTTGGTTCTTTAATAGATAGACTCAGTGTGCCAGTCTCACTCGCGATGGCAGAAATACACACAATACCACAAGTTGGACGACAACAAAGCAAATCTCATTTGTGGTAAAAGTTACAGCAATACAAATTGTACAAGCTATAGCCTTGATACACAAGAATAATCTAAATTATAACACTATAATAATCTATCTCTGCCCAGACATAAATCTCTTAATTGAGTTGAGTGAGGACGCAGGTAGAATGTGTTCATCCATCGTTTGTCTCCGACTCGGTTCCTCGAAGCTCGGGTGATGACGGGAGGCCGTTTCCTCGAGGCTGCTTGGCGGGTTGGTGGAGAAAACAGTAAAGTCGTCTCGGTTGAAGAAGGAAGAGAAATCTTCTTTCTTCACTTCTGCAGGCAAAAGGGTGAAGACGCAGATTGCTCGGCAGTCTCCTTCGGAGTTAGCGTGCTTGGTGGAACATGGCAAAATCTCAACTCGTCCAGTGAGATGGCCAAAGTTTCAGGTATGTACGTTACTTCCTTGGGCAACAAGGCTACACCTGGGAGCAGCAAAGCTGCATCTAGACACGGCACATACTGTCACTGGAAGCAATGCCCAGAAAGGTCTCTGAGGTTTTTATACTCCGATTACATCATTGTTGAGGGACGTGTTCTGTCGTGCGTGTCATCCAATAGGAGTTGAGAGTTCGATCCTTCAGAACAAATAGGTGTAAAGTGAGCAAGGCATCATGGGATCTGTAGTCTGTTTTGGACTCCCTTTGTTTGATTTTCGTGCGGTTGTTATCAGGTCGTATGTAGGCCTAGTTCTGGCTTTATGACTGTAAAGAGGCCAAACAGAGGATAAAAAAGTTTCATTGATATCAGATGCGTTTCTGATTTGTTTATAGTTAGTTTTATCTGTTATCAGCATACAAGTTCATAATGAAGAACCCTTATGATAACATCAATTTCATTTTTTTTCTTTGAAGCAGAATATTTGTTTGTAAAAGGGGAGGAAAAAGAAAATGAAATATTGGTATACAGATTTTGGTTGATATATCATACTGTACAGTGAAATGTGCTATTGTTATATCCCTACTCACCTGAAGGATGGATAGATCAGGCAAATCTCCAGTCAGGCCTTTGTAGAGTGTGTGCTCCTGCATATCCACAGGTATTTTAATTCAAACTTGCAACATATTGTAATAAATCTACAATATTCAGCCTTTACCTTACAACCTCGGTTGTTGCTCTACACTTTTATTATATTAAATACTTATTTATATAGCTTGCTCACTGTATAATCATGATAGCCTAATACTTATAACACAAGATTGCATCTTAAACGAATGACTGAGTTGAAAACTTGAATAAGAACGCATTTTACACAGAGGGGACCAGCTAGGGAAACTTACCTGCCTACAATAACTGTTTTCATTTGATTTGAGTTACATTAAACATGAATAACCTTAGCCGAGTCCCCAGCAACATCGGGCTATTAAAGTAACAAGCCTATAACTGCGGTCTTATTAATTCTAGCTTCACCATACACTCAAACTGTGAGGTTTATCTGCTTTTACTTACATTGCTCTGTACATAATATACTGTTTTTTGTTCTTTATATACAGATTGTATTAGATTTGCACTACGTGTGTGTATGTGGGTATGTATGAAGGTGAGTGTATGTACGTATATGTATAATTATTTATTTTGTGTTCTTTTTGTTTTTAATTACCTATGTCTTGCTGCTGTTTTTTGGTATTGTTTGTATTGTTGTTGACTGGTAGCTCCTGTCACCTAGACAAATTCCTTGTATGTGTAAGCATACTTGGCAATAAAGCTGATTCTGATTCTGATTTTCTCATGGACCTGTAACACAATGCCCTGACAGTGACTTCACCGGTGTCCTGATCTTTATTAGAAACTGAGAGGAGACCAAGTTAATATAATTGATATCACAATTATCACAAAAATTAACAAACAGTCTGCTTTAAAACTAAGAAAAAACAAGCTTCTATACTAACGTTACATTAAAAATGAACACGTGGCGAACTAGCTTAGCCGCTATCTGCCGGCACACCACATTAGATTAAAATACTTACCCTTGTAGTTGTGCAGATAACTCGATATGTAGAGTTTAAAGCCCTTGTCCCTCTTGTTTGTCGGAGCAGGGGACCAGGCATCAACAATGCGATGAACATCACTGACGCTTATTTTCGAAAGATTCTGGAGACATCGAGTAAAAAGACATTTTGGGCAACGCGCAAGTAAACCGGAAACAGATATGGCGACAGCGGAACTTCACAGTTCAGTCTTTGTCATGTGTTTTAGCAATACATTTTTAACATTTATAATGCGTTTAGATTTTTTTTATTGCCTTTACAGGGACTTTATCACTTTCTTAAACATTTGTACAGGTCATAATTGCAAAACCTGTAAAAGGTAAAATAACAAAAAAAATCGAGGTTGGAAAAAATGTAGACATAAACAAAATTTCTGCGCAACTGTGAATCCAGAGGATAATTTCGCTTTTTCATTGAGTTTATCCTTCACGTCAAAACAGGGATTTTCATGTTTATGATAGATATCAACATGGTTGCAAATTAATAAAAAATAATTAAAGTATACCCAATATTTTGGCCATGTTGCAGATGTCTTTCACTGTTCACTGATACAGGCATTGGTGAAAAGTCTAACTTCATAAATTTATTCTGCTAAATTGTTCATACCCTGTATTAAATATCTATTTTAAAACCTAATCAGAATCAGAAAGATATTTATTGCCAAGTAAGTTTTACAAAAAGGAATTATTTTTGGTTTATTGGATGTCTCAATGTGCATCAATCAAAGAAATGTAAACAATTTTCACCTGTGCATAAATAATTAAATATATTTTACATATATTACTGTATAATCGCTTCAGAGTTTCAAAGTAATTTAAATGTCATTTCCTAAACCTTACCTTATCATGGAATCAAGAGTCAAGAATCTGTTATAAACCCTAATGGCTTTGGAGCAAAAATAATAATAGCCAACATGGCTGGTCGATTTTGAGAGTCTAAGCTGTCCTTGTAGGCTATTTCAAAGCGGCTTGCCGCCGCGTGATCGAGTCGCCGGCGGCGCAGTCAATTGCCGCGAGGCAACCACCAGAGAAAATGAAGCAGGCGCCCGCCGTCTGACCGCCGGCGGCATCTCGCAAGAAATGGGAGTGACTAATTCAGCGGCAAACGCTTCATCCCCGCCAGTGGGACGCACCTATAGCCGACAGCTTGGGGACGGCGGCAAAAAGAAGCCGTGCGGACATTCTTTGCTATCTGGGTAGTGGGAAGGGAATGACAGAGCAGTGGTGCCGGTCTGTGTGGAATGAGTCCCATCAGTGCAGCTCACCAGGGGAGCTGTAGCGTATTAAACCGCTAGTAGTTTTGCCTGCAGGGCGGGCACTTCCAGATTGTAAAATCTGACAAAGGTGGAGGGGGATGCCCAGCCCGCTGCCACACATATGTCGTGAATGGAAATCCCGCTGGACCATGCCCACGATGAGGCCATGCCTCTAGTGGAGTGAGCCCTAATGCCCAACGGGCATGGCAGGTCTTTTGACGCGTATGCGGCAGCAATAGCGTCCACTATCCATCTAGACAGTGTCTGTTTCGAGGCGGCGAGACCTTTGGTGCGCCCTCCGAATGAAACAAAAAGCTGCTCAGAGTGTCTGAAAGCGGCGGAGCGCGCAGTATACAATCTCAGTGCTCTGACTGGGCAAAGGAGATTGGCGTCGCGTTCGCTATCGGATGCTGGCAGCGCCGATAGGGAAATGACCTGTGCTCTGAAAGGAGTACCGATCACTTTGGGAACATAGCCGTGTCTAGGCTTTAAAATGACCTTGGAGTCACTTGGTCCGAACTCAAGACACGCAGCGCTGACAGACAGCGCGTGAAGGTCTCCCACCCGTTTGACTGATGACAGGGCAGTCAGAAAAACGGATTTGAGTGAAAGGTATTTCAAATCCACGGATTGAAGCGGTTCGAAAGGGGGGGCTTTCATAGTTTCGAGAACTATAGAAAGATCCCAGATAGGAACCGATGGGGGGCGCGGGGGGTTCATCGTTCTAGCTCCCTTGAGGAAGCGGATGACCAGCTCATTTTTTCCCAGTGACTGGCCGTGCAGGGGTTCAGCGAACGCCGCGACGGCCGCCACATACACTTTGAGCGTGGATGGGGATCTGCCCTTATCCAGCAGCTCTTGTAAAAACCCGAGCAGCGAAGACACCCCACATGTCCGTGGGTCCAGGTTAAGTCAAGTCAATTTTATTTGTATAGCACCTTTCACAACACACATCGTTTCAAAGCAGCTTTACAGAATATTAGCATTAACAGACGATAAGAACTGTAATGTCTATAAAGTCGATTAATCATCATTGTGTAATTTAGATAAAATACGAATTTTAATAGTGTTTATAAATAATTAAATGATAATTGTATTAATAACCCCAGTGAGCAAGCTGTAGGCTGACTGTGGCAAGGAACACAAAACTCCATAAGATGTAGATTAATGGAGAAAAATAACCTTGGGAGAAACCAGACTCACTGTGGGGGCCAGTTCCCCTCTGGCTAACATTATGAATGTAATGTAAATATTAATTATGTATAGGTAAAATCATGGTTTAAAATTATTAAACTAAGTGATAAGGATCATTGATTAAACATCGATTGTGTTTGAACTGTAAGATTAATGACCAAAGTCTTTGAAGTCCATCTTGATTAATTGCAGAAGTTCACATAGATGCAATTGTCCTTGTTAATTGGCTGATGAAGGCTTTTGTTGGCAATTGTTAGTCTAAGCATTTCATTTCAGGATCGTAGTCCATAAATAGACCGAGGTGATGCAGGTTGGAGTTGGCATAATTTCATCCTCTGAAGTCCGTCATAATAGATTGAAGTGATGTTTGGCTGGCACCGGCTGCATTTAGTCATCATCATTCTGCGACATGTAGCAGTGGAGTCCAACATGAAGCAGGAATGGTGCTGGATCCAGCTGGTTCTGGTGACCTCAGGATAGGAGTCCCGAGGTTGAGACAGGGAAACAAATAAAGATGTAAGCGTAGATGCCATTGAATTTATTGCAGAGTTAGAGATCATGCTCAATGTTTCTGGTTTCTGGTTCCGGCAGACCCAACTAAAGCAGCCTAATTGTGGGATAAATTAGGTGTATGCCTGGCTAAATAGATGAGTCTTTAGTCTAGACTTAAACTGAGAGAGTGTGTCTGCATCTCGAACAGTGTTTGGGAGACTATTCCATAGTTTAGGAGCCAAATATGAAAAGGATCTTCCTCCTTTAGTGGATTTTGATATTCTAGGAACTATTAATAGGCCAGAATTTTGCGATCTTAATGAACGTGTTGGAATATAGCATGTTAGAAGATCACTTAAGTACTGCGGAGCTAGACCATTCAAAGCTTTGTACATAGTTAACAGAATTTTAAAATCAATACGGAATTTAACAGGTAGCCAATGTAACGATGATAAAATGGGGCTAATATGATCATATTTCTTGGTTCTCGTCAGCACTCTGGCTGCTGCATTTTGAACCAATTGAAGATTATTTATTGATCTTGCTGGACATCCTCCCAGTAATGCATTACAATAATCTAGTCTTGAGGTCATGAACGCATGAATTAGTTTTTCGGCATCAGCAACCGAGAGCATATGCCTTAATTTAGCAATATTTCTTAGGTGGAAGAATGCTGTTCTACAAACATTTGTAATTTGATTTTCAAAGGACAGATTTGTATCAAATATAACACCTAAGTTCTTTGCTGTTGAAGATGATGTAACAGTACATCCATCTAGAGTCAAATTATATTTTAGTGAGTTTTTTGGTCCAATAATTAGAACCTCTGTTTTGTCAGAATTGAGTAGAAGGAAATTTCTGGCCATCCAATCTTTTATTTCATTGATACACTCTGCTAATCTTGAGAATTGTGAAATCTCATCAGGTTTTGAAGAAATATAAAGTTGTGTATCATCAGCATAGCAGTGGAAACTTATTCCACGATTCCTGATAATATCTCCCAGGGGAAGCATATACATGGAGAAAAGCAGTGGCCCTAAAACTGATCCCTGTGGCACTCCATACTTTTGTTTGGTTTGACAATTCCACATTTAAATAGACAAAGTGGTAGTGGTCTGCTAAATATGACATAAACCATGCTAATGCAACTCCACTAATTCCAACATAATTCTCCAGCCTATTCAAGAGAATGTTGTGATCTATCGTGTCGAATGCAGCACTAAGATCTAAAAGCACTAGAAGAGAAATGCAGCCGCGATCAGATGATAAGAGCAAGTCATTTGTAACTCTGATAAGTGCAGTCTCTGTACTGTGATGAGGCCTAAATCCTGATTGAAATTCTTCATATATACTATTTCTCTATAGAAATGAACATATTTGGGAGGATACTACCTTTTCTAGTATTTTTGACATAAACGGGAGATTTGAAATCGGTCTATAATTAGCAAGTTCTCCAGGATCAAGTTGTGGCTTCTTAATTAGCGGTTTGATAATTGCCATTTTAAAGTTTCTTGGGACATGTCCTAAGCATAGCGAGGAGTTAATGATATTAAGAAGAGGTTCTGATATTACAGGAGATACCTCTTTTAAGAGCTTAGTTGGTATAGGATCTAACAAACAAGTTGTGGCTTTTGATGTTTCGATAAGTTTTGTTAGCTCTTCATGAACTATGATAGCGAAGGATTGAAGTTGCACATGAGGGAAATTATTCGACACTGTTTTCTGAGGTGCTATGACAGATGATTGCATAATTCCAATTTTATTTCTGATTATTTCAATTTTATCTGTAAAGAAATTCATGAAGTCATTACTCTTGAGCTGTGACGTAATATCTGGTTCGGTTGAGGCTTTATTCCTAACCAATTTAGCCACAGTATTGAATAAACATCTAGGATTGTTGTGGTTATTTTCTATGAGTTAACTAAAATATGCTGACCTGGCAGCTTTGAGTGCGTGTTTGTAGCTACAGACACTATCCTTCCATGCACCCTGAAATACTTCTAATTTTTTATTTTTCCACATGCGCTCCATTTTCCGAGCTGCTCTCTTGAGAGCATGAGTGTGATCATTGTACCATGGTGCAGGGCTTATTTCTTTAATTTTCTTTAATCGAAGTGGGGCGACAACATCAAGGGTGCTAGAGAAGACTGCATTTACATTTTTTGTTATTTCATCAAGTTCTTCTGGGCTTTGGGGTTTATTGAGTATATGAGATAGATCTGGAAGAGTATTAGTGAAGTCATCTTTAGTGGTCGAAAGAATAGTTCTACCTGAACGATAGCGTGGTGTAGATTGAGTAACATTAGCTGATTGCAGCATGCAAGAGACGAGGTAATGATCCGAGATGTCATCGCTCTGCTGCAGAATTTCTATATTATCAACATCAACTCCATATGAAAGAATTAAATCTAGCGTATGATTATGGCGATGAGTTGGTCCTGTTACATTTTGTCTGACTCCAAGAGAGTTGAGAATATCGATAAATGCTAATCCCAATGTATCATTTTCATTATCTATGTGAATGTTGAAGTCACCAACAATTAAGGCTCTATCTACAGTAACTACAAGATCTGATAAAAAATTTGCAAATTCACTAAGGAAATCTGAATAAGGCCGGGTGATCTATACACTGTAGCAAGGGTAAAGGACGACAGAGATTTTTTATTTATATTTGTATTTGACGGTGTCACATTAAGCATTATTAGTTCAAAAGACTTACATTTATAACCTGTCCTCTGAGTAACACCAAAAACTTCACTGTAAATTGTAGCAACACCTCCTCCTCGACCCTTCAGACGAGGTTCATGTTTATAACAATAACCTGGGGGAGTAGATTCATTTAAACTAATATATTCATCCGGTTTAAGCCAGGTTTCAGTCAAACGCATCCAATCTATGATCTGTAATCATTTCATTGACAATTAGTGCTTTGGTAGCAAGAGATCTAATGTTTAGTAGCCCTATTTTTATATGATGTTTATTTTTAATTTGTTTGTTTTGTTCAAGTTTGACCTTAATCAAATTTTTTCTAAATGATTTAGTGAGGGTATTGTGTTTGGTAGTTCGGGGAACAGACACAGTCTCTATGAGATATCTAGGTGATACAGTCTCTATGTGTTGTAGTTTATGTGACCTGTGTGACGTCTCATGGCAGCTAGAAGACGTTCGGATTAACCAGTTTGTCTGCTTCCTGACCTGGGCCCCATTTAGTCAATTAATATCATTATTAAGTCTATGAGCCAAATTACTAGAGAGGAGAGCAGCACCTTCCCTGGAGGGATGGAGTCCGTCTCTATTTAGCAGGTCAGGTCTACCCCAAAAACTTTTCCAATTGTCAGTAAATCCTATTTTATTCTGCAGACACCACTCAGACATCCAGCCATTCAGTGACACTAATCTACTATAAACCTCGTCACCACGACGAGCAGGGAGGGGACCAGAGCATATTACAGTGTCTGACATCGTTTTTGCAAATTTGCACACCTCCTTAACATTATCTTTACCAGGTCTCTGTCGGTGCACCATTTTGAAAACACAGACCATTTTGACGCATAGAGTCTTCTCGTGGAAGGGGCTCTAGCGTGTATGATGGTGTTTATTACCCCTTCTGGCAGAGTGACGGATAGTCGTTGATCACCCACGCATGCAGCGCCCAGCGCTCTGGGTGGGGATGCCAGATCGTGCCGCAAGCTTGAGAGAGGAGATCTGCTCTCACTGGGATGGGCCACGGCGCTGTCAGTGACAGCTGCGTAAGCTCCTAGAACCATGTCTGATTCTCCCAACGCGGGGCTATGAGGAGCACCGAGTGACGCGTTTCCCTGATCCTCTGCATTACCTGTGGCAATAGCGAGATGGGAGGGAAGGCGTAAAGCGGGCGGTTGGGCCAGTCCTGGACCAGCGCGTCCTCGCTTTTCGAGAAAAATATTGGGCAGTGAGAGTTTTCTCTTCTGACGCAAAGAGGTCTATGTCTGCTCTGCCGTATATGCACCATAACTTCTGGACTGTTTGAGCGTGCAGGGACCATTCCCCTGGAGGATATTGTCTCTCGACAGTCTGTCTGGGCCGTCGTTCAGGTGGCCTGGCACGTGCGTCGCCCTCAGCGAGCGCAGGTGGCACTGGGACCAACTCAGTATGCGTTTCGTCAGATGGAAGAGGTTCCTGGATCTGACACCGCCCTGGCGGTTTAGGTAGGATACCACAGATCTGTTGTCCGAGCGGACCAGGGCGTGGTGACCCTGAATGACCGGAGAAAGCGCTAGCGGCGTACTCGACCGCTATCATTTCCAGACAATTTATGTGAAGGAGCTTTTCCTGAACTGACCATAGGCCAAAACCGGAGAGCCCTCGCGAGACCGCGCCCCAACCCGTGTTGGACGCGTCTGTCGAGATGACTTTTCGGCGAGATACAGCTCCCATCGTCACTCCCGCTGATACCAATCGGCCACTGTCCAGGGCTGCAGAGCTGAAATACAGGTCTGAGTCACCTTGATCGGCTGGCGGCCTGTGGCCCAAGCCCGGCGAGCCGCTGGTGTTTAGCCAATGCTGAAGCGAGCGCATGCGCAGTAAACCCAGCTGAAGTACTGCTGCGGCTGAGGCCATGTAACCTAGCACTCTGAAAGTTTTTCAGAGGCGTGAGGCTGTTCATCTGAAAGGGCGTGGCTAGTCAGCTGAACACGGCGCGGCTGTGTAGATAAGCGAGCCGTCATTGCCACGGAGTCTAGTTCTATTCCAAGGAAGGAAATTGCCTGACTGGGCTGTAGTGAACACTTGGTCCAATTGACTGCAAGACCTAAACTGTTCAGATGGCTGAGGAGAACTGTTCTGTGAGACAGAAGCTCCGTATGTGACTGTGCCATAATCAGCCAGTCGTCCAAATAGTTCAGAATTCACAAGCCCTGACTCGGCAGGGGTGCAAGCGCCGCATCCATGCACTTCGTGAAAGTACGGGGTGCTAAAGACAGGCCGAACGGAAGGACGGTGTATTGATAAACCTGGCCGTCGAAGGCGAATCTCAAGAATGACCTGTGACGGGGATTTATCTGAATCTGAAAGTAGGCATCTTTCAGATCGAGAGAGATAAACCAGTCCCCTGGCGCGTATCTGTGAGGAGTTTCCTGATTGTAAGCATTTTGAGCGGTCTTTTTGCAAGCACCTTGTTCAAACCCTTGAGATCTAATATTGGTCTGAGGCCGCCGTCTTTCTTGGGAACAAGAAAATAACGGCTGTAAAACCCGACTCACTCAGCGAAGGCGGCACTTTCTCTATGGCCCTTTTGCACAGAAGGTTTGCTATTTCTGAGCGAAGCATGCAGGCTGCTTCCGTGTTCACAATAGTTTCGAGCAGCTCTGAAGCGGGGAAGGCGGCGATCGAACTGTAGCAAATAGCCCTGTTTTATTGTGCTTAACACCCATTTGGATATCCCTGGGATAGCTTCCCACGCTTTGAAGCGTAGCAGCTAGAGGGTGAATGGCCAAATCGCCCTGATTGCTGCACACAGCAGCTGAACAGAATGTGTGAGCGCGCTTCCTGTGCTTATGCATGACTGCTTCGCAGACAGCAGGGACAGGCTGTTCTGTGAGTGACTTCCGATTGAGGTGAATGGGGAAAGAGTCACATCTGTTAAGTGATGCGCGAGCATAGTCACGGGCACGGGACTTACATACAGAGAAGTGTTTGCTGGCCGTGTGACAGAGCGGGCAGAGAATGTTTATTGACTCTAACACTCGAGCGGGCTGTGTCCGCTTTATGTGAGTGGGCTCTGATCGGGACACGGGAAGTGTAATGCTTGTGTGTAGAGGTGAACACTGGAATGTGGGCACATTTTCTACACATAAGGCTGGTCGTGTGACAGAGCGGCCAGAGAAGTGGCGCTAGCGACGGATTAGTGGTAGCGTTTATTGACTCTAACACTCGAGCGGGCTGTATCCGCTTTATGTGAGTGCGCTCTGATAGGAACACGGGAAGTGTAATGCTTGTGTGTAGGGGTGAACACTGGATTGTGGGCACATTTTCTACACATAAGGCATGTTTGCTCTTTACAAGATTTCTATGGGTCGCCGTGAAACGGCGTTTGAGTGCTGAGCAAGCGGGCAGTATCACCGGCTTGTTGGCTGCTGAATCCACCACTGTAGTAGCCTGAGAGAGGGGACTGACAGGGGCGAAGCTTTGACGGTGGTCTGGCGCGGAGGGACTGAGCCGTCGTTTTTTCAACAAGGCTAGGAGGACTTCGGTTGCTCAGGTTTCAGCGCAACCTTAGACCGAGGCCCACGAGGCGGCGGTCTGCGGCGGCTGTCTGAGCCGATCGAGGCGGCAGCCCTGTCGGCGCTGAGAAGTCTGACTTTGTTGAGCTGGAGCTGTGAAGAGGCTCGTGCAGGAGGCTGGTCACGTGGGCGGCCTGCAGAGGAGCTAGCGTGACGCGGCAGGAAGAGGTTCATGGCTTGGGTGGCTTTCTGGACTTCTGAAAGCGGTCAACAATGCCACTCACCGCGAGCCGAAGAGACCGGTCGGAGAGAGCGGTGCGTTGAGGAACGTGGAGCGCTCTGCTTCTCCCATGTCGGCTAGCATTAGCCACAGGTGTCTCTGGTCACAGTCAGCGAGGCCATGCACTTCCCTAGAGCTTGGGCTGCAGCTTTGGTGGCCTGAAGGCGAGGTCCGTCGCTTCTTAGATCTGTAACAGCCTCTGGGTGCCTGCCTTTCTCATCCCACTCCGAAGAAGGTCCACTTGGAGGATCTGTAAGACGGCCATGGAGTGCAGAGCAGATGTGGCTTGGCTGGCGGCGAATAGTAGCGGCCAACATAGGCGAGAAGCTCTGCAGGCCTTAGACGGGAGCACTGGCTTAGACCGCCATCTCGCGGGGCGGGCAAAGGTGTGCTGCTACGAATCCTCGACCAGGGGATGGAGAGTAGCCCTTCTCGGTGGCACCGTCCACGGCGAGAGGTGGAGCGTGGGAGCGGATCCTGGCGAAAGGCGTTCCACGACTTTGCAAGCTCAGTGTGGAGTTCGGCAGGAAGGGCGGCCGGGCGCTGGTGTTGCGTGGCGATGGCTCTAGAAAGCAGCCGTCGAGTCTGTTGGGAGCCTGCTCAGGGCGGTGACCACTCGAGCCAGGCGGTCGGCGGCCTGTGTGAGGCGTGTTAGTTCCCCGCCGACTCGGCGGGTCCTGCTGGATTCCTGGGCGAGGAGGACGTGGGAGCCTGACCACTCCTCGCTGTCCGAAGCCATGATGGAACAGCCCTTATCCTCCGCCTCGTCCTCCGAGATGGCGCAGTCGCGGCCGCTGGGCGGCAACTGCGCATCCGAGGCGGGGAGGGTGAGAGCGATGCTCTAGGGAGAGGCTCGGCGAGGCAGTCGCTTCTATCACCGGTTCTGGCAGCCTTTGGGGCGGCGCTTTTTCCTGCTGGCGGAGCGGAAGGCGGCGCCGGCTTCGGTTCTGAGTGCTCGAGTCGAGCCCGCAGGGTCGACATCGAAGCTCCTCGCAGAGGTCGCATCCGCCTTCAGCGAGGCGAGCTCTGCATGCCTTAGTCCCAGGCAGAGAGCGCAGATGATGTGGCGGTCTCCGGCGCTGAGAGAGGCGGCGTGAAGCGCAAGTGGTGCGAGGCATCTTAAAAAGACGCTCGTTACTCTTTTGTGAAGTTCGTTAAGAACTAGCTTGCTCTAAAAAGGATTCGTCGCCGGATGGCGTAGCTCGCAGGATGGCTGAAGGTGGCGGAGGCGGCCGGCTTCTTCACGCGCTGTCCAAGCTTGCTAGATGCCCCTCGAACGGCGTGCGGCTTCCAGTTCAGAGATGCGAAGAGCTCAGCGGAAGAGATGAAAATGAGGGTTCCAGCCTACGAACTACGCTTATATGCACTCTAGCCACGCCCATTTTGGCGGGCTTTGATGCAGTAGCGCGTGACGCCTCTCATTGGGCGCGAGTTCAGCCCAAGTTCGATCTATAGGCTGCAGCAGTTGCCGCAGAGCAACCAATGAGCTCCCTAGCTAGCCCGCTCAAGGTCTGCAGTTGCTGCACTGCGTTGACAAATGATACAAAATTAAGGATAATGTTTTGGCTTCAATATCTCAGAAAAGATTAATCTTTCCCGTAGCGTAAGCTAGCTTACGCAATACGAGAGAACCTCTCGTAAGAGAACACCCACCAACGACACAGGTTGCAGAGTCTAGCGACACATCGCTGGCAGTGTGAACGGGGCTTTAGAGTGTGATTTTGTTTCCTCTGCGGTAGCTCATCATCACTTCTCTAAGTGCCTGTGTAGCGTGATTGTGTGTGTGTGTGTTTAAATTGCACTGATGAATAGGTAATGTGTGAAAGAGGATGTAAACACATGCTGAGAGGGTGCCTGACAAAATTATTATTATTCAGGGTTATATAAGGATTCACTCTCTGTGTGTGTGTGTGTGTGTGTGTGTGTGTGTGTGTGTGTGTGTGTGTGTGTGTGTGTGAGCGAGCGTGTATTTATCACTTTGTGGGGACCAAATGTCCCCATAAGGATAGTAAAACCCGAAATTTTTGACCTTGTGGTGACATTTTGTCGGTCCCCATGAGGAAAACAGCTTATAAATCACACTAAATTATGTTTTTTGAAAATGTAAAAATGCAGAAAGTTTTCTGTGAGGGTTAGGTTTAGGGGTAGGGTTAGGTTTAGGGGATAGAATATAAAGTTTGTACAGAATAAAAACCATTATGTCTATGGAAAGTCCCCATAAAACATGGAAACACAACTGTGTGTGTGTGTGTGTCTGTGTGTGTGAGAGAGAGAGAGAGAGAGAGAGAGAGAGAGAGTCACAAAAATGGGTTCATTAAAATATTCTGAGGTGCTCAGTGTTGCGGAAAATGCAAGCAGGTGGGCAGTCCTGACAAGTACTGTATGTGTTTTGTGTGTGTGTGTGTGTGTGTGTGTGTGTTCGTGTATGTCAGGGTGACTTGTGTCCCCTCATCAAGCACATGTCTCATCCTGACACCTGTTTACTTACAAACTGTTTTGGGTTGCCACAGCTTCTCTGGGGAGTCTGCTCGCCACAACAGCGTTTATCTACCGCAGGAATGTGAAGAACACTTTCACTCAGCCGACAGTTATTGAGCCCTCTTTTTCTGCTGTTTCCTCCTATAATTTATTTGATTAATTTCATACCCTTACTGGTGTGGAAAGTTTACAGATGTGTGTGTGTATGTGTGTGTGTGCTGGGTTGTTACATTATAACAACAATTACTTTTGCCCTCTGGGTCCAATACCCAATTAACACCCAACAGTTTGACCCAGACATTATCTTGTGCATTTTAAAGTCAGAGAACACACTCTCTCTCTCTCACACACACACACACACACACACACACACAGCACTAAGGTGAGGTGACTCTTGCTCCCGAACAGCAGAACATTATTTTGGAGATCAAGCTAATGAAGTGAAAAATAAGGTTGATTTATCAGAGACAGCTAGAATGTGGAATAGGAACGATAGATAGATAGATAGATAGATAGATAGATAGATAGATAGATAGATAGATAGATAGATAGATAAATAGATAGACAGAGCATGGATAGATGGATGATGGAGATGTTGAGAGATGAAGCTGTATAAAGATGAAGAGAGAGCTGCCCATATTCAGCCTGGCAGCTGGTGAGCTTAGCACAAAACAAGCCAGGTTTATACCTCATAACCCCTTCAGAACACACACACACTTTAGTGTGTGTTTTTAGTGATGTACTGTACGTTTACACAGGCAGGTCATTTTTTTCTGAATAAACTCCTGACGTTTAATGCTCTCAACAATCAAGCCTCTGTATTTGAGAGACCTGTGGAAGTTTAAGGAGTCTTTTTGTGCAGTAGATTAATGAATTATCTCCTATTAAATCACATATTTTTTATGAAATGCTGTTTTGTTTCTTGAGTTGTTTGGATACTTGTTTATACATTGTTCAGGCTGTGGCTCATGTGTGACATAACCTGTAAAATTGTAATTATATATCTATTTGTAACATTGCTGAATGAAGAGACGATGATGTGAAGAACCCAAGTGCAGTTAATTAAACAAAAGTGAGAAACCCTAACTAGAAACATAAACATGACTAGAACTCAGCTTAATTTAACTTGAACAAAACAACAAGGTTACACTTACAGTACTCGACACTGGCAACATGAGGACTTAAATACATGGACATGGGGAAACATAAGCCAATGAACAAACAGAACTCTAAACAAGATAACAAGACAATAAGCATAAACCAATTACATGAAAGAACCAATAACAAGACACATAAACATGGAGGGAAACACATGACATGAACAGGACTAAACTTTTCAAAATAAAAGACATGCAAAAACGGGAACAAACAGAATAAACATGACACTATACACTGTGTATGTAATATGCAGGGTTGGGAGGGTTACTTTTGAAATGTATTCCACTTCAGATTAAAGAATACATGCTGTAAATTTTAATTTGTAACATATTCTGTTTGATTACTCAAGGTCAGTAAGGTATTCTAAATACTTTGGATCACTTCTTCAGCACTGGTAGATTTTTTTCACTTGTTTTGACTATAAAAACTATACAAAGACAAAATACACACGTTAAAATTGCATTCGCTGAAAAACCTAAATATCTTATGCAGTGTTGTTTCTAAACCAAGATTAATCTAATTGATCTTGTTATAAAGATGTTTAGATATTTTTACAGGAAAACAATACAAAAATTATTATCAAGAATATGATTTTTGCCCTAATATTAAAGGTCTTACTAGAAAAAAAAAATATTATGATCCAATGTGAATTTTCTTGATAAAAAAAACATGATCGTGTCTGGTAACATGTGCATGTAAAATGGCTAGAAATAGCATTTTAGCTTAGCGTAAAGCTGACAATTTACACAAGGTTTATTTCTATTTCTTCTGCTCCAAACTTACTTCAAACTTACTTCTCTGATGAATGTAACATCATAATAAAGTGTTTCACCTCTGTTCAAAAGCCACTTTGTGGCTTGACAACTGGTACCTCGGCTCTGGGCGGCGTTCCAAGCCACAACGCTGTCGTGGAGGGCACCTTTTACTGCATCTTACCGCCACCAGACAGGCTGCCTCTGCCCTGCATGCCATGGCTCTCCTGCAGGTCCAGCAAGCCAAGGCACTCAAAGATCTGCACCTGGGTTGTCCTGACCCCGACGTGCTGCAGGAACTGTGCTCTGCCACCGACCTCGCTCTCAAAGCCACGAAGGTCACAGCGCATGCGCTCGGTGGGCGATGGCCACCCTCGTGGTCCAGGAGTGCCACCTTTGGCTGAACATGGTCAAGATGTGTGACGTTTACAAGGCACGCTTTCTCAACGCCCCGTCTCCGAGCTTGGCCTCAGCTTTGCCCAGCAGTTTTCGCCGGTGAGGAAGCAGACGGAGGCAATATCCCACATCATGCCGCGGCATCGCCAAACCAGCTCGCTTAGGGCGTCCCCCTGTGACTACACAACAGGCAGCTCCTTCTCATCCTGGGCCCAGCTTTCAGCCCCAGCGGCAAGCACCTCGCAGGCGGTGTACGCCCCTGTCTCCAGGACTCCTTCCAGGACCAGGAATGCTCCGAAGCGCTCCTGAGATGGGCGACCCAGGCAGTCAGACGTTCGCTCCAGAGCTGGTACCAAGACCACTCTGTCCCGGAAGGAGAATCCTTGTTTTCATTATTTTCATTTGCCGCACCGCCTTTGGGCTGCGGTACCCACATTCTCAATAAAAGAGCGATTTCCTTACTCCCTGGGTCATCCAGCCGATTCGCGCCGTTCTCACGGCACCCTGGCCCCAAAACTCTACAGTCTCGGCTCCCTGGATGCATGACTTTGGATGCGTGGCTTTCGCTGCTCAACCCATTGCGCTGGTTGGCCAGGACCATCCGACTCGGCTACGCAATTCAGTTCGCCCGGCTCCCACCTAGTTTTGGCGGTATTCGCTCCAACTCCGTATGCGCCGAAAAAGCCAATGCTTTACGGGCAGAGATCACGACTCTGGTTCTCAAGGACACGATAGAGCCCGTCCCTCCAGCCGAGATGAAGAAGGGTTTCTATAGCACTTACTTCATCGTACCCAAAAAAGGTGGTGGGTTGTGACAAATATTGGACCTGCGAGTTCTCAACCGGGCCTTCCCCATCTCCCATTCAAAATGCTCACGTAGAAACAGATACTTACCTGCATTCGACAGCTAGATTGGTTCGTGGCGGTAGACCTGAAGGACGCGTACTTCCACGTCTCCATCTTGCCTCAACACCGACACTTCCTATGGTTCGCATTCGACTGCCATGCGTATCAGTACAAGGTCCTCCCCTTCGGCCTGTCCCTGTCCCTTTGCATCTTCACGAAAGTCGCAGAGGCAGCCCTTCCCGCTACTGGAAGTGGGCATCCGCATACTCAACTACCTCCACGACTGGCTCATCCTGGCTCACTCTTGAGAGTTACTATGAACTAACAGGAACTCATGAACCTCAGCCATCTAGGGCTTCAGGTCAACTGGGAAAAGAGCAAGCTCACCCCGGTTCATAGCATTTCTTTTCTCGGCATGGAGTCAGTCTCAATGACAGCGCATCTCACTAATGAGCGTACTCAATCAGTGCTCAGGTGCCTTGCTCTTTTCGAGGCCGGCACGGCGGTTCCTCTAAAACAATTCCAGAGGCTCCTGGGAGATATGGCATCCTCAGCTGCGGTCGCGCTGCTTGGGTCGATGCATATGAGACCGCTTCAGCACTAGCTACAGATTCGAGTCCCAAGATGGCAGCACATACCGTGTGATAATCACCCCCTCCTGCCGTCAGACTTTCAACCCTTGGACATACCTCTGGAGTCCCCTTGCAGCAGGTGTCCAGACGTGTCGTGGTCACCACAGACGCCTCTCAACAGGGTTGGGGCACTGTGTGTAACAGGCACGCTGCCACTGGCTTCTGGACAGGGCCCTGGCTGCATTGGCACATTAACTGCTGTCTGTATCTCTTGCCCTGCGGAGGTTTCTCCCGCTAATTCGGGGCAAGCACATCTTGATCCACTCAGCAGACTGTCCCTCTCCACCTTGAAGGTGTATGTAGCCACTATCGCGGCCCACCATGACACAGTAGATGGCAAGTCCTTGGGTAAGCACGACCTGGCCAAGCCTATTCACCTCCTGGGATCTCCCAGTGGTCCTCACGGGCCTTCAGATACCCCCCTTTGAGCCACTTGATTCAGTTGAGCTCAAGGCCCTCTCCCTGAAGATGGCCCTCCTGATCACGTTAGCCTCCATCAAGAGGGTTGGGGACCTGCAAGCGTTCTTTGTCAGCGACACTTGCCTGGAGTTCGGTCCGCCACATATTCGCGTTATCCTGAGGCCGCGACCGGGCTACATGCCCAAGGTTCCTACGACCCCCTTCAGGGACCAGGTTGTGAACCTGCAAGTGCTGCCCCGGGAGGAGGCAGACCCAGCCCTTTTGTTGCTGTGTCCGGTACGTGCTTTGTGGATCTATTTGGACCGCACACAGAGCTTTAGATGTTATGAGCAGCTCTTTGTCTGCTTTGGCGACAGCGGAAAGGGAACGCCGTCTCCAAACAGAGGTTAGCTCACTGGGTTGTTGACTCCATCTCACTGGCCTACCAGACCCATGCCGTGCCCGCCTCCTTGCGGGTCCGAGCACACTCGACAAGAAGTGTGGCATCCCCGTGGGCACTGGCCAATGGCACCTACCTAGCAGACATCTGCAGAGCAGCGAGCTGGGCAACACCCAATACCTTTGCGAGATTTTACAATCTCAGGGTTGAGTCGGTCTCGTCCCGTGTTTTGTCAGGTCCGAGCCGGTTGAACTTGGTAACGCGGCACAACCGACCTCATCAGGCAGGACCTACCACCGTGCCGCTCCCACATACGGCTTCACAACCCTCGTGGTGTATTTGTCACATGTTATCTTCCCCTAGCCTGGGCAGGATGTGGCCTCTGCAGGGTCTTTTCCCACTGAAAGAAAAGGACTGGGAAAGACCGCCTTCCCTGATGCATTTCATTGTGCTAAGATAGCCCCAGCCGCTTCACACCCTATGCGAGAGACAAAGAGAGAGAAAAAGCCACGGCTGCCGGGCTTGCTCCCATGGGGGCGTTGGGGAGGGTTAAGTGCAGCCGAAACAGTTGCCTCTAGCACGCAACAGTCTGCTTGCACCTGTCTCAGCAGTTCACTTAACATGGACTAGTGCGTTCCGTTTTTGAATGGGACCCCTTGTGTCACTTCATTCGACACAACGTCGGGGAACATCATGGTTACTGTTGTAAGATCCGTTACCCGAGGGAGGGAACGAGACGTTATGTCCCTGCTGCCACAGCACTAGACCAACCACTCTAAACTGCCGTGCCTTATTCTCGGCTTCTCAGTGCAAAAACCTGACTGACAGATACACGCCCACTTCCTTTATACCCTTTTGTCCGGGGGCAGGACATGCAAATTCTGACTGCTAATTTCACATTAGCCTTTTCTCATGTTCAGAGGTATGCGAGGCTGTCAAGGAAGTCCCCTTGTGTCACTTCATACCATGACGGCAGGTGGAAGAATGCTGTTAAACAACATTGGAAATGTGATTTTCAAAGGACGGATTGGTATCAAATATAACACCTAAGTTCTTTGCTGAAGAAGACAAAGAGTGTCAAATTATACTTTAGCAGCTTATTTTTAGAGGTTTTTGGTCCAATCATTAGTACTTCTGTTTTGTTGGAATTGAATAGAAGGACATTTCTGGCCATCCAATCTTTGATTTTATTGATACACTCTTTGGAAAATTGGGAATTTTCATTGGGTTTAGAAGAAATATAAAGTTGGGTATCTTCGGCATAACAGTGGAAACTTATTCCTGATTCCTGATAATATCTTGTATAAGAAGAAAAGGAGATCCCTGTGGCACTCCATTTTTAATTTGTGTGATTTGACAATTCCTCTTTTACACATAAAAAGTGGTAGCAGTCTGATAAATAGGACCTAAACCATGCTAATGCAAGTCCTGTAATGCCAACATTATTCTCCAGCCTATTCAAGAGAATGTCGTGATATATCGTGTCGAATACAGCACTATGATCTAAAAGCACTAGAAGAGAAATGCAGCCACGATCAGATGATGAGAGCAAGTCATTTGTAACTGATAATTGAAGTCTCTGTACTGTGATGGGTTCTAAATCCTGACAGAAATTGTTCATATATTCCATTTCCCTGTAAAAATTAACATAGTTGGGAGGACACTACCTTTTCTAGTATTTCGACATAAATGGTAGATTGTTTTCTACAATTTTCCAGGATCAAGTTGTGGCTTCTTAATAAGCGGTTTGATTACTGCCATTTTAAAGTTTCTTGGGACATGTCCTAAGGATATTGAGGAATTAAAAATATTAAGAAGAGGTTCTGAGATTACTGGGTATACCACTTTTAAGACTGTATTTATATTTTCTGTTATTTCATCGTGTTCTTCTAGACTTTTCAGCTGACTGATTATGTGAGAAAATTCTGGAAGATTATTAGTGAAGCTTTAGTGGTTGAAAGAATAGATCTACCTGAACAATAGTGTCTCCATTTGTCTCCACCGTGTTCAAGGACTCTTATTTTGAAATTTTCTCAGATTACAGAATCTGTTATTACAGATTTCCTCTCTTCTGTCCACTCCTTGGACATCAAACGTTACAGATAGTGTGGTGTAGATTGAGTGACATTAGCTAATCACATCGTGTCTACACCAAGAACTCTTCCAATTGTCAATAAATCATATACTATTCTCAAGACACCACTCAGACATCCAGCCATTCAGTGACACTAATCTACTATAAACCTCGTCAACACTATGAGTAGTGAGGAGGCCCGAGCATTTTACAGTGTCTGACATAGTTTTTGCAAGTTCACACACCCCTATAACATTATCTCTTGTGATCTCCGACTGGCAAAGCCAGACATCATTATTGCTGACATAAATAACAATTTTAGAAAATCTACATTTAGCATTAGCCAGCACTTGAAAATTGTATCTGATGTCAGATGCCCGAGCCCCTGAAATGCATTTAAAAATGTTGGTTGGAGTCCACGTATTTCCACGTTCCATACAATAGAATCACCAATTAATTGGACTCTTTCAACTTGATTCTAAGCAGCTACATCACTGAGTGGGGAGAAGTGATTGGAAACCCTAACAGGAATGGGAGAGTGGTGTCGCTTTGCTGAGCGAGTATGCTGCCGAGATGTCACCCAATCGTCCTGCTGTAGGGGCTCTAGAGCCGGAAACAAAAGTGGGATTGTTGCTCGCTATTCTACCCACATCCGAAACGGTGTCTACCGGCTTCTCTTTCTCACTGGCCTCCACTAGTGTTCAAATGCGGGCCTCTAGCTCATTAATCTTCTCCATCAGCCTGACTAAGTCCTTACATTTATCACAGTGAATCCCTCACTGCTGACAGAAGAAGCTATAGTAAACATGTGGCATGTAATGCAGGAAGCAATTACATGAGCAGATGCCATGGCTTATCGAAATTGTTTGTTTTTGTTGGAGTTATTATGGTTGCTCTTGAGTGGCGAGGGTTTGAGTTTGATGTGGTTTCTAATCAGCAGATGTTTGAGATTAATGCAATAATCCATGTAAAACACAGTGGAGAAAACGAATGCACGCAGTCGAGACATGAGATGTAGACAAGTGGAACAAAGAAAAAACGAGAGAAACAGGTGCAGGTATAACACAGATAAAAAGTGGAAAATGCAGAAGCATGCGGTAAAATGGCAAAGGATAAAATGATGAACATATAAGAATATGTAATGCTAAGCAGACTAGCAAGTTACAAACACTTGTGCAGCGTGCCATCAGCAACAGGAACAGGAGCACATGCTCATTACTTTCCAAAAAGTATTTCATGTCTGCTACATTTACAGATTGTTTAATCTCAATTAATTAAAAAAATCACCTTTGAATATTTCTGAGCAGAATGTTCTGTCTTAACCTGTGGTTGTCCATTCTCATTATAATATTTGTACAATGTGGCACTGTAAGTTCATATGCTGGCATGCAGTGTTTATTTAATAGGTTTTTATGCATATAAAATAAACTGACATCTGTTTAAGAGATAACAAGTGTTGTGGCATTTGACCTGTCTGCCAGTGTGTGTGTGTGTGTGTGTGTGTGTGTGTGTGTGAGCGTGTATTTATCACTTTGTGGGGACCAAATGTCCCCATAAGGATAGTAAAACCCGAAATTTTTGACCTTGTGGGGACATTTTGTCGGTCCCCATGAGGAAAACAGCTTATAAATCATACTAAATTATGTTTTTTGAAAATGTAAAAATGCAGAAAGTTTTCTGTGAGGGTTAGGTTTAGGGGTAGGGTTAGGTTTAGGGGATAGAATATAAAGTTTGTACAGTATAAAAACCATTATGTCTATGGAAAGTCCCCATAAAACATGGAAACACAACATGTGTGTGTGTGTGTGTGTGTGTGTGTGCATGTGTGCGTGTGTGCGTGTGTCTGATCAAATGGCAGTGTGGTATACCATGCCTGGAAATGTGGTCGGTCATTCCTGGAATGTGTGTTTGGTCTCTGCGCTTAAATCCTCACTGTATCCATATAGGATTTAAATAAAGTTTAGTCAAATGTGAGATCAGGAAAGACAACTAAAAGCAGGAAGATCAATATGTGTGTTTATTGCTTCTTTCATGCATCCATACCTTACTGTGTATGTTTGAATAAACATAAACATAGTTCTTTTTTAAATTAAATTATTTAGTTCATCTTCATTTATTAAGTGCACAGCAGCATACAACTATCATTTTATCAGTCTTAGACTGTGTGCGAGTATGTGTCGTAGCTTGGCATGTGTATTTTTGCCATGATTGACAGGGTAATCATGATGGATTAGTGCTAAAGTGAGTACAAATGTGATGGAGAACGTTTTTAGTTACACACTAAGTCCCCTGTTGTCTAATCTAACCCTGCTGCCCTCCAGACACACACACACACACACACACACACACACACACACACACACACACACACACGTGTCTACAGATGGAAGGAGTGAGGGATTATTGAAAGGGCCTGTTCAGTTTGTCCTTAGTGTTAGTGACATTGAATCAACTTGCATGTTCGCTTTGGACGTGCTTTCTTGTGTTTGTTTATAGATGTATGTAGCTGCAAACAGCCCACGTCACCATACTAGCAACACACGGTGTCAGCATGTGTGGAAACATAAAAAAATAAATAAAAAAAAAGCAGTGCTCAAGCTTACGGGCTAAAATGTTGATGTGCTGGAATGAAGATGGACATCCACAAAATCCATTCAACGCTTTATTCCATTGGTGTGGCCGTTAGTTGTCTTGCTTCACAAAGGACACAAATGTACTATCTGGTATTTTTAAATATAAATCTTTATGTTATCACGGCAGTTTCTTGGTGAAATGAACAATGGAGGCACAAATGCTTATAATGACAAGCTTATGACATAAAAACACTCTTAATATAATTAATGACTTATTAGACAATACATTTTAATGTTTGCATTACATACCAACTACTGTATATTTATAAAGCTTGTTTAAGCTTGATCAAATTGCTCGGTAGTTCAACTGATCATTTAACTTGTGTTGCAAAGGACTAGGGTACGAATATTGAAGGACATGCAAAACAAGACAGGAGCCAAAAGTGTCAAAGAAGCATGAACAAATGACATAGTTGCTTCAGCAATTGTGTTTTTAATCTCACATCTGCTTTGTATAACACTTTTGGTTAGGTTTAAGGTTTAGGGTAGGGAGGTAGGTAGGTTTTGTTGATTTACAACTTGATAGAGCATTAACCTTACTTCTTAATTTTTTGGGAGAAAAGGGAACTCACTTTTACCACCACTTAGCGGACAGTTCACCTTGGAACTATACCGGGATCCGTGTATTGAGCCACATAATATCATTTTGCAAAAATGTTGCTGCAGTCACTTAATTTTCACGAGACCAGGCTCAAAAAGTACCTGTTCAGTCTGTTACTCACACAAAGAGACAGTATTGTATGGTTTCAGACCTTATTCATGTCTATAGCATGTTGCTATTCTTAAAGTATGATCAGATATCGCCTCCTCAGCTCCCCAAAATAACACTGGGGGTGTTAGTAAAATACTGGACCTGATTTCTAATGCACCATAGCTAATATTAACTACTACACCAAACGTGTATTTGGGGCTATATTCTGATCGGTTAACGCTGCATGAGACCATTCACAACCATGGATGGAATATAATGTTTTGTGGGACGCATGGCTCTGTTCCCCTGTCACACATTCAGTGTCTCTAAAGACAGAAATGCAGTCTTACATCTCTTTTATTTATCTAGCATTTACAGTTCTGTAATCTTCGTAGCACTCCAAACTATGGTTTTTATCTTGCACTTTAAACTACTTTTGCATCCCATCCATCCATCCATCCATCCATCCATCCCTCCATCCATCAATTTTTTTATGTTATTTTTTAAGTTATAGAGGTAGTATACCAAGAATAAGCTAAAACATCTGTTTAATGTCCTAATAAAAATTCAAGTTCAGATAAAGTGGTCAGCGGGGAGTGGTACAGTAGCTCCCTCTTTGTGTGTTATTGACTGTAAAGATTAAGCTGAACTTCAGCCATAATTCCTCCAGACCAAAGCTCATCCAAAAGTCCCACTTTGACTCTAATGTCACCTGGGATTTGAGCAGCACCAAACCGTCCTTGGCCCTCTCCAGAGAGGTAATGATTTTAATGCAAATGTCATGTTATATTGAACTGCATGGCTGAATCACTTTTATTATGATGACCTTTGAAGAAACCACTTCTGATGCACCCAGATGTGTTCATCTAAAACGAAGCCCCCCTCTCCAGCAAAGTCAACAATGCAAAAAAATATTTTCTTAATTAATATTTTTGTCTTGTTTTGCAGTAAATATATCGAAACATTCTTAAAACAATATAAATTTACTTGACAAGCAAAATGGCATACGATATTTTGGCTTGTTTTCAGAGACATTTAAGTCAATTATTGAGGTTTATGCTTAAAACAAGAAAAATAAATGTAAAGGAATAAACCAGGTTCAATACAAGTTAACCTCAATTGACAGCTTTTGTAGCATAATGCTGATTACCACAAAAAGTATTTTAAAAAATGTAAAAGGTTACAGTGAGGAACGTATAATGTAAGTGAATGGGGAAAATTTTATCACACTAAAATCATGTTAACACCCATATTGTTTGTTCCCAGGACCAGCAAAGTCTTCTCTACTTGCGTAACATGCCTAAAATAATACATATTATTGACCTTTTTGCCTATGTATTTTCAATCATTTTCCACTCCTAATTCATCTACAAACAAATAGCAAAAAACTAAAAATGTATCCAATCAGAATTTATTCCTCGACGCTTACAAGCAAAGATGACAAATCACATGCCCGAAGCCAAGCTCCTTAGCCAAAGCAGCGCATGAGTCTGAGCTCCACCCCGTCAGGCCAGAATTTCAGATTTTCTGCAGAATCCCTCAACAGTGCAAATGAATGGCATCTAAAGTCTGATTGTCAGATTCATCAGCCAATCAGATTGATTTATTTGTTCTTGGTGGGTGTGGTCTTTAGGATATGTCTCAGTCCAGGATTTCACGCTGGCCTTGAGTGACACAATCATGCTGTAAGTGATGCACATAATTTGAAAGTGAAGAGCGCGAGATCTTGCTGACGAGTCGGCTGTCATCACTGCCACATCACCATTGAGAAAGAGATCCTTATGGATTTAAAAACCTGAGATGTTCTGCATGATCGTGTGATTGATTAATTAAACTGATTTTCATTTTAAGCAAATTAGTAAGTGCTTTTTGCATTGTTATAGCAACATCAGGAGTTGTCTAAAGTAAATTAGGTTGCTTGAGCATTCAGTGTATGTGTTTTGAAATGTAACCGTGTACCCTAACGAAACAAAATTTATTGCAAGCAAAATTGAAATTGCAAATATTATTAGAGACCTTTTTCTTGGTATTATACCTCCTTGATATTGGCTTTCGTACACGTACGTGTTTTTAAAATGTCAATTGGTATTATTAATTGGCTGTGGCGTAATGTATGAGTGTCTTATTCATTATGAAACTATATGCTTTTGATGCTTTTGTAACAGTGAATATATTCACTTTCAAAAATTGGCCCCATTCACTTCCACTGTAAGTGCCTCACTGCAACCAAGATTTTGTATTTATTTTAAGAAAAGGAGGGGCAAGTCAAAAGTAATTTTTGCTGTAATTCACATTATGCCTCAAATGCTGTTGATTGATCTTAACTTGTATTGAACCTGGAATATTCCTTTAGTTCAGAAAGGAAAAACCTGTTTATTTTTCTTACCCCGTTGACAGATTTTTTTCTTTCTTGTTTTAAGCGTAACGTTAACTAATTTTATTCATATTTCTCATAAAACAAAACTTAATATCTTGTGCCATTTTGCTTGTCAAGTAAATATATCTTATTTTATGAATATTAAGATATTTTTACTGGATAACATGACAAAAATACTCACTTTAGATATTTACTTTAGAGAGTCAACAAAGCGTATTCCTTTCTCAAGAGATTTTCAGAGCCCAATTTCGCTAGGTTCTCCTCAATGTAGACAATGTGATAAGAATTTCTGTCCATCCAATAATAATACAGTATGTACAAACTATTTCACAGACATAATACAGACATGAAGTAAATGTACAATGCTGTTTTTCAACTATGTACTGTTCATTTTTCTTTTCATTTCTTGACCTTCAGTCACACAGAGAGACAAATTGTGTGTAATCACAAGTTATTCTCTTTCTGCCATGTTGTTTATTAGGATTCAGCAATAATCAGTTGAATGCAGTAATAACCAGTATTATGTGTCTTAGCTCTGTATTCAGTGTCTATCATGACTCCTGGCATCAGGCTGTTTCATAACACCTCTGCTCTTTTTGCTCTTCACTGCTCAGAAGGCAGGATTAATTGGTTAATGGCTGTGTAATGATGGTTTTTATGCTATTTTTTTTTTTTCTGTTAATGACCTACTTTCAAAGTGTGTATGTGTGTGGGGGTGTTTACATGAATGAGAGAGAATTGTCTTATATTTATATTTCTTCTCTATTCCTTTTTTTTAAATCTACATTACGGTGCATGCAGTTGGTAAAAACTGAATGTGTGTGCACTGTGTACCTCAGACCTATTCTGAATGAAGCTGGGGGACACACTTATTTGACACAGTGCATCAACCTCAGATTGACCTGCTAATTGTGTGTGTGTGTGTGTGTGAGCGTGTATTTATCACTTTGTGGGGACCAAATGTCCCCATAAGGATAGTAAAACCCGAAATTTTTGACCTTGTGGGGACATTTTGTTGGTCCCCATGAGGAAAACAGCTTATAAATCATACTAAATTATGTTTTTTGAAAATGTAAAAATGCAGAAAGTTTTCTGTGAGGGTTAGGGTTAGGGGTAGGGTTAGGGTTAGGGGATAGAATATAAAGTTTGTACAGTATAAAAACCATTATGTCTATGGAAAGTCCCCATAAAACATGGAAACACAACGTGTGTGTGTGTGTGTGTGTGTGTGTGTGTGTGTGTGTGTGAGTGTGTGTGTGTGTGTGTGTGTGTGTGTGTGTGTGTGTGTGTGTGTGTGTACGTGAAGCATTAGCTGATTGTGTGTGGGTGTTTGCTAAGAGCTGAGTGCCTAAATTACAAAGCATTGTGCCTTTTAGCAACCTTTATGATGACGACAACAACAACAAAAAATAAATAAATATTTATTGTGTGTATGTGTACAGTACTGTATGTTACAATTTAATATGAATATACATTTTATTATTTTAAAATGTGTACAATTGTGCAAAGTTTGATGAAATGCCACTTACATTTATAACAGAAACTTCATGATAGTAATAAACTCATGAGACTGCCGTGTGCGTTTTTAAACTCATGAGACGAGTGCGACTGCTGTGTGCGTTTTCCATTTCACGTTTTAATTTGTAACTAGTAGCCCCTAATAAACATGCAAAAAAATATCATAATAATAATAATAATAATAATTTTAAGGGCAAATCTTTTTCCTAAACTTTTATGTTCTCATATAAACTAAGTTGTGAAATTTTAAATAATACCAAGCTAAAGAGTGACACTTTTTTTTTTTATAACATTTTCTATTATGTGTCTAGGAGTGTTGGGTTTGAGACATAACAGAGATTACAGCTGATTTTGAACAATGTGTATTGGGAAAAGCACAAAGAAAAAACTGTATTTTACTTGATTTTACTTTTGTGTTCATTTTATTTTATTTTATTCTACTTTGGCAACAAAATCTCAATTTTCTCTCTTTGCACTGTCAAATAAACATGTGACAGCCAGTGCTAAAGCATTTTACCATTCAGAAATAAGCATAATTATTTCTGATTCAAAGTAATGGCCAGCATAAGCTGCTTTTAGTGAATGACTTAACCTCCACTGTGTGAAATTTACATAATTGTAATCCTAACCATATATAAAGTTTATGTATACATAATTGTTTTTAGCATTTGGATGAATCCATTGATTCTCAGTGTGTTAATGCACAGTTAATATTTGTACGGCTTTTCTAAATTTGGCTAATTCATATAATATTGTGGAACTGCTCTCGTTCTAATTTCTATGGCTTTCACTACAGCCAATGGCATCACTGGCCATCGTTTCCATCTAATAAGTGACAATTACTTGCTTCTGTCACACACAACAGCTTCCTATCATGTTTACACACTCTACTGATCAGTTAGATATAGATAAGGGGTTTGGGTAAGGGCATAATATTAATAAGTATGTCCTTAAAGCCTCGTGCGTGGAACATAGTGCTTACTTCCGCATTAGACATCCGGGAATTTGTCGTACGAGTTTATGGGAACAACATCATGCTAGACCATACGAAAAACCCATTTGTATATTATGTAAGGATTTTCATGAGATCGGGTTGCCAATATGTTATCGGTTAAGTATACGATCTTGTGGCATTTTACAGGTGTTCACAGAACAGATATTCTTGTTCTATAGAGTTTTAAAGGGCGCACAGTTAAACATTTCTGAGATTCAATATTAGTAGAAAAGAGGCTTCACTAGTTTAATGCCATTTCAGTTGTATTTTGCTGCTTTCAGATGTGATGAATAACCATTTTCTACCTTGCTTTGTTTCTGAATGTAATTTCTTGCAGGTTAATTGACCTCTCTGTTGAGTTTTCTTCTCTGTTGAGATAATTTCCCCGCAGTGCTTCAAAGCTGATTTGCAGTTCATAATGCTCACATTTGATTCAGCAGTCCCCTGACGTCCTCTCCCGGATCTCATGGACACTCACTTATCACTGAGACAGATGAAGCACACACAATCTCTTCCCCCACTGGAAAATATGGCACTGTTTTGGAAAGCAATGTCACTGTCACTGAGAGAGAGAGAGAGAGAGAGAGAGAGAGAGAGAGAGCAAAACGAAAGAAAGAGAGGGGCAGTACAGGTTGATGTTTAGTTATGCAAATGCATGCCATCAGCCAGCCGTCTCCTTCAGCTTAAGTTTGCTATCTGCTGTGATTTGACTTCACCTGCATAATTCTGAATATATAATGATGTTCTGTGATGTTGTAAAGCTCAAAGAAAGGAGACCTGGACAGATTGTGCTCTTGGTGTAGCTCTGTGTTCTATATAGCATATGTTAGCATAGTGGTTCTCAACTGGGTTTAGCACCCAGATTTTACATTTGACATCATGCGGCGACCCAACACAGCACCAAAACTGATTATTGTAAACAAAATGTTGAATTTTATTAATTTAATTGTATTAATATTACCATGAACTGCACTGACCTAACAATACACAGAAGTGTATGCTTTTTAAATGGCTATTGAATTTTGATGGTTTCATGTTCCTAGCAGTCAATAATTTGTAGTACAAAACACATTGTAGTTGGCACATACCATGTTTATGCTTGTTGACCTTATGAAACTTTGTATAATGTAGTTTGGGTTGTATTTTCTTTTACCTTACATAGATTTGTTCATGGTTTTCGAGGATGAGAGCATGTCACGTAGCTTGTCCATAGGGGCATCTGCCTAACCTGGCTTGTTTCTACCATGCATTTTAATTTTCTTAACCACAACAACAAAAAGTGCCTTTTCCCTCCCTTTTAAATAAATTGATCAGCATGTTTTTGTTAACAAAACTGTGCATGATTATATAGTTGCATTTTATTATTTCATTTATAATTGTTATTCCCTGCTGCCCATGGCCATATCAGAACAAACCTGTGACCCCATTTTGACCCATTTAAACACAAAAGTAACACTATACACACAAAAAATGACATTTGCAGGTTGTTCAGTTTACTTAATTAAAATGAACTTAAGCAATACAATTCTAGAATATTTAGTCTTAACTTGTTTTCATTACGTTCTATTCAATGAAATTTTTAAAATTTATCAATTTGAGTTACACTACATGAATACATTTTGTAGCATTGATGTAACAGGGCAGGGGATACCATTTCCCAGCATGCTTTGCAGGAGATTGCATGGGGTGAACAAATGTTGAAACTAAGTGTTATTTTATGCTTTTATGTGTAAGATAAGAATAGGAATAGTTTTGTTCATGTTTGATGTTGTGTTATTTTTGGCATTTAAAAGGATTTTTTGTTAGTCTTGTGTTTTTGGAGGTTCCATTTTGGTGAAGATTGGCACTTGTTCTTTGGTTGAGGATGGACTCTCACTTTTGGAGAAGTTTGATTTGAGTGCTACATAGCTTTATAATCAGTTCCTATCAAACTGACAGAGCAACAGTTTCACTGTTGTTACACTTGCTCAAAAGGCATATGCTAAGTAAACTTATTAGCAAGAGAGCATCCAGTCAGCTGTTTATACAACTCATCATGATCCTTAGGCCCGGTTTCAAAACCAGGCAGAACATCACTTTAGTGAAAAAAAACAACAACAGAAGACACATCACTCCAGAGCTCTGCTAGCTAATTACAGCTTTTTCTACATACAAAATGAGTGGCTTATAGTGTCACGCACTGAGCTCGCATCCATTTGCTAGTCTGAATTTAAAGCAGTAGGCAGATGGTGGATTTTGTCTTGCATGTATTTATGGTGTCTGATAAATATGACTGTGGCACTCTGAAGCTGAGGCTGAGGCTACAGTATCTTCACTTTCCCCACTTAGAAGAATTTCCAGCAAAAAAGGACTTAAATATTGATCTGTTTCTCACCCACACCTATCATTTCACTTCTGAAGACATGGACTTACCCACTGGAGTTTTTGATTACTTGTATGCTGCCTTTATGTGCTTTTTGAACGTAAACTTTTTGTCACCTATTCACTTGCATTGTATGGACCAACAGAGATGAGATATTCTTCTGAAAATGAGAGTGAGTAAATGTTGAGAGTATTTACATTTTGGGGGGAACTATTCCTTTAATACAGGTGTAAACAGGACCTTTAACTGATCTATAAAGTGTAACGGCTGCTGTATTCTCTTGGGTCTGATGAGGGTGTTCTTATGAGATGACCACTTCTTGTTTCGGTTCAGTGGAGTAGTTTTGGAATACTGAACATCTTAAAAAATCTTCTTGTCCATGCCAATTCTCCTCCATTTCTCTGTTGTCTTCCACTCTGTGTGTGGCCAGAGCAACAGATCTGTCCTGTTATTTGTGCATTTGTTAGTGAGTGTGATCGAAATACACACAAAAACATGTCTCTATCTCAGAGACTTTCAGAAGGATATCAGTGTCCTGATTGATAGTGTCTCATGGGGAGACGTGGCTGGAAGACAGAAGTGTGTCTGAAACAAGACACGAGCAGCACAGCAGATCACTGTTAACCAGCCCTCACTTTGACCCACTGCCACACCTTTAGCTGCGTATTGAGATGACAGTGTGACCTCAGCTGCTCAACGATAACTCAGCTCAATGGATTTCAATGAATCTCAACTCTTTCATGATGTCAGCATGAGAGTAAAGTGCTCACAAGGCTGACAGTATCAGTGTTACACACATTCATGTTACAATTGTTTCTAAGAAACAGTTATGTTAAACGGACAGTACTGACAGTTGTAAAGCAAAAAATGCTCATACAATCATTACTATGTTATTACTAAGTAGTTACTTAGTAATACTCATGAACTACTCTTAATTGTTTTGTGAAGCTCCTTGTACCTATATACCAGTGACAGAAATCAACTTCATTATTACTAGTCTATATTTACACTCGAAAGTTTTGCAAGCCACAGAAGTATAAAACTTTAGCATCTAAATTTGCATTCTCTGAGGGGGAAACTTGTATTTCTTGTTATGCTATTGTTTGCTACATTATTAACTTTAGAATAATTACTTTTTGCTCTGATTGCCAAATGTTATGTTGGAAGAGTGATTAGTTTGAATATTGTGCCTACATTTATCCTTTTCTTTTAACATTTAACCAATCATAGTTTGTGAGTGTTATGACTCAGGTGGGGCAGACTGGAGTGTGAGTTTGGGCAGCAGAGACAGATGTGTGTTTGTGCTCTGTGGTCAGTGTGTGCTGTTTAGAGAAGAAGGTGCTGGATCAATGGGGCTTCTGTGACTCTGTGCCCTCTTGTGTATGTGTATTTATAAATGCTTTACTATATGTCTGATAGACGGGTCAAGAAATTATGGAGTATACTAGCAATGCCCTAAATTATATTCATGAACTATATGTAAAGAAATTTTCTTTGAAGGAGCAAAAAAATAGCAATAGAGCAATGAGAAATATTGAGTAAAAATGTCAGTCACACATGCAGTATGACTGTAACTGTAACACATACACATAGTTGTTCAGTTGTTCTCCATTAGTTCTAGTCAATGTTGATGAATGTCTCCCCCTAGTGGAAGTAATCAGGGCTGCTTTGATACCCTGAGCATTATGTCAACATTGTAAATTAGCACTTTCAAAGCCCTGCAGATTGACAAAGTTGAAATTCTACAGTGTAGTCTCTCAGTTAATATGAGCTCATTAAAACTGAATGTATAATAATAGTTCACATCAACTACCCACCTGCCTGAAATATTTAATATAAGGAGTCTTCAGCCTTTTTCAGGCTAAAGACTCTTTGGTTAATTGAGAAACAGAGCACATTGAGTATGTTATTAAATGTATCAAAGTATTAAATGTTATCTTGTTTAATGGTAAATGGTAAATGGTCTGCACTTATATAGCGCCTTTTTAACCTTATCGGTATTCAAAGTGCTTTACACTGTTGACTCATTCACCCATTCACACACACATTCATACACCAATGGCAGCAGAGCTGCTATGTAAGGTGCTAGCCTGGCATTGGGAGAAACTTGGGGTTCAGTGTCTTGCCCAAGGACACTTCGGCATGTGGAGTCGTGTGGGCCGGGACAAAGAACCACCAACCCTGCGATTAGTGGCCGACCCGCTCTACCAACTGAGCCACAGCCGCTACCATGACACTACATAATTAATTATGTAGTGTCATATACTTGTACATTACAATTTAAACAACTGGAAAAGACCATAAAGCAATGTAGGTTTTTAACTTTAGCTTTGATTGAAGTTTGATTGAACTCTCTCTCTCTCTCTCTCTCTCTCTCTCTCTCTCTGTCTGTCTCTCTCTCTCTCTCCTCAGGAGTGACGTGTCCATTTAGCCCTGTTGAAGACGGGACATTGACTGAACAGATCAGGCAAGAGGGTGTGTCTTCTGATATGGTGGAGTTTATGAGACAGGATGGCCCACTTGAAAAACCTCGTCCAAAGCGGGAACGCAAACACAGGTCGTACACACTCTGCGAAGTGTGCAACATTCAGCTGAACTCTGCAGCACAAGCACAGATACACTACAATGGCAAAACACACCAGAAAAGACTCAAACACATAAACAACAACAACACAGGTATGATATGTGTGTCTTCCTCTGGTGATGCTTATCGTTTGAGCTCGAAGGGATAATTCACCCAAAAAACTCAAATAATCTGTCATCATTTACTTATCATCATGTCCTTCCAAACCCATATGATGTATGATTAATTAATTCATGAAATTTACATTTGAAACTGCATTTTATTTCGAAACGCTCTCAGTACTGCCGCTTTTAAGCATTTTCCAAAAGTTGCTCAGCCACACTGAAACGTATGAAGATGCTTAAATCTCCTTACTGCGCATGTGAAAAATAGTTTTTTCATATACGGCCTAAAATGCAAATGTCCTCGTGATCCGCAGCCGAACATCAAGTCCGACTTAACTTCCCTTCACCTTTGAAGGAATGCAACGTAAAGGTTGTACAAAGTGACATTTATCTTTAACAACACTATCAAAGTGCATATCAGGCACAACAGCTTCGATACAACAGGGGCTCCCATTTTGATTGTTTTGGATGAATAAATAGATCACATGACTGCATCACATGACAACAAATACGTCACAAATCCGCACTAAAATTTGAAGACAGCGTTTTCAAATGTTTACACTTGGGAGATCGTTTTCAAAAAGCTCAGTTTTCGCTGAACATACGCCATCTCGGATGGATGGAAGGCCAAAACGTAGAGAAAATTACGTAGATTCAATTCGAGCACTGCTGTATACGCTACTCTTTACCATACCATATGAATGTGAGAGTCCATAACATTCTGCCGCAATCTTCATTTTTGGATAAATCATCACTTTAACTACTATACCTCCTTGCTTACACAAAAATGAAAATTCTGTCACTATTTATTCATACTCATGTAGTTTCAAACACTTTTATCCCTTCATGGAACACAAAAGGAAATGTTAGGCAGAATGTTAGGGACTGACAGCCTCAGTCACCATTAATATTCATTGTATGGATGCATTTGGGTTTATTGGGTTTATATTATTCAGCTAAAGTGTCTGATAATAAGTGCCTCCCAATATCAAATAAATAGTTTGCTGTTAGTCATGTGAGCTCAAATTGGCAGCCCCCATAAGGCAGCCCAGCTCCATGCAAAATAAAACTGCTGACTGTGCACATGATTTGAATATATACAGTATATATATATATATATATATATATATATATATATATATATATATATATATATACAGGTGAAACTCGAAAAATTAGAATATCGTGCAAAAGTTCATTAATTTCAGTAATTCAACTTAAAAGGTGAAACTAATATATTATATAGACTCATTACAAGCAAAGTAAGATATTTCAAACCTTTATTTGATATAATTTTGATGATTATGGCTTACAGCTTATGAAAACCCCAAATTCAGAATCTCAGAAAATTAGAATATTGTGAAAAGGTTCAGTATTGTAGGCTCAAAGTGTCACACTCTAATCAGCTAAACACCTGCAAAGGGTTCCTGAGCCTTTAAATGGTCTCTCAGTCTGGTTCAGTTGAATTCACAATCATGGGGAAGACTGCTGACCTGACAGTTGTGCAGAAAACCATCATTGACACCCTCCACAAGGAGGGAAAGCCTCAAAAGGTAATTGCAAAAGAAGTTGGATGTTCTCAAAGTTCTGTATCAAAGCACATTAATAGAAAGTTAAGTGGAAGGTAAAGGTGTGGAAGAAAAAGGTGCACAAGCAGCAGGGATGACCGTAGCCTGGAGAGGATTGTCAGGAAAAGGCCATTCAAATGTGTGGGGGAGCTTCACAAGGAGTGGACTGAGGCTGGAGTTACTGCATCAAGAGCCACCACACACAGACGGGTCCTGGACATGGGCTTCAAATGTCAAACGTCTTACCTGGGCTAAAGAAAAAAAGAACTGGTCTGTTGCTCAGTGGTCCAAAGTCCTCTTTTCTGACGAGAGCAAATTTTGCATCTCATTTGGAAACCAAGGTCCCAGAGTCTGGAGGAAGAATGGAGAGGCACACAATCCAAGATGCTTGAAGTCCAGTGTGAAGTTTCCACAGACTGGTTTGGGGAGCCATATCATCGGCTGGTGTTGGTCCACTGTGCTTTATTAAGTCCAGAGTCAACGCAGCCGTCTACCGGGACATTTTAGAGCACTTCATGTTTCCTTCAGCAGACAAGCTTTATGGAGATGCTGACTTCATTTTCCAGCAGGACTTTGCACCTGCCCACACTGCCAAAAGTACCAAAACCTTGTTCAATGACCATGGTATTACTGTGCTTGATTGGCCAGCAAACTCGCCTGACCTGAACCCCATAGAGAATCTATGGGGCACTGCCAAGAGAAAGATGAGAGGCATGAGACCAAACAATGCAGAAGAGCTGAAGGCCGCTATTGAAGCATCTTGGTCTTCCATAACACCTCAGCAGTGCCACAGGCTGATAGCATCCATGCCACGCCGCATTGAGGCAGTAATTAATGCAAAAGGGGCCCAAACCAAGTACTGAGTACATATGCATGATTATACTTTTCAGAGGGCCGACATTTCTGTATTTAAAATCCTTTTTTTTATTGATTTCATGTAATATTCTAATTTTCTGAGATTCTGAATTTGGGGTTTTCATAAGCTGTAAGCCATAATCATCAAAATTATATCAAATAAAGGCTTGAAATATCTTACTTTGCTTGTAATGAGTCTATATAATATATTAGTTTCACCTTTTAAGTTGAATTACTGAAATTAATGAACTTTTGCACGATATTCTAATTTTTCGAGTTTCACCTGTATATATAATGCATTTGTTTCTGTAGAGCTTAAACTTTATTGTTATGATGAAAAAAATGTATGCACCTTTGAATTAATAGAAATTATTAGCCTAGTCATTAACCAAAAGTTGTAATTTTGTATCTTTGCCAGTGTCATAAAATATAAAAGATCTTGCCATTTCAACTTGGTGTTATTGACAAATTCATATGACATGCAAATTACTTTCTAAAAGCCTTCAAAACCATTGTCAACCACATTCATTCTGTCAGCAGGGGTCTGATAGACATCTTTGTATAATTTATACCCTTAGACCTCATTGTGTCCATCTGCAGTTAATATGTTTTTGACTCAACCCGCTTTTATGTTACCATGGAGATGCAGCTTTTAAGCCCTGCTGATAGGTCAGGAAGGAGCATTTGAGAGGCATGTGAGATGCTGATTGTTGTAGTTACAGAGGTAAAGATGGGGCTGTGCATCTAGACGTCGCCCTGGAGATAATTACAGGAGAATTTCAAGAGAGATTGAGTCAGCTGGTGGCAGCTTTGTGTTGTGCGTGGTTTTCTTTTATTTTTGTGAGAACTCAACCTCTGTGGGTGGAGTCAGAATAAAATGTGTGATCAGAGTTGGAAATTTGTTGATTTATTTGAATAATAGTTGAATATTAACTTGGCAAAACTAATGTATCCATGCACAAACACAGGAGCTAAACAAACACACAGCACTATAGCCGATGCAAAATTAAAGCCAAATTCTATGCTGTTAATTCTTTCACATAAAGACACAAATGCAAGGCCAATCATATGAGCAGCAGTCAGACCCACTTCAGGTGCAGACTCTCATACAAATAGACCATAATTACATAGCAACCGAGCATGTTCACCATGGAAATGCTCAACATGGCGACGCCCCCTTCAGCAACGGGGTACAGGCACTCACAGTCTCAAAGCCAGCTAGATTTTATGCTGACTGTGTGTGTGTCTGTGTGTGTGTGTGTGTGTGTGTGTGTGTGTGTGTGTGTGTGTATATTTACTGTATAGCGTATACGTGGTTTATATTGTATCATGATTCTAAACGGCAGAGCTATATCAATGCGGATCTTATTTGTGCAAGTAGTTTGTGGAGGACTTTTGGAATGTGTGAGTGAGACTATCTCTGTTTGTAAGGCTCAGGTGTTGTAAAGGCTCATTGATTAGCCATTCTGCTAGTGTTCGACAGGATAATAAAAGTCAAATTAGACTGGACAACCTTTTCCATGAGCATACAACAATGCCTGAAGCCTTTACAACAAAGCACACCATTCAAACTATACGTGCTTGCATTACTATACGTGCTTGGTGGAAAATGTCCATACTTAAGTAAAAGTTCAGATACCACACAAATGTATTACCTAAGTAAAAGTCATCCATTGAAAAATGACTTAAGTAAAAGTAAAAAGTACCCAGTTTTAAAAACACTTAAGTATCAAAAAGTAAAAGTACTACGAATTCAAATCTGTTCATCTTTTAAAATATGACCCAAATGTGACGCAACCTATATGTTGTTATTTTTAAAGCCGTATAATTGAGTCTCATATTAATTATGTTGGATACACTAAATATAAACTTTTATAGTTAAAGGGATAGTTCAAGCTAAAATGTACTTACTCCAACTTCTGCTGGACACAAATTAAGATTTTTAGAACAATATTTCAGCTCTGCAGGTCCGTGCATGTGAATGGTGATCAGGCCTTTTGAAGCTCCAAAACACAGATAAATTCAGCATAAACATAATCCATCAGACTACAGTTGTTTAATCAATGACTTCTGAAGCGATCCAATCGTTTTGGTGTGAGAACAGACTATAATGTCATTTGTTTTTTACTATAAATCTTGACAGCTGACTCATTGGTGATTGTCATTTCAAGCTCGATTACACATCCTATAGCGCCATCTAGCGCTCTGTGCATACGTCAAGCACAAGGAAGTGTAATCGAGCTTGAAATCATGATCGTGCCTAGAGACAGCAATGGCAAGATGTACAGTGAAAAAGGAGTTATATTTTCATTTGTTCTCACCCAAAATCTACTGGATCGCTTCAGGAAACATGGATTAAACCACTATGCTATGCCTTTGTGATATTTGGACCTACAGACCTGAAATATTCTTCTTAAAACCTTTGTTTGAGTTCAGCAGAAGAAAGAAATTCATACACGTCTGGGATGGCATGAGGGTGAGTAAATGATAAGAGAATTTTTATTTTTGGGTGAACTATTCCTTTATCATTTTTTTCTAGGGAAAAAAGGCTATCTAGGGACAGTCGAAGATGGATAAGTACTGGGCATTTTATTTAGAAAATGAGCTATAGTTGATGGAAATGAACATGAACAGAATATAATTAATTCAAATAATAACATCAATAATTGTATTATGTATAAATTCAACATATTTACTTTACATATTTATCTCCGAGCAATTTTGAGATAAAGGTACCATTTCAAATAAGAATTACTACACTACAAGCTATTAACAATAGGGCATAACTACACTGAAGTATTACCTGTATGAAAAAATATATAATTATTAGTATTAAACAGCATTTGAACAGATACATCAGTCTAAATAAATGTAAACACATTTATGTAAATAAATTAATCGACAACAGAGGTGAACAGCAGCATTTAACTACATATTCAGCAACAAAGTAGAAGACGTAAAATAACGTGTAGGGTTTTCTGTATGAAACTCAAATGAATTGTTCTTTAATACAGTTTATGTAAATTAATCCTCCTAACAAACTGAATCACTAAAATGAATCGAAGTTCCCAATGAGAGGGAGAGGGCGGTTTAGGGGAGCTTCATAAACATGAATCGTCTAAATGAACCGATTCACTTAAATGAATCAGACATTCTAAATATTCATATGAACAAGCAATTTAGGAGAGCACATTTGATCAGTCTTCTTGAATAGTGTGCACCTTACATGGGTGAGCGTGTCAGGAAAATTTTCAAATTCTGGTACATTTAGTGAATGAAATGTTATTTTTCCTGGACAGACGGCCAAAAACTGGGATAATCTCGGTCTTTACAGCATGCAGAGACATACGCATCCATTAGAGTTTCAAAGCAGCCAACAAACAGCTCGCGGGTACCAAATTTGAATAAATATTCTGTGTTACCTGTCCAGTAGAAAGAATAAAAAGCACGCGGCAACCAGTTTTCCATGCACCATCATTCATAAATTGAGCAAAATAATGTGGTGAAAAAACACCTACTGGCATTATTCCACAGTATCTCAAATCAAATCAAATCACTTTATTGTCACACTACCTTATCTTAGAAGAGTCCTCCAGTGTTTCTGTGTTAATCGTATTCTGTGGCATATGTACAGTACTGATTATATTTAGACCATCAGGTTTGTGCACAGCTAGGGTAAATTGGGCATTTAGGCAGTTCAGTGCACCTCGCTGCTCTGATGAGCCTATGCGCTGAGTGTCTGTCCTCGCGCTGCTGTCAGTCAAAAACACTGCGCTCTGATTATAAGCTGCTCTGTGCTTTCTTTTCGCAAATAATAAAACAAACATTTTTAATCAGGGTAACAGTGATGAAAGGGTCTGTATCAGAGTAAAAAATATTTGTTTGGCTAAAACATTTAGCAAAGTAAAAGTTGCAACAAATTTAAATACTCAAAGTACAAATGTGAAAAAAGCTACTTAAGTACAGTAACAAAGTATTTGTACTACGTTACTTTACACAACTGAACATTAGTAAATGCATTAGATATCATGAACTTACAATGAACAATATTTTTACAGCATTTATTAAAATGTGTTAAACTTACAGTATGTTTTTATAGTACAATGACCTCTTACATGTTTGAAAATTTGACATGACTCCTTTAAGTTATGGTAACATATTCACCATTTAATGTTAAAAAAGTACTGGTTCCATTCGTTAACATTAGTTAATATATTAGTTTTCATGAATTAACAATGCTAAAGTGTCTGCCATCTATTTAATCAAACAAACAGATAGTCCCGCCCCCAACTTGTGCCATTGGTCGATTCAATGTTGTTGTATGTTGTATTTCATTGCATGAGCTTGTGTTTCTGGTCTCCCACTTTTGGATGCATTTGAATGGGAGTAAGTGGAGCACGAAGTGTAGTGTGACCAACCCTTAACCAAGACTCTTTTAAAAATAAGCTTTATTGGATACAATATATATACTATAGATTAAATACAATCCAGGACTAAGTGTAGTATATATGAGTTTAAACATTTTAGAAATTATTCTCATAGTTCAAAAATAAATTGTTGAGCTGATTTAACGTACACCTTGCAGGTACGACCTAGACACATCATCATTGATGTAACCTGGAGTCATCGGGTGTTTTGGGTCTTTCAACATCATGCAACCTCACTCAGTCCCCAGCTTGTGACTAGGTAGCATGTGTGATCCACGGATCACCCCTTTTGATCCACAGCCATCTAGATGCCTTCTCAGCGGCATCCATGATGTTCCTGATGGCTTTCTTGTTGTGCAGTCCCCTTATTCCCAGGAGCTTGAGGGCCCTGTAGAGCGACTGGCCGGTAAACCTTCGGCAGCCAACCTCGATGGGAGGCAGCGGGCCTTCCATCCCTCGAGGGTCAAGTACCAATTCCTCGTACTTGACCCTCTTCCGTTCAAACTCCTCTTCCATTCGGTCTTCCCAGGGCACAGTCAATTCCAGTAGGACCACTTGCCTTGATGATTTTGAAAGGAGGACCATGTCAGGCCTAAGTGTAGTTGTGGCGATGGTTTCTGGGAATTTGAGCTGCCTTCCCAGGTCAACCCTTAACCTTAAGTCCCCCTGCTGGGTTCCTGCTCTGTGGTGGTTTCTCTGCAGCCTTGACAAATGCAATTGAGCTCTGTGCTGGCTGCTGGTGCCTGCTGAGGGAGATCCCTGTGCTGATGGCTTCTGCAATTACCCTTAGCACCTGATCGTGGTACCACTGATAACGTCCCTCTCCCAGGGCTTTAGGGCAGCAGCTTAATATGTGCTCCAGAGACCCTCTTTTTTGGCACAGAGGGCATGCAGGGGTGCCCCAGGAGAAGAGGTTGTTTGGGCTGGGGAGGACATCATAGACTGATCGGATAAGGAACTGGATCCGGTGTGGCTCTGACCACGAGATCATTGAGTCCATTATCTCTTCCCATCGAGTCCACGCCCCCTGTTTTCGCATCCCCACCATCTTACGGCTGATGCGTTTTTCCTCCACCCCGATCGGATTTCTTCTTGGACTAGTCGACGCCTGTCCTTTTCCTGGGCCTTGTCGTATCGAGGTCTTTGGATACAACCAAACCCTGCACGTCCTGACGCCACTGTCCACACCAGCACACTGTGCCACAGCCACGCTTCAGCCTGGTCGACTGCCTCCTGGGCCCTCCACTTCCTACCTGTCCTCACATCTATACCAGCCGAGGAGACTTTGGTGTCAGTGGACTCTCTTTACAGCAGCACCTCTCTTGCCCGGGAAACCATGAACTCCTCTGACAGGCTGCTGAAGAGGAGTTGTAGCTTGTTCTTACTCCCATACAAGGCTATGCTGCTGAGGCTGCGAGGGAGGCCCAACCACCTACGCAGGGTGTGGCTGATCTTCCTCTCAAAGCCCTTGATGGTGGTTAGGGGGACATTATAAACCAGCAGTGGCCAGAGGAGTCGCGGCAGGATGCCATGCTGGTAAATCCAGGCTTTAAACTTGCATGGCAGTCCACTGCAGCAATCCAGGTGTGCAACTCCTTTCCGGTTTCATGAAGTGTGGCTGTGTCCCTAAATGTGCTGTTGAAGACTTTCCCCAAGCTCTTAACTGGCTTCTCTGTGATTGATGGAATTTGGACTCCTCCCAGGGAGAAACGGAAATTGTCAGTTACGTTTCCCTTCCTCAACACAAGGGATCGGGACTGGGCTGGTTTAAAGTCCATTCGGGCCCAGCTGATGAGGCATTCAAGGCCTTGGAGGATCCATCTGCAGCCCGGTACAGATGTTGTGGTCACCGTCTGATCGTCCATGAGCGCTCTGATGGGGGGCTGTCGCACACCTGACCGGTTAAGTGGGCCTCTGCATTCCACCTCTGCTGACTTAACTAGTATATTCATGGCTAAGGCAAACAAGAGATAGTACACCCAGTGATTATTCCTTTTTCCAGCCTATGAACTGCAATTCAGTTTGAGAAGAATTAAATGATTGCATTAGGTAATGCATGTGTGCAGGGCTTTATGGACAGGGTGAGAACATTTTCCAAATTGGCCCCCCATCCCAATTGGGGAGTGCTACAGACTTTGACTGTGCAGAGTGCTTGTACGCTGCTTGTACATGGTCATTGCCAACCTGAATGTGAAAAACGAATATTCTAATAAAGAGCGTTTTCTTACTCTTAATGATTTTAGTTTTATTTATAAAAAAAATAAAAATAAAAACAGCAACCTACTTACTGCCCCAATTTACACCCACTCCAGCCCCGTCCACCACCACCCACCCACCCACCCATCCTTTTGTTACTCACTCACTCACTGTTTAGGGATGCTGGTCTCTCCCTCAGTTTCTGATAGAGGGTGATATCATAGGTATAGTCTGATTATTTTCTTGCTGACTTCAGACCTAAAAATGTGCTAAGCGCAGCTCCGAAACAGAGTAGAGAGGCTGCAGCAGCAGCATGATTATAAATTACACCAAAACGTTATAATGAACTGTAATGTCGGATTTTATCAATACTACGTTCTTTAATAATTTAGCACCTTGGCCCGTTTAATACCGGGTTTTGGTACCCATCCCTACTTATAAGGGCATATATATCTATCTATTATATTGCTATCTTATCTAGTTAAGTGAACGTGCTAACGTTATTTAAAGGTTAAGCTAGCTAGCTGCAGTTTTATTTGCTAGTCTACACTAGCTCCTTGCTTTTACCATGTCATACCTAGTGCTTCATACTTGGCCATCGCCTCTCTGCTTCTTTCATTCACTTTTGCTCTCTGTTTGCTCTCTTTTTTTTTGTGCTCCTTATTTTAGCCTTTGGTGAGGCATTTTGACTCTCTAGTCAGTCCCCGCTTTGCACAATACACATTGTGTGTGTTCCACACATCTGATTGGCCAGGTGTTTCGACCGAACCATTTTCACAATAACAGCGGGGGGATGGGGTATCAGAATCAGATGACAAGTTGAAAATTCATGTATTTATCATGTAAATACATATACATTCTATTTTCGGTGATAGAAGTCAGTAAGTAAATTGTTGTACTTTATCCCATTAAGGGTCAACTATAGACCTTTGCATGGGCCCCCTTGGGCCCATGGTCATCTGTACCCTTTGACCCGACGGCGGGCCTGCGTGTGTGTGTGTGTGTGTGTGTGTGTGTGTTTCACTTTCATGTCAGGAGGGAAAAGAAACACTCCAACCACAACACACACACACACACACACACACACACACAAACAGTCTTATCACTGCACACCTTCTGTTGACTCCTCCAGGCCGCTGTCCTCAAACTAACATAAGCAGCATGACTGCACACACAAACACACACACACACACACACACGTTGTGAGGAGGGAAACATGAATGTACGCATGCAGTCGTATCATGTCTATCTTTAATTTTTGTTCCATTTGAATAATTTTAGTGAGTCCGTCTTGGGACTGTGTTCATATATGAACATTTGCTATAAGACTGTGTGCGTGTGAGTGTGTGAGTGTGTGAGTGTGTGTGTGTGTGTGTCTGTTTGTGGATCCCCCAGAGCATCTACCTGTGTCCACACTCATTAACAGCCCACTCTAACTGACAGATAATCTTAGCCCATCTCTCTGCCTCTCTAAAAACATATTTCCCCTCTACACTTTTCTTTTTCTTTTCCAACTTCTCTCTCTCTTTCTTCATTTTACCTCATTTTTATCAGTCATTTGCCTTATCTCAACACCCCCACCCCCTTCCAAACTGCAGAGAGGTGCATCATGGGTATACTATGTAATATGACTGCTGAGATTAGCAGTCTTCCCTCAGGCTGCCCTGGAAACAGACAGATATATACACACAAACTCTAAATAGTGGTACATAGAAATTGTGTGTATATGTGTGTGGTGTCGTAACCTCATATTGAAGGATCAGGAAAGCTAAAACACATGTTGCAGCTTTAATCTCAAGTAACTGTGACCAGGAACTAAATAGTTTCTGACCTTGCAGTCCTGCTATGTCTCCATTGTGACTTATCAAGGCACTTCACCCCAGGCATGTTCAGGAGTGTTATGTTTAAAGTATTGTATTTTAAATCTCTTAAGATGAAAACACACATACACTCACAAGCACTTAATTAGGAACACCTGTACACCTACTTATTCATGCGAATATCAGGTCAGCCAATCGTGTGGCAGCAGTGCAATCCATGGAATCACGCAAATACAGGTCAGGACCTTCAGTTAATGTTCACATCAGTTCACACATTGACTGTTCACACATTCACTGTATCCTCAGCTTTCTTTTCTTGGCTGACAGAAGAAGAATCCGAAGTGGTCTTCTGCTGTTTTAGCCCACCGCCTCAAGGTTTGACATGTTGTGCATTCTGATTCTGCTCACTAAAGTTCAATACAGAGTTGTTATCTGAGTTACCATAGCCATTCTGTCAGCTCCAACCAGTCTGGCCACTCTCCTCTGACCTCTGTCATCAACAAGGCATTTCCATCCACAGGACTGCAGCTCACTGGATGTTTTTTGTTTTTCACACCATTCTCTTTACACTCTAGGGACTGTTGTGCGTGAAAACCCCAGGAGATCAACAGTTACAGAAATACTCAAACCAGCCCGCCTGGCACCAACAATCATGCCACGTTCTAAATCACTGAGATTTTTTCCCCATTCTGATGGTTGATGTGAACATTAATTGAAGCTCCTGACACGTATCTGCATGATTTTATGGATTGCACTGCTGCCAAACGACTACCTTATCAGATCAGCAGTTATCAAACATTTGAGTGTTGGACCCCCATCATATCACAAAACCAGTCTTAAGGACCCCTTGACACCCCCCAATCTGTTTTTTTACTTGACAGTTTTAATTATATTTAACACCTTCATTTACAATTATTATGATATAATAATGCTATTATTTTATTATATAACCATTTTCAATATTTTAATTGCAATAAAATTACATGAATCATAAAAAAGGCATTAACTTTCATCTGGTACCAGATGTTACAAAACATTATATATCTTCAACAAAACTGTATTATAACACTGAATTTCCTCCCATTTGTCTTGCATTTGTTTGTTAATTTGTTGACAAGGATTCACATTCCATTGAACTTTACATTTCTATTGTTTCTGATCAGTATTTTAAATCTAAAAAGAACTGATTTTTTTTATATTTTTGGAAATAATATTACCATGTAAAAAATATACTCACCATATTTTCTGGTATACGTTTTTTTCATCATTCTAAAGGTCCTGCTACTTATAGTTCAAAGCTACTTATTTTCATGATAAGTTACTGATGTCAGCTGGTCAAACATGCTTACACACAAACATTATCATGCTATCAGTTTAAATATTCTGTCCATCATAACATTATTGTGCTAACAAACTAGCTGCTGACAAACGCCTTTATTTGCATTATGTGTTATAAACAGATGTTGTTTATTTGTCGCGTTTTTTCATGAAACATAAATAGAATATAAAAAAGTGTTTAAACGCCATTACTTAAAGCATATTCTCCTGATCAAAACAAACCCCAATGCACTGTGATACAATGTGTAGATGCTGAGGTAACCTTCACTGAGCGTGTCTTGACATCTGAGTGGCCGAATGAAAGTCGGGCGGCTGCTCCCGTGTCCCAGTGCCTACCCAATACAATCTCTGTCAGTCTGACCTTTAGCAGAGACGGGCCTATTCTATTTAATTGAATGGGAGAAATTGGAACGCCCAACCAAGAAGCTCTAGTGCCGGTCAATGGATGTAGTAAGGAAGTCCCGCCTTACAGGTAAAAGACCCAATCACCTTTTAGATACAGACATCGCCTGCACATCAACTCGCTAACACGCATGCACATTAGCTATACAAGCCGGGAAAATTAGAGAGATAAGGATATAGAGACATAAGGATAGCTGTACCAATGTGTGTGTGTGTGTGTGTGTGTGTGTGTGTGTATGTGTGAGCGTGTATTTATCACTTTGTGGGGACCAAATGTCCCCATAAGGATAGTAAAACCCGAAATTTTTGACCTTGTGGGGACATTTTGTCGGTCCCCATGAGGAAAACAGCTTATAAATCATACTAAATTATGTTTTTGAAAAGGTAAAAATGCAGAAAGTTTTCTGTGAGGGTTAGGTTTAGGGGTAGAGTTAGGTTTAGGGGATAGAATATAAAGTTTGTACAGTATAAAAACCATTATGTCTATGGAAAGTCCCCATAAAACATGGAAACACAACATGTGTGTGTGTGTGTGTGTGTGTGTGTGTGTGTGTGTGTGTGTGTGTGTGTGTGTGTGTGTGTGTGTGTGTGTGTGCAGCATGTATTTATCACTTTGTGGGGACCAAATGTCCCCATAAGGATAGTAAAACCCGAAAATGTTTTTTTTTTTTTTTTTTTTTATAATTTTTATTATTTCTTTCACACATTCAACATAAAACAAATAAGAACAGTAATTGACAGGACAATAAAAAAAAATAAATAAAATAAAATAGCACCCGAAATTTTTGACCTCGTGGGGACATTTTGTCAGTCCCCATGAGGAAAACAGCTTATAAATCATACTAAATTATGTTTTTTGGAAATGTAAAAATGCAGAAAGTTTTCTGTGAGGGTTAGGTTTAGGGGTAGGGTTAGGTTTAGGGGATAGAATATAAAGTTTGTACAGTATAAAAACCATTATGTCTATGGAAAGTCCCCATAAAACATGGAAACACTACATGTGTGTGTGTGTGTGTGTGTGTGTGTGTGTGTGTGTGTGTGTGTGTGTGTGTGTGTGTGTGTGTGATTTATTAAAGGCGTAGATTTTCTGCATGAGTGTGTCTGCATTGCTGCACTTTTTTCTGCCATTTCAATGTTCTCCTCTCTAATAAATCTAACTCTCTCTTCTTACTTTTTTCACCATGTTTTGTAGGGGTATTCACTTCCTCATCTGTCTCTTCATTGTTTCACCCTATTGCTCTTCACATGGTCCCTTGTCAGTTCTGTGAGAAGAAGAGGGAAGAGTTTACCAGTCTGTCTTTCTCAGTCCATCAGTCCACATCTTTTTTTCTTTCTTTAAAGCTGCAGTATGTAATTTCTGCACCACTGTTCACTGAATTATTCACTCATTCCTAACATCGGGAACCTTCAGAAGGCTATGCAGAGGTGCAGTTTTTCTAAAACCAGGAACACAACATGTCTGGGGACCTAACTTTACTCTTTTCACTGGTTAACAGCAAACTACAGTTACAATACTTTCAGTTTTGCAGTACCCCATATGCTTTCTCTCTCTGTCAACTCACTGGCCATGAAGATTACGGATGTTGTGGAGGTGGGGACTATGCAAATGAGTCCTATCTTGTATGTCACAAGGGGGCGATTTCAAAACAAGTCGTTTTTGCAGGGTGGAAATAATAAATGCCCTTTTTTTTTGGCTAGATAGGATATTTTTAGTTCTGAAACAGAATGTTTTTATAGCACAATGACCTGTGAAAATACTCTATGTCAAAATATCAAGGAAGTTTTCATTCCTCATGGCATGACCTCTTTTTCGCAAGGGATGGTTAAAGCTATTGCATGGAACCCCAAAAAAGAGCAAATTTTATTGCAAGGGAACGCAAACTATTGTGAGGGCACACAAAGCTTTTATTGAAAGAATGCACAATTTTTGCATGAAAGCGAAAGACTTTCAGAAAATAAATTCCATCCCTGTCCTCTAAGAGCTTCGTAGTGGAATGTTTTCTACCATGGAAAAAAAAAAGACAAGCATCACCTTTAATTTTGTGTCATGCTAATGTACATTTGTAGTAACCTACATAAGGCTGTAAAACTAGAGGTCAGAGATGTTAACCTCTGAAGCACAGTATACACACACACACACACACACACACACACAAACACACAGTGTATGAATTCAACCTTCGGGTATATTCAAGTGTAGGGATGTTTCACAGTGTAACACTTTACTGAAGGAACGTCACATTCTGTTCAAAGAGAAAGCGATGGCTGGACTTTCATTGTTATTCATGTATTAATTTATGCACGGGTGGCGAGCGAATGGGGCTGTGATATGCAGATGAGTTAGTGTTTCATGATGGAAATTTTCCGGTTGGCTGCTCCGCTAGCTGCAGTTGATGATAAAGTATGGCACAATGACAGGAACAGAGGGTGAAATAGAAGGAGAGAGGGAGAGAGAAAAGATATTGCTAAAAATCTGATTCAAAAGCTCATTGGCCACTGTGGTGGACTCAAACAGAGTATTGTCTCATCACAGAGGCTTTAACTTTAGCATCAGCATCATGGCTGTTATAATTAGCATCATCATCATCGTCATCATCATCAGTGTTTTAAATCACAGGGGTTTAATGTGTTGTGTCAGCAACTCTTCCCTTGCTGTCCAACAGCGAACAAATCACGAACACCTCACTCCACCCTATTACACATCACTGTTCTTCTGTGTGTGTGTGTGTGTGTGTGTGTGTGTGTGTGTGTGTGTGTGTACGTCTTTGTTGACGTTGAATTATTTTTTCAATTATACATGGTGTTCTCCATTAATAGCATTGGAACAACTCTTTTAATGCCGATGAGGAAAAAGGAATAAAGGGGAAAGAATAAAGCAAAGGCTAACATTCTGCCTAACATCTCCTTTTGTGACACATAGACCAAATAAATTATACGGGTTTGGAAAAACATGATAGTAAATAATTATGACAGAATTTTCATTTTTGGGTGAACTATCCCTTTAAAGCAGTGTTAGAGTGAGCGAGGCTTTGCTTGGGGTGATATCTGTAGCGTGTAATTAGGATTTCATCATTTCTCTCATTCAGGCGAAAAACAGCACAGTCTGGATTCACACACACACATGCATTGCACACACATGTGGTGAAACGCAACATACTTGTGTACAGCTAACTTGTGGTTTCTCTAACACCCATAGACTGTCTTTCTCTCTTTCTCTGATGGTCTCTATCAAAAAAACACACACACACACACACATATACACTCTTATTCTGAGTGTGGTTAAACCCCATTGGCTGGTCAGGGGAATGGATATCCTAATCCCTTTATCAGACTAAACAGATGCTGCCCCAGAACAAAGAGGGGTCCAGTTTGTGTGACATTGAGCACAGGTCACTGGAGTATATGTGTTTGACTCAGACTAATGTGCTGCTGTGAAATGTTCCATTTTTACATTCTCAGCAAATTGCTCCAGATTCATTCTTACACTAATAGTGTGGGCTGTATATTTTTATGTTATTAAACCGGCTCTGCACACCAACAAACACATGCATACTCCGAGAACATTGCTTTATATGTTATTTAATTATATTTTAATTAGGGATTTGTAATACTTTATATTCTTTATAGATATTATTTAGCAATTATATTACTCTATTTCGTTAACTCTATTTCTATATTGTTCAATTCATAAATATAGCAAATGTGATTCTCACAAAACATGTCAAGAGGTCCTGGTCCTGTGTAACTCAAAAAATTAAAAATAAATGATAAATATTATATGAACTCTGTTTTTGAGGTCCTTAAGATGTTTTACACCATCACATTAATTTCATGACAGTTACATACATTTTATCCTCCAATTCTCATTTGAGAAAAGAACAAATGTTATTTCAACTGTAAGGTTGAAAATAACATTTTCAACCTTACATCAACCATACATCATAGGACCATAGGACCATACATCATAGGACCATAGGACCATAGATCATAGGACTCCCTTGGTACTGCTTTTAATTTGTTGTTATTATTTCAATAATAAAAAAAATCATTGTACAACAGAAAAATACTGTAAAAGAATTACTGTTACAGTAAAGACAATCATCATGGAAAACTATGGGAACTGTAAAATTAAAACTGCTGGACACTTTATGGGAATGAGAGTTGGGTGTATATGCTGGTAAATTGTCTTAATGTTCCTAAATGTACACCACATTTTCTTTATGCAAAATATAATTTCATTTTTTATCTTGACAGGTTACATGATAATCTCCCAAATACCTGTTATATATGTGTACACTATGCTATAATATAGTTTTGTTTTTCAGGGGTAGGGTTAGAGTTAGGGCTGAACAATTTGGACAATATATCTAATTGTGATTTTTTTTATTTTTTATATTTAAATTATTATTTGAACTCCGATATGACTAACATAAAACAAAAAAAACCTACTGTGTCCTTTTGACCAAAATGAAGTCATAGGCAACCTTCTCTACTGCCAATAGAAGTACTGTTCTAGAAAGGGTGTTCACTCTTGAGTTCTCTTAAAAACATAGGGGTAAGAAAACATCTTCACCTTGTATCTGTTCACTGTGTATCTGTTTTTGTCCACTTTGTGACAGGGTCTCAGCCCACTTTCATAATTATTCTTTGCAACCATATATTAACTTATTATTAAGTTAAGAAATTATTATGGATATATATATATATATATATATATATATATTTGTATAATATTAACAACAACAACAACAATAATAATAATTATTATTTTTATTATTATGAAAGAGTACCATATTTACAGTAGATTTTCTGAGTCTGCATGCAGCATAACTATGCAAAAATGCCTTTTAATGCAGAGAAATTACTCTCATCCACTCTTTTGTCCAAAAAAAAACATGTGTTATGGGGTTACTTTAGATTGGAGTAGTAACTTTTAAGAGCCAATCATATCTGCAGTTACGCAAATGTGCATATAGTGAATCTAAAGCGTTGCAGATATATTGCGCTCAACTCGTTAGCCTCACACACACATGAAAATCATACTACTACATACCGCTATTCCGATGACTCATTCTGCCCTAGTTTGTGTGGATTAAACTCAGTGTATAGTCATTTATAATTATCTTTATATAAAAACAATAGAAGTCTATGTAATACACAAATTTAGATACTATGAGGGAATGTTTTTGCTGTATTGATGTTTATGCTGGTGAATGTATAAGGGAGTGTTTGTGTTGTTCTTGTTGATGTGTATGTGTGTGTTGCTGTCGGGGAGTTTTTGTGTCATGTGTGTCTTGCCTCTGTCAGCTCTTGTCAGTGTCAGATCTCTTCAGTGATCTGATGGGCAGTGACAGCCCTGCACAGGAAATGATGTGCAGGAAGCAATGCAGAGCTCCATGTGATCTGCCAGTCTGTGTGCTTGTGTATGTGTCTGCTTGTAGATGTCTTGCTATCTAATCAAATTGGGGTAATGTTGCACATGACTGTGACAAATTACTCACTCCAGCACACACTTACAAAGAAAGATTTACATAACAAAATTAGGACTTCCCCTGGACTTCTATTTTTTTTTTTAAATAAGGCAAATTATAATTAGATATCATTAATTCTAACCTTTCTAATAGAATCCATTCTAATTCTAACTTTTTGGCATAAAAAACATTATTTTATTTGTTTTTCCAACTACAAACATCCAGAAGTTTGTCAGATTTTTCTCACTTCTGTGTTAAAATTTGTCCTCCCAAAAATAGCTAAGTGCATGCGTGCATGCGCACAAATTCTGTCTTTTCCAGAAGTTATAGGTAAACATATTATTTATATCACGAATGCAAGAGTCATTCCTTTGCTCGACTTTTACACAAATTTTTTTATCCGCTTTATGGCGTTTATTATTGGTTTTCCAGTGTCTCTTTCTCTCTCGCTCTGTTTCTCTCTCATTTTCTCTGTCCCAGGTGCTTAAGACCCAAACCCCATTCTTTCCATTCTCTCTCACTTAACACACATATGTATTCACTTTCTTTCTCTGCCATGTCCCTCCTCAGCCCCTGCCTTTATTCCATAGTGTCATGCAGAGAGAGTGCCAGTAGTGTGGGCTGATGTTGCTTTAGGTTGTAAGTCTTTTTGTTGTTTGATTTTCCAAGTTAAGTGTGTGAAAACTCTGTCTCTCATGCATAACCTTTGTCTTTTCTTGTCGCATTTGTCTATACAATTCTCCATTCCCTAATCTGTCAGTTCTGTCTGCTCAAAAGGCACATTCAGTCCATTATTTTAACAAATCTTTGGTATTCATAGGCTGGTAATTAAAATAAATTGTAAGATTGCGTGAAGTATAAAGGCAATCCTGTGTATTTATTTGATGTGTTTATGTGTTATCTATTAAACAAGCCAGTAATAGTCCCAGCATCTTTAAACTGATGAACGACAATAAAGACTGAGATAGGCATTATCATTCCATAAGCAAAGAGATATTATCAACCAAAATCTCAAGCTGCCAGTTTCTCTCTCCTCACTTAATCAGCAGTTTTTCTGTTTGACAACCTGTCTTATCACTCAGGCTCACTCGAACCCGTGCATGTGTGTGCTTGAGTTAGGCAGATGGAGAAGGCTAGCTTGACCAGGCACTGAGACGCTACCATGTGCTCATAACAGCCATCTGGATTTAGAAGCAGAAGTAAATTATCCTAAAAATGTACAATGATTAAAAAAAAGGCTCAAAAACCATTAAGGGAATATATAATCCAAAAATGACAATTCTGTAAAAAAACAAAAAAACAAATGTCAATATTATTTATACAAATTATTACAACTCTTTTGAAGCCATATGATAGCTCACGGAAATTCCAGCCAGGTCACCATTGACTTTCATTATATTGGATAAGAGCAGCTAATTCTGCTATGAATAACTCTGTTTGTATTCCATAGAGGAAAGAAACTCATGGGTTTGAAACGATGTGAGGGTGAGTAAACGATGACCGAATGTTTGGGTGAACTGTTCCTGTTATCTTTTGAAATTAAATGGATATATTATCCAAAACCAGAAAGAGAGGAATGGAGAGAATTGTTAAACGGTTCTCCAAGTCTTTATCTAGGGGTGTCCTCAAATCAGGCACGTAGCCATGGGTCAGGCACTATACCCAGGCTCACCCAAAATATTAGAGATTATTCTCTGATTTCAAATATATATTTATATAATATGAAGAAGAAAAATAAATGTAAAAGCTGATTTTTTAAAAGTCTGTTCTCAAACAAATTGCAACAAATTTGTGAAACTGAAAAAGTAAAATAAATAAACAAAAAAATGAATTCCAACATAATCTAATTGGCTGCATCACTGTAAATCGACTCCTCTAGAAACGTCATCAGCGTGCCATGCGTGGTAGTCTGTCTGTAAGTGACAGTGTGAGCATGGCAAACAGGCTCCTTAATACGTTCCTTAAAATGAAAGCTGAGCCACACAAATCTCCGTTCACTCTCTTGATCGTCTCTGCAAGTCCTAACGACCCCCCCGTCTTTTATAAAGTTGTATGTAGGATAAAATTTTTTCCCCTTCAAGCTTACATTTCTTGTCTATTCGTACTTTTGTGTTTGTATTTTTTTTCTCAATCCATTTAGTATCATGCCTAATGGATTTGTAGGTAGGCATATGACCAAAGACCTGTCGCTCTCACGTCTATGGTCCCAGCTGGACCCGCTTAAGTTTGCTTACAGAGCAAACAGTTCTGTGAATGATGCTGTCAAAATGGGACTGCATTATATCATACAACACCTCGACAGACCTGGGACTTATGCAAAGATCTTATTTGTGGACTTCAATACCATCATGCCTGATCTTCTCTCAACCAAACTTAACCTAGCTCTCTGTGCCAACCCCAATCTGTCGTTGGATCACCAACTTTCTGACAGATAAAACTTTACAGATGACACCACAATTATTGGCCTGATCTGCAATGGTAACGAGCCTGCATACAGATGGGAGGTTGATCAGCTGGCTGTTTGGTGCGGTCACAACAACCTTGAGTTGAACACACTCAAAACAGTGGAGATGATAATGATTTAAGGATAAATCCCCCCGCACACACACACATCCTCACCATCTGAGCGCTACTGGTGCAGCGGTGGAGTCATTCAGGTTCCTGGGTTCTACCCTTTCTCAGCACCTGAAGTGGGACACCCACATAGGCTCCATTGTGAAGAAGGCTCAGCAGAAGTTGTACTTTGTCCACCGGCGGAGGAAGTTCAACCTGCCACAGGAGCTGTTGACTCAGTTCAACTGAGCAGTCATTGAGTCTGTCCCATGTACATCTATAACTGTCTGGCTTGATTCAGCCACCAAATCAGAGAGAAGGACACTACAACGGACAGTCAGGACTGATGAGAGGATTATTAGTGCCCCCCTACCCACCCTCCAAGACTTGTCGTCTCCAGAGTGAGGAAACGTGGAGGTAGAATCACTCTGGACCCCACACACCCTGCCCACTCCCTCTTTGAACTGTTGCCCTCTGGCCGGCACTACAGAGCACTGAGCGCCAGGACATCCAGGCACAAGAACAGTTTTTAACCTTAGGCCATTTTCCTTATCAACAATTAGCCTGCCTCAGGTCTCCCCCATAGTGCAATAATGTAAATACATATCTCATGTACATATGTAAATTCACATATTTAAATATTTAATAACTGTGCATACCCCTACCTTAAACATAAATTAACACTTGCACATGTACATACGCCATTCTGTTATATGTCCAGTTATTTGTATGACTATTTTACTCTTATCGTGTTTTATATTATCACTGTAATTAGTTGGTTAGACTATATTTGTCCTCGTAGGGAAATTTGGTCTGCAGCATACACAAACGGCATTCATCACAACAAACAGAGTCCTCAATGGACATGCACATTCACATACCCTTACCGTGCACCCTGCAACAAATTAAGATAGGATTGCCAGACCAGCTGGACATCCTATCTTTTTTTGCATTACCCATTTAAAAACTTAATGGCTTGGGGAACAAATTATCATTTGGATCTGTTTTTAGTAAATCGAGGAGGGCAGTACATCAACCAGATGGCAATAGTTCAAATGAATAGGCAAGGGGATGCCATTTGTCAACCACAATGTAATTTGCTTTGTTTATCACTCTCTTTCTGTAGATACATTCCATACTTGGAAATCCCTAACAGTTTACTGACCTTTGTATCCATTTTTCTGACTGTCTATTTCTGTCCCTCAGTAGAGTTTCCGAAAAACAAATGATACAAAAGGCCAAAACACTTTCAATAAAAGCACAATAAAACATCTGAAACATTTTGTTGTGGACATTATAAGATAACCGTTTCTTTAAGAAGTAAATTCTTTATTGTGTCTTCATGCGTATATGATCAGTCCATAGGACCCATTTAAGCTTATGATCAAGCACAATACCAAGGTATTTATAATTTGTAACGAGTTGTATCGGCTCTCCATTGATAAATGTATTGTTAGAGGATTGCAGCTGTCTAATATCAATGGACATTTCCTTTGTTTTACTAGTATTTAAAAGAAGATTTGACTTCTCACACCAATTTAGAAGTCAAGTATTGGCCCATGCTCGTCCTCCTCATCATGTAAAAGGCTCACTAAGGCAGTATCATCTGCATACTTAATAAAATGCCTATTTGGGAAGTTACTTATACAAGAGTTAGTATAAAATTAACAATAATGGTGATAAAACACATTCCTTGGGGGTGCCTATACAGGTGATTATTTTATCAGAAAGTGATGTACCAAATTTTACCTGCTGGATTATATAGAAACAACCCATATAATCAACAACCCATATAATCAAACCAGCTTCAAGTGAAAATTATTTAGCCAGTGTATCTGCTAAGATACTTGGAAAAATAGTATTAAATGTGGTTAAAAAGTTCACAAATACAATCTTGGCATGAGTCTTTGGTTTCTCATAGTGAGTATGCAATAAGTGCAATACAGTCAGAATTGCACCGGCCACACCCCTAGAGTCTTGGTATGCAAATAGCAAGGGGTCTATGAGGTGCTGTGTTTGAGATACAATATACTTCTTCACTAGAAGTTGAAAGCACTCCATGACCAGCAATGTCAATGCTATTAGTCGAAAGTCAGTAGGACCTATAGGTCTAGGGATTTTGGGCACAGGAACAATTGTAGATGTTTTCCATAGGGTAGAGGGACCTTGAGGAAATTATAAGACAACCCAAAAATATCAGTAAATAATGGTGCTAACTGTTCTGTACAATACTTTAGAACACTTCCACAAATGTTGTCCGGACCTGTGTTTTTTTTGTGGGTTACAGTCTCTAAACAGTTGGAGGACTTCTGATTCCTTGATAGTAAAATAAGATAAAGAGGGTGGAGCTAGGAGCATCACAGTGGGAATGTGTATGTGAGAACACTTAGCAATAATTCTGATTCTTCTGATATGGTCAGTCTATGTCTAATGGAAGGAACAGGTAATTTCTTATGGAAGGCTTTTTGGCAGTTTGCTATTGATAAAAGAAACAGAGATGTGGTTTTGTTCATATGATGCCTATATATATATATATAGATATAATATGATTTTTGCAGGGTTTTGTTTTTCATGTTTTAAGTTGTGCAATTTAGTGCTTTTCAGCAAGTTGTACTGCAATTAGTGAGCTGAGTTGATATATACTGTATATAAAGCACTACGATTCACAACTAGACATATATATATATATATATATTTAGGAAGGTGGTACGTGTTAAAGTAACATCCACATAAATGCCAGGCCCCAAGGTTTCCCAGCAGAACATTGCCCAGAGCATCACACTGCCTCCACCTGGCCTGCTTTCTTCCCATAGTGCATCCTGCTGCCATCTCTGTCCTAGGTAAACGATGCACACGCACCCGGCCGTTCACATGATCTAAAAGAATACTTCATTCATCATACCAGGTCGCCTTCTTCCATTGCTGCAAGGTCCAGTTCTGACGCTCACGTGCCCATTGTAGGTGCTTTCGGCTACATATGCAGCAAGCTGCAGTGCACTGTGTGTTCTGACACCTTTCTGTCATGGCTAGCTTTTCATTTTTCAGCAATTTGTGCTTCAGTAGCTTTTCTGTGGGATCGGACCAGAAGGGCTAGCCTTTGCTCCCCACGTGCATCAGTGAGCCTTGGGTGCCTGTAACCCTGTCGCCAGTTCACTGGTTGTCCTAACTTGGACCACATATGATAGGTACTAACCACTGCATACCGGAAACACCCCAAAAGACCTGCTGTTTTGGAGATGCTCTGACCCAGTCATCTAGCCATCACAATTTGGCCCTTGTCAAAGTTGCTCGGATCCTTACACTTGCCCATTTTTCCTGCTTCCAACACAGGAAATTCAAGAACTGACTGTTCACTTGCTGCCTAATATATCCTGGTGTTATTGTCGGTGGTTTTAATGTTGTGGCTGATCAGTGTATATATATATATATATATATATATATATATATATATATATATATATATATATATATATATAGATATTTGCTGACCAAATTTTATCATGGCTACACCACTGGCTCAGATTATGCTGAATGATGAGGTTGATTGACAGGCTGTTTTATTTACATCAGCAATGTTTTCAGCTGAAAGGATTTCCACTGAGCATCATGCAATGTTAATGATGCTACTCTGCATGTCTCTGTCTGCAGCTGCAATAAGACTCTTAACGCTACTGAAGGAGTAAATCACTTCTCCCTTCACCTGCCCATCACCTTCATGTAATATGCCCTGTTGCACTTGTGGGTCCTGAAGGGTTGAAGACTAATTGCTGAATTATTCAAATGAGAGGCTGCATTCAGGTACAGTTTTGACTTTAAGACTTTTGAAAAGTGCTCAATATCCACTACACTTTCCTCATTTAATTGCTTCGCTTGTGCGGGTAAAGGTCTTGAGATGGAGCAAATAGTGACTGACTGGCTATATTTTTTTTGTTTAATGCATCCAAAATGAAAGAAATGAAAATTCTATTATAATATTTTATAGCTGTCTGACTAACACTTTATTTAAGGTATCAGGTATGAGATAGGGTCAGTCTTTTTGAACAAATCTTTTAAGTGAATCAATCGTTCTCATTCACCTCCATACACTCATATTTCTTATTTACTGACGTCTCTCCCTTTCGATTCTAGTGAGCTCTATTTTGAAGCGCAAGACTGCTTTGGTGGTTTTTCATGCCTTTAATGCTATAGCATGAGCCAATAACATGCAAGTGCGGGCTGTCAAGGACTATATCATTGGTTTGACCCAATTAAATGAATATGCAGTTTGAATGAAATGAGACTTCTTCGTACTGGCGACCTGTCCAGGGTGTCCCCCGCCTTTCGCCCAATGTTAGCTGGGATAGGCTCCAGCCCCCCGCGACCCTGTACACAGGATAAGCTGTTGACGATGGATGGATGGATGGATGGAGACTTCTTCGTCATGAACCATCTAAATGTACTTTAAACTAAAAAAATGAATCACTCAATCATCATATTCGTGTATGAGGATCTGCTGACTGACTGAACGAGAGAGAGGGTATGTCGTTCGTTCAGTGCGGCATGTGAGTTAATTGGTTTCAACAAGGAGAAAAGGGGTGAAATATACAAGATTATAGGAATGCGCAAAGCAAAATCCAAAATTTATTAGTGTAAAAATTACTTAAAACCATACAATAAAAATGACATGAATTACAAATGGAAATTTTGTGCTTTGGTTCACAGTGTTAGATATTTAGCCTTTTCTTTTTTATAATTTTTTTATTAACAATTTTTATTGATTCCATTCAACAAATGTAATAAACATAACAGAAAATGCGGAATCAAATTATAGAAAATTAAACCCTTCCCCCCGAACATTCCACCCTGCCCCGGACGCAAACATGCACTGCAGTGGTCATAAATATTTAGAAACATTTAAAAAAAACACACACACACACACACACACACACACAAACACAAAAAACAAATAAAGTTTCAAAAACAATAATATTGCACACACGCATTTAAAACTAGAGCCCCTCCCCATGAGCCTTCCAAAAAGGCCAAATATCTGCCCCATTTTCCATCAAATAACCCCATATTGCCCAGCCTTCTATATGACATCTCCTCAAATGCCACTACCCTGCACATATCCGTGCACCACTCTCAAAATGAGGGCGCTTCAGCCGACTTCTATCCCCTAAGAATAGCCCATCTGCTGATCATAACAATGGCAAAATATGGGCAAGACATTTCTGTTCAATACAAAACCAGGGAGGGGCTCTCTCAGGTGTGAGTGACCAATGAGCCAAATGTCTGAGACCGAATGCATAATAATAAAACAAAATCTTGTGTAGGCCTAGCCCACCTTTGTCAATCGGTCTATGAAACTTACTGAAATGTAATTTGGGACGTTTACCATTCCAAATGAAGGACTTTGCTATGGTATCAAATTGCTTGAAATAAGAGAGGGGGAGACTGTAGCAGGTAGTTGAATTTTGGAATACAATTCATATTAATAACATTAACCTTCCCAGTCATAGATAAATGTAATGAAGCCCACCTGCCACATCGCTCGAAAAACCTTTTTATTAAAGGGTCTAAATTAAATCACACAAATTTGCTGGGAATAAAATACCCAAATACGTAATGCCCTGTTTGGGCCACTGGAAGGTGCCTGGCTGAAAAGCAGTTACCGGGCAATACGCTGTAAGAGCCAAAACTTCGAATTTAGACCAATTCACTCTATATCCTGAGAACTTAGAAAAGGAATTAATAATTCATAGATCAATGCATAGGCAAGGCATACATCAATTAGGGTCAGAGACAAATAATAAAATATCATCTGCGTAAAGCAAAAGCTTATGTGCCACACTTCCCACCACTACCCCTGGAAAATCATCCTTTCTTTTTGCTGCTAATGGTTCCAAAGCAAGACTGAACAATAAGGGGGAAGAGGGCAACCTGCCTCTATCCAGAGTAAAATAATCTGAAATTAATCCATTTGTTTAAACCACCGCTACCGGGTTTCTATAAAGTAACTTAATCCACCCAATAAAAGCATACCCATACATTTCCAAAATTTTAAAAAGATAATTCCATTCTACCATATCAAACATCTTTTTGGCATCAAGTGAGATGGCAGTGACCGGAGCCTAATCGTTCACCACTGCCCTCATGACACTAATTCAATTCTTCAGAAGAGGTAGGGCCCCGAATAAACCCCACCTGATTTATATGTATAAGAGATGTCATAACTTGACTTAATCGGTTAGTCAAACATTTTGACAATATTTTAATGTCTAGCTGGATCAGGGAAATTGGACGGTAACTCTTACACTCGCTTGGATCTTTGTCCTTTTTAAGAATCAGACTGATCCGGGCTTGTGTCATGGTTGGCAGAAGCTTTCCATTCTTTAATGATTCAGTGTAAACTTCTAGCAAAAGTGGAGCCAATTCTGTTGCATAAGATCTAAAAAACACAGTGGCAAAGCCGTCTGTCCCCAGAGACTTGCCTGTAGGCAAGGCCTTAATTACCTCACCAAGCTCCTCCAAGTTTATCTCAGAATCAATGGAGTTTTTTTGCTCAGTCGTCAGTTTAGGAATTTCTAATGGTTCCACAAAGTTTCTAATATCTTCATCAGTAGACGAAGACGTGGAACTACAGATATCAAGATGGAAATCTTTAAAAGCGTTATTAATACCAATGGCTGAGGTAAATATTTCACCACCAGCAGATTTCACTGAGGGAATGATAGAAAGTATGACTGTCTTGCCCTGAATAGCCAAAACTACACCTTCCGAGACAAAATGGTGTTATATCTGTATTTCAATCGGGGTCAATTCTCTGAGGCCATTAGATAACATTTGGTGATTAAAATGTTTCCAATTGAGCGTCAATGTTGCTCTGAGTCCATCAAAATATTCATGTCTCCTACCAATATTATATCATGAGGGGTGCCAGCAGCATACAACATCCCTTCAAGATCTATAAAACAGCCCTGATCATCAGCGTTAGGTGCATAAATATTAGCCAAAATAAGACTTTGCCCCTGAATTTCAGCTAAAACAATAATGACTCTTCCTAATTTATCTTTAATCTGTTTGAGACATTTGAATTGTAGATGTTTACTTATCAGTGTAATGACTCGCCTGCTCTTACTTGAGCCAGCACTAAAGAAAACATGTCCACCTCATATCTTCCCAAATTTTTCAGCCTGTGGAGAAAGATGTTTTTCTTGAAGAAACACTATATCATATTTCTTAAGCTTAATTTGAGAAAAAACCTTCCTTCTTTTTATGGGGTGACCCAACCCATTCACATTACATGTGGAGAGGGAAAATCCACTCATATTAACATTTGAAATTTTGATATATAAGAAAAAATATATAATGTGTCAAAAACAAGTTTATAAAGACCACATTCCAACATTATTGCATCCATCAAAACTGAAATTCCCCAGAACAAAACAAACAGAATAAAGAAAAACATGCGCATTAACCCCACACATGACAGCGCCAACTGGCGTCCATCCCTCCAAACTCAAACAGTCCATGCACGTCTACGAGAACCCCCGCAACAAATTTGCCATCGGATTACTCAAGTCAGGTGTTTCTATACAAATTTTGTGAGACAGAATTACACAGCAATAGATAATCTATAAAACAAACTCCAGTCAATAGGCGGAATAAACACAAAGAGCGTGTTGATTCATCCATAAAACTGTCCTGAAGATGTGTTACTCAACAAAATAAACTCCAGCCACTAGGTGAACCAGCACAAAAAGAGCACAGATTCTTCAAACAGTCAAGCGAATGTTCAGTGAGCCGGTCCACTCGGCTGCAACATGAGTGCAAACTAATGACTTAATCACTCCAATTTCTTGCAAGAAATAATCCACAAAACAAACTCCAGCCAATAGGAGGAATAAGTACAAAGACCGTGTGGATTCATCCATAAAACTGTCCTGAAGGTATGTTACTCTACAAAATAGTACAATTGTTCATGCAAAAAATGAATGAATCAGTCATCTCATTCATGAACGAGTATCTGCGACTGGCTGAACAAAAGGAGGAAGCATGTTGTTTGTGCAGTTCGTCAGTCTCTTTCAAGAAGAAAAGAGACCGGATGAATTATGGTTAAAAGTGAGTAATAACAACACATTTCAATGACATACAGACGTCATGGACACTCATAATAATTGTCTAGGCCAGTATTGTTGTCTTTTTCTGGTCCATTTCTCCTTGCAAGATATACATTCCTACCTGGAAAATAACTTCCACTTATGGTGGCTGGCTAGTACTAGTAAGTACTAGTGTATGAGAGTTTTCTGGCAGTCGGTATAACAATTATTAGACCGCTTTATTATTTGCAAGTGCATTTCGTAAAAAGCGTTAATGCATAAGAACAGATCCAGAAGAGTAAAATTATGTATTTCCTTGCAATAATGAGCACAATAATGAGCACAAAATTAGAGGCTCTTTAATGCTATAGTGGCAGGCTGGATTAACCAACCAGGATGAGTTTTCTGCCAGTTGAGATCACTGTAATTGTGATTCAGCAGCTTTAATGGCTAGTAAATACTGTTAAAGATGTTAAGTAAAGATCCATAAGGATAAGCTAAAGTAATGTGCAAAATTCAAAGTTCTTCAACACAATAGTGGCTGGCAGTTGGACAGGCACCATGAGCAACAGATTTACTCCAGTTAGGAATGAATATCATAAGGAGAAATGGACCAGGTAAACTGCAAGTATGCTCTGCATGAAGGCTTTATGGAAAAGAATGGATTAATAAACTTAAATTTAGAAAGGATAGCAATTCAAAGAAATCCCCATTGTTTATTGCAAGTTTGCTCTGTGAATAGGCTTAAACAAAAATATAATTGTTGATGTGGCAAGTGGACTGACACTTTACAGTAAGGACTGGCATATCTTATGCTCAGTAGTGGAGTATTGTCCATTATAAGCATTAATTTTGCACCCCTTGTATCTGTCGGTATCTGTGTATGCATTGCATACCTTTTATATATGTTTTTTGTGCCTCTGGATAGGTGTTTGAGAGAAGTAGATCAATATTTAAAACGTCTTTAACAATTAATTTTCGCTTCTATGCGTGTCCTTCATTTTTGTTTTGCAGAAGAAACGCAGTCATACACATCTGGAATTGCACAGGGATGAGGATAATGAGAGAATTTTCATTTTTGGGTGAACTATCCCTTTAAGGAACTGGCATGGTGACATTGGGATGGCAGTTGACTTGCAGTGTGTGTGACCTCAGTTCAAATCTCTCTTTTGCAGATTTCACTCTTCTCCCCATTTCCATCCCATGCAATTTAAAGCAGACATTTTCTGTATGGTGTTATCCGTCAAAGAGTTGTTTATTTTATATAAAAAAAAAGGAACACAGATGGTGTAAATAAAGTGTCTATGTTGAGTGTGATAAAACATACCAAAAAAAACTTGAAATTAAATGCGTGTCCTCGCCTTGACCGGGGGGGTTCGCTGAAGGTTGGCTAGTGCAGAAAAGGGGGTCGGCCAGCCACATGTGTGTCTTTTCTGTTCTGGGGCGTGTGGGGTGGTAGAAGATCTCTTTAGTCATCTGTCATTTACAGCTTGCTCTGCACTACAGCAGACAACAGTGACCACTGCAAACCCCCACTGATGTGGAGAGAGCTTCAGGGGAAACTCAAGCTGGGAGAGGGAGAAGTGTTTATGGCACCAGTAGGGGGTACTCAGACTGGGGTCCTAATGCCTCACTGCACTGACAGAGATGCAGTGCTGTAAGAAGATTTATTGAAAAATTAAAGCTCTTCTTTTTGTAATCCAAGTATAACCTCAAATATGTTCTCATTAAGACCACAAAAGTCAGTTACAACTTCTAAGTTTCTGTTCCCTCCAAATATTCCTCCACAGACTACACTGTGGGCAGGTGGGTCTTCATAAAATGACCCCCCCCCCTCCCCAATCCGTCACACACAAAAACACACACACAATTATTTAGCTGAAATCAAGGACCATGAAAGGAGAAAATAGCACCAGCTAATTTTCCCATCTGCGCCGCTCGTTCAGGTTAAGCGGTTGGCAGCGAAAAGAGCGAGAGAGAGGAGTTGGTGGGGGTAGAGGGGGGATAAGGACTGACGATCACTCACTCCCGCCTTCTTTCCGTTCTCCGTCGAGCGCGCGCAGATCAGTCGAGCACCGCGCGCGTGAGAGGCGACCGTATGTAGAGTTCCTTCGCGCGGCCGAAATCACAGTGCACGCCCACTGAACTCTAGGACAAGACAACTCAAGAAGTGAGAGATCCAAGAAAAAAAAAGACACGCATCGAAGTGTCGGAGAGTATTAATTATCCCATTTGATTTTCCTGCGGTGGTTTTTATTTGGTTGCTTGCCTTTTGGAACCCCGGATTTTACAACATGCTGATCGGTAAGCCACATCCGATGGAAATAAACTTTGTTATTTGTTTGTTTTTGTGGCATCGTGTGTGATAAGTATTTAAATGTGCGTTTGTGAGAAAAATGGGCACGCATGAGGTGCGCTGAGGATGCCTCTCGTGCCCAAAGTCCTCGTTCATTGCGCACTCAGCACCGGCACGCGTTAAGCTTTTTAGTCGAAGTCCGCTCCTATTTTTTTTTATCCAACAACTATACATAAAAATAAAAAAATAATAATAATACAAATTGTATATATATATATATATATATTATATATATATGCTGATACCTCCCAAAAACATAACTATGACAATGTAGAGTTTTCCAGAAGCAGTGGAGCGCGCGCCGTTACAGAAGTGTGGCAGATTTGGTTGCGCTGCACGCGACTCTGCCAGATGCAAGTGCGACTGTCATACGCGTGCCATGAAAGGGCCTTCGGTGGGCCAGTTAACGAGATTTGCGTTTGTTTTAGTCAACACATGAAAAAGACCTCTCCTAATTTCTGAAGTATGCGGACTGAAAGATTATTTGGAGCCGTAACACGAGTTACGAGTTAAATCAGTAGCAGGTGCCGTTGTCCTCAGAGCACACATTTCTTCACAATTGACCTCTGTAATGTGAGAGAGGGATGCACATAGACAAAAAGTGAGAAACGAAAGAGGGAAAATAAAGAGAATGGTGTGTAGTTTTTGCTGATCTCTCATAACACGGCCGAGTGCATTGGAATGGCATTCTAAAAAAAAAAACTTTCTCTCTCCCTCCTCTTTCTTTCTAGGGAGACAGGCTTGGAGAGATTGGATTTCATAATTAACGCAGTGTAAAATATTTTCTATTTTATGACAAGCATACATTTATAACAATTAAAGAAGCGTGTTAACATTTTAATTATGCGCCGCCACTGTTTTCAATTGCGCACAATGACAGCACAAATTGTCTTATTTTTGATGCATGAATATTTTTTTAAAAAAAGGAGAATTATTTGTAAGAATTTGCTGTTGTTTTTTATCTCAATTTTGAGGGCATCTTGTGTCTCTGAGCACCTGGTGTTCCTCACAGGAGCTGAAAGCAGCGAAGCGGAAAATTAAAAATGATAAAGGATTGATCCTGCTCGCGCTGAAAATGCTTTATCAATAACGCAGCTCATTTAAGGAAATCGTTTGAGTTTTCTTTTTTCTTTGCTCGTGAATTTCGTTGAGATCGAAGCCATTTGTTTCTGCATTTCATCACGGTGCGTTTTCTTTTTGGTTCTCCATTTCGCATTGAGTCGATTCTGATTTAAGGTGTGTAGCCTGCTTATTAAATATTACATTTTTATTAAATGTATTTTAATATTTATTTGTAATATTTACCATCATTTATAGATGTTTTATTTGTATAATTGTAGTTTATTTGTATTATTACTCCTTTTTGTATTATTTTCATGTTTAGTTTTACGCTTTATATTTAGGATTGCTGTGTTTTGTGATCATTTTTATAATTGTAATTTTTATTCTTAGAATCCATCATTTTGGATTTTCTTTCTGGTTGCAAGTCTAATGTAAATTACAGATGCATTAGAAGTCACAAAAAAAGGAAGCAAGAGAGATTTAAATCTTTTTCTCCCTTCCTCGCTGTTATTTTCTCATTATTAGCTAGATACTTGCTCTGTCTACTTAGCAACACAGACTAAAGGACACACAGCTGTTACACATCTACACAAAGTTACACAGAAGCTGTGTACATAGAGACACTTATGCGATTAAATCATGTGATTCCCAAGGAAATGGTGGAAAAGACAAAGAGAGGAGGAAAAAAGGAGTGTAAACTATCTGCAGCATGAAGTGGCTCCTGTGTTCACTCACATTCACAATCACCATCGAGTGTATGTGTCTGCATGTTAATTATCCATCACTCAACACTCAGGAATGAATTACCTGCTTGTGCGGAGACAGGTGTGGGTCAAGGTTATGGGGTCAAAGGTCATGCCCTTGAATCATAACATTTTCTCCAAGAATGATCAACATTAGTTTTAAAATTGTCCATAACCTTGAACTTCATTTATTTGTAAACATGACATTTCAGTACTTTAATTCTGTGCTTTTGGCATATGATGCAAGGTTTGGGTGTGTTTTCTAAATGTTCATGTGATTTGTGTAAGTCAGCTGCTAATTGAAAAAATGATTTACTCTTTCTTGAGCATTCTCCTCTAAACTTGTGGAGGTGTTTAAATGTGAGTGTTTGCTGCTCTCTTGGCCGGAGTCAGAGAGTGATCTTTGGATTTTTTGGCACTGTTTTCGCAACCCCTCTTCTCACTGTCAGGGTTTAGTTGTCGTGGTAGCACCCCAGCCTGTATTTGTAAGTGTGAGGAATGCGGTAATACCATCTTTAAAGCGAATGCTCTTTGCCAGCCACATATTACTACGGTACTACTCTCTAGGAAGGCCCTGCAGAGACATTGCTAAATCTAAGTGTATAGGGCACACTTTATTCACAAATATGCTGTACTCAATTTGCAGTAAAAATGCACAACTGTTTTGTATTTAAAGAGATATTTTACCCAAAATTTCTTTTTTCATTGGAACATACCATACACTTTTATTGTAAGAGAAAAAAAAAATGCAAAGAATGTGAATGCTGAAAGATTGACATACTACTTAACATTTCCTCTTCTCCTCCATGGTAGACAGTAAGTCGTACAGGTTTGGTACACATGAGGGTGAGTAAATGATGATGGAATTTAAATTCATGGAGAATGAAAAATATTATTTATAGAGAAATTTACGTTTTTCAGAATTAAAATTCTATTATAATTTATTCAAACCCAGATTTCCTTTCTGTTGGAGATGTTTGGCAGAATGTTATGGAATGACAGCCACAGTGCCCATTCACTTTCATTGAATGGAAAAAAACTAACAGCCTCGACATTATTCAGAATGACTGCGTGTTCCACGGAAGAAAGAAATTCATACGGTTTGGTTGGACATGAGGGGGAGCTATTCCTTTATTGTTCCTTATGACTCTCTTATCAATAAACAGAGATTTGTAAATGCTCTGTGCCAAATGCCTGCACCATTCTTCAAAAACATGTCCCGCAGTGCACTATCACAGATACTCTCCATACATGCGTGCTTCAGCTCATGCCAAATAACCGCAGACATTGTGCTTATGCGTTCCTCATCCAAGTCAACACCTTGAAAATTTGGACACTACGTCACTCTTTCATTTTCTGACAAGGCTTTGTTTAACCATTTTCTGCATCATGGCCTCCAAGCTCAAATATTTCCTGCCTCATTTATCAGCACACATGATGCAGTGCACTGATGGATCGTATTATTCTGATGGCCAGAGTAAACTGTCTGAAAGCCATGTGCATATAGGGTCCTGCATTTCAGCTCACCAGAGCCTTTCCTTTAGTAGTGGAGGTTATATTCAACTCAAACCCTCATCTATTAAATGACGCATTGTGCGTATGTGTGTGTGTGTGTGTGTGTGTGTGTGTGTGTGTGTGTCAGCTCCCTGTAGAACAGCAAATGAGTGACGGGGCAAATCATTCAAATGAAATGACGGCATGAGCTTGATTGGCCTGTCAGAATGTCTGATGTGTGTGTGTGTGTGTGTGTGTGTGTGTGGGGGGGTAAGGCATATGCTCTGGCAGGGGTAAAATTAACCTACTTTGAATGTTTGTGTTTGGTTTGAATTGATCAAAAAAATGTACCACATGAAAGACATGTTGTTATATTTTACAGTGTATTCTACAGTGAGTTCAATGGAGATGTTCTTTGTCAACATGCTGAGCTTTTATGTTGTTCGAAAACACAGACTCACCTTGCACTTGACTCCATGAAGCAGGGAGAGAAAGATATGCAGGATAAAATAGGGTTTGCTAGTTGGGTCTAAATTCACCTGAAATGGACAAAAAATTGATGATGGTGAAATTTGTTCTCTCTCACTCTCTCTCACTCACTCTGATTAGAGTGTGACAGTTGGGCTCTTTGAAGTAGCTCGGTGCTGCTGCAACCCACCCATAATCTTTCTACCCACACACCTTGCTGTTCTTTTGCTTCGGTTTCTGTCTCTCTCTCTCTCTCTCTCTCTCTCTCTCTCTCTCTCTCTCTCTCTCTCTCTCTCTCTCTCTCTCTCTGAGTAAATACCTTCTATTCCCATTCCTTTATGAGTCAGCTGATAAAGAATGACTTTCATCCACAGCAGATCGGCTTTTTCCATTCCAGTGTATAGAATATCTGTGTATGTGTGTGTGTACACCCATGTGCACACAAACAAGTGATTTTGGGAGGATTTTCCTGTACCTCAACAACAACAATCATGTCTGTCTGTGCATGTCTTTGTGTGTTTGTGTCTAGACTGTTATACTTTATATGGAACTGCAGTACTAGACTGCTCTTACTTGCCAGACTGAAGCGTGGTCACACATGGCTATGAGCATGAGAAATAATTTCAAACACCACAATGGACAGGCTTTGATGTCATGCTCGAGGACTTCTGATTTGAAAAAAAATTATAAATCACACAAAACAAATAATATTACATTCAAAATCTTAAAATATACCATCTACTCCCTTTCATAAGACCAGGGAAATTAGTATAGTTAATCCAGTCAAATTTGATTTAGTGTTACATTTAAAGTCTACATGAAATGACATTTGAAACTCATTTTACTTGTAAAAGTACAACAGTGAAGAAAAATGGATGATCCATCAAAAGTTGGTGATCCATACCAGAATAGAGCCAGGCCTGAATGTATGTTAGCAGTTGATTGTGGAGAAGAAGAAAATATTTTCCCAGGAGACAGGACATTTTTTGAGCCTCTACCTGCTAGGAAACAAAATGATGACTAGGATGTAGAGATTGGATGTCAAATTCTCCATCGAGAGCATCTTGATATATCCCAGCAGTAATGCTCCGTTTTCAAATCTATCATTATTCGTAATTATTGACATAACCTTTTATTACATTAACCAGTATTAAATTACCGTGTTAACTACTGGCAAGACTTAAGAAAGTTTGCATTATCTACAACAGCAGCCTAAAACAATGCCTAAATTTGACTGTTGGTTAGCATCAACTCGCTCAACTTGCCTTGGTGATAGCCAAAAAGGAAAGTTGTTTCAGTGGTCGCACAGGTTGCTACATTTTGATGGAACATTACATAGAAAAAAACAATAATTCTTTAGAATAACATACACTCATGCACAATCATACCAAGAACTTGCATTACGAAAGTAAATAATGTCAATTTTGATTTCATGTTGACATCAGCCATGCTATGTATTCTTACAAAAGCAAGCAGATTGTGTGTTGCAATATCAGACTGTCAGTCTGTTGGGCTGTTCACAATGATATTGCTGACACAAATAAAGAGACTGCTGCCAGAAGTTCTTTGTCACCATGTCAGATCTTGCTCTTCACTCTTTCTCACACACATTCACACACAGGCGAACACAAGTGAGCAAATCCTCCACAGTGGTCCCAGTTTTTACCCTCTCACATCATCTCTGCTGTGGGAGCCATTTTGGTGCCACAGTTTTGCTGTATTAACTAAACCCAGAGGGGGCAACAGAAAAACCGCAAGACCAGCTTGAGCCAGCGTAACAAAAATAGTCCCTCCTGTCGCTGACGGGAAGGTGACTTTGGCATGTGGCCAGTCTGGCCACTCTTATCTCCACTTAGCATTGACTCACAGTGATCAGAGACAAGGGGACATTGGGGTGGTCAGTAGGGGAATGAAAAGGCTTTGTTGCCCCTACTGCATATGACAGTGGTGCCAATTTTCTCTTAAAGAGATGAAAAAATTGGCAAAAAGGTCAATGTTAATCACTTACCCTCTTGTTGTTCCAAAACCAAACTACATATGTGGAACACAAAAAGGAGATGTTAGGCAGAGTGTTATCCTAAGTCACCATTCACTTTCAATGTAAGGAAAAAAAAGATGCAATTGAAGTGAATGGTGACTGAGACAAAAATTCTGCCTAACATCTCTTTTTGTGTTCCATGGAGAAAAGAAAGTCATATTGGATTTGAAACAATTTGAGGTTGAGTAAAGGGTGACAGAAATTAAATATTTGGGTGAACTATCCCTTTAACATTATTTTAAAAGAGCTACTGTGTCAAACCAATTCTTTTTGAGGAGTCTAGCACACGTATGCACATTACACACACACACACACACTCAGAGGGATCAGACAGAGGAAGGTCAGGGTTGATTGGGGGTAATTTGGGGCTTTTGGAAGGGCAGCTATTTCAACTACAAATGTCCCTAGAGAGAGAAAAATGGGAGGGTGGGTGGAACAACAATGATAATGTAGATGCTCTCACTTGTCATATGCACGCACATACGCAGACACACAAAGTGTTATTTTGTTGTGTTGTGTTAGCCACAGTGATACGTGGATGCACTGTGGGATGCTAGAGGTGTGTGCGGTGGCCTAGAAACAGTATCACACCCGTGGCTGCGGACGGGAGGGAGAGCAGGGGGGTCTGGAGAGGTAATCCTGTCTTTAGGCTGGCACAAAAAGGTCAGCACTACAGCGGCCTCAACCTCTCCTCTCGTCCTGTAGTTTTACTCTTTAATGAATAGTTCACCTGCCGTCATTTTGCTCCAAACCCGTATAATTTACTTTCTTCCATGGAACACGAAAGGAAATGTTTTGAAGTCCCATTTTCCATACAAAGACTGCACAAAATGCAAGCAAGTCATATGGGTTTTGGAACAACATGAGGGTGATTAAACTATGACAGTATTTATTTATTTATTTATTTTTTCTGAACTAACCCTTTAAGGGTTAATTGGTTAGCTGTTAAAGGTTTTGGTCATTAGAAGCATGACTAAAGGTTTGAGACAGTTTTAAAACAGAAAAGTTGTTAGCCAGTTAGTCACTTAGGATGTAGCTTAGTTTAATGTCTGCAGTTGTGGTTTAAGTCGGCTAAGCCCATAAACCTCTTAGTCTGGAGATGGCATGATTAACTTTGTTCTGGATCTGATAAAACAGATAAAGATCAATCTGTGATAGTTACGCAGTCAAATATGATATTATAAATGTGTGAGTTGTTCAAAGGCAGAGCCGTAACCTCTGTAGAGCAGGGGGAAGCCCCTTGGTTAAATGTATGTTTATGTGTGTGAAACAGAACGGGAGAGCAAGAATACAAAACAGAATACAAATAGATCCTACAACTGCCTAGATCTATAAGCAAGTCTCTGTTACATGTAAGGTCATTTCACTTAACGCATTGGGAAATGTATTTCCTCTGAGAAGGGCTACACCAAAGCTGCAGAAGTATAAAAAGAGTGAAAAGGAAACTCTGAAGTTGAGTGTGTGTGAGAGAGAAAAGAGAGAGAGATAGCTCCCTCTATCACTAGTGAGCATTGTATTGGCTCTGATGCACTCTGTCTGCCTAAATCTACTGCCTGAAGGTGAAGTCAATGCATCACCTTGACAGTGTGTGTGTGTGTGTGTGTGTGTGTGTGTGTGTGTGTGTGTGTGCTTGATTGTGGACACATATGAATTTGTTTTCCTGTAGATCTAGATCTGTGCTTTGCAATTCTTTCTCAAATTATTCTAAATTAAACCAAATTTTACATTTACTCTTAGTTTACATTAACTTTTTAATTGTTTATTTATTACATATGCTGGACACCATTGTACAGATACAGATAAGTGCTGTGCAGTGTGGAATACTGCAGAAATGGCACTTGATCAAATGCCAGTTGATCAAGTTTACCATAGGTAAACTTGCCATAGGGAGAACCGTGACTTTTCCCAGTGGGCCCTCCACGAAACGGGGCCGAACACAGAAGAGATTAGAGATGAGATTTGAAGAGATGCACGCCAGGCTATGCGTAGGCTACACCGTAACCGCCATAGCTAAGCATAGTCTATGCCTTAGGTTCGAAGCAGAAGTATAAATCAGTTTCCACCGTCATGGAACCACATATGCAACTAATTTAGAGCACTGTACAGATACCAGCTCACAAAATAACATGACACAAATAGCACTCCACACTGATGACTCGACAAGCAATTGATTTCAATAGAGTTTGACGTTAGCATGTTGCTAAGCTAACAGCACAATACTAAAAGCATTTAAAGTACATAAAGCACAAAAATGGTGGGTAAAATAATTCACTTTTAATTACAATGAACTCATTTTATTGGTACTTTTCAGTATTGAAAGAAATTTAATTTTATTTATATCAACTTTTCTCTCACCTCATCTGCCATCTTGGATTTAGGCTACTTTTTCACTGAGCATAAATGTGATGCTGCCTTAGAATTTAGTCAAGACAAGATGTCTTAAGTGGCAACATGATTAGGTTGGCTATTTTTTGGATCATCCTTCGCAATGATAGCATGCCGATGATGGCTTAAAATGCTGTCTTCATAGGCAGCTCAGTAGGTTTTGGAACAGAGCAAGAAAGAGAGAAAGAACTGAGAGATAGGTGGACATATAAGAGAAAAATGAGTGTCAGAAGTGTTGCGATTTGTGCTGTTCTCCAGTTAACTCACCCAAAGGCTGTTAATAACTCAACATGTCTTCAGTTAGCAGAGGGACCACAGGGACCGTTTATAGCGCCGCACGGCTGATGTCACGAGGGGGTGGATGGTAAATGAAGTCGCACAGATGTGCTTGTGTAGATTAATGTCTTCACTGAAATGCCATTATTTTTCATTACACGTGAGGCTTGTTTAAAACAATTACAGACCACTGCTGCTAAATTCGGATTCCAACTCATTTGCCAGGCTCGCTGATAAAATGCGAAAGCAGCCTGGGGAAAAAAAAAACGTATTTACATTCTCACACGCAGGAAATGGTGTGAGTGGGAAGGGACATTTCAATGACACAACGTCCTTCAAGAGGTGCTGCGCATATTCAACTGATAAATAGATATGCAAAAAGATAAAAACCAACACCTGCTTACTAATGACTGCAATGATAGAGAGAGAGAGCCATGGAGAGAGATACTTAAAATAATCTCTGGATGTTTTACCCTGTCTGTCTCACACAGTTTCATCAGTTCTTGGCTAACGTTTGCATTTACATCCACACTCTTAGTGGACACATTCTCAGCAACTACAGGTTGAATAATGCGATTTTAAAACCATTTTTCCTTATCACACTGCTGCAGTCTCTCTCTGCATTAACACCAGACGGGTCTAATCTCTCTCACAAAGCAGAGACGTGACTGCGTGTATATTTGTTGTGCTTTTCTTCGATTCAGTGTTTATTCATTTAATAAGTGGTGTTTATTTTGAGGTCACAGCTCTTAAGTTGATACTGACACAGGAAATGACATAATTTAGACAGGAATTGAACTCCACTAAGCATCTGTCTCTCCACATCACATCATAAGTGGCTGTGATTGAGCTGTTATTGTCTATGACTATGTGTTGAGATTAAGGTGTGTGTTTGTTGAAAGAAAGAGTGAAAGTGAAGGAAGGGAGGAACTTTTTTTTCATACAAGGGTCCAAAAGTAACACTCTTTTTGGTTAGAAATGATAAGAATAACAATTTGAGTTAAAAGTGTGATTGAAAAATGTACAAGAATTTCGTAGTATTTGGTATGTTCCAGTTTTGTTTTAATGACAATGTTCCAAAAAGCATCTTGAGTGCTTGAATGG